>NC_073693.1:268431385-269631385 GCF_029784155.1 Uranotaenia lowii | reverse complement strand
GTTGAATACTGCATCATGGACGACGAAACAAATGTGAAGGCCGACTTCAAACAGGCAACCTGTTTTCCACAGCCAAGGATAAGTTCAGCGTTTGGGAGCATGTCCGCACTCAGAAGATGTCCACATTTGCGAAAAAATTCCTGGTTTGGCAAGCCTATGCACGTGCGGGTAGTGGAATGCACCTTTCGCGACCCAGGATACAATAAACGGACTGGTGTACATGAAAGAGTGCCTCCAGAAGCGGCTGCTTTCTCTCCTGAAGGCCAACAAAGTCCCAACAATCTTCTGGCCGGATTTGGCCTCATGCCAATACTTCAAGGACGTGCTGAAGTGGTTTGCGGACAATGAGGTCAATTTCGTGCCGAAAATGTTCAACCCTCCTAACACTTCGGAGCTCCGCCCCATCGAGAAGTAATGGGCGATTATGAAGCAACACCTTCTTAAACGACCTAAGGAAGTGAAGACAGCCGAGAAACTGAAGAAAGTATGGGTTTACATGCAAAAAACGGTTGATTCGAAGGATGTGCAGAATCTTATGGCCGGAGTTAAGGCCAAGGTGCGGGCATTTGCGTATGGACTGTAAATAAAATACGAGTAAAATGGTAAAATGAAGAAATGAATTTTCAATCCCTGAAAATGTGATAGCAATCGGATGAAAACTCGAATTTTGCGAATCAATTTTGTGTGTGGCAATTTCATCGTGGAAACCTTTCATCCAAAAATGTTAAAAGTATTTTACAACACTCGAAGTTTGGCATTCGTGTGAAGCGGAAGCGTTGAAGTTGTTTTTTCTCGTTAGTAAATTAACAATCTGATTGCACAGAACTCAACAACGTTGCCAAAGTCAAAAGATTTTCTATTAAGTTGACGAAATTTTGACCGAAATAGGTGATAGTTTGAAATGCAAAGTTTGGTATAAAATCACGGTGATCAATGAATAAAAATGTCAGTGGAATTCGTAAAATTATGTGCTTCGAGCATTCGTGGAGTGGAAAAGCTACGTGAAGATTTACGAAAAGATTTGAGAAAATCGGGTTAAATTTTGACTTAGAAGTAGAGTCGAAGCTATGTAGCAATTTTTTTTCAAGTGGCATCGGAAATGTATAAGGTAAACCGGGATAAGTGTGGATTTATACTATTATCCGGATCGGAAGGAATATCTCAACCGGACCGATTACTGTCAAACCATTAGTTGTCAGTTTGAATCTATCCGGTTTCCCTTCGAAATCTGTTGGATTTTCCTGACAATTTCTCCGCTGCCATACAATGACAGATATCGAAATCGATCAGTTTAGTTTCGATTCGAATTCTGTCAGTTTTGCTTGCGACGGGCCATCATTTGAAAAACGATCGGTTATTTTTCGTGTTTGTCGCACGCCGCGTTTTCGTTGCCGGTCAAAATTTCACGCCTGTTATCAAATTAAGTGGCTGGCCTTTCAAGCTCTTTACGGTCTGCTTCATGCCTAGCGCATTCAATATGCTGAAACAAGTTGGTGGAGGAAAAGCTGGGGGAGCTTCGACCACAATTTCAATCAGAATCTGAGACAGGAGCAAAACCCCGGCAGTGAAACAGTTTACCGCTACAGAGAGCCCTCAGCAGAAACATCAATCAGGAAATTGCCATCATCGACGCAGTTTACTCCCTCTTCGACACCTTCACATCATTCCCCGGACGTTAGAGATAACAGGATGCAAATCCTGAAAAAAAGTTCTCCGGACGCAAAAATCTCGAGAAGACCTCCATATATGCGCTACAGAACCTGTACCGGGTTCTCGAAACACAGGAAGATTTCTTCAATCCACTAGGCATGAAAACCAAAGTGGACCACATGCTTAACGTTACCTACAACTTGTTCCTTCCGGAGAACGCCCTAGTTTCCATAAAAATTCTCGCTTCCATAACGCGTCAACCGAACGTAAATCCTAGGGCTGCTGACCCAAAATAAGCGCACCAAAAATGAAATCCGTCAGGGTTTTGTGTTTGGAAAGCGAAGCATCAGAAACATTCTCGGAGAATGAAGTTAAATGTGGTCAGGAACTACAGGAGCAGCAGCACAAAACAGGCACCGTTTGTTTGGAGCTGCAGTACAAGAAAGCCATCATAGACCAGCTGCGGGGTGTTTGCGGCAGCAGAGCACCCCCCAATCTGGCACACCATCTGCTTGGCTTTGACATGAGCAAAGAACTGCTACTCACCAATTTGCAGCAACCGGGGGTGCTTCCCGAGCAACTGCAGCTTATGTTGATGCTGGATCAAGCCTTGGAGGAAGGTAGGAATTTATGATTTATTTTTGTGATTTGTTATTTTTGAACTTTTTTTTTGTAGGCCAACTCAATTCACCAGCCCAAGAGCTACTGACCAAGCACGGCTGACCAAAAATGAGCGCACCAAAAATGAAATCCGAAAGGGTTTTGCCGAATTTTTGGAAATCGTTGCTGTTACTGATGAATCATCTAGCTTCGTTAAACTACTCGACACAGGAGAGGTTTTGAAGATAATCTTGCGGGAAATGAAGTTGTACGAACTCTCGCCGTTCTATGCTAAGCTTCCCGCATTTGCTCTGAAATGCGTACTCGTTGATTTCCAAACCGATTCTTTCACGGGTACTCCTAGAGAATACCTCCAATGGAGCTTATACGATATCCGTAAATATCAGATTTTCGATTTTGGTTCTGATCAGTTATTGGTATCTCTTAAAACATGTTCGCCACTAGACCGGGAACTACTGGTAGAAGAAACGCTGCAAATAAAGAATGAATACAAAATCTCACTAGATACTCTCGATCGAGAGCAATTGGATGCTCTGTATGAGGAAACCACTGGTACAAGTAATGCTATGAAAGCGGTTCTCGGTTATGTGCCCAAAGATGACAGCCGAATCTGTCCCTTCTATGATTCGGAAACAGAACGATGTTTCAAAGGGTCACATTGCAAGAAGGAACATGCTGCAAAATTGATCGATGGGTGGACACGTGATACAGTACTTCATAAAATTCAAATCCGTACAGCAATAGAGCATCCCCAGATGGGTCTGAACAAATGGTTGTACCAACGTTTGTTGTCCATGTTGACGAATTTTATGTTTTTGGAAAGCGAAGCAGTAACATTCTCGGAGAAACTACAGGAGCAGCACCACAAAACAGGCTCCGTTTGTTTGGAGCTGCAGTGCAAGAAAGTCATCATCGACCGGTTGCAGGAGTGTTAGCTGCAAAGCACCCCCAATCTGGCACACCATCTGCTTGGCTTTGACCTGAGCAAAGAACTTTGACTCACCAATTTGCAGCAACCGGGGGTGCTTCCCGAGTAACTTCAGCTTTTTTTGCTGCTGGATCAAACCTTGGAGGAAGGTAGGTATTTATGATTTATTTTTGTGATTTGTTGTTTTTTTAGATTTTTTTTTTAGGCCAACTCAATTCCTCAGCCCAAGAGCTACTGATCGAGCACGGCTGACCCAAAATGAGCGCACCAAAAGAGAAATCCGAAAGGGTTTTGTCGAGTTTTTGGAAAGAGAAGCAGTAACATTCTCGGAGGAACTACAGGAGCAGCACAACGAAACAGGCTCCGTTTGTTTGGAGCTGCAGTGCAAAAAAGCCATCATAGACCGGCTGCAGGAGTGTTTGCCGCAAAGCACCCTCTAATCTGGCACACTATCTGTTTGGGTTTGACCTGAGCAAAGAACTTTGACTCACCAATTTGCAGCAACCGGGGTACTTCCCGAGCAACTGCAGTTTATTTTGCTGCTGGATCAAACCTTGGAGGAAGGTAGGTATTTATGGTTTATTTTTGTGATGTTTTTTTTAGAATTTTTTTTTCTAGGCCAACTCAATTCCCCAGCCCATGAGCTACTGATCGAGCACGGCTGACCCAAAATGAGCGCACCAAAAATGAAATCCGTCAGGGTTTTGTGTTTGGAAAGCGAAGCATCAGAAACATTCTCGGAGAATGAAGTTGAATGTGGTCAGGAACTACAGGAGCAGCAGCACAAAACAGGCACCGTTTGTTTGGAGCTGCAGTACAAGAAAGCCATCATAGACCGGCTGCGGGGCTGCGGGGCAAATCTGAAATGAATCTCGTTGATCCGATTCAGTCACCCGAGCGAGGCAAAAGATTGGTTGACAAGACCAAAGATAAAGTTGCCACCATCCGAATTGTCAATATTGGTGATATTATCAAGAATAAGGCGTCGAGTACTTCGGATGTTAGGAAGGTTGGTAGAAAAAATGCTTCCTATGATGAAAGTGATACAGATTCTGACGACCAGCTTTCGAGTTCTGTTGGAAAACCAAAAACCAATGATCAACTGGTGGCGTCGATTCTGGAAAGAAAAAGAGTTATTATGGATCATTTGCGAACAAACCGAACCGTCAAACGTGGTCGGTCTGCAATGTCAGCATCCGGAAAGCAACCACTTAGTGACAAAACAAGTTCACAAAAGGACGCAATTAAAGATGAAATAGATTTTGAAGATATGCTTCAAACAAATATTATAACGGCTAACAAAGTTCAAAAGATCATCAACCCAGTCGCTATGAAAAGTCGTCGAAAATCGGCCACAAATGAAAACATCATCCAAAAAGCGCTGGAACACGAACGGCTGCTACCGGCATAAAAACGCTTGCATCCAGCAATAACAACAACCTGTACAAATCGAACAATAACGATCGGTTTAGCACCAGCCCCCAGAATAATCCACCACGGATATTGAACTCCACCATGAAGATAGGAGACGGTAGAACTTTCGACAAAAAGACGCCCAACAATGGCAACGATCACTATTCGATCGATTTGACCGATCCTGATAACAATGTTAAATTGGTGGCGTCCCCGGATACATCGCTTTCACCGGTTAAGCGTTCTTCAGTAGCAGGGACTCAACTACGCGGAACCGTCCCACGTCCGATTGTGACAGCGGGGGCTCCCGGAGGAGCAGGCGTAAGAACTACACCGAACAATGCAATGAGTAAACCTGTAGCCGGTGCTGTTCAACGATCTGTATCGTCCCTTAGCACTGTGCCCGGCAGCAGTCCAAACATGAAGAAAATCACATGCTATGAAACTTGGTTAGTTATACTTCTACAAGCGACACACGACATTTATAATCTAATCATCACTATTTCCTCCTTTTAATCCTCTAGGTACGTTATCAATATACCGAATGCTGATGGGAAACCTGAGCGACCATCGTTTGGGATGACTATGATTGGGTTAGGTAACGAGGCAGCAAAGTGGCAGCTTCCTTCGGAATAGTGGTCTCACAAAATAATCCTCACCAAAAGGAAACATCCGCCCGACGAGTGAGATGAAGTCTTCAACGGGGATGCTGCAGATCGCGCTATCAACGAAGACGAAAAACGCAACTATGAGCAATGTAATATTATGTTCCGACGGCAGACGGCCATCCCAGGAAAGTTCAATCTGCAGTATGATCGGGCTGTTATCCTCTAAAACGATACCTTCTTCATCAATGTTGATGGCAAGAACTGCCAACTCTTGGGAGATCCCAACAAGCTTGCAGACTGTGCCGACATCGAGACATTGCTGTCGGTTGTTGACTATGTCAATCTAAAGAATTCATGCGTTGAACTACCCACGGCCCAGCAGCAGATGCCGAACCACCCGGGATTGCCGCGCAGTTTGGTCGCGGTGTTGTATTATGACGGAAGGAAGTCGCATGTGGCCAGCTTGAAAGAGCTTTTCCAGGCGCGAACCGGTGTTAGCTGGTGCACAAATGCGTCACAGGTAATAATATATAAAAAAAACGAATACCATATAGCAAATTCAAAATGATTTTTTAAATTCACAGGAAATAACCCACGTTATAACCTCTTACATGAATGGTTTGGTCGCCGATGGAATGCTTGACAAGATCGTCGATACCTTGGAGGAACTAATCATCACCTGTCCCCCTGGAACTGGATGTGTTGACGAAAAATCGAGCACTTGGGCCACCCAAACATCATCGGCAAGCGTTGGAGTTCGAGGAAATTCGGCCGCTCAAAGTGGACTGCCACGGGAGACAATTGTGAAGGAAACTCCCCACCCGGTTTCCACATCCTACTACAAGTCAACACCATATCCGACTTCCTTAGGCTGCCTCCATCTTTGACACCTTCACACCATTCCCCGGACGCAAAAATATCGAGGAGACCTCCCTACATGCGTTACAGATCCTGTACCGGGCTCTCAAATCACAGGATGGCGAATTTTTGGCGTTCGAAGCAGCCAATCATCTGCCCCATTGGGCAAATCTTATAAAAATCATGAACAAAATTCTAGCGCATTATAATTTTTTTTTCTAAATATTGTATACATATATTGCCAAAAAAAAATATTATTAAAATTATCCATAGAAATAATGTTGTTTTATTTCCAAAAAATTGGAATCCGAACAAAAATTGACTTCAGGGCAGAAAAACAACAAAAACAACAGGGCAAAGCGTTCGAATTTTTTGTCCGATTTTGATCGGAAAACCATCATATTTTGGTAGGAAATCTAATCGATTTCCGTCTTGAAACGACCCGGTTGTTTTGACAGCTCACTCGCAAAAACTTATCGTCGTCAGGAAAGTTGTTTCACCAGGGCACTGAATCCGTCCGAATTCGGTGGGATTTCTCGTAAGATTTCTAACCGATTCACGGGTTGAACGGGCCGAAATCGAATCGATTTAGGGCCGATTTTTCGATCCGGGTAAGTTTCTATCGAATCCTTCGTCATTCATCGTTTACCGCATGAAACTGACAATGCGCTCTCCGGAGCATGTCATTGTGAACGGTCCCCTAACTGTTATACATACTGGGTAGAGTACCTTCATTTCTAATTCTCGTTGGATTATTTTTCTTGTTGGATTTTTTGTTCTTATTGGTATCTAGAAGAAAATTGGAAAACGTTGTTATCAGCAATGTTAATCTCGTTTGTGGCAGCTCATAGAACTTATCAATTTTAAGACATTTGAAAATCGAAATCGGTATACCAGTTTATGAACTTCGTAGTCGTTCCGAAGCACACCAACACGGTTCCTTCAACAACATGAAAAGGCAGCGGTTCTCACTCAAACACCGGTAGCCAGAGCTAGTGAGAAATCATGTCGTGTTGGTTGGTGCGAGTACGGGAGCGCAAAAATCGTAATGTGTATTGAGGAAACCGAAAGCAATTTATGCCAACCAAATCTGGCCGGTTGTACTACACCGTACACAGTGGCAAAAGTTCCTCGGGCCGGATGCCGTAATGGCGCCTCTGAGTTCAGTTGCTCGAGCCCCGTGTGACTGAGGCAGGGCCAATATATGTACGGCGAAAGGGCCCATAAAAAGTTTCCAAGTTTTTAATGTTTCGTCCTCGCTCACGTTTCACGGATGCCAGCAAGGATGAAGTTCGACTACCAAGACGGCAACGACTCCGACGTCTATAACGGTTTATGTTCTAGTCTCCGATGAGCGGGGTGTAATAGCTCGAGTAGGTGATAAGGATTTATGGTTTCGGCCGCCTTCGCTACGAGCCATTAGTTTTTAATGACAGGCCCCTCGGTCCCTTGGTTGGGGAAGCATCAAATTTATAAAGAAGTGTTCAACTTGTTCCGTTTCAAAGATCTTTTTTCTCATATTTGTTATAACCGGGAACTTACCTCGTTCTTTGGGACCTATGATACAGTTGTTCAGGGGTGGAGAAAGTTCATTGTCTGATTAGATTCACTAGCAGCGCCGCCGAGGGGTTCTCCAATTGGAATGTTTTTTCTTCGTTCAATACGTCAATTTTTCCGCCGGTTTGCGGTTTGCGTTTTCTTGCCCAAAGGGATTCGTCCTCACAATTTGTCATATACACGTTTTGAGTCGCATACACAATACACTTGACTAGTTGTCACTATCACGCACGCCTACTGTTGCCCACATGCTGCATGCTGATGAAGATGATGATGGTGATGACGATAACTGGCGCTGACAGGCAACAAGCATCTGTTTGCCGATCACGAAAGTGTCAAAGGGGCAAGTCAACGGAGACGAGCAGTTTCTTTTTTAGAAAACAGAAAAAAAACAACTCTCACAGGCGCTTGCAAATTTGCTTGCACTTCTTGATCGTCGTCAACGCGCGCTCTCTCAACAATAATAAACGGAACTGTCAGTCAGTCACTTGTTGTTTTCGTTCGCCTTATTTGCTCCAAAGTTGCTCCCTAGACGTTTTCAGTTATTTGCTGCTGCTGATATCCTAATGGATTGGCGACGAAACAAAAAACACGTTACAAATTAGAAACGGTGTCTTGCTGTTTTCTTTGTCGAGATACAAATAAAAACAGCAAGACATATAGCACACACTAGCTAACGCCACTTGTTATAAATTTGGGTGTATTTTTTTCCCTTGTAGTCTGCACTGTTAGTGTTAAATTGAAAACTATATCACTTATCGTACACTACAATGGCTAAGGCATGTTGCCTTTTTTTTTGGGTCGTAATTTTTGTTTTGAGCCGGACCGACGAGGATTCAAACAGACGATGAAAACTTATCCCTTCCCGTTACCAACCCCTTGGACTTGCTCGCCAAATGTTTTCTAAAAGTGGGCCAAGTAATTCACTTAAAAGGGTGCCGGGTAAGAAGTTGAAACGAAATTTAAGTCATTCGTAGAATCGATTCGGAACATCTAAAGTCGGTTCAATTGTCATTGTTGCTTATAAGTCCTCAAAATGTTATTGTATCCTAGTAACAGAAAATCAAGAGTGTGCGTTAGAAGTGGAAAGTAAAAACAGAGTATTTTCATCTTTACAGTGCCTACTAGATTTTTACATTGGCGATCCTGCCAGTGTGCCAAACAGAATTCCAAGGCCCGAAACAGCTAGAGATATGAATGTAATACCATTTAAAGGGCAGGAGGTATTCGTTAGCCAAACAGGTTCCCGAAACTCCACGTTTAATATAACCAGAATTGACATAAGGCTCTTGGATTGTCCGGTAGTGCAGCAAGAAAAGATGACCAGATTGATCAATATTAGTTTGACAAATCAAGACAAGAAATATGAAATGCACTGCATGGCTAGAAAAACCCTGAGAGCCCGAAGAGCTAGACGTTTACAATTCTTAGAATGAGCAAAAGATATTCGACAGCTCTTAACGTACAAGCTTAACACGACTAGAGGGACAAGAGGTATGCCGAAGAACAAATGGGCAAAAGGCTTAAAATGCTTTAAAGAAGTGAGCAAGGAGTACTTGAATGGCTTCAAATGGCTAAATGTTTAAATTGCCCTGAATTGCTCAAGAGGTATTCGAGAGCTCTCTTCAAATGCACGAGGTTTAAGAAGATCTGAACAGTAAGAACTGATTTGATAGTCCGGAAGATTGGAAGATCTTCACTGCAAGAGGGTAAGATGACCTGAACGGGCTCGAGCTAGAGGATAGCTAGAGGATAGACGCTCAAACCGGGCAAGAAACACTGGGATTTACCGAAAGGACTAATACGACTTATAGACTGAATAGTAAGAATTTCGAATGAGAAATGCAAACCACCATCAAATTTTGACCACAGGTAGTGGTCGCATATTGTAACAAACATCTGTTAAATTAGTGATTCCAAATTCGAACTGGACGTAACTTTAACAGACCTAAAAGCGTTGAGAAAACATTTATGGTTGATTTCGATCTTTTAAAATATACACATGATGGGGTTTAAGCATGAAGAATAGAGTTTAAAAGGACAAATGAAAAAAGAATTTCAAACCAAGTTTGAAAAAATCAAGTCATAAAATCAAAAAAAGAAGTGGAATTCCCGTAAGACGCACAGGTTTTATAACAGCTTTTGAATCAGAATGTCATGATTCAAAAGCAGTTTCTTAGTTTTAGACGTTTGATTCATTAAGAATTTGTTGTCTTCGATGAAAATTGATTATCTACAACGACCACTTGCCGAAGGCTTTCTCGAGCTTATCTGGATTCACAAGATCCTTCATTTGTTTTGATGGATCTTCATTGGCGAAGAAAATCCAATTAGAAACCGGACCGGATTCCAACTGTGTTCCACCTTGCGCAAATCTTTCGCGAACCGTAACACCAGCAGAAAAGGTCTTCACTTCACGGGAAGGGTACGCTGGTTCGCCACTCGAGGGGAGACCGCGGATGAGCGGTAGAAAAAAAGGCACAAAATCTGCAGCCGGCATTCGGCAAGAGTTGGTTGCATCGACGCGACCGATGATTAGAAGCCGCCTGTTTATCATGGGAGGACGGCTTGAAATATAAACCGAATAAAATTTTGCGTTTCCCTTAAAATAAATGGCAAACTTTTTCGCAACCATATTGTAACATGGCGCTGACGATGGAAAATGGCAGCCCTTGTGGAACAGAAAATTTTTGCACCATTTGGCTCCGTTCTCTGAAGCGGCTTCGATCCAAACTCGAGAATTCGATTAATTTCGGCAAACCGGAATCACACTCACTCTGCGACGAATGCACTTGACGTTTTGCGGCGCCGACAGAACACGATAGGGTCGCCTATTCTAGAGCACACGAGATTTTGCACTTTCAAGTAAAGGTTCCTTGCACTTTGCTGGCCCCCGTTTGTTCGCTGTTACAACTGTTCGATAAGACTTGCTTTGACTTTACCCACAGAGCTCTCGTCGAACGCGACTGCGGCTGGCTGCCATTCGAACGCAGACATCGCACCGACAAATACACACGGGGAACCAACACAACGGATCCGCAGAGCAGAAAAGACACACTCGCAGCAGTCGTCGTCGTAGGGTGAGATTTGCCGTGAGATACGAGGCACTAAAATTGGATTTATGACCGCAGGAGGCGGAACGCCTCGAATCTTCGATCCGGATCCGGCTGTTCCGTGGACAAATCTTCCAACTTTCAACAAAAATCATCAAAACCCGCCATCACAGTGTACTTTTCGTGCAGATCTCTACCGGAGAACGGCACTCTCCGACAATTCCTTGAATATTATTTTGCAGCCATAAAATCAATGAACAGGAACGAGCACCCCGTTCGATTCACTTTTCCGCTACCTCAAATGCACTTTTCCATCCAATTACCACCTATACCCAACCGAAAACACCTTGTACTCAACGCAACCAGATATTTCTCATCCAAATTGACACTATTTCTTTCGAAATTAGCCCCGAAAGTACGGAATCAGAAAATTTTCCAAGTATAAAAGTAGAACGCGGAGTGAGACGTCAAAACTGTGCTACTCGTCGGCTTCTTTTGCCGTTCGCCGTACAAATTCACAGAGCAGCCGACACACACGACAACAACCAAAATAAATACACCGAGGAAGGCCAACCAGAATCGAAAGGGGCACGTTCACACAGTGCCAAACCTCGATCCAAGATGGCGAAACCTTTGCTCGATGAGTTTCACCGACACTGACAGACAGCGAGCGACAATTCGAACGGATGACGGTATACCGGAGCAAACTGTTCGAAAATCGATATCGAATGGCCCTGCGCGCTGAAGGCTTCGGTCCAGACACCAGTATCAGGTACAGAGGTTTTTGCCTTTTGTCGACACTACCGATGTAGGACGTGATTGATGGGTTTTTGAAAACTATTATGTTTAATGGTGGCGCTCCGGGATGAATGTTGCTACCGTTATTGCTGCGTTGTGAGCTTTGTGATGTGGTACCAGATAAAAAGTTACTGTAGTGTTTTTGATATTAAATTGAAACAAGTGAAATATGAGGGTAAATAAATCTGATATATTGCACCAGGTACCAGTATGAATGACATTAATCAACGGGCAGCGTGGAACATTTTTAACGGTCATGCACACGTGGAGGTAGTTTCCTCCAAACGATAAAAAAAAAATCAACATCACAAATTTTACTGTGGGATGAATTTCAATAAAATTTTTAACCAATAACTAAATCCACCTAAATCCATTCATAGACTTAACTGTCGGCTTTCAAGCGTTCGAATAGCGTAATGCTTAACAGCCAAGAGTGCTCCAACGTAAAGAAAAGGAGTGTTGTAAAAGTTTTATCTTATTTTTTCTTTAGGGATTTTAAACCAAATGGTTCTTCAAGTTTTTAACCAATCAACAATTCAGGCACTAGACCTTCTCAAAGCGTGTCTTTCTAATCATAAGATGGCTGTGAATTTTTTTGGGGCACATGCTCACTTATAATTGTATTTTTCAATGTAAAGTAAATTCTGAATACCATGAACACTAGGGTGGCCCTTGTTTTAATCTTTTTGGAATCCTCGCTCCCACCTTCAAGTTTGCTTCAGTTAGTAACTAAACAGCAATTTTTTTTCGATGGAAATCAGCAATATTTTACTGGTTTTCCAGTATCTCAAGCTGTTCTCTCAACCCACCTGATCATAAATTTGATAAGAATTAAAACCGTCATACTCACCGGGACCCGATGGAATACCACCGATCATAATAAAACGTTGTGCCGAACAACTTAGCGCACCTTTTGCGCTTCTATTTAATCGTTCACTGTCTTCATCTACGTTTCCTCGACTGTGGAAAAAATCTACAATGTTTCCAGTATATAAAAAAGGAAACAAACAGGACATGCAGAATTACCGAGGGATAACATCTTTGTGCGCCGGCCGGTTCAAAGTTATTTGAGATACTTATTACTCATACCATAATGAGTCAAATGAAAACGTACATTTCTTTTGATCAGCATGGCTTCTCTCCTGGGCGGTCAACTTGTACTAACCTAACCCAATTTACATCATACTGCCTGAAAAACATCGAAAAAGGATTTCAAATTGACACAATCTACACAGATTTGAAGGCTGTTTTTGATCGGGTAAACCACCAGCTGCTGTTGGCAAAGCTTAAAAAATTAGGTGTTTCAAAAGCTTTCATTGATTGGCTAGCTTCTTATCTCCAGAACAGACAAGTTTCGGTCAAATTAGGAACTTATGAGTCAACTGAATTCTGCAATCCATCTGGCGTGCCCCAAGGTAGCAATCTGGGCCCGATACTTTTCTCGCTCTTTTTCAAAGATATACTGTTTAATATGCCGAACGAATGTCGTCTTTGCTATGCAGATGACCTTAAATTTATCACAAAATCAAATCCGAAAGCGACTGTACTACATTACAGACCATCATTGACATATTCGAGCGGTGGTGCACAATCAATAAAATGACAATAAGTGTTCCAAAATGTGCCGTAATTTCATTCGCACGAAAAACCAACGTTATTCACTGGAGATACAGAATCTTGAACTCGGACCTAGAAAGGGTATCCTCGTTCAAAGATCTTGGAATTACCCTCGACGAAAAACTTATTTTTCGTGAGCATCTAAACTGCCTTATATCGAAAGCCAACAGAAACCTGGGATTCTTAATAAGACTATCGAAGGAGTTTAAGGATCCCTACTGCCTCCGTTCGCTGTATTATTCACTTGTAAGATCTCACCTTGAAACAGCTTCAATAGTGTGGTGCCCATATACGACATACCCATATACGAAGTTTTTATCTATACTTTCAGTCTGTCCTCTCAACTCGCCTTTCAATTCCAAGCTGTCCTCTCATCTTACTTTAAAATTCTATTTATACTATCAGGCTGTCCTCTCAACTAGCCTTTCGATTTTAAGCTGTCCTCTCAACTCGCTTGAAATTTCTATCCATACGTCCAGGCTGCCCTCTCAACCTGCCTTTCTATTTCAAGCTGTCCTCTCAACTCGTTGGAAATTTTTATAGATTCTTTCAAGGTGTCCTCTCAACTCGCCTTTCGATTTTAAGCTGTCCTTTCAACTTGCTTGAAAATTCTATTCTATACTATCAGGTTGTCCTCTCAACTCGCCTTTCGATTTCAAGCTGTCCTCTCAACTCGTTTGAAATTTTTATCGATACGTTCAGGCTGTCCTCTCAACTCGCCTTTCGAATTCAAGCTGTCCTCTCAACTCGCTTGAAATTTCTATCGATACGTTCAGGCTGCCCTCTCAACTCGCCTTTCAATTTCAAGCTGTCCTCTCAACTAGCTTAAAAAATCTATCGATACTTTCAGGCTGTCCTCTCAACTCGCTTGAAAATACTATTTGTACTATCAGGCTGTCCTCTCAACTCTCTTGAAAATTCTATCAATGCGTTCAGGCTGCCCTCTCAACTCGCCTTTTAATTTCAAGCTGTCCTCTCAACTAGTTTGAAATTTTTATTGGTACTTTCAAGCTGTCCTCTCAACGCGCATTTCGATTGCAAGCTGTCATCTCAACTAGCCTTTCAATTTCAAGCTATCCACTCAACTAGCTTGAAATAACTATCGTCACTTTCAGACTGTCTTCTCAAATCTCCTTTTGATTTCAAGCTGTCCTTTCAACTCGCTTGAAATTTATATCGATACGTTCAGGCTGTCCTCTCAACTCGCCTTTCAATCTCAAGCTGTGTTCTCAATTTGTTTGAAGTTTCTGTCGATACGGTCACACTGTCCTCTTAACTCGCCTTTCGATTTCAAGCTGTCCTCTCAACTCGCTTGAAGTTTTTATCGATACGTTCAGGCTGCCCTCTCAACTCGCCTTTCAATTTCAAGCTGTCCTCTCAACTCGTTTGAAATTTTTATCGATACTTTCAAGCTGTCCTCTTAACTCTCCTTTCGGTTTCAAGCTGTCCTCTCAACTAACTTGAAAATTCTATCGATACTTTCAGGCTGTCCTCTCAACTCGCCTTTCGTATTCAAGCTATCCTCTCAACTCGTTTGAAATTTTTATCGATACTTTCAAGCTGTCCTCTTAACTCTCCTTTCGGTTTCAAGCTGTCCTCTCAACTAACTTGAAAATTCTATCGATACTTTCAGGCTGTCCTCTCAACTCGCCTTTCGTATTCAAGCTATCCTCTCAACTCGTTTGAAATTTTTATCGATACTTTCAAGATGTCGTCTCAACTAACTTGAATATTCTATCGACACTTTCAGGCTGTCCCCTCAACTTGCCTTTCGATTTCAAGCTGTTCTCTCAACTCGCTTGAAAATTCTATCGACACTTTCAGGCTGTCCTCTCAACTCGCCTTTTAATTTCAAGCTGTCCTCTCAACTAGCTTGAAAATTCTATTGAGACTTTCAGGCTGTCCTCTCAACTCGCCTTTCGATTTCAAGCTGTCCTCTCAACTAGTTAAAAAATCTATCGATACTTTCAGGCTGTCCTCTCAACTCGCTTGAAAATACTATTTGTACTATCAGGCTGTCCTCTCAACTCTCTTGAAAATTCTATCAATGCGTTCAGGCTGCCCTCTCAACTCGCCTTTTAATTTCAAGCTGTCCTCTCAACTAGTTTGAAATTTTTATTGGTACTTTCAAGCTGTCCTCTCAACGCGCATTTCGATTGCAAGCTGTCATCTCAACTAGCCTTTCAATTTCAAGCTATCCACTCAACTAGCTTGAAAAAACTATCGTCACTTTCAGACTGTCTTCTCAAATCTCCTTTCGATTTCAAGCTGTCCTTTCAACTCGCTTGAAATTTATATCGATACGTTCAGGCTGTCCTCTCAACTCGCCTTTCAATCTCAAGCTGTGTTCTCAATTTGTTTGAAGTTTCTGTCGATACGGTCACACTGTCCTCTTAACTCGCCTTTCGATTTCAAGCTGTCCTCTCAACTCGCTTGAAGTTTTTATCGATACGTTCAGGCTGCCCTCTCAACTCGCCTTTCAATTTCAAGCTGTCCTCTCAACTCGTTTGAATTTTTTATCGATACTTTCAAGCTGTCCTCTTAACTCGCCTTTCGATTTCAAGCTGTCCTCTCAACTCGCTTGAAGTTTTTATCGATACGTTCAGGCTGCCCTCTCAACTCGCCTTTCAATTTCAAGCTGTCCTCTCAACTCGTTTGAAATTTTTATCGATACTTTCAAGCTGTCCTCTTAACTCTCCTTTCGGTTTCAAGCTGTCCTCTCAACTAACTTGAAAATTCTATCGATACTTTCAGGCTGTCCTCTCAACTCGCCTTTCGTATTCAAGCTATCCTCTCAACTCGTTTGAAATTTTTATCGATACTTTCAGGCTGTCCTTTCAACTCGCCTTTCAATTTCAAGCTGTCCTCTCAACTCGTTTGAAATGTTTTATCGATACTTTCTAGCGGTCCTCTTAACTCACCTTTCGTTACCAAGCTATCCTCTCTACTAGCTTGAAAATTCTATCGATACTTTCAGGCTGTCCTCTCAACTCGCTTGAAAATTCTTTTTATACTATCAGGCTGTCCTCTCAACTTGTCTTCCGATTTCAAGCTGTCCTCTCAACTCGCTTGAAATGTCAATCGAATCATTCAGGCTGCCCTGTCAACTCGTCTTTCAATTTTAAGCTGTCCTCTCAACTCGTTTGAAATTTTTATCGATACTTTCAGGCTGTCCTCTCAACTCGCCTTTCAATTTTAAACTCTGCTCTTAATTTGTTTGGAGTTTCTATAGATACTTTCACGCTGTCCTCTCAACTCCCTATTCAATTTCAAGCTGTGCTCTCAATTTACTTGAAGTTTTTATTGACACTTTCAGTCTGTCCTCTCAGCTCACCTTTCGTTACCAAGCTATCCTCTCAACTAGCTTGAAAATTCTATCGATACTTTCAGGCTGTCCTCTCACTCGCTTGAAAATTCTATTTTTATTATCAGGCTGTCCTCTCAACTTGACTTTTGATTTCAAACTGTCCTCTCAACTTAAAGACATACACCGTCTTAGCCGATTTAGGCTTTACAGACTGAATAAACGACGTGGACACCTTAAGATTAACATTTAACACCCAGTACCGAGATGGGAATCGAACCCGTCTTACCACGCTAACCACTCGACCACCGAGACGTACACTTTCAGGCTGTCCTCTCAACTCGCCTTTCAATTTCAAGCTGTTCTCTCAACTCACTTGTAAATTCTATTTATACTATCAGGCTGTCCTCTCAACTTGCCTTTCAATTTCAAGCTGTTCTCTCAACTCGTTTGAAATTTTTATCGATACTTTCAAGCTGTCCTCTCAACTCGCCTTTCGTTTTCAAGCTGTCCTCTTTACTAGCTTGAAATTTTTATCGATACGTTCAGGCTGCCCTCTCAACTCGACTTTCAATTTCAAGCTGTCCTCTCAATTCGTTTGAAATTTTTATCGATACTTTCAAGCTGTCCTCTCAACTCTCCTTTCGGTTTCAAGCTGTCCTCTCAACTAACTTGAAAATTCTATCGATACTTTCAGGCTGTCCTCTCAACTCGCCTTTTGAATTCAAGCTGTCCTCTCAACTCGTTTGAAATTTTTATCGATACTTTCAAGCTGTCCTCTCAACTCGCCTTTCGGTTTTAAGCTGTCCTCTCAACTAATTTGAAAATTCTATCGATACTTCCAGGCTGTCGTCTCAGCTCGCCTTTCGATTCCAAGCTGTTCTCTCAACTAGCTTGAAAATTCTATCGATACTTTCAGGCTGTCCTCTCAACTCGCTTGAAAATTCAATTTGTACTATCAGGCTGTCCTTTCAACTCGCTTGAAAATTCTATCAATGCATTCAGGCTGCCCTCTCAACTCGCCTTTTAATTTTAAGCTGTCCTCTCAACTAGTTTGAAATTTTTATCGATACTTTCAAGCTATCCTCTCAACGCGCCTTTCGATTGCAAGCTGTCCTCTCAACGAGCTTGAAAATTTTATCGACACTTTCAGGCTGTCCTCTCAACTCGCCTTTCAATTTCAAGCTGTCCTCTCAACTAGCTCGAAAAATCTATCGATAATTTCAGGTTGTCCTCTCAACTCGCCTTTCTATTGCAAGCTGTCCTCTCAACTTGCCTTTCAATTTCAAGATGTCCTCTCAACGAGCTTGAAAATTTTATCGACACTTTCAGGCTGTCCTCTCAACTTGCCTTTCGATTTCAAGCTTTTCTCTCAACTCGTTTGAAAATTCTATCGACACTTTCAGGCTGTCCTCTCAACTCGCTTTTCGATTTCAAAGTGTCTTCTCAACTCGCTTGAAATTTCTATCGATACTTCAGGCTGCCCTCTCAACTCGCCTTTCAATTTCAAGCTGTCCTCTCAACTCGCTTGAAATTTCTATCGATACTTCAGGCTGCCCTCTCAACTCGCCTTTCAATTTCAAGCTGTCCTCTCAACTCGTTTGAAATTTTTATCGATACTTTCAGGCTGTCTTCTTAACTCGCCTAAGTACAATTTTCCCGTATGTGAGGATAACGTGCTGCTATTAAGCCTACCCCCATTCTGATGTCGTAAGGTGAAAAGCTCTAGAATCTAACAAAATAAACTAAACTATTGTTTTGTAGATAAGGCATGCTCAGTGTAATAAAATTGATAAACCTGTTCAATGCAATACTTTCTCAAAGAGTTAATAAAAAAAATGGATAATAATCATTCTAAAGAAACACATTTTTTTACCTTTTCACTGGTCGGTGATTTAATCAGACTTTTTTTTTTCAAATGTTTGAACTTTCCTGTCGTTTTACTTAAGCATAAAGCAGCCCTCAGGCAGCGCCCGTCACAAAAATTTAAAAGATCGATCTTGCAGGGATCGATCAATTTTCTTCGATTCTTTAGGTGTATCGATCCTGGAATCATTCAGTTCAATCGAACATTTATCCAATGGATAAAAATTATGTAGTGTTTAGCTGTTTATGTAGTTGGAACTCTAGTAATACTACAAAACGAAAAAAAACATCGGATTTTCAAATTAGAATGGGAGTGAGAATTTGGTCGAACATTTCAAGTTATGTCAACACAACAAATACGAAAAACATATTAAACGGGGACGACGGGGACGTTTATGTCCAGTGCCATTTACAAATTTCAGAAATAAATAACAGTAATGGTAGAAATTAAAATTACCATTTACTAAGCATTTCAAATGTATAGTTTTGTACCATTGAGTTCAAGCCACATACAGCTTCAAATATTAGAAAGTGTATTAATATATATAAAAAAAACTGACAAACTTTTATATAGAAAAGCTGCAGAAAAGTACAACTTTCCGTCCAGATATTGATCTTTTAAAAAGATTTAGAAAATGAAAGAAAGTTGCAGACATACAGCCTTTTTTTAAAAAAAAAGTGTCAGTTTAGTGATGATAGCGACAATTCTTGGATTTCTTGAAAATCTTATTGCTAAGTAAAATAAGAGTTATGATTATAGAGAACTTTTGAAACTAACTATGATTTAACTCGGAAATATTCCAAAGTGCTCGATATTATTTCGTTTAGGTCATTTACTTATTCAAAATCTTCGTATTTCAATATAAGTTTCTTGTTTTTATTGAAAAAGGACCGAAAATCCTTGAAAAGATTATGCACTCTTCTAAAAGCGGGTTGAAAAAACCATCAATCTAATGGATATACGAGTAAGCAAAAGGAATTTTCTATTTTCACGAACAAGTATTTTTTGTCATTTGTAACTTTTTTAACAAGCGATTTTCTTTCAGCTTTAATTTATTCATCCTTAGAGTTGAATATCTCCGGAACGGTGCAAATTGTTTTGAGTGAATGAATGATTTTTATGTCAAACTCTACGCTTAACATGTTAGTGCTATAAAAGTCGAAAAAAGTTGGGGCATTTTGAGATAATCGTACTACGAGTATTAAAATACAAAAATATTGCGTCCAGCAACACTATACTACACTAAAATAATTCAACTAAAAATAACATAATATTTCAAACAAGAGCCATACCTTCTCTGTAGCTTCTGCGGTTTCTGAGATATTCACAAAAGAAAAATTGCTGTTTTTGGGAAAAGGCAATTTCTTAGATATTCACAAAAGAAAAATTGCTGTTTTTGGGAAAAGGCAATTTCTTAGGAATGTGGGAGCTCACATTCGAAGGATGTTGATGCGATTAACCCAAAACTTCATTTATTATTCTCGCAGCAAACTCGGAGATGCCAATTAGTGGAGAGAAAATTAGCAAAAAAAATCAATATAAACTTACCACGCAGAAGATCAAGACAGCTTTTGACTTAGAGGATCATTTATCCTGAAAGTAGATTTGAAAAGTTACAATTAGTAATTAAAAAAAACTTTGAAGCTAATACAAAACTAAAATAAATCGAGGATATCTAATAATGCACGATATTTTGCTGTATTTCTTTCCTAAAATTGTAATTGTAATTGTTTCTTTATTCAGTGACGATAACCTTCATCAACTGTTTGTTCCAGCCATAATTTATCATGAACAAGCCCATTATGCACCTTGTTCCGTATTGATCCCGAGACATTAATCAACGAACCATGACTTAAGCCTCCCAACATAAAACATAAAAAGCCAAATCACCTGACGTCACAATTTGACACCTTAATATAGGAGAGCACTTTTTGTTTCGTCTTCCATTGATTGCGGTTTTTTTTAAGCTTGAACCTTAAGGAGAAACTTCTCCTTCAAACTTCTTTAAACTTTACCTTTTCTTAATGGTCCATAACAGAATTTCAGCTGGGAAAATCAATTTATTTGAATGGCGGTTGGAAAATTTTTTCGTATATTTTTTTTAGACAAGTTCTAGCCAAAACTCGCCCAAAGAATTTCACCTTAAGCTCCATTAAAAGTAAGACCATTTAAACACACTCACTGTTCGTTTTCAGGGCGCGCTCCTTCAGGGGAGAAACATTTTCGGACCCGTAAAAACAAACTGTCCCTCGTTAAAACGGGCGATCCTGGTGCCGTCGAAAACTGTGTGTTTCAACTGCAGGACCAACAAAATCCGGGTGTGAGTTGTTGAATTACCGGAATATTTTGCTGTTGATTTTCTTCCTTCGGTTAATGGTCATTGGGAAAGCAAAATAAAAAATAAGAAAGATGATGAAATTGGCAGCACACGCAAGTTGATAATTTCCTGCCGCCACTTCGGACGTAATTACCAGGAGCGAAAGCACTTTCGTGGGAAAATTTTTCGCACTTCGGCGTTTTGTGCGAAAAATTCAACGTATGTTAAGAAAATATTTGCGTCTTGATTTATTTCCATTGCAGGGAATTTCAAATGAGGCTTGAAATGAGATTACCCTAAAAGCTACTTAGAGATTCGTGGTTAAAGCTATGTTAATAAATGTGAGTGTAAAAAACACAAAATACAAATTCTACAGTCTCTGAAATTTTCAAAAGCACTCAAAAGCACGATATTTGTATTTACAATGTAACTTATTCCATGGGTTAGTGATCTATGGAAAAAAAAATGAAATTATAGTTGAAGTCTGATACAAAACGCACTACCATAAGGTATCCTTTATAATTGAAAATAGATATACAACATTAGACTGAGTCGATTTGGGGTTAATTTTGAATTTCTCAAACCCTGAGGTCTAAAATGCTTCGTTTTGGCTCAAAACTAATCCATGATTTTTTGCAGAATTCTTAAGTAACGTTTACATGAGTAAATTTGAAGTTTTAGTTTGTATGGGAAAAATAAATATTTTGTACTGAAAAATCAACATCATTTTTGTTTCATGTATGGAACCAAGAGAGATGATGGTTTTTGTGCGAATTTATAATTGTCTTAAGAAAATTTTCCGCTGAACTACTTTGTTGAAGGCCGAAACTTCGTATCTTATCAGGCAAAAAATTTATTAGCAGTTTAATAGGGATATGTATTCAAGCATTGAAAAACAATAAATTCAGCGGGGTATTGTGTCAGTGAAGTCATTTGAATATATCGTTTATCAATGCGAAAAGCCATACCCCTGTTAAACAGCTTATAACTTTTTTGCCTAATAAGATACGAAGTTACGATCTTCAAAAAAGTTGTTCAGCAGAAAATTTCCTTTAGAGAATTTATAAGTTGGCTCAAAAACCATCAGCTGTCTCGGTTCCACAGAAGAAACCAACATGATGTTGATTTTTTAGTACAAAACATTCAATTTTTCCACACAATTTTTAAAGTTCAAATTTACTCATGTAAACGTTATTTAAAAATTCCAAAAAAAAAAAACATTGATGAGTTTTGGACCAAAACTAAGCTTTTAAGACCCCAGGGTTTGAGAAATTCAAAAATGACCCTAAATCGACTCAGTCTAATACAACATTCAACTGCAAGGGAAATAACTCTTGGGTCATAAATAGCGGAAATCGTTCTCTGTGACCCGCTGTATTGAACGATAAACAGCTGTGTAAATTTATTATATTTGTGAGAAAATTTTTCGTTCGTTTACCTCTGATTAAAATTCCGGATCAAATTTTTTACGATTTTGTGAGATTTATTAGAATATGTCTAAAAAGGCATTTCATGCTTGCTCATGAAAAACCATTGTTCCTGTCGTAAGTGGTTATTTACAAATAGTTTTATAAGGGTCTAAAAAGTATCAGGACATTATAAATAAAACGAAACCGATGTTCGATAAACGGGAATAAGCTTGACATGAACTAAGGCCACTAATAGGAGAACAAATCCAAACACTAACGTTTGTCTTTCGGTTACGTGTGTTGCAACAAACATGAAATCAATTTATTTCCGCTACTTACAACTCATCATCATCACAAAACAACGTCAAGAAAAATGCTTAAGTTTTTTGCAAGTAGGATTAGTTTCCCTACTTTAGGCTCTTTAAGCGGTGGTTTTTGAATAATTATGCTTTTCTCATAACTGCACATATCTTTCAGAAAATTTATGTATAGTTCATGATCTTATCTGAAAGGGGTTATCTGAAAGTCTTTCAACATAGGTTTCGATGCTATTGAAAGATTTGGATGAGAGATATGAATGACCAAAATTTCCAACATTGAACATACTGTTCCTATTTTGGTACGAACTGGTACCTTGCATTGGACCTCGAACTAAAGTTCTGATAAAAAGTATGATTTATCGAAAACAAAGTTAAAAAAAATATTTTCATTCAACATTATAACAGCTTTTTAACGATTAAAAACACTTAAATTCTGTTATGATTATCTCAAACACTTTCACTCCCCGTCAGCTAAACTAGAATAACAATAGCAGTTTTTTTTTGTGTTTACTTACTTGTATTTTTGTTTTTCGTAATGCTGACAAAAAGTGTAAGAAATGTTTAATATTATTCAGAACTTTGCACCAAATAAAAATTAGCACTTTTTTTGTTTGGTTGATTATGAAAGAATATTTTGGTGATATCTGGTCTAAAAATGGAACATTAAAATCAAAAATCTCCTATTTTTGGCCCCTTAACAATTTTTCCGGGTTTCTCATTGATTTTTTATTTATTTGAGGAAAAATAAGTTGTATGGTTCATATTCTCCACAGTGAAAAAAACTTCCCTTTAAACTGTTGGTTGGATAGTAAAAATAACGTGATTTTTCTATATTCACTCTCATGTCTCAAAAAGCGCCCCACTAATTGAGCTGTCTGGTTTACAATGGATGAGAAGAAACATTTTTCAAAAGTTGAAAATTTTATCAGAAAGACTTTTTATGGCATAAAGCGGTACAGTAGGATGCAGGAAGAATAAGAGTTCATTGTGTGCATAGGAGTATCTTTATCATATGCTAGCAAAATAAATTGTAAACAATTTTCGGCTTTTAAGAACTACAGTTTGCTCTAGGTGGAGTGGTGAAGATGAGCTAGGGATTTTACCAACCCCTGCCCCCCATGGAGATTTTTCTCAAGTAAAATTTTCAGTTCAAGAAATGAATTTTAATGTTTAATGTTCAAAGTTTAATGTTTAATGTTTAATGTTTAATGTTTAATGTTTAATGTTTAATGTTTAATGTTTAATGTTTAATGTTTAATGTTTAATGTTTAATGTTTAATGTTTAATGTTTAATGTTTAATGTTTAATGTTTAATGTTTAATGTTTAATGTTTAATGTTTAATGTTTAATGTTTAATGTTTAATGTTTAATGTTTAATGTTTAATGTTTAATGTTTAATGTTTAATGTTTAATGTTTAATGTTTAATGTTTAATGTTTAATGTTTAATGTTTAATGTTTAATGTTTAATGTTTAATGTTTAATGTTTAATGTTTAATGTTTAATGTTTAATGTTTAATGTTTAATGTTTAATGTTTAATGTTTAATGTTTAATGTTTAATGTTTAATGTTTAATGTTTAATGTTTAATGTTTAATGTTTAATGTTTAATGTTTAATGTTTAATGTTTAATGTTTAATGTTTAATGTTTAATGTTTAATGTTTAATGTTTAATGTTTAATGTTTAATGTTTAATGTTTAATGTTTAATGTTTAATGTTTAATGTTTAATGTTTAATGTTTAATGTTTAATGTTTAATGTTTAATGTTTAATGTTTAATGTTTAATGTTTAATGTTTAATGTTTAATGTTTAATGTTTAATGTTTAATGTTTAATGTTTAATGTTTAATGTTTAATGTTTAATGTTTAATGTTTAATGTTTAATGTTTAATGTTTAATGTTTAATGTTTAATGTTTAATGTTTAATGTTTAATGTTTAATGTTTAATGTTTAATGTTTAATGTTTAATGTTTAATGTTTAATGTTTAATGTTTAATGTTTAATGTTTAATGTTTAATGTTTAATGTTTAATGTTTAATGTTTAATGTTTAATGTTTAATGTTTAATGTTTAATGTTTAATGTTTAATGTTTAATGTTTAATGTTTAATGTTTAATGTTTAATGTTTAATGTTTAATGTTTAATGTTTAATGTTTAATGTTTAATGTTTAATGTTTAATGTTTAATGTTTAATGTTTAATGTTTAATGTTTAATGTTTAATGTTTAATGTTTAATGTTTAATGTTTAATGTTTAATGTTTAATGTTTAATGTTTAATGTTTAATGTTTAATGTTTAATGTTTAATGTTTAATGTTTAATGTTTAATGTTTAATGTTTAATGTTTAATGTTTAATGTTTAATGTTTAATGTTTAATGTTTAATGTTTAATGTTTAATGTTTAATGTTTAATGTTTAATGTTTAATGTTTAATGTTTAATGTTTAATGTTTAATGTTTAATGTTTAATGTTTAATGTTTAATGTTTAATGTTTAATGTTTAATGTTTAATGTTTAATGTTTAATGTTTATTATTTATCACATCGATAAGCTGGTACCTTTGAGATAATATCCATTTTTCTATCACTCATCACTTTGATTATAAAACAATCGTATATGTCATTATGAAATTTATGCTGATCAGAAATATGCTCTAGAAAACCAATTGTGGCTTCAATTTGTACTTGTGATCCTGGTTCTTCTAAAATTCTAAGCTTCATATCAAAAGGGTTTAGATAAATTACACAAAGCAACAAAATTCACATTTTTCCAAGGTGCAAAGAATTTAAGAACCAGTTTTGATTGATTTGGATGCTCTGAATCTAAATATTCTATTAGCTTTTTTATTCTAGCTGCTTTTGTTTTTGAAATAATTTTCGAGAAAAAAATAAAAATCATTTACGAAATTTCGGCACTTTTTTGACAAAACTGTAAATTTAAAAAAAATAAAAATTAAGGATATAAATCAATGATTAATTTTCCCCATCACCGCAAATAGTTTTGACTTCAACAAAAATGTTATAGAAGTTTTTTTCTTGTTTACTTTTCCGTATTCTGTAAAATTCGGCAATTTTATCTTAAGTGAATTGAAGATATTTTTTAACGCATAAACCATTTCGATTTGCTGTCTTACATTATCTTCTTGTAGGGCTATAAATCTATTGAATATGAAAAACAATTGACGGTGATCAATTATTAAGAGCTTGAATTTTTAACAACAACATTCACGCTTGAATGTTTATAATCGATTCACTTATTTTTATTATTATAAATTATCTTTTTTGTTTCGATCGTGAATTTTTAATAAATTTATGAAAAATTTTGAAAATGTCGGAAGAAGTAACTTAAATGTTAAATTTTAATGCGAAATATTAAAAGTATTGGCTCATTACAAACTTTCCTTATTCATTTTTTATTTTCATAAGTTTTTTTTATTGATCAACTAGCTGATCCCGTACGAACTTCGTTTCGTTTTTAACTTAAAAGCTGATGATTTTGTATTTGGTTGTTAATTGGGACGCAATTTCACCAAAAAGTTGCTTAAAATACTAAACAGAATTTGCAAGCGACCTATTTGCTTGTCCATCAAACGGAAATTTAAAATAAGAAATTGGTTGACCGTCGAAAAGAACACCCGTGTACGAATTTTTGTCTTTTATGAAAGCATAACAACGAAATTATGTCTTAAATATTTTCAAGTTAATATTAACGACCCCTTTTCTGTCACCTGATTAAAAAAATTTATTCATAAATCAATTGTCCATTTTGTAAAACATTCGTGAATGAATTTTTGTCTGGATCTCATGTATAATAAAACAATTATTGCAAAAACATTAAACAGTAAATGTGGACGACCCCTTTTTCTGTCGTCTAATAGAAAGTCATAATCGATTCCTCGTCCTGCGAAACTCCCGTGTTAAAATATTGCCTCGATATGATGCCTTACAACGTAATTATTGCAAAATAAAATCGAAAATATTTAGACGGACCCTTTTACTGACTACTTGTCAAAATTGGGCACGTGAAATCAATTACATGTGCTTTAAAACTCTCATGAGCAAATTTTCATTATAATCCGATATATAATCAAGACAATGGGTCTTATTCTGAGAGTCACATGACGTGATGTGCAAAATTTAACATCGTTGTGCCGACTCCAGAAACCACTCTAGGCTAGAAGATTCAGCTCATATGCCCTGTGATCGATTTTTGGAGCTCATTCATACTAACGTGTCTTCTCTGAAACATTTCCTAGAGTCAGGATAAAGAAGTGAAATTTTGTGAGTCACGTCACTCGACTTGCAGAATAACCCCCAATGTAGCAAAAACAGTGAACAGATAATATGGACGACCATTTTTGCCGACCCCTGACTCGAGAATCGAAATCTGAAACAATTGAGCGTCTCGCAAAACTTCTTTGAGGAAATTTTCATCTCAATCCAATGCACAATAACATGAATACCGCAAAGACATTGAACAGTTTATATGGACGATCCCTTTCGCAAACCTCTGAATTAAAATTCGACTCTTGAAATCAATTACTCGTTCCTTGAAAATCCCACGTACCAAGTTTCCATCTTAGTAAAATTTATGTAAGCATTAATTTCGCAAAAAAACAGTGATAATATGGACGACCGCTTTGGCCGACCTTTGACCATGAATTTGAATCCTGGATTCGATTGATCGTTCCTCAAATTATTCTTATGCAAATTTTCATCACAATCCGATGTATAATAACGCCAATATCGCAAAAACATTGAACAGTTGATATGGACGACCCCTTTTGCCGACCCCTTCTACAAAACTTGATAACTGAAATCGATTGTCCGTTCCTTAAAATGCCCGTCTGCAAATTTTCATCTAAATACAATGCATAATAACGCCAATATCGTAAAAACATTAAAAAGTTTATATGGACGACCCCTTTTGCCGACCCCTGACTCTGAATTTAATACCTGTAATCGACTGCTCGTCCCTCAAAACACTCATGTGCAAATTTTCATATCAATCCAATGCATAATAACGTCAATATAGTAAAAACACAGAATATTTTATAAGAACGACCCCTTTTGCCGACCTCTGACACAAAATTCAATACCTGGAATCGATTTCTGATCTCTCAAAACCCCTATGTGCAAATTTTCATCCCAATCCGACGAAAAATAAAGTCAATATCGCGAAAACAATATTCGTCTTGTATGGACGACCCCTTTCAGAAGGGGTCATCCGAAAATCTAAAAACATTTTTCATCATTCCTGGTCCTAATTTCAGACCTCTAGCTCTTAAGACGGCTGAGTCTATAGAGGACAAACAAACAAACAAACAAACAAACAAACAAACAAACAAACAAACAAACAAATAAACAAACAAACAAACCCACAGAAATTGCTTTTTATATACATATATAGATGATTAAATTTGTCTACCTAAACTTTGTCAGTCCTTTTAATGATGAATTGAACATGCTGTATTGTAAATATTGAAAGTTTTTCTTATGATCTTCAAAAATGAGCATTGTAATTCCTTTATTTTGTTATCCAGAAGAAAATGAATGTAAAAATATGCTGTCTCTGGCTTTGACCACTTGAAAGAGAATCAAATATTTTATTCTTTTTATCAAAATTAAAATCAATCATCATGTGTTTTAAATAAATTCTTGTAAGTTAAAAATGTTGTTTTTTGAGTTTTTTTTGCTAATCGTAAATCAACATGATACATTTTTCTTTTTTGATAGGAGTTAAACCCGTTAAGGTTCCTCGGAGGTGAAAAGTAAACCAAAACCATTTTCAGTACCTCAGGAAAGGCCAACATTTGCACTACTTAACGGTAAAACCATTTTGAGAAAATAACCTTTGGTTACATTACAAACTCTATTTTAGTAAAGGATCCATAAACATTTTAAAACCAGAACTGCCATCACATTGATATATACCGTTTACTCCGGAACAATTTTTCGCTACTACTCCGCAAACAAATTCAAAATAATCAGATTGACTCTTTATTAACAATAAAACATAGTTGCAAATGAATGCGAGCTTATAACTAAAGCTAAAAATAGCAAAGGGTGTATAAACATGTTAGACAAAATATTACGTGAGCTAGGTTCTATCTACGATAGCGCTTTGTTTTTTCATGAAAATTGCTATTCGTCTATTTTAACATATAGCGGATGCTTTCAAAAATCGATTGTCTTTCATAAAAAGCACAAATTTTAAGTGATTTTTAATTAACCATTTGAAATAGGTTGTTTTTTTCCAAACGCGTTCTCGATTCGCCATGTATGGAGATAGATCCTTTTCATGTGTTGGTACAGATTTTGCAAAACAATTTTTAATCAAGGTTAATTTCTGACCTGATCTGAAATTTACATAAGAATAAGGATTGAATTTTTTTTTTAATCTGGTGTTAAATTTTATGTATTATATTTCTGAGCACTGATTCTTATTTCCGAAGCTTTTAATTTGGGTTTTATTCGAAATTTTAATTTGTTTTCGTTTTCTGGTGCTTCAGAAACATTGATTTGATATTTGTAGTCTAGTTTAAAGCTTAAATTGATTTTATAAATAGTTTTATAGAGAATAATTTTCTCTTTTATTGTGCATTTTTGGTACTGTTAGCTAGATTTGAATTTCGAAACATACGCCCACCTCCCCACCCATGGACCCATGGACAGACTTTAGTCTACAAAGAGGAAATGTTATGAATGGTTAAAAAAAAAAGTTTATATCCTTTGCCACATTGCGATAAGTTCTTTATAAAATGGGATTAGGTAAATTCCTCCTTTCTAGGTCATAAGTTCATAATTTTGCTTCTAAGCATATGTACGATTGCTGTTCTAAAGCCCCTTCTGCAAAATCATGTTCCATTGCTCCCTGATAAGTTCCAATTTGTTCGTGTACCTGGGAGATTATTTTCCATTTAACGATGTTCATATATTCTTATCTTGTTAACGGTTTCCACGAATTCTTTTGAAAAGGAATGGCAAAATATTAATGTTTTCCCTCAGTGGGTGGATTTCCCGAGTAGTCAGTTATTGATCCGCGCCACGTGCTGCAAATGCGATGAGCTTTGCGGTCGTCATGTACAACATCTTAGCCTGGTTGGATTTGTTATGAGAATTTTACGCGAAATAAAAAGGGGTGCGCAATAATAAGGGGAACAAATTTTTATCAACCTGGGAAATCATTCGGCACACACACTTTCCGATCCGATATCGGAGTATTTCAAATTAAAGTCACACCCTGAAGCAGGTTGCCGTTATTGATTTACAAGTCCAACATTTAGTCCGTGACGTTTGCCGGTTGTGTCAGCCCAGCAGAAGGACAGGACTCAACACGACACGACACGAATTAGCAGACGCGCTGGCTGGCTGGCTGGTCTCTCTTATCAGCAGATATGCGCCGAGCCGGTGACAGCTGTCGTCCAGCTTTGTGAGATGGGAAATCGAATTTTCCACTTGCGATTGGACGGACTCGGCAGCTTCATCAGATATGAACGAACTAATGCTATCAAAAGTTGTTTCCTTTTTCCATGAAGCGGACGGTGTGCTGCTAAAATTAAACAACTGCATTGAAGCCCGGCACCAACACCCTCCTTGCTTGGAACGAATTCGAGCACATGATCAGCTTTATTGGTCATTTTTTGTTTTGATGTAGCGATGCATTAGTGGGATTCGGTTTCACTCCACATCCGAAAGCTGATTAGAACTTCATTAAATAAAGTGCTTTGGTTAACTACCCTAGTTAACAGCATTTTCTCAATACTTAAGTAAACTGAAGATCGTATTTAATGTGAAATTAAGCACTCAATCCGAAAAAGAAATTGAAAAAAAAATCTCAGTTAAACAGTTTTTTAGTTATGCTCCAAATTTAAAATTTTGGAAAAATAAAAATAGTAGGGACAAGTAGGTTCTATGAATAAAATTAATCAGGTTTTTATTCTATCAGTTAGAGTATAAATTCAATGTTCTAAATTTGGAAAGTAACCAGAAAATTGTTCGAAGTTCAAATTTAGCTAGAAATAATATCTATCCCAGAAATGCACCATAAACAAGGAAATTAATTTTTAGCAGCACTGTCTCCCTCATGGTGATGATCAAACTCGAAAAAATAAACAATATTACTGGTACTGAATTCAAAATCAGAATTTGAAACTTTTTTCAAATGAATTCTTATTTCCGAAAAATTATCAAAAAAAATATTCAAAATTATTATTATCACTCTGAACTTCAAATTCTAAGTCATTATTTAAGAAACACCAGAAAACGAATGCAAATTAGAATTTCTAATAAAACCAGAATTTAAAGCAATGGACGTAAGAATCAGAGCACAAGAAAAAAAAATACATAAAATTTAAACCCGGATTTAAAAAAAAATCTGAATTCTAAAATTGATTACAGATCAGGTCAGAAAATACCTATGATTGAAAATTGTTGAGCAAAATGATAAAAATTACTAATTATTGTTATGATTTATTTACATTCCTTAATTTCAATTGTAGATTGATTGAAAATATTCTTTGTAGTATGTATAGTTTGAAATAATGGGTATTTGATAACAATTTCTAATGTGACTTTCAAATAAGAAAAAAATATCCATTTGAACTTAAGAAAATTTATTTCAAAGATGATGATTGCATTTAATTTGATGAAAATGTTTTTTTTTCAAAAGTGCAGTAATCAAAGTCAGAAATAAAATCATTGATATTTTATATTCAAATTCTTTCAGATTTCAAATTAAAAAGCAAACAAATTCTTGATTTGATTGAAGTTTGTGATAACAACTTCCTATATTTCAATTACAACAAATGGGTAAATTTGGTAATGGATGGTTTTCGAATGATCAAACACGAAAGTGGTAAAAATAAAAATAAGGAATACCAAGATTTTTTGTAAACACTGAAAGCACAAAGAAAAAACTAGTTATGTGACTATTGCACATTAAAATTGAACTATAAAGTTGCAACTTCGAATTATTTTTCGATCTTGTTATAGGTTATAACTGAAAAAATTATGATCGATTGAATAAAAAGATATAATGTAAAAATAAGCAAAACATTTTTAAATTTTCATGTACAGTTATAGTTTAACATTGCACAAGCTCTGAATATTTTGTCGCGTCAATTGAATTTGCAAGAAACTAAGTTTTTCTTATTGAAATTACAAAAATATTTGAGAAAGATTATGTAGTCAGAGCCCAAAAATTCAGAATTGGAAAACACTATTTTTTAATAAAATTTTATTAGCGACACTCTAACATATTTCTGGCATTCGATTCATAACAAGATTTTGAAAATAAAAACTTTATTCATAAGGAACAATTTGATTACATGTGATGAAAATGCTTCTAATCAAATTCAACTCGCTTATTATCGATTTTCTAAATTTCTAGCCACCTATGGTTTTCATAATCCTGAAATGTTCTTACTAAAGGAACATAACTTTCACCGAGAAGGTCTATAAATTAAATGAACAAACATAACTCATGGTGATAAAACTAATCATATAGGTATCTAAACATAACCAGAACAAATTAGTATTGACGAAAGCCAGTAATTTTGTCCACTGAAGAGTAGCGAATACACAGTAGCTCGAAACGTTTGGGCTAATGGTAAAAAAAAACGTTTTTAATTTGTAAAACTCGCTGATAAACGTCGATAAAATTCAACAACAATACATCGCGGCGATTAACCAACATTCTTCATCTAAACATAGTATGAGGATGAAAAAGATAAGTTTTTAACAAATGTATACTTACTTACTTAATGATCCCGCGCCGATCCACCGGTGCATAGGGCCGTGGTAAAAGACCTCCACTGTTGACGATCCGGAGCCAGCGTCTTCACCTGGTCCCAGTCAAGATTATCGTCGACAGTTCGGATTTCAGCGGCTAGGCTTCGCCGCCACGAGTTTCTGGGCCTGCCTCTTCTTCGATGTCCTTCTGGATTCCAGTCTAGCGCCTCTCTGCAAATCTCGTTTTCATCTTTTCGCAGCGTGTGCCCAATCCATCTCCACTTACGTTCCCGAATCTCGATTTCTAGCGCCCTTTGATGACATCGGCGATGTAGTTAACAAATGTATAAGAAAAATATTTTTTTTTGGTTTTTTCGGTCTTTTAAGTATATCAAACAACTTTGTTTTGAAGTACCCGACGTTTCGACCAGTTTTGGTGGTCTTTTTCAAGGAAATTATCAGTCTGATGTTCTTGTCATTGTCGTTTTCATACAACGGTTAAGAGCCCAGAATTCGGCGGTCGTATTTTAGACCGTGGGACCGTGGAACCGTAAAAAAACGAATGATCATTATTCCTTTTTATCCGGTCAAAAATACGGGAAGTGAATTCTGGAGTCCTGAACGTGTTGGATGAAAACGACACTGACAAGAACAGCAGACTGATAATTCCCTTGAAAAAGACGACAGAGACTGGTCAAAATGTCGGGTTTTTGAAAACAAAGTTGTTTGATATACAAGACCAAAAAATCCAAAAATATTAATTGAACAACATCCGGTCGTAAGCTAAAATCTGAAGAAAAAAAAAATAACACGCTTACCGTTTTGAAAACTTATCAATAGAATTCAACTGCTAATTTAGGAGACAGATTATTAATGCCTATTTGTTTTAATAATTGATTCGGTAGATTTTGGCGTCCTGAGCTTGAATCCTTTGTCAGACTTCGTCTATCAGATTTGAGTAAAATCAATGATTGATAAATGATGTAGGAATCTGGATTTATTTAGTTTACCTTATTGATTTGAGGAATTATATTTTGATGATGATGAATTATCTAAATAAGTTCAACTCTATAGTTTTGTTAAGAAAAAATATTTCTAATATTACTGAAATAAGTTTCAAAAAATATTTTCATTTCATTTATCAAATTTGTTGAAGTATGCAACAACAGGATTATAGCATTAAAAAATTTCCATCGTTCCAATTAGTTAATACTTCTTTAAAAACCCGTAAAACATCTATTATTTTATAGAACTGGGAAAAGTAAACAAATAGAAAACCTCTACAACTATTTTCGCAGAAGTCAAAATGATTGCGTGCGGTTTTGGGGAAAGTTGATAAAAACCTTTATTTTTGCAGAGAGGTGTAAAACTTTCTCTTTGCACTTGAGATAAATGATAATTATCTGCTCTTTTGTAATTAATCAAAACCCTTTTTAATGTGTTTAAAAAAAAACAAGAAACACAAAATGAAATTTAGAGTAAAATTGATATTCTTCAGTTGATTGACGTTTTTTTTTTGCTCAAAAGTGACAATACTGACGAGGATTTAGTAATATGTTTGAGAGCTGGCGATTAGAAAAGTAGTGATGGCCAAACAAAAAAGTCGTAATTCGTTCATACTCTTGCGAGATTCATTTTTGTAGGTCCTCAAAAATATTTTATTCTCCAAATGGAAATTAAATGTTTTCATTTTCTAGAAATACATGTATTTACAAGATGAAATTTTAATTGTTTCATACGGCAGCCAATAGGAAATAAGATGTGCTTTGAAAAAAGACTCCATAAACACACAGTATTGCTAAAACTGAAAGTGTCCCCCTTGCCTCATGCGGCCATCATGCCCTTATTTCCCCTACTTGTAGTAGAATGTTTAACAATTTTATAGTTTTACTGATTTTCCTATAATTTCACGTGTTATGTCTAATTTGAAATCCCTTTTATGTCACTTTTGAAGTTATTAAAAATAATCCAATTTCAATAATTCGAACAAATCGTGCAAAACCTTTCATTAACAAACTTGCATACAATCTACATTGTACAAAATCCAAAAATAAAAAAAACAAAAAAAAATCTTGATTTCAAATTGTGATTCAATTCTCTACTATTACAGTTTGACTTTCTTTTATTCAACTGTTTGAAATTTCGAATAATTTTTAAATTTTTGCAATAAAAACAGTTTTGAAAAAAATCGAACGTAGTGATGGGGTTATGGGAAAGAAAAATATTATGTTTATTCCCGAATAATTTATCTTTAAATTCTTTATTTATAGTAAAAGTTTGAAAATTGAGAAGAAAAATGAGAAGTTATTATAAGAATTTTTATGAATACCTACCTACCTAAGGGTCCAGCGCCGATTGACCGGCGCATAGGGCTGAGATAAAAGATCTCCACTGCTGGCGATCCGGAGCCAGCGTCTTCACTTGCTGCCAGCCGAGGTTCTCGTCAACTGTGCGGATTTCAGCGGCTAGACTTCGCCGCCACGAGCTTTTGGGCCTGCCTCTTCTTCGATGCCCATCTGGATTCCAGTCAAGCGCCTCTCTGCAAATCTCGTTTTCATCTCTTCGCAGCGTGTGCCCAATCCATCTCCACTTACGTTCCCGAATCTCGATTTCTATCGCCTTTTGATGACACTGGCGATGAAGTTCAACGTTTGAGATCCAGTTGCCAGGTCACCAAGCGCGGATGATGTTCCGCAGGCAGCGATTCACAAAAACTTGCAGTTTTCGCGTCGTCACCGCATATGTGCACCAAGTTTCACACCCGTACAGCAATACGGATTTGACGTTTGAGTTGAAGATTCGGATCTTAGTTCGTAGAGAGATCTGGCGTGACCGCCAGATGTTTCGGAGACTCGCAAACGCAAATCGGGCTTTTCTGATCCGGGTCTCGATGTCCTTCTTGGTCCCACCATCAGGCGTAATCTGGCTACCAAGATACTGGAAGCACTCCACTTTCTCAACTTGTTGCCCAGCTACCATGAAACTGGAGGGATTTCCTGTGTTGATCTCCATTGACTTGGTCTTTCCGACATTGACTTTGAGACCTGCTGCCTTGGAACTTTCGGCGAGGTCGTCGAGTTTGCTCTGCATATCTGGTTGTGTTTGGGCGAGCAAAACAATATCGTCTGACAGGTCAAGGTCGTTCAGTTGCTCCATGGTTGAAGGATTCCACGGCAATCCTCGGTTTGGTCTACAGTCAATCGATCCAGTTAAGATCTCATCCATTACGATGAGAAAAAGCAGCGGTGACAAAATACATCCTTGTCTCACTCCAGCAGTTACCGGGATTGGTTCGGACAAGACACCGTCGTGCAAGACCTTGCACGAAAATGCCTCGTACTGTGCTTCGATGAGATGGACTAGTTTCTCTGGGACCCCTCTTCGTCTAAGAGCAGCCCAGATGTTTTCGTGGTTCAGTCGGTCAAATGTTTTTTCGAAATCAACGAACACCAGCAGTCCTGGAATTCGTTGATTTGTTCCAGTATGATTCGTAGCGTTGTGATGTGGTCCACACATGATCGTCCGGATCGGAATCCAGCTTGTTGCCGTCGGAGTGTAGCGTCGATTTTCTCCTGGATCCTGTTCAGGATCACTTTGCAGAGTACTTTGAGGGTTGTACAGATCAAAGTTATGCCACGCCAGTTACCGCACTCTGTTAGGTCTCCTTTCTTTGGGACCTTTACGAGGATACCCTGCATCCAGTCGGCCGGGAATGTTGCAGTATCTCAAATGTCAGCGAATAGACGGTGCAACATTTGTGCTGACAAGGCAGGGTCGGCTTTGAGCATTTCAGCAGGAATGCAATCGATTCCAGGCGCTTTGTTGGATTTCATGTCCTTGATTGCCGCTTCTATTTCAGCCAGCGAGGGCGCTTCCGAGTTGACGCCATTAATGCGACTTACTGTGGGCGCCTCGAGCTGCGGGTTCTGTTGGCCATTGCTATTTGTAACTCGAAAAAGTTGATCAAAATGCTCAGTCCAACGCTTGAGCTGATCTGTTCGATCTGTCAGCAGCTGACCTGCTCGGTTTTTCAGCGGCATTCTTGCATTAGTCCTTGCACCACTAAGGCGACGAGAAATATCATATAATAATCGGATATCTCCAATGGCGGCGGCTCTTTCTCCCTCTTCGGCTAGGGAGTTTGTCCAGGCTCTCTTGTCTCGTCTACAAGCTCGTTTAACTGCCTTTTCCAGCTCCGCATATCGTAAGCGGGCGGCTGCTTTGGCTGACCCGGTACATGCCTGCTCAATTCCGACTTTCGCCTTTCTCCGATCATCGATCATCCTCCAGGTTTCATCCGACATCCATTCACTTCGTCTTCCACAAACTTTACCGAGAGTACCATGGCTCGTCGTGATAAAGGCATTCTTGATTCCACACCACTGTTCTTCGACTGTTCCGTCTGTCGGCAGCTCCGAGGCTCGGGATTCTAGCTGTTCAACGTATGCCCTTTTCACCTCTGGATTCTCCAACCGGCGGACGTCGTATCGACACCCGACTTTCTCCTCGCGCCGTTGGACATGCGCAACTCTCAGTCGTATCTCGCCAAGGACGAGGTGATGGTCAGATGCAATGTCTGCGCTTCGTTTGTTGCGGACATCAAGAAGGCTCCTTCTCCATTTTCGACTGATGCAGATGTGGTCAATTTGATTTTCTGTTCGGCCATCTCGGGATACCCAAGTGACCTTATGTGCTGGTCGATGGGGGAAGAGCGATCCACCGATCACCATGTTGTTGTTGCCACAAAATTCTACAAACAGCTCTCCGTTTTCGCTCATCTGTTCTAGGCCATGGCGCCCCATGATGCGCTCAAAGTCCTGATTATCGGAGCCAATCTTTGCGTTGAAGTCGCCTAAGTGGATTTGAATGTCACCCTTCGGAATTCTCTCAACCACGCTGTTCAATTGACTGTAAAACTGCTCTTTCTCCTGCACATTGGCAACGTCAGTTGGCGCATAACACTGGACCATTGTAAGGTTTCTAACCCGTGTTCTGAATCTGGCTTTCGTTTATCGGTTTCCATCTTATGAGGGCCGCATGGGCCTGCGGGCTTAACAGGAAACCAACTCCTCGTTCCCGAGTAGCATGTTCTCCTCGTATGCCAGAGTAAAGCAGTACTTGCCCGGACTGTGTCTTGTGTTCTCCAGTGTTAGGCCAACGGACTTCGCTCAGTCCCAATATCTCTAGCTTGAGGCGGCTAACTTCTCTAGCAAGTTGAGCCAGCTTTCCTGGCTGGGCAAGGGTCAAAACATTCCAAGTTCCAATTCTAGTCCGTGTTTTCATGCTAAAAGTCGTTGCCAAAGTTCCAATTCGGTTATTTCTTCTCTCAGTTTCTGTAACAATAAAAGATTTCAGGAGCAGTAGGTTGTTAGCCTAAAGTCCCTATCTCGCGGTGGGGCTGCCATCTTGGACTTAGCTGGCGGCCACCTTCTCAGTCTGCATGCGACCAAAGCATCCACCGGGGTTGGGTACCCGATCTCCGCTTAGGTTACTCACACCCCAGCCGGCACCGCGGGGAGGTAGAGATAGTAGTTGTGAATAAGAGGTGATATGACCACTATGGGGTCTCGTGTTGCACATTATCCACCGTTTACCAGCCAACCATTTTTATGAATGATATATTATTTATCAGCTAGAAATTATCTTAACAATTTCAAAAATATATCTACGTTCCTACTCATTGTACGTAAAACAGACCGCTGCAAGCTTTGTATAGAAACTTAAAATTCTTAAATTTTAACACCTCGCATCACTTTTTTTTATTGTTTTGCTGCCAGAAATAGCAATATAAATTTTGGAAGGAATCAACAAAATCATCTCAAATTTTAACCTGATGCATGGTGACCCAAAAGGCATCGAAAAAACATATGGGAGCAACAAGTCATTTTTTGCAGCGGTCTAATGTACAACATGTCTATCTAAAGTCTGCAAATTTTCCAAAAACTGTTTTTAAAAATAAAAATTATTGGATTCATTTTTAATATTTTCAGTACCTTTTTTACTCATAAATCAGTTACAAAAATATTACACAAGACAAAAAAAATCACACCTCTTCAAAGTGCAAGTACAGTCGAACCTGGATGAGCGAGGGCTCAAACGAATGAACTTTTATATTATCGCTTTAACAAGATTCTCAATTAACCAGGTTTTCATTTATTTCGGTAATAGAGCAATCTTTCATCATAGTAAGGTACGATTTCTTGCGTAAAATCAGAAAAAAATCTCTTGTTCATAGAGGTTTTGTGCTGTAAAAATCACTGAACCTTACGATTTCTCTCACTTATAAATACTTCTCGCTTATTTAAATCTCTCCGCTCTCGCTTTTGAGAATCAAACATTTGAAAATTCGTATAAAAAATCTTGGCTTCTGTAAAAAATAATACAAAAAAATCTGAAAAAAAGTAACCGAAGATTTTTCCTCCTTTTGACGAAATTTTCAATAAAAATTTTAACAGAGAGGAATCTTAGATATTTTCTAAAACATAATTAGATCAAAACGTTTTGCAGTTTTCAGCAAAGTTTGAAAATAGATTGAAATCTTCATTATCACTAAATCAAAAATTTTTTTTAGCAATATCAGAAATAGTTATGATGTTATTTATTATTTTTAATTGTAGAGTTTTATTTGTAGAAAGCGTTGTATTTCAAAAACTTGAATATCTTAGGGAAAGTTAAAATCTTTTAATCAGTAGAGGATAATCAATTGATTGCTGGTTTGTTAGTTCATCAATTATCAAATATAGATTTTATTCACAAATGATAAATTATGACATTTAAAAAGTCATATCACCATAATTAGAGATGATATGTGTTATTTGCCAATTTATTTTTATCTCTATCTTAACTTACGTGAATGTTGGTGTCAAAAATTCTCACGCGTTTCCGAATTTTTTTTTTATTGAAGTAAGTACTGTTAACATTTCTAAGCACTTTCCAAGTATCAAATGGTGGATCTTAGTGTAACATAAAAATATGGACAAAATTTATTCATTTTTATTTGATAGAGTAACCGTTTGAATGAAGTAAATGGAATTAATCGAATTTTCCAGTCCTAAAACTCGGATGTTTTCGCGCAAAATTCACCGCAATAGTTTCGTTCCATTCCAATTTGAGCTGGACAAACGTGACATGACTTGGATAATGTTTCGGTCACGTGACTTGTGCATTACTGAGGGTGTGTGTCAGTGTTTGAATGTGACTCAATATGGGAAATCGGTCGGTCGCCATGTGGTCTTTAGCTTTTACTATGACCAACCAAGTGCGGGGGTGGCTCATGAGGTTCGGTCCAAAGGAAGCAAAAATGCAACCGTCATAACATTCTGTTGATGGTCGGAAATGGTTTCCGTACCGTGCAGTTTCCTTGTTTCGGGCAGTTTTAGAAAAATTTGACTCTAAGAAGGTTGCAAATTCCAAAAAAAACAGACTTGGGGAACTCTACGGTAAACTACAGTGCACTTTCAATGCAGTTAGCGAAACTTGAATGGTCCCGTTCAACTTTGGCTAGGAAATGGAACATACCACATTTTTCCCCTTTTCCTCCCCCAAACCCAGCGATCGGAATTGGTTTATTATCGGTTTTTCATGATGGCCGCAGCAGGTTATCGATTCCGGAAAACACGATGCCACACAGAGGAACATTTCCCATGGTTGGTCCCGGTGACCATTCACATCCATAAACGGATATTGCTCGGCTGACCCTGTTTCTGCTTCAAATGGGCCAACACATTCCGAGAGCCAAACAGCCGTAATAAAATCAGCGGTGTTTAAACTCGCCTCGGAAAGAATCATTCGGCTGATTTTTTCCGAGTTTAACTTGTTGTGTGCAGATTGATTTTATCTTCGTTCCAATCATGACGTGATTGCACACAAAACGAAGAGAACAGTTCCGAGTTGATGTTTTCCCCTCCTCGCAGGAATAAAATCACACCAATGAAACAACAGAACGAAGCTTACCGTACACGAATGCTCACGAGCGATCGTTGCCCGACGGACCGAGTTAACATTCCTCGCACCCTTCTCTCGCTCGTTTCCCGTTCCCTTGTATCTTTCAATTTAAGCCACGCCCCCATGCGTTGTCCGATTGATGTGTTCGGCTGCCGAACGAAAACGATTTTTTCTTTAATTCGCAGAACTGTTCGTTTGCTTCGCTGATGTTTCCCCCGATTGCTGTTTACTCCTGCCGAGTTTACCCGAAGCTTACTTCCTGATGCTATTCGAGTTGAACTTTAGATAGCATCATTGCAGATTGAGTTTAACGAAATAAAATCGTTCTGCAAAGAAGGGCAAAGTGCGAGTATGTAGACTCGCGATTTTAACATCTCTGAATAAAATCGGTGACGATTCTGGGGGATGACACGTGTATGCTTTATAATGGGCTCATTAAATGTGATTGACGATTGTACCTGCGCTGCGCCGGCTACTATAGAAGGTTTTATTATTTAGTTTTTCGGAAAATGTGTCGTCTAAGAGATGTTTGTTTGCCTAACTTAATTGGTATTTATTCGTTTGATTACAGGTCAGTTACAAAAAATGTAATGGAATGAACGTTTAGACTTGTCTGGACTTTTTGCTATGGTTTAAAATAGTTGGAATTGTTTGACAGAAAAAAATAAGAATTTGAAGGTTCTACTTTTAAAACAACCATGACGGTACTTTCAGAAAAATATGTACATATATCTTTAAAAATTATTGTTCGTTTCATCACTAATTTGTTTTTCAACACAATCCTGTTGTAAGAAAAAAAATCAAACATTTAAAATAAAACAAACAAATTTTTCTGAAAATAATTTTAAGTTTCACTAGCCTCATTTATGTGGTCAAGTTTAAACGCAATTCTTTTTCTAAAATTATTCCCAGTTGCGTCAATGTAATCGCCTTAAAATTAATTTGATACATGTTTCTGTTCATCGACGAGGTATCTGCAGTTTTACGGCAGTATAAATTACATTTTACTGATAGTTTTTCAAAACAAAATGCCTTTATTTAAGGAATTTGAATATCCGCTCCAGATCCAACACTCTGGATACCCCTTGTGACTTTTCTAACATATCGCTAAAAAATCTAAAATAATCGATGTACTATGACTAAAAGGTGCTCATTACTCACCCCGGTAATGTCATTTGCACTTTCCCTACAGTGTGAATTGACACAAGTGAATATTATGTTCAACACCCAGGCGCGGTAAAAAACCGTTACAAAATACTTGCAAACGCTGGAATTTCTATAAAAACTTCGAACTTTTTCTAGTTCATGTCCTTAAGAATTTCAAAATTTCCACTCCGTGGGGGTAATTGTCAAGTAAAAGAATTTATTAATTTCTTAAATTCTTAAAATTGGAAACTAATCGGTCCGCCAAACTAAAACAGCTGTTACTTGCAATTCCCGAGACCGATTTTCACAAATTTTTGTTAAGGCACTTTCAGTGTTAAATTCGAATATCTTTTATACATAGTTATACATTCATATCTATTCAATTTTCAAAAAATACCAGAAATACTGTGTACTTCTTAAATTAGAGGTGATGAACAAAATCTGATAAAAAATAAGTTCAGGAGTATATCTCCAAAACCAGTTTTTAAAACATAGGCTTCAAAAGCTTGCCTATGTATTAAATTTTCCCAGGTGATATAAAACCAGTGATAATTATATCCTGTCATCACTCGACTATTTTCTCGGGAACAAGGCAATCGCTCAAGATATTTTTCTAATTTTTGACCAACACGCCTGGAGTTCCAAATTTACACCAATTATATCGCCGATACTGCAGCTCATTCACACAATAATAATTAAAATTTTAAGTAGAAATCCAGCTTAATCATTTAAGTTGGAAATCCACACTGAATCTGAAAGTTTCGTTACTTCAATTGCTATTATTTAGGACCTTTCATTGAAAAATAATATAAGCTAAAGGAAAAGAACCCTTTATTCATTTTTTTTTATTTTCAATTATACAATAAGTTTGAAAATATTGAGTGCATGAAGCAATACTAAATTTTTTCACTGTTTTACTAAATCATTCGTTTTAAATTTGTAATTATTTCTTTCGATTCAGTTACAATGATTTTAAAATCTATGAGAGCTTGAAATTTAAGAGAAAACAAATAGTAATAAAATTCCGGAAGCGGCATACCTAAAAATTTGATTTTTTGAATTAAATTTATATTTTGAAATTGAAAATCGAAACAAGAGTTAATATTCGTTGATTGAATTAAATTAAAGAATCGAAACAAGAGTTAATACTTATTTGTTTTTTTCGAGTCACAATTCAGCAATATACTTCAGAAAAATAATAAAATATTCAGTTTTAAATTCATAGCAATTGTTAACACTTACTCAAATAAATGTTTGGATTTCCAAAGTTATTGTTGCAAAACGAGAATTACTAAAATTTTGGTGAGAGTTTTGCGGTGATATATGAATTTATTCACATTTTCTTCTATAAAAATGTGTGTATTTTTTCATTTATAAAATTATATTTATATCAGAAGACAGAAGATTCATTATTTAAAGAGTTCTTAAATTGATAATTTTTGAACTGCTCGATATACCAATGACGAAAATTATCCTTTTAACAACAATTGTTTGTAGTGAATATTAAAAAGTCGTAAATTGTTTTATTAAAGTATGTATAAGTTCTTTAAAATTATATTAAAATAAGTAAGTATTGAAAAATTGTTAAACTTCTCTAATTTCAAATTTTTTAAACTACAAACCTCTAATTTGGTTGAATGAAATTTGAAGGGAAAAGGAAAAGCAGTGTGTATCATGGTCGTGCAATATTGTTTTTTTTTTAAGTGTATCTAATCAGGTTCATCCATTACTTTGATGATTAGTTACTTAGATAAAAAAAATCGTTTGAATCATTACAAATTTTATGCTGATATGAAATATTTCTTCAAGAACCCAATGTCAGCCTTTATTTTTTATCAAAATGTACAACTACACATTCAAAAGGGAATTAATAAATTCACATGGCCACAGAATTATATTTTGTTAGATGAAAAAAATTTAAGAGCTAATTTAGATTGATGTTAATTCCCCTTATTATTTTCAAATAGGTTAAAGATTATTTAAGACAATTCTGCACTTTTCTGACAAAATTTGAAACATTACAATTGAATGATGATGAATTGTTGTTGTATTTAAAATACATAAAGTTAAAACTGCAAACACAATAAAAAATTATCTTTTCTTGCCTTCTATAACGATTACTGGTGGAGTTTGAATATTATTAAATGATTTTATCTCTGACTTTGAAAACTGACACTCATGAAATAAAATTAATTATTTTTATTTTAAAATTATTCATCTACTAATTTCAAATAAATTCTCCGAAGTTCATAATGGAATTCTCCTCATCGATAATTCACATTTCAAACTACACCCATAGAAGAGGTTGCAAAAATCCAATGCCTATTTAGCACATCTCTGTGCCGATAATGCGCTGAAATGTGCACTGTGCCGAAGACGGTATGTTTGAAAAACCGTAACTGGCATAAGGACTCGGCTCCCAACTAAAATGATGCATGACCACTACATTCAAGCAAAACAAGAAAAACATTTTATGGAATTTCGTTCCTATTGGATAATTCATCTCAGAAACAAGAAAATAAAAATATAAACCACAGCGCCCGTAGGGAGAATCGAACTCAAATCACTAACTAAATGGTCTTGCCAGACCGACATCTTACCCAGTGTACTATTTAAGCTTCATGCAGGAAGAGGGATATTTGTCATAGGCATTCTTCCACCGATCAATCACAAAAGAAACGCACGACAGTGGCTTCCCGGCGTTTGGCCTCCTTTCAAGGTATTCATTTGTCTTGCAATGGAAACGGGAAAGGGAACGGGAGTGGAGGAAACGGGAAACCCATTGAATGAGAACTGTGCTTTGCTTACTGCCTGCTATTACATACACACGCTACATATACACAGCTGCTAAAGCCGGGCAGCTTGGCCGGTGCTTGTTTGCCGGTGAATTGAAGGAATATATTCTTGTTGCTTTTGCTACATACACACGCACAGCTTAGCCGTGGTTGTTTGCCGGCGAATTGAATTGAAGGAATGTTTTTTTTGTTGTTGCTTTTACTGCATACACACGCACAGCTCGGCCGTGGTTGTTTGCCAGTGGATTGAAGGGATTGAATTAGAAGGATGTTTTTGTTGTTGCTTTTGCTACATTCACACGCACAGTGCTCGGTTCGCAGGCTGCCTGGTGTTGGCCGGTATTTATTTCCATCCTTCTTCGTCTTGTGATGCGATAGGGAGGGACGTGAAAGCGTTTTTATTTTGTTTCTTTCAGACATACGCAATTCGGTTAACTTGGGAGATTAATGCCGGTGGGAGCAAATCGAATCAGCAACGATCGCGTTATCTTCTTGTACCAATGATGCTATGTAATTGACTACACGCCATTGGCACAGAGGCTGAATTTTGGGTGTAAGATTAAATAGTATTTCAAATGGTTGACACTACAGAGGAATTTTTCAACCAACCCTACAATTTAAATGGAAGAAAAGAAATTTAAATTCATATGGTTAAAAATTATCATTATTATCAATTATTCTGACCTGATCTGATTTTTTGTAGGAATTCGAGTTCATTTCTCATCAAATATGGTGTTATATTTGATGTATTCTTCTTCTGTGCACTGATTGTTATGTCCGAAGCTTCTAATTCTGGCTTTATTCCTAATTTCAATTCGCATTCCGTTTCTGATGTTTTGAAAATACTTACTTGATTTTTTTAGTTCAGAATAAGAATCAACATTTCGAATAACTTATTAATGACTAACCGAAAATAAAATTTATTTGAAATTTTGATTCTGATTTATTTAAAAAAAAACGAACACACACATATAGGATCTCAGTGAAACTTCATGTTTCTTTGAAGAGATCTAATTTACTTAACTCTAAGGCGTACATCTTTCAAGGATATTATGGCTAGCAGCTTTCAAATGCTAAAACCACCAGACCACAGAAAGTGTACTATGTGTGCCGTGATCGGGATTCGATCTCATGGACTCTGGCTTAGAAGACTGGAATGCTATCCTCTAGGCCACGGCCAGCGGCCGATTCGTTTGATTCGTATCAGTTTTTTTTAGATTTGACGATTATAGGTTTGAATATGGTTTTAGAAATGAATTTGCTTATTTTTTGCTTCATATCACTCCCAAACACTACATCTTAAAAGACTTAAAAGGCTAACTTGACAAAATGCATTTGATTTTGAATTTTACGACACAAAAATCCTAAAGACTCCTGAATATATGCAAACATGTTTTCCTTCCATGTGCTAAATGAGCCCACAGGTGATGGAACGTATTGAAAAAAATTCAGTTTCTGCTATCCGCTAGATTAAAAATAAGGATATTTTCGAGAAACTCATGGCCACATATGATCTAGACTGAAGAAAAAGAATTACGAAAGTAGTGAATGAAAACATTGAAATTAATCCTCAATGAGTTGATCTCAATGAGTTATCTCGAGCTTACATGGCAATCTGGAATGCTAATTTTTTAAGGAAAAGTATGAATATGAATAATGATTAATGTACAATCTTTTCCCGAATATCAATTTAAAAAAAAATCAAAATTAAAAAAAACTTAAATTAAGTTTAAATTGGACTAATCGTCAAAACCGAGTTTCTATATATAATTTTTATTTTTATTTCAATTCCAGTCCTAGATTTGGAATTTGTATTGAAACGTTTCTAACTGATTTAACGAATATTTTATACCCATTGATTGTGAGGAACTTCTAATTCGAAATCATCCTCTGGTAAAGTATGGGAGAGTGGGGAATCATGGGCCACTTTTTTTCGTTGTTCCATAACTTCTTTATTATAAAAGATAAAATGAAAATAAAAAATGGTATGGTTTTCTACATTTTCAAGGTATCATAAGGTTTTTTTTTAATTTTCAATAAATTAATTTCCCCAAATTCTAACTGTTTGAAAAAAAGCAATATTTTTTGGATTTTGAAAAATGATGGGGAATCGTGGGCCACCAAATCCAAGTTAACCAAAAAACATGCAAAGTTTATGAGTTGACCCAAAACTGTGATTTCCTAGTTCATTTCGTTATTTTAAAGCAATTTCAGGTGATGGATTAAAAAATTGAGCTGTGTATGATCGCATATATTCCAAAACCTGACTCGCGAACGTTTTGGCATTTATCTTATATAGGATGGACAAAATATTTTTCATAACTCTTCATTTGACATAAGAAAACTTTACAGATAGGTAAAACGCATTTTAAGTTCTGAATGTGTATAAAAACATAAAAATATAGGTGATTCAAGATGTGTGGGCCACGATTCCCCACAAGCTATGATTTGCAAATTGGTTGCGTTTGTGTGACTTATTGATTTTTTTTTTTGTTAATTCTTTATTTGAAACGGCTCATACCTTTAGGCTTTAAGGAGCCAAACTCTTTTTGTTTTTTTTTTACAATAGTTTGCTTACTTCTAGTTCACTTTTTTTTAAAGAAAAGAAAATAGATAGGGAAATATGAAAATAAAAAGAATTATAGACGAAGATCAATAGCTTTAAGGAAAAGATATATTTCGAACATGTAGTCCAAGTCTATCACTGCCAGCACATCTCTCACTGGAACATAGGGTGGTTTTCCTCGGGCCCGAAGGGAGTCTATGAAATTCATTCTAGCGACAAGATGGACCTCACACGACCAAACAATATGCTCGATGTCGTGGTAACCTTGGCCGCAACTACACAAATTGCTGCCAGCAATATCAAAACGATAGAGTACCACGTCTAAGGAACAATGATTGGACATGAGACGGGAAAATATACGAATAAAATCCCGACTCAGGTCCAATCTATTAAACCATGGTTTAAGGCTTACCCTTGGGATAATCGAGTGCAGCCACCGACCATCCTCATCCTCGTCCCATTTGCGTTGCCAGTTGACAAGAGAGTTTCTTCGAACTGAAAAGTAAAATTCGTTGAAGGCGATTTCACGCTGATACGTGTCACCTTCCATCGCCCCCACCTTTGCCAGAGAGTCTGCCTTCTCATTACCCTCTATCGAACAATGGGAGGGAACCCAAACAAAGGTGATGGTAAAGCGACGTTTTGATAAAGCACTCAAACTATCCCGTATCTTCTCGAAGAAGTATGGCGAGTGCTTTCCCGGTTTTATTGAGTGAATTGCTTGAACAGAACTCAGACTATCCGTTACAATAAAGTAGTGCCCGACTGGCCTTGAAGCGATACTGTCCAAAGCCCAATGAATTGCTGCTAACTCTGCTATATACACAGAGCATGGTGACTCGAGGCTGTAAGAGGCGCTAGATATTTCGTTGAACACTCCAAATCCTGTTGATTCCTCTATAAGTGATCCATCAGTAAAGTACATTTTATCAGCATCGACGTGTCTATATGTGACTTATTGATGTTTCATCAAAAATTCCTTTTCCACGTGAAAGATCATGACAAAACTAAGATCATAAGCGGATGAGCATATTTTTGTTATGCACTTTAGGTTCCCCATCGATGAAATTAGCGGGTGTTTTTTTAATTATGTAAGTAAATTTTTCTAACTTTTTTTTAGCTTGATAAATAAAAGAAGCATATGATGCGTATTTCAGTCAACAACATATAGGAATATATTCTCACACAAAGTGACGACGATGATAGTTGGTTTGAGATTTTTATCTAAACACACATCTGAGATATTAAAAGTGGCCCACGTTTCCCCATGGCCCACGATACCCCACTCTCCCCTAAATATTTTACATTCAGCATATCATATTCCTATTGGTCACTCTCATATTGATTTCATCATTAAAACATTCTCATAGTTGAATTGCGAACTTTAAAGTGTGATCCTATGGGTTATTGTGTGAGAACTCGGATTCATTGAATAAGGTACCAAACTCCTTTCGATTTTTTAATGATAACTGAGCAGCATCTGTGTTTTGAACATTTATTATCCAATCTGAATTTATGTTCTCGAATGTAACATTGACCATATTAAAAAAAAATAGTTTTTGAATTTAATATTTCTGATCTGATGAGAATCTTATTCTAAGTTCAAATTTATAATCTGCATTTCATTTTTATTTAATTTTATATAATATTTAAAAACTCTCGATTTCTACGATAAGATTAAAAAATATTCTTTAATCAAGATACACATTTGAAGCATCCAAATGGCAAAAAAGATCCTAAATAAACAAATTTTCAGCACATTACAAAAAAAAAACGATTTTTTTTTGTGTTTCGAAGATATGAAATTGAAATACATATTTGGATTATGGATTCCGGCTATTTAATGATTGTAACTTTGATTCTCAATTTATTGTCATTTGTTTCACAAATCTTGATTTGAAATTTTAATTTTATTTTGATGCATTGAATTTTGATTCTAAATGAAATCCGATTTTAGATTTTTAAAGTTAATTGATCGTTTAAACTGATGATTGTTTTGATGTTTTGCCAAATAAATAAGTATGATGTAATTTACGGAAAAAAATATCAAATATTGCTAAAATACATTTTTTTTTCATTAGAATGGTAAGAGTTACCTTTTTTAAATATTTAATCTCTGCAAATTTATTTGAACCAAATAAAAGCAAAAATAATGCATTTGCGAAAAAGAAAACTAATTTTACGTTAGTAAATGTAATGGAATTTTTAAAGTACTCAATGAATGATTGAAAATGTTCGAAAACACTCTAATACAAGCAAAATTCGTCTTTTCTCTAAGCCCTCTCAAATAGTGGAGCGTCTTAATTCCATTCCGAATCAGCGGTAGCGATTCATTTTTTCGGGTTCCATTTGATTGCACCTTCCATTTAGGAAGCCAGAATCAATGGCAATGTTCTGGTGCAGCAATCGAGACCACGGGAGTCCAAAGACGACGAAAACGATTCGTCTTCAAGTCCGCTGTCAGATATTCCTGGAATGGTTCCTACATTAAAGACAGAAAGACGAAAAACGCGAAAGGATCAGCCAGAAAAAAAAACCGCCGAAAAGCTCACCTGCCGCTGCTTTGTAATTTTGATTCTGTGGAAAGAAAAAAAGAAAAAAGACGAAATGCGAATAAGTCGATAGCTGGAATATTTGCTAACGTTTGCTAGGTAGGGGTTTAAAGAATGAGCTAATTCAATTATTTTAAAAAATCTTCAAATATTTAAATATTTTTAAAATATCTTTGAAATAGCTTCACTGAATTAGGTGCTACGAATTTTATCTTATAATGATATGGTTTATTTGAAAAAAGCTTGTTTGAAAGCTGTTTAAAAAGAAGTTTTGTTTCTATTCTGAGCTTTTTGTAGTCTAAATGGATTTATTTTTCGGTGTACCATCATTTGGAATTTTTTATACCCGTTGAGTTACGAACTTTTTATTGATTCCTCCCGCAGCAACGGCCAATCAATATCGAAATCTCACTTCGCCCAGAAAACTTAAGACACCGTATCACGTAGCAGGGCAAAAACACAGAAAAAAAAATTAAACTCAAAATTGAACATCTGCTACCCTCGGCAAAATCCAGTTTACTGAAGTGGTCCTGGTTTTTTCACCGCGGTTTTCGTCGGTTTCTTCAGCGTACCTTTATATTGTTGGTTTTTTTTTGCATTACGTTTTTGGGTCCGCGTTTCTTCCCCAACAAATCCTGGTCCTTCTAGAAGCACAGGTGATCTTCCAACGAGAGGTTCCAAACTTGTCTATACGTTTTCCCACAGGTAAAATGCTCTGCAAAGGGAACCGGTTAAGAGCACCTTCCCCCAATTTGGTGCTGCTGTTTTTATTTTCGATTTTTTTTTTGCTTTCTTCGGGAGAAACTGCACAAAAAATAATCAACTACTAGCTAGGGCACGAACGAACGTGTAACGCAAAACAGCATCCTAAATTTGTGGGTACCAAACATCGCTTGAAGCTTCTTCTCCCCTGATGCAATGCGCGATGATGAGACCAAACCGTCCATTCTGGTGGCCCGAATCTTTGTTTTTGGGACTTTTTCTGGTACCTGCCTAATTGTCTTGACAGACGGTCAACGGATTCGAAAATTACACGTTTTTCGGGGCGAAGAACATGGTCAATGGTTTCGGTATAATTTGTGATATTGGAAATATAGCTTTTCTTACGATATTCGCTTAATTTTCGTCATTTCTAACGGCGTAAAAATTGATTGCCGAAAGAAAAACGTGAGTAAGTAGTAGCTACATATGTAGTTGTAACCTTTTGGTCTGTAAAAAAAGCAATATTCGACTCTGAGTTATTGGGAAGGAAGCTTATTTAAGCTAAAATAATTCTAAGATGAGGCTAAATTTTGAACCAATAGAGATTTTAGGGGATTTGGACATGTATAATTTTTTGTTCCAAGAAGGCAAACTCAAGTCAACTTTTTTTCTATTTAATTGTATTATTCTAAATTATGTCCTGCAGAAGGTAATGTAAGCCTAACACTAGATTTCAATTTTTTCACAATAAAATTGATCGCTGAATTCCGAAAATTAATCTGAAATAATTAAAGTAGAACAGTTTTTGTGATACGAATCAAAATTTTACAATATTTACATAAATATCTTCAAATACAGTTCATGAATTCCAAATCTTATTTCTCCGTTATTAAGATGAGGAAATTTGGTTTCGCTCATCAAAAGCAAGAGTTTGATCTAGCTTTTAACCTTATAAATAATTTTTTGAAAAAAAATATAATTTGTTATACTTTTAAAAGATTAAATATAAACCAAAAGTCCAAAACCTAAACACGTGAAATCAAACTGGCCGAGCCTGAAAGCCTATAAAACCTTAAAAAAACAAAGTTTTTGGATAAAATCTGATTGAGTTTTATGTACAATAAATTTTCATCATGAACATTACGTCAAGCGATTTTTTGAGCTTTTAAAATATCATAATTAGATGCGGAGAAAAATCCCTTTGAAACATATATTCCTAAAAGACTCTCATAAACCGATTGTCATAAAAAAAAACCAGAAAAATTAAAAAGACTCACACCGTCTTATCCGAATTAGGCTTTATAGTCTGAACAAACATGGAAAACTAAAAACATCAAAGACCGCAAGGAAATCTAAGCCAGGATACACCAAAAATCAGTAGTATAGATCTCAGAAACCACTGGGCAAAAGAAACAAATTTTGAGTTTTTGAGATTCTGCAAGTTATGTGTTTAAAATTGTAGAATATAATTTCTTTAATCCATTCATTACATTAGAGTTCTGCTTCTAGGTGTAGAACACGCACACGCACAAGCGTAAGACGAGTTATCATTTAGATTAACATTTAACACGCGGTACCGAGATGGGAATCAAATCCACGTCTGATACCCAAAAAAGCTTGCAGAAAGTCGATTTTTGAAGCGCTAAGGATTATCGATCCAAAAATTACCCGTTAAGGAGTTCTCAAAGAAATGCTATGAAAAGTTTTAATTATATACTTTTATCAACTATATTTCAGCTATATTCAATTATATTTATGATTGATTCTCGACCAACTATATTTATTAAATATTCAACAATATTTGTATGATTGCTTTTCTGAATTCAACTACAAACATTAGACTGCCCCAAATTTGTATGAGAAGTTTCTAGCTTGTGAAATGTTATGTGCTCAAATTGATCCTAGGCCTAGTACGAGGTCTCATGCCAAATTTGGGCCAGATCGGATCAGGGGAAAGGGTCGCTCAATGAGCTTAAAGTTTGTATGGGATTTTGAGACATTTTGTTCGTGAGGAACATGAAAATACAGTTTTTCATGAATAACTTTGGTCACCTTCGGCCAACTTCTTATGAAAACGGGTTTTCTTAGAGCCCAAACTTTGACAAATATTTCATCCGGAGACTGCATTTCGTTTCAACTTATAATAAAAACATTATTAAACTTAAAAAATGGGGTATCTTTTTCAAGGGTAATATTCATCACTGTTAACGCTGCGTCAACCTTAACACTAAACATACCGACTTTGTATACCGCAAGCGGTCAAATGACGGCAAACACCATTTTCTCTAAAACTCTCTTGTTTCTCAACCGATTTCTACAAAGTTTATAGTTTTGAAAAGCTTATAACCTGACTCAAATAAGGGTTTTTCACAACGTTTTCACATTTTTTGTGACCATGATCTTAAAAAAATTGAAAAAAAAAGTTTTATATGTGCAACATACAGCTTCTATCTTCAGCTTTCTCAGGCAATAAGTGATTTTTTTTTCGAGCACTTAATAACTGATTTACAGCCTTTTTCCTGAAGCATGTTTTTTCATATTTTTTTGAACTTCAAATAACTTTGAAATATTTGATTGTAGCTAAAAATTGTCTGAAAAACATATTTGAGTCACGTTATAAGCTTTTCAAAACTTTGTAGAAATTGGTTGAGAAACAAGAGAGTTTTAGCGAAAATGGTGTTTGCCTTCATTTGACCGCTCGCGGTATGAATAGGTATACCACATGCGTTTTTCGAAAACCACAATACTCAGAAACATTTTAAAAATGCAAAAATACTTGTATTTCAAAAAGAATAATAGTCCTGTCGTTAAATTTGCGAAAAACAAAATTATACAAGACGAAATCATCATTTAAAGTTCCCGTCATTTGATCGCCTCCGGTACGTTAAGTGTAAAAAAAGATAACAATTTTTTGAAACTTAATAACATTTGTGTCTTTCCTTGAATCGAAATGCAGTCTTGGGATGAAATATTTGTCATAGTTTAGGCTTTAAGAAAAACCGTTTTCAAAAGAAATCGGCCAAAGTTATTCATAAAAAACTAGATTTTCGTGCTCCTCCCGAACAAAATGTCCCAAAATCCCATACAAACTTCAGGCTCGTTGAGCGACCCCTTCCCATGATCCGATCTAGCTCAAATTTGGCATGAGACCTTGCACTAGGCTTAGGATCAATTTAAAACAGCAGCGCATAACTTTTTCATGATTGACAAACATGATTGCTTCAACTACAATTGTATGATTGATTGAACCAGAAATATAATAAATTTAACTTTAAATACTAATTTACGCTGGGCACTATAGTAAATTCAACTATACAGCAATGGTTGATTTAACTATAAAAATGATTAAATCTTTTATACTTCTATGATTGATTTCAAACATTCAACAATATTTTAGGATGGTTTTTGTTGTAGTTTTCCTGCATATATTTTTATGTTCATTGTGGTTTTAAACATATTTTGTATATTTTTATTCATATTTTATCATACATTTGTAGATTAACCTACCATATTCACAGTTTAAACAATTAAACCATTACTGATGAATCTATCATATTTATAGTTGAATGTGAGAGTTCAACCAGGAATTTACTGTTGAATCTATTATATTTAAGGTTGAATGCTTAAAATCAGCCATACAATTGTAGTGGAATCCATCATATTTACAATTAAATCAATTATATCATTACAATTGAATCTATCATATTTATAGTTGAATGTGAGAGGTTAACCAGGAACGTATAGTTAAATCTATTATATTTATAGTTGAATGCATAAAACCTATCATACAGTCTATCATATTTACAATTGAAACAATCATATCATTATAGTTAAATCGATAATACTCATAATTGATTGCGTAAGGCCAATCATCAGTTTGTGGATAAGTGTTTTTATTTAGTCGGAGTGAAGATATGTTTACATTGAATGATGAATAGATAGTAAAATTGCGAATGTATTTTGCTTTATTACAATTTTACTATTTTGTTAGGCATATTTCACACCTTAATCAATGAAAATCTGTGTTTTGGCATGAAGGTGAAACTTTTTATATGGAATCTAGCTGCAAAACACGATAAATATTTTAGGTTTTTAAACTTCAACCAATGATTTAAAAAAAGCTCCACATAGCTCCACTCTTATTTTAACTAATTGGAATTAATTGGATTTTCAGGGTCAATTTTCTCAATAATTCATTCACAAAACATCTGCATTATATTTTGAAGCACTATCAATTTGAATTTCTGTGTTATTTTTGTCAGGAGAAACTCCCAAAACATGATTAAATTACGGTTTCTGAATTATTCTTATGGTAAATGACCAAATTCTAGAACCTACTTGCTTGCAAGATTAATGAGAACCAATGGAAACTTGAACTTGAAACACAGTTGTACCGGATAAGATTTTCAAAACGACTATATTCGAAACAAAAAAAAATATACCAAAGCATCTCGACTTTTATTTGGTGTACATTTATACAGAACGGTAGCAGCAATAATAACTGTGACGAATTAAAAAAAAATCGAGCGTATGCATTTGCCCAAAAACTAATCTGAGCCCAGTTTCAACTCGATCGTTTCACTTGTTAAAATTTTTGTTAGTACACCATTTTTTATCTTAGCAATTCTTTCTTTTGTAGTTTCAAATTTATTGTTATTTTAGTCAATCCTGTTTGTCCTCTATGTTATATGATTACGAAAAAATGTTTCAGGTAAGTGAGCGATCAACGTGATTTTAAAGTAACATGGTTTTGATTCAGAGTTTGTTTTTTCCCCTTGTTTTGTACTCATTATCTTAAAAACCACCATAGTGAATAATTACGTTTATGATGTTTTATAAACAATCAAACAGTAAACACGTGATTTGGAGTGAACTTTGATTTTTTAAAAGAAAAATTCGCATAATTGAGGAGACTTTCTCTACGCAGCACTACACAGGAAAAAAATCGATCGGGGAATCTAGAACAATTTTTATTAAAATTTTCCAATCAAATACACAAACATTTTTTTCAAATTTTCACTAACAATTATTCCATAACATTTCAAATTATCTATTTTCAAACTTGAATGTATTAAAATTCGTTCTAAAGTAAATAATTAGTCCAACATTTAAAAAAAAACTTTTTACATATTTTTTTTGCAAAAATGTCTTATTTTTTTAAAACACTTTAAAAATTATCCATAAATATTATCTAAAATTAGCTGTTTCAATAACTGGCAACACTGTAGAAAATATATGATAATACTCTTTTAAAGGTATTTTGTGTATGATAATTTTAATCCAGGATAAATGAGAGAGTTACAATTTAACCATTTAGCATTATATTGTTTCTTCCTTAAAAAAAACCATAAATATGATTTTCTAACTCGATTTCCATAAGTTTCAGAAATGTGACGAGCATTTACAATGATGAGTGTTTGATAATTCTCACTTCCTTCTTGAAGGTCCCAACTTTTCCTTCTGACAGATTCCTAGAAATAGTTCTGGTCCTAAGTATATGAAGTTCGCATAAAATTCGAAAATCAAATAGAAAACAAAATAAAAAAGGGATATTGAAGGTTTTTCCAAAGTTTATTAAAGACGTTGTGACATCTTTCGATAATCTATATGAATAAACAATATGCTTGAAACATTTAAAGAAATGGAAACTTGATGTTAAAAGATAACATTCTTCAAGTAAACACATCAAAATTACATTTTTCTTCCATAAGTTTTTTTTAAAGTGAGCACTGCTCAAAGCTAAAAACATCTAATGATAATTAAAACAAATAAATTTTCAGTTTTTTTTTCCATAGAATCACACTCTAATATTTTCAAAGAACAAGTGAATTTTCAGGGAAAAACAATATTATGATGAGTATGTTGAAACTTTCTCCTCTCAACTTAAAACTATATTCTGTTTTCAATTAAAACGAGATCATGGAGAATTCTTCAATAAAAATGATGATGGAGAATTTTCTACAGTGTTGCCAGACGATTTAACAACTTATTCTAGAAAGTTCTTTTTTTTCAGAGTTTATAGTTTTTGACTAAATTTTTTGGATAAAAATCATTTGCATAAAAATGTTTGGATATATTATTTATTTTTGATGAAATTTAAATACATTCATTTGAAGAATTTTGGTATAATTACACTAGTTTACAGCATTTTTGAACTAGGTAAACTGAATATCATTTTTAATGTGAAATCGGGCGTTGAATCCGAAAATGAATTTAAAAAAAATCTCAGAAGAACAGTTTTTAAATTATGCTTGATATGTATATGAAATTTTGGAAAAATAAAAAAGGACTTGAACTTAGGTTCAAATAGCACGGACTGCGTAACATTTATTTGAAATCTCTCTCGTAACAAGCCTGTGGCAACCACAAAAATGTATTAACATTTTTTTCCAAATATACTCCACTATCAGATTTATGCTATGTAGAAGTTAAGCACTTTTTGGTCGTTCCACCTTTAAAGACTAATTTATTAATGGGATAAACTTTTATTAGGGGAAATAAGGGCATAACGAGCACTCGGAGCGAACTTTGCACCCGTTTTGTCTAAGGAAATACGTATTTTCTCAAAAAAAAATTTCACGAGGAACAGTTTTGTAGTTCATATAGTATTAATGTTTTAGGAAAAAGATAAATCTGCTTGTCATCTTTACAGAAATATGAAAAAAAAACAACTAGATTCTTAATGGTTTTGAGCACCGGAAAATAATTATTATCGAACATTGTTCTTAAATTTTCATCAGCATACAAAAATTGTTTTTTCTCTATAATCAATTATAAAAGGCGTTTTTACTTTAATTTGTTGACTTAGAGCGTAAAGAGCACCATTGATCGGGGCACGATGAGCATTTTCAACCGTAGCTTCTAGGAGCGAATTCAATTCGATGAAGTCAACTGAATTATAGAGCTACAACTTGACTTGTTCACAACTTATGATTTAGCATATTGGTAAGATAATCGGAGAGGTAATCAGAAAATTCGTGTTCGGTTCCTGGTCAGTGCGATTTTTTTCCTTTGCCATTCATGTTCGATTATTTTAATTGTTGCATTTACTAACATCATTCGCCAAAAAAGCACCATCGTGCCCCGATTAATTATACTTATACTGCCCCAGGAGGGGTTTTCATTATGCCCCTATAAGTGAAATTCATTTTTAAACATTTTATCAACTTCTCCAAGTTTCAGGCAGTTAGGAAATAAACTTGTTTTAGTGTCTGAACACGAATTAATGATGTAACTCAAATATAAAAGCTGTTTTTTATGGTTTAACTAGCTAACCCGGTAAACTTCGTTTTACCTTTAAATTAGCAATTTTAATATGAATAAATGTATATCTCCAATCGTGCTCGTGAATTAGCCTCCCTTCCATAAAAAGTGTGATGGAAAAACCCTCGGATACCAAATTTCACTTCACTCCGACTGTCCGTTTATGTTTATGTTTATGTGATGATTTTACAAAGAATACGTCTCCAATTTTACATATAAAATAGCCAGAGGAGATCATTTTGTATGGGTACCTCCCCTTCCATAAAACGTAAGATTCTTGAAACTATTATACAAACCATCTCTGACCCGAAAAACCCTCGTACACCAAATTTCACTTCATTCCAACTGTCCGTTTATACGTGATGATGTTACAAAGAAAACGCCTCCACTTTTATTTATAAGATAAGCTTTTATTTATAAGATAAGCTTCCTTAAGGTGGCCATTATGCCCTTATCTCCCCTACATATACTTTTTTTCGTTCTTTCGAGCTTGAAAACTAGTTTTAAAATACTTAATCAAAACTGTGGAAATATTTGTAGTATCTAAAGCAGTTCCAAAAACCCACTTAAAAATTGGTACTTATTTTGACATTTGTTGCTGATATGGGCTTTTTTCTAAGCAAACTTTAAAAAAACTGTTTTCGGTTTTCTATCTTTGTGCGAAATTGACTCGATTTATTAGAGAAATACTGAAAAATAATTGCAAGGTGGTCCAAAATATGAACCTGATTCAAAATTAGTCCATTACCCAACTATCCAAAGCTAATGCAATTTCGTTTTGTCTATTTTTGACTTAGCTGTCCAAAACACTGCGAAAACCGAAACGAACGCTTCTTGGAAGTCACACTGAATGGTAGGTAACTTACCCCTTTCTGAAAGAAGCTGTTGGCCGACAACGACGTTACTTTTGGAAAAATGTCAACCAGGCATCTCCATTCACCAACTTCAATCCATCATCACTGGCTCGGAAAAGATTGACTGAGTGAATGCGGAGCGACACGTAATAGGAAACAGTTGATTGTGTCAGCTCTAGGCTCAGCTCAGCTAGTAACGTTCTTCTGTATGTTTCATATTATGACATAAAAAATCATAAAACCCAAAGCTTTGAGCCAAGCTCATTGCTCTCGGTCCTTTCCACATGGAAGCATCGAATGTCACATGTTGCTTTTTCGCCATCACGCCAAGTCATACGAGCCCAAAGTCACTTTTCGGTCCTGTTTGGAGGCTGAAATTTGATAACTCAAGCCCATATCTCCAGCTCTGAACGTCAGAAGGCAGGGCACGCAACCGAGTAACTCTTTTCTGTTTTTTTTTTGCCGGCATAACCAACAGCAAGCAACACGAAATAGCACAAATGGCTTTAAAGTGGATTACGATGTCATTGGGTTTTTAACATTTCCAGTCTTCAACCGACGAAACTGGCCGTTTTCCCGGGCTGGCCCTTCTGTCGTTCAACTTATGAGGATTACCAATTTTCCGGTTCACGAAAAACTTCACCAACAGTGTACCTTCAGTGTTTAAATTTAATTACCACAAATTGGAAAATATTAGCGGTAAAGTTTCACTCTATATACAATTTTGTGGATCTGTACCAAAATCCTGTTAAATAATGAAAGAAAAAATCCATTTGAATTCCTGTGTAGGTACGTGACATTTCTCCGTTTGATAAAGAATTCCAACTGTGTTTTTTTTTCAATCACTCTTTCATTCATTGCTACACTTTCCACTTATGAAAGGCCACCGCTAGCCAGGAGGGGCCGATCCAATTTCCTCAACAAGTTTAAATTGTTGATCGATTCCGACCACAAATTGCGAAACCTCAAACTCCTGGTGGTTGGTCGCTCGCTCGCTCCCTCACTTTCATATGAGCGAGTGGCAACGGATCCATTTGAATGGAGTTAATTTGAGGTAATTGAAACCACACTCACTTGCTGCGAGCCTCTAGTGGAGTGTTGATAATGGTTTCTTGTTATTTGATACTTCTCCATTTTTTTTATTTCGATCGAAAACTAATGAATTTTTTTGGAAGGTATCAATCGAAAAATTGTTGCTTTGATATCAATTTAAAAGGACGCGGATTGAATTTCAGTCGGAATCAAATTCGTTACAGTAATCCATTCCATGTATTGATAAATAAACTGATTGAAAAACATCCATAAGAACATGATATGGTGTGTTAAATTGACAAAATTTTCGAAATTCAAAACGCCTATAATGTACTAAATTTGCTCTATGGCCAAAACCAAGGTGAATTTTTTTTCCCCTTTTTTGATAAAAGTTTTGCATGAGGAAATGCCAAAGTTATGTCAAAATGACTATTTTGCTTTTTTTTTTTCTATTTATTGATAAATTTAACTACAATTTGCAGTAAATGTAGATCTGTTCGTCAGAGCATTTCAAGACTCTAAAATAAGGTTGCCAGATTGCACGGTTTTATCCGGATATTGTATACAAAATTTGGAAACAGTCCGGCCTGGCCTGGTTGTCCGAATTTCATAGAACAAAGCCTGGATTTAATCAGTTTATTTGGCAAATCAAACAAATAAAAACAAATTGTGTTGTAATTTTTTTAAGAATTTTTTGAGAACCCTCAAGTACGATTCAAAATCCGTCAGTCAGTTTTGACGAAAAAAAAATTTTTTTCTTCTTGATTTTTGTTGAATAATTTCTGGGTTTTGACAAAATTTGCCCAGATATTGCCCGGACGTCAATTTTGAAATGAAATGCCCGGATTTCCCCAAGTTTTTTATATAAAATTGACCGGAACCCGGCCCGGATACGTGCAGAAAAAAATTTGAGAACCTTACTCTTTATTCAAGAACTTTTCCCTATACCAATGTTTTTAAACGGCTTGATTGTGTTGCTACCCTCTTCAACTAGTCTTTGCCGAACGATATATATTTTTCGCTGTATTTCTATCGATTTACAGACTTGAGCAAAATTTTAGTTGTAAGCAGTGAAATTTCCAATATTCTTTGTTTGAGTTTATAAAAACATTTGCATTAAATAAAAAAAATGAAAGTTTTTTTTAAATAATTTTTCAGATAAGTTAAAGCTTAGTTCATTTAAAAAATGGGACAGTTACGAATGCGTCTGAGGCTATGATCATTTAGTATCCGGGCACTTTTTTTCGGTGATAGCTACGTTTATTGAGCTCGGATATGCAAAACTTTAGTAGCGTTTTGTTGGTTATGAAAAGGACTATCTTGCCTATTTTTGAAAGATTTTTAAGTTAACGTGTGTTTGAGATATTTACGATGCAAAAAGACATGGTAAAATTAATGTTGCACAAATTTGGTCCTTTTACGCATTTTGCGCCTCAAAAATTCTTCATTGTTGATTTGAAAGCTCATGAACTGTTGATTTTTTCTGTTTTTTTTTTTCGTACCAAATGGTTAAGAAGTATAAGGAGTCACTGTAGGATCCACACGAAGTTCAAATCAACCATCGGAGTGCAACCCTTGATCTTAGATATGGAAAAAAAGTCTATTGTTATTGGGGATAACTGGATGCAGACTCCTTAAATAATGCAAAAAATCCATTTTTGGCAGGCAAAAAGTGTTGTCTGACTAGTACCAAGTAAATAACTAATAATCATCAGTTCCAAAGATCGCAATCTGTGCATCCGGTTTTTACGCAATATGACAGATGTGTTCTGATGGATAAAAAAAAATATGTTAAAACCGGATTTAAAAGACCAAATTTTTCGAGATGCCTACTCATGAAAAGGTTCCAACCAGATTCCAGGTTTTACTTCTGTGGTAAAAAAAATAAATCAATACATGACTGAAAAAAGTGTGCAAAGATAAAAAAGAGATTTTATGAAAAAGTTAGAGTATTTCTTGAAATCATTGATAATTTTTTTTTTTTATATTTTTATATTAAATGTCATATTAACACCTTCATTTCCTCCATACAATGTTTTAAGATCAAATGAATAGTTTTTAAAATACACACGTTTGTAACTGCCCGGATACTAAATGATCATAGCCATCTATAAAACCATTCGAAATACTTTCTACGAAAGAGAAAAAGGTAATCTTATGATAATTTATGAGAAGATTTTAAAAAATATATTTTTTTGTGAGAAATATTTTTACTTTATTCTTGGTATCCCAGGGTGGCCAGTGAGTTTCCATTTTTTAAAATTCCCGGTTTTTTTCCCGGTTTTTTCCCGGTTTTCCTGATTGAGATTTTCTGGTTTCCCTGTTTCAAAATGCGCGAATAAATATGTTTATCAATTTTTTGACCAAAAATGAAGATATTTTTATGCAAGGGGAACGTAAAAGTGTGAGAGGACTTTCTTTTTTATAAGTTTAATCTCGAAACTCAAAGGTTATTCAGAATATGGTGCTGGTAATACGGTGAGAAAATGATTCTAGTTGATCTAACCTTTTTTATTTATTTATTATTTATTATTTATTTTTTCCTCGGACAGGGAAAGCCCGCTGGAGTTAAGCTTCTCTCAAGCCTCTTCTCCAACAGGCACAAAACCCTGTCAAAACAATTTTAACAATTCGTTTACAATATTAGGTATTCCAAAATATGTATGAGCACTCCAGTGAGCGAGATAATGCTCTGTGAAGGAGTGCTTGGCACTTTTCATTTGCTATTTCACAATTTTATACAATATAATAAATAGGGTGTTACACTTGTATTATACATATTCGTAGCTTTTTGTGGCTGCTGCGGTGGTGCGTTTCTGATGGGAGGTGGCGGGTGGCGGGTGGGTGGCGGTGGTTTGGAGCGGCGTTTGGGCGGCGGTGGGCTAGGTGGAGGGGCGAGAGCGAAAAGATGATATTAATAAGACGTGTGGCACAAATAATTTTTTAGCGGAGGAAGCGGTTTATGTTCTGCTTGCAGATCGATAACAGTTGCGCTTTGAATCGCGAGGGCGTTGAAGACCGTTTCAGGGTCTCTGGCAGGTTGTTGTAGAGTTTACTGGCAAAGTAGCTGGGTTTCTTTTTCCCGTATTCCGTCCTTACACGGGATAGGCGGAGATGATTTGCGTTTCTGGACAAGCGGTGCGACGCCATTCTCTCGAGGCGCAAATTGTGGTGGGATTCTCTGCTTGTCAGGAGTTTGTGGGTGAACATTAACGTTTGGAATTCCTGGGCACCTCGTATTGGAAGTATCGAGTTGTTCATGCCATATAACAACTCAGAAGGATATAAATAAGGCAACTTGAAGATAGTCTTGAGGACACGGTTTTGCATGGTTTGCAACTGACTTAACTGAAAATTGTTACCTTCTTATCAGTCTTTCACACCATCTTCGCATATTATGGAGGTAAATGCTTTATTTTTGTAATTTTCATAAGAAAAATTATAGTTTAGATATGATGCTTTGTATATCATACTTTTAAAACTTCAACTGATTGATATTCTAATATTTTTCCTCTGAAGTTCTTAAAACAAATTCCGATTTACCTTATTCATGCTAAGAAATCTGAAATTTTATTTCGATTCTCATAGTGAACACTTAATCATGTTTTTTATTGGATACCTTGAAATTTGACTTGAGCATGCGCTGGGTTCTAGATGCCTGAATCTATTTACCTAAATTCTGGTAAATTTATCTTAACTCTTAGTCTAAATTTTAAGCCCTATTTCAAAAATGCATGTTTTTATTCGATTTTTCAATTTAAAATCCTACTGTTTGAATTGAAAAATGTATACAAGAATCACACAAAAACTTAGTAGTATGTTACACCTTCTGCCTTCGGTGCGTTTACTATATAACGAAATAAAATGGTGGCATCTTATTTTATTTGTTTGTTTCCGGAATTTTTCCCGCATGGGAAATTTCCGATTCTCAAAAGTTAAAATTAAACTAAATCAGAAGAAAATATTTTCGAAACCAAATAGAACAAGTACTTCCAGGTTATGTCGTTTGTTAGAAATTTGATGTTTGATTTTTAAACGTTTTGATAGTTTTTGAAAATTTGTAGTGTGTATGTATAAGACAAACAAGAAATTAGGTTTTTTTTTAAATATTTTATCAACAAATGAAAACTTGAAGTATGGTAATGATTACAACAAATTTACAGCATTTTTGAACAAAATAAACTGACGATCAATTTTAATGTGAAATCGGGCGCTAAATCCGATAATGAAATTCATTAAAATCTCAGTAAAACAGTTTTTGAGTTATGTTCCAAATATGAAATTTGAGAAAAATAAAAAATGTACTTGAACTAAGTTCAAATATCTCGGACTGCATAACATTAATTTGAAATTTCTTTTGCATATCAAAGTTGAATAAATTTGCTATAGATTATCTGAACTTCATTTTTATATTTGATCAATTGTATTGTTGATATGAGTGACTTTATGATAGAAAAATTATAGAAAAAGGCATTTTTTAAGAGAAAATTTTGTTTCAGTGAAAGTTTTAGACTCGATGGTAACATTTAAAAATCTGATTTTCTATTGATCTTAAATGTAAAATCAAAACAAAGATGTCAAGTGGTTATTTATCAAAATCGGTTAAAAATTGAAGAAGTTACGGTTACTTTACCATTACAGTAATTTTCGCATTTTTGAATAATTTAACGAATCGCAGTGTACTAATCATAGTATAGGAAGATTTAAACATGGTAAACCTCAATCGTTCTAAGTCAAAATTAATTCTTAGTTTATCCGAAGGTTACATGCCATATTTCAGATAGATCTGACCATGGGGAGGGATTGCAGGAGTCTAAAACTTGAATTACATTTTAAGGTATTAGGAACAAAAATACTGGTTTTTCATAAATAACTTTTTTCTTCACTAGTCGATCGCTTTTTATGTAATATTGATTGATCAAACATTGAAGTGAAGTTCAACTGATCGATAGCAGATTTATTCACCTTTGATATACAAAAAAGAGATTCCAAATTAATGTTATGCAGTTCGAGATATTTGAATCTTAGTTCAAGTACTTTTTTTATTTTTTCAAAATATCATATTTGGAGTATAACTCAAAAACTGTTCTACTGAGTTTTTATGAATTTCATTTTCGTATTCAGCGCTCAATTTCACATTAAAAATATAGGTCGGTTAATAAAGTTCACGATTTGTTTTCAAATTTTGTAATCTATTGTTATTTTTGAATTTTGATAAAGGTACCGTAAGCTCAATTGAAAACAGCTGAAAATAAGTAAAGTCACGTCTTATAAAAATTATCATTATTCAATTCATATGAAAACAGCACTTGATCATAAGATCTTTGTAAAATAGTATTTCAGAAAATTAGTTGACCGAGTCAGGATGAATAACCGAATTAATATCTCTCTTTCAACGTTCTATTAACATCAATTTTTTTTCATAAAAATAATTCGATAATTTTGTCAGAGTCTTCAAAAAAACTACTCCAGTTTAAACGTGTTTATTAGATTTCTGTTATATTTTCAAGTTTCGTTTCAACAAAACGTGTTTTTCTGAAAAATGAGCTCCTGATGCAGATTCGAACATCATCAATTCTGAATCAATGTAGAATATTTCCAGTAATAAGATAGATGGTAAGCTTAAGTTAATCTTAGTTTTCGCGATGTGAATTCAATCGAAAACTGTCTGATTTCAGCGTATGAATTCACATCAGAACTTAAATGTCGCAGCATTTGGATTTTTTTTTAATTTTTCTCACTTAACTCTTCATTCAGGTTTTTAAGGTCTATTTGTTCCAGATATTCGTAAAGAAAGTGCAAAACAGTATAAAATCTTTAATTTATTAACCCTATGAAAGTTAACTACGAAGACTTAACGTATTAAAACATCATAGGTGTGAAAAAGTTAATTTAGTTTTGAAAACTTTTTTTACATTCACTGCAATGCACAATATGCGTAAGCTGAGAAATAGTTTATGATCGAGAAATTTTTCTACGACGATTCTTTGCTCAACAAATGTAGGGGCTGAGTTCAAAAATCTATTTTTTTAAATGAAATTCCCGACTTTTTTACTTATTCATCAAAACATTTTCCCGATCTTGCTTCACAATCCTGAAATAAACGACTATGGATTGTAAAGTTTCAAAGAAAAAGTTTCGTCATGATGAAATGAAGGAATTTATATTTTTTTTTTTGTTTCGATTATAGTCGTTTTACCATCATTATGGCATTCGCGACTTTATCAACGTTGCAGTTGGCGGATCGTTATTGAAAAACTATCCGGTACAACTGCGTTCGATGTTTACTCTTGGGCTTGAACTCGCGGACATCGGCTCAGGAGGCAACAGACTTGCCAACTGAGCTATATCACAAGCCCAAGGAATTTATAGATTTGGTAGTTTTGTTTTAAGAAAAAAACCATTCATAATTTTTCCGGTCTTCATTTGAAATTCCTGTTTTTTTTCCCGGTCCCATTTTCAATTCCCGGTTTTCCCGGTTCGCTGGTCACCCTGACCCATTGGCTGGTGCACACTTTTACCAGTCATGTGATCGATCAGTTTTTAACTTCAATTCGTCAAATCTGTGTTTAGGGTGGCAGAATCATCTTACTTAAATTTCCTCTACTTTTTGGCCCAATACTTCCCTTTTGAAAGAAACTGAGGGCAATTTGGTGGATTTTAAACGTTTTAACTGAAATGTCTGCTGGCAAAAATGAAGCAAACCCATTATGAGATTGAACTCCAGATAACGACTGTATTCGAAAAACAAAGCAACATTTTTATCTGTGAAAAACTTTTGAGCGGATGGATGAAAATTGATGAAATTTTTAGTGATACTATTTAGTAATGAAATGTTCACATGTGCAAAATTTAGTGACGATCTGTTCAGTAACTTTTGAGATTATTAAGTTTAGTGACAGAAATGTTTAGGCAACATAACATCTCTATTGCACACTTTGATCTATCTCTTACTCTTATTTAAATTTTAGCTTTCTGTTAGATCCTCTAGAACTATTAGGACAATTTACTACATGAGTTTTGACCGCATAGTTGATTTCAGCTGTTTTGGAGTCTATCAATGGGACTTCCTTAGATTTTTCACGATCCTGCCCAAAAATTTTTATTCAATGAATTCATTCATTAGACTCTATCTCAAAAACTACTGGACAGATCGCCACAAAATTTTGCACATGGCAACATTCTCTTAGCAAGTGGTATTACTGAAAATTTCATCAATTTTCATAAAGCCCTTCAAAAGTAATTCACTAGTGAAAGTGTTGCTTATGATCGGTTAGTTAAGATGGTCGGTTGTATGTTTATACAACAGTACATTTTTAAAGCTTTTAAAACAGAGAAAACCAAAGTTATTTTGTATTATTGAAAAAATGGGCCGGATAGTGTTTTTACAGACAACAAAATGCTTTCAACATTTTGTTTGTCCGATAACTAGGAAATTAGCTATCAGCAACAGTGTCCCATTTCTAAATAAACTAAGCTTTAATACTGTTCTTTATTATGGTTCTTTAAACGCACCTTTATTTATATTTTTAATTTATCTTTAATCAGTGGAAAACCCAGTTGTAACTTCAATTTACTGATAAGGGCCAAAATGAACACTTGTAAGTGGGGTGAAACGAGCACCAATTGCTGCACAATTCATAGGCTATGCTTATTTCGTCAACTCACAAACAACTCAGTCTAAGTGCAAACATTTAACAGGAATTCTGGAAGACGAGATTTGTTAAACATGTCTGAAAATCATGTCAATAATCTGTCTTGTCGAAAACTTTACGCTCAGAATTAAAGCTTTTTGATATTTTTCGAGAATTCCAGTCATTTGAAAAAAAAAAATAATACAAAAACTGCCGAATAATCTTATTTCTCTTTCGTTCACAAGAGCAATATCTTAAAGCATTTCTGAAAGACTAAATTGCTAGAATTATGATGTGTTAAGCTAAGGATGATACATAGCAGTTCGTATCGTTCTCAATCTCCTCGCCAATCTTCCCTTAAAGCCATATTTCAGCTATAACAATTTATTTGCCTCTTCTGGGTCCTTTTTCTCGAACAATCATCTTCATTTTTATGTTCTAGCTTCAAGAACCCAGCGAAATTTTTCCAAGGTAACAAAGAAAGAAAAAGGAAGTCTACGTGGTGCACTTGATGCAAGTCTCGAGAATCTTCCCCTTACGCGTCTATTTTCAGGAGAGGAGTGAAATTGACCATCGTCGTATCAGCCTCCTTCCGTCCTGCTTCTCCCCGCCCACGCGATAAAGGACAATGCGTTGTCATAAAACCATATTTTACAGCAGCAGGATGTTGCTGGGGAAGAAAAAGCGAGGCGGAGACACTTTACGAGCCGGAAAAAATATATGTATGTTAATCCAATCGAGAAAAATTGGCGATTGCTCTCGACGACGGCGACGACTGTCTCAATTTACGATTTTTTGGAAAGGTTTTCTTTTATAACGACTGAAATAAAGTGTGAATAGCCATAACTAATTTTGACGATTTTAAATTAAGCTATTGTTACAGACCTTTTTGACAAAGAATATCTATAAAATAAGGTTTCAGTTTTTCTTGAACAACTCAGTATGGCCGATATTGGAGATTACTTTTATTTCTGGTACCCAATCGTCTTGGTTTGACGATGATGATTAGATAAGGACGAATATTTTTAAATCGTAGATGTTCTAAGAGATAAAAGCTTATATATTCAACCCTGGTAAAACTGCTTTATTTTCAATCTAGTTTAGGCTTGCCAGATACTTTCAGAAAAAAGCGGGACATTTCACGAAAAAAAAGCGGGACACAGCGGAAAAAAGCGGGACATTTAAGAAAATTTAAAAAAAGCTTAAATGTGTAGCCAAACTTATACGTTTATCATCAGTCAAAGTTGTTCATAGAAAAAGTACACTAAGATTTTTTTAAACGCAGATTGATTTTGCTCAGTTTTTCTTACACGACTTCTATTTACACTGATTTTTGACATATGCACCGTTTTTTTCCACGGTTCTCGCAACTTAACACGTTATTTGAGAGAAAATATTTTTAAGTCGTACATGTGAACGGCAGATTAAATAGCGCATTAAAATCATTATGTAATTTTTATTTAAAAAAACATTTTGTTTGGTATTTTGTTCAAAAGTTTGAAAACATCAAGAAAACTTCCACCTTTATACACTTTGGACAATTGAGTCAAAAATGGTGGTGTATAATGTTTGGAAATTAAACTAAGAATCTGGCGAAAAAGTTTATCTTTATAATTCTATAATTTATAATTATCTGCAGGCATCTCAAACAATATTCTTTATCATAGATTGGCTTACGTGCTGCAAAAACACTTAACTGAATCAGAATCTTACTGTAATGCTACGAGTTTTATATTAATTCTGCATTGTCTTGTAAAAGTTATGAAAAATGCTGTTTATTCTGAGATTTTCTGTTCATCATAGAATTTAAATTGAGACAAAATTTTGATTTCTCGGAATCAGTCAGTTAACTTTGTAAAAGTTTTACAAGAAAAAAGCGGGACATTTTGAGGAAAAAGCGGGACAGCGGGACATTCAACAGAAAAGCGGGACATGTCCCGCTTTTGCGGGACGGATGGTAACCCTAATATAACAGGCACTGGGGTCCCTCGAACAGTTTCACTCTAACTATAATAGTTAAGTGGGCCCCCATAAGTAAGCATTACAGAAATTTTCCCACAGGTTTTTGGCTGAACAAATAAAAACAAATTTTTACAATACCTGGCAATATTTTAGCATTTGATCTTAAATTTTACAACATAAAATCCGGACAAATCTAGGCAAAATTAAGTGATACTTTATTCGAAAAAATCTATAAGAAGGTGACTAAAACCAGCAATTTTTTGACGTAGAATTACGTCTTACGGCAACACTATAGGGGGGCAAATTGAAATTTGCGATCGAATCTCGCGTCACGAAAAACGCCTCTTTCAAAGACATCCTATCTAAAGGATTATGACGTCATCACCAAGCCAAAACAAAAAAAGAGAAAAAAAAAGAAAACACAGATGCCCCGCCTCTTGATGAGTTTTGATTTTCCATGTACATACGAAAAGTATAAAAACAACGGGGCGCCAGCGGCTCGGTTTCACGAGTTCATTCGCAAGTGAAACGTCGTCACGTTCAGACGTGCTTTTGGATCGCTCTCTGCATATTCGCTCTCCTACGTGCTTTCTCACGAATAGTTCGCGCTCAGTATAGTTTTTGTTTTGAATAAAGTGTTGTTGGTTGTATTCCTGCTGGTGCTGCTGTCGAAATTTATTTTTCGGTCTTCATGGCGGAATCTATTCCGCCCTGGGGGCCCGTTCCTGGTCCTTCTCATAGGAACTCGAGGACCGTTCCCAGATGGATGGATCCAAACGACGTCCATGGTGAGGTTCGCTTCCTCGTTCTGAAAGCTGCCGCCAACTCCAAGCTGCCTCTAAACCCGTTTATCATCGCTAAATCGATTGACCAGATTGCCGGTCGTATCGATGGTGCCAGCCCAACCGATGGAGGAAAAACAGTTTTGCTGAAAGTCCGAAGCCAACAACAATTCGATAAGCTTCTACAACTGAAGAAACTTATCGATGACACTCCGGTCACAGTTGAGCCTCATCCCACCAAAAATACCTGCCAGTGTGTTGTTTCGTGCCGAGAAGTAGCGGAACTTGATGAATCCGATATTTGCCAAGCCCTGCAAGAACAACAAGTCGTCAAAGTCTACAGATTCACCAGGAAAGTCAACGAAAAAACCGTTCCCACCAACACAATGGTGCTCACATTCAAAGGCACCGTTCCCCCAACACATGTCTGGTTCGGTTACTTGCGTGTCCCCACGAGGCCCTATTACCCACGCCCAATGCAATGCTTCCTGTGCGGAAGGTTTGGCCATACCAAGGCTAAATGCCCAAACCCTCCTATCTGCCAAAACTGCGGAGAAAGTACAATCCATCCGGACTGCCCCAACCAGCCACACTGCATCAACTGCCAAGGTAATCACCCCACAAACAATCGTTCCTGTCCTGCTTACCAACAAGAACAGAGCGTGACTCGCATCCGTGTTGACATGGGAATCAGCCACTCCGAAGCCGTCAAGGTATTCCGTTCTCAACTCAACATCGTCACTCAATCCAAGGTGCAACAACGCTTAATCAACGACAACACTACTTCCATCGATCACAACCGGAAAATTATGGAGCTGGAAAAACAGATCACGGATCTAATCCAACAAAACATCGAACTGCAAACAAAAATCCGAGAAATTGAAAGTAAAAAGAACATCCCAAGCGACGATTCGGATACCACCTTGACTGATTCCAACAGTGAAGCATCCATGGACACTGCCGACAACTCCCAACCGCTCTGCTCTACCCCGAAGCGTGGCCGAGGTACCGAGTCCCCCGAAAACATCTCTCCAGTGAGGATAACCAAAAACAGGAGACCATCAAATCAATCTGACTCTGATTTCGAGATCCCTAGGTACGGTAACCAATCAACCAAATTGTCCAACCATCGGTAAGTCGATTTATTTCTTTCATTTCCACTACCCCTCTACTACGCAGATACTAGAACAATCTCCTCTCACTCTTCGCAATGGCTCCCAACATTCCTACACATAAAGCCACTACCAACCTGGCAATACAGTGGAACATTCTAGGTTTTAAATCCCGCCTATCTGATATTCAAATTCTCGTTGCTAAATTTTCTCCTATTATCTTAGCATTGCAAGAAACTCTTGTCCCAGACACTGCCATCAACCGAAATTCCATCAAAGGTTATCAGCTCATCACCCACAAAGATCCCCTCAATCCCTACAGTAGAGGCGTTGGTCTCGGTATCAAAAATGGTTTTCCTTTCTCACCAATTCCTATCCAATCCAACCTCAACACCATCTGCATTCGCCTACAGGCTCCAATAAAAATCTCAGTTGTTTCCCTCTATGCCTCACCATCCCTCCCCTTCCAAGACTTTGCCAAAGGCTTCGAAGAACTCATTCGTCAAATTCCACCCCCCATAATACTATTAGGTGACTTCAACGCTCATTCTACCGAATGGGGAGGTAAAACAATTGACCGTCGTGGTCGTTTCCTCGGGGATTTTACCCTAGCACAAAGCTTAACCATCCTGAACAACGGCTCCCACACTCGTATCTGTCCCAGCTCAGGAAACACTTCTGCTTTGGACCTTAGCATCTCCTCTTTGTCACTCGCATCTAAACTTAGCTGGAACGTTCTGGACGACAGTGGAGGAAGTGATCACCTTCCAATATTAGTAAAACTAGAGCACCCGACCCCTATAGCCGCCACCAGACCCCGATGGCGATACCAGGAAGCCGACTGGCTCGGCTATCAAAATCATGTCGATCATCTTCTTTCACTCTCTGTCCCAAACAACATCGACTCCTTCAACACGATTCTTCTCGAAGCCGGCACCAAATTTATTCCCCGAACTAATGGTACACCTGGTAAAACTGCTGTCCCTTGGTGGGGCCCTGAAGTCCGTGAAGCAATAAAATTAAGAAGAAAAGCCCTTCGAACACTAAGGCGTATCCCCAACGACGATCCACGAAAACAAAACGCCCTTGAGGTATTCAAAAATGCTAGATCTTCCGCCAGGGCAGCAGTCCGCACTGCCAAGACAAACGCATGGCAAACTTTTACTGAGGAAATCCATCCAAATACCCCCTCTAAAGTCCTCTGGAACAAAATCAAAGCTCTAAATGGAGAACCTAGGAAAAACCAATTTCACCTTCTTTTAAATAGACACTATACCAATGATCCATCTTCACTAGCCGACGCGTTTTCCTATCACTTTACCTCCACTACTTCTACCCTCAACAACAACAATCCAACCACCACCAATCAGCAACCCCTTCCACCCGTCGACTCACCTATCTCTACTATGCTCTCCACCCCGTACAATAACATTTACAATTCCGACTTTAGCCTTGAAGAACTCCATTCAGCTCTACGTAAAGTTAAGGGTTTGTCTTCCGGCCCCGATGACATTGGATACCCATTTCTCAAACACCTATCCCTCCTTGCCAAAACCACCTTCCTAGATATAATAAATAATATTTGGAGCGAAGGACACATTCCTGAGGAATGGAAAAAAGGGCTGGTCGTCCCTATCCCAAAACCACAAAAAGACCCCTGTGATCTTGACAGTTACCGCCCAATCACCCTTCTAGATTGTGCTGGAAAGATCATGGAAAGGATGGTCAACCATCGCTTAAACACAATCCTTGATCAAAATAACCTTTTAGACGACCGACAGTATGCTTTTCGCCCCGGCCGCTCCACAGACGACTATCTCTGCTTTCTGGAAAACATTCTTGACGACTCACTAAACCATCACCAACATATCGATCTTCTCTCCCTGGACCTGTCCAAAGCATTCGATCGTGTCAAAAGAGAAACAATCCTAATGTCTTTACAGCAATGGAACATTGGTGGTCGCATGTACCAGTACATCCACAGTTTTCTTTCGAACCGCACGATCCAGGTCATTGTCAATGCTACCTTATCCAACCCGAAACCTGTCTTCTCAGGTGTCCCACAGGGATCAGTGATCTCTCCAACTCTCTTCCTTATTGCCATTAATTCCATATTCCAAATCATTCCAAATAATATCAAAATCCTCGTCTATGCTGATGATATCCTTCTGATATCAACGTCTCCTTTTGCCCGTCTTACTCGTCAGAGATTACAATCAGCTTTAGACATTGTAGCAAATTGGGCACCGACAGTCGGATTTATTTTCTCCCCAGACAAATCCAAACTCCTCCACCTTGGTCCCAATAGAAAGAAACTCCAAAAACTCCCTCCGGTAAAATTTTTTGACCAAACCATTCCACTAGTCCACTCCACCCGTCTTCTTGGGGTTTGGATTGACGATCGCCTTTCATTTAGAGTTCATCTTGACCAAATTAGAAAAAACGCTACTAACAAAATCAACTTACTCCGCATCCTTAGCAAATCACCTAGTATGGCAAATCGAGATTCACTCTCACGGTTCTTACACGGATGGCTACTGCCGTCTACCCTCTACGGTATAGGCTTCGTAAGTCGAGCAGGTCCACTCCTATACGAAAAACTTGAACCGTTATACAATAACTCCATTAGAATCATAAGCTCTGCCTTCTGTACCAGCCCAATAACTTCATTAATGGCGGAAAGTGGTCAGGTTTCATTTAACTATCTGATTGCCAAACACTTGACTTGCAAGTCCTTGCGATGGCTTGCCATCGGCGGCAATAGTGATTCCCCTATGATACATCGCAATAACGTAATACTAAGCGATCTCATCAACACACCTATTCCCACTATCTCACAAAGAAGAAAAACGTCATTCAAATATTGGACTGAGGAAACTCCTCCCGTAGATCTCTCTTTGTCTAACAAGATTAAAGCCGGTCAACATCCACTAACCGTTTTGCCACATTTCCATACCCTAGTTGAAACAAAATACAACGATAGTCCCCATATCTACACCGACGGTTCTAAGACCATAGATGGCAAGGTAGGTTGTGGTATTCACGACACGATTAACAACAGATCTATTGCTCTACCACATCAGTGCTCGGTATTCAGCTCTGAAGCTTTCGCTCTGTTAGATGCACTCAAGAACACTCAGACTTCTAGCCCACCTATAATATTCTCCGACTCAGCGAGTGTTCTTAAAGCGGTCTCCGGGGGAAATATCAAACATCCCTGGATAACATGTATTTCGGAAGAAGCCTTGAAAAGAAAAGCAACCCTCGTCTGGATACCTGGCCATTCAGGTATTCCCGGTAACGTCGCCGCCGATCGCCTGGCTCTTTCCGGCACAGAAAAGACTCCATTATGCATTCCCATCCCACAACAAGATGCATATCGATACTTAAAAAGTCAACTGATTCTTGCTTGGGAGAGAAACTGGGTAGATAATCGAACCGCCAAACTGCGCGAAGTAAAAAACACGACACTTAACTGGATTGACCGTTCCAACCCTCAAGAAAGAATCGCTCTAACACGACTCCGAATCGGTCATACCAGATTAACCCATTCCTACCTCCTCGAAAAAGACAACCCACCCATGTGCCCTTCTTGCCATTGTATCATCTCTGTACGCCACCCCCTCATTGACTGTCTTATATACTCCCCTCAAAGAGCAGCATGCCAATTGGGCAATAGTATTCGCAAAGTGCTATCGAATTGTCCTTCTGAAGAGAAGAAACTCATCAACTTTCTCCAAAACACCGGTCTTCTCAAAGAAATATAACCCTTCACCCTTAATTTCCCCTCACCCTTTTCCCTTCCTAATCCTCCAAAAAAAAAAAAAAAAAAAAAAAAACAAAAAAAAAAAAAACAAAAAAAAAACAATACAACAAAAAAAAATCACAAAAAAAAACACAAAAAAAAACAAGAAAAAAAAAAAAAGAAAGAAGAAAACTACACACACACACAGAAACATAAGGATTGGAACCAACTACTAGATTATACCTATCTCTTGTTACTCATATATCCGGACATATATCCGTCCTTCGAATTTGTTTCCTAGCCTATCCGGACCTGTGTGCCGTTCGAACAATTTGTTTCTGTTATATCCGGACTTGACTGCCATCAGGACTACCTGTTTACTCTAAAACCGGACTTAAGTACCGTAAGAGAAATCAGTCTTGGTATATCTGGACTTGGCTTCCGTTAAAATAAATTGTTCACTTATCAGCCGGACTTGTGTGCCGTACTTGGAAACATTTCGATAATGCTTAAGATCAAGAAATATAGGAAAAGGGAAGAATGCCACAGTGTGGTAAATTCCTGGAAAAAAAAAAAGGCTCGGTTTCAGTTTCTTTTTGCTCGTCGTCGTGTACAGTTCTCCTGCAATTCGATCTGCGTTTGGACCCCACCAGTGGTAATCCAACGCAGATATCGTTTTGCAGTTAGTTTAGTGGAAGCCAGCGAAGCAGAAGGATGGTTCAGCAGCAGACATAACGATTTGGCGGTGCTGGCGACTAGCAGCGGTGGTGGCGACTAGCAGCGGTGGTGGCGACTACCAGCGGAGGATAACCAGCGGAATTAATGACATGTTGGCATGACATTTTGACATGACATTTTTACATGACATTTTGACATGACATGTTGGCATGACATTTTGACATGACATTTTGACATGACATTCTGACATGACATTTTGACATGACATTTTGACATGACATTTTGACATGACATTTTGACATGACATTTTGACATGACATTTTGACATGACATTTAGACATGACATTTTGACATGACATTTTGACATGACATTCTGACATGACATTTTGACATGACATTTTGACATGACATTTTGACATGACATTTTGACATGACAATTTGACATGACATGTTGGCATGACATTTTGACATGACATTTTGACATGACATTTTGACATGACATTTTGACATGACATTTTGACATGACATTTTGACATGACATTTTGACATGACTTTTTAACATGACATTTTGACATGACATTTTGACATGACATTTTGACATGACATTCTGACATGACATTTTGACATGACATTTTGACATGACATTTTGACATGACATGTTGGCATGACATGTTGGCATGACATGTTGGCATGACATTTTGACATGACAATTTGACATGACATTTTGGCATGACATTTTGGCATGACATTTTGACATGACATATTGACATGACATATTGACATGACATTTTGACATGACATTTTGACATGACATTCTGACATGACATTCTGACATGACATTCTGACATGACAATTTGACATGACATTTTGGCATGACATTTTGACATGACACGTTGGCATGACATGTTGGCATGACATTTTGACATGACATTTTGACATGACATTTTGACATGACATTTTGACATGACATTTTGACATGATATTTTGACATGACATTTTGACATGACATTTTGACATGACATTTTGACATGACATTTTGACATGACATTTTGACATGACATTTTGACATGACATTTTGACATGACATTTTGACATGACATTTTGACATGACATTTTGACATGACATTCTGACATGACATTCTGACATGACATTCTGACATGACATTCTGACATGACATTCTGACATGACATTTTGACATGACATTTTGACATGACATTCTGACATGACAATTTGACATGACATTTTGGCATGACATTTTGGCATGACATGTTGGCATGACATTTTGACATGACAATTTGACATGACAATTTGACATGACATTTTGACATGACATTTTGACATGACATTTTGACATGACATTCTGACATGACAATTTGACATGACAATTTGACATGACATGTTGGCATAACATTTTGACATGACATTTTGACATGACATGTTGACATGACATTTTGACATGACATTTTGACATGACATTTTGACATGACATGTTGGCATGACATGTTGGCATGACATGTTGGCATGATATTTTGACATGACATTTTGACATGACAATTTGACATGACAATTTGACATGACATTTTGGCATGACATTTTGGCATGACATGTTGGCATGACATGTTGGCATGACATGTTGGCATGACATGTTGGCATGACATTTTGACATGACATTTTGACATGACATTTTGACATGACATTTTGACATGACATTCTGACATGACATTCTGACATGACAATTTGACATGACATTTTGGCATGACATTTTTACATGACATTTAGACATGACATTTTGGCATGACATTTTGACATGACATTTTGACATGACATTTTGGCATGACATTTTGACATGACATGTTGGCATGACATGTTGCCATGACATGTTGACATGACATGTTGACATGACATTTTGACATGACATGTTGACATGACATGTTGACATGACATGTTGACATGACATTTTGACATGACATTTTGACATGACATTTTGGCATGACATGTTGGCATGACATGTTGGCATGACATTTTGACATGACATTTTGACATGACATTTTGACATGACATTTTGACATGACATTTTGACATGACATTTTGACGTGACATTTTGACATGACATGTTGACATGACATTTTGACATGACATTTTGACATGACATTTTGACATGACATGTTGGCATGACATTTTGACATGACATTCTGACATGACATTTTGACATGACATTTTGACATGACATTTTGACATGACATTTTGGCATGACATTTTGACATGACATTTTGACATGACATGTTGGCATGACATTTTGACATGACATTTTGACATGACATGTTGACATGACATTTTGACATGACATTTTGACATGACATTTTGGCATGACAATTTGACATGACAATTTGACATGACATGTTGGCATGACATTTTGACATGACATTTTGACATGACATTTTGACATGACATTCTGACATGACATTCTGACATGACAATTTGAAATGACATTTTGACATGACATGTTGGCATGACATTTTGACATGACATGTTGGCATGACATGTTGACATGACATGTTGACATGACATTTTGACATGACATTTTGGCATGACATTTTGGCATGACATTTTGACATGACATTTTGACATGACATTTTGACATGACATTTTGACATGACATTTTGACATGACATTTTGACATGACATTCTGACATGACAATTTGACATGACATTTTGGCATGACAATTTGACATGACATGACATTTTGACATGACATTTTGACATGACATTTTGACATGACATTCTGACATGACAATTTGACATGACATTTTGACATGACATTTTGACATGACATTTTGACATGACATTTTGACATGACATTTTTGCATGACATTTTGACATGACATGTTGGCATGACATGTTGACATGACATTTTGACATGACATTTTGACATGACATTTTGACATGACATTTTGACATGACATGTTGGCATGACATGTTGGCATGACATGTTGGCATGACATTTTGACATGACAATTTGACATGACAATTTGACATGACAATTTGACATGACAATTTGACATGACATGTTGGCATGACACTTTGACATGACATTTTGATATGACATTTTGATATGACATTTTGACATGACAATTTGACATGACATTTTGACATGACAATTTGACATGACATTTTGACATGACATTTTGACATGACATTCTGACATGACATTTTGACATGACAATTTGAAATGACATTTTGACATGACATTTTGACATGACATTTTGGCATGACATTTTGGCATGACATTTTGGCATAACATTTTGATATGAGATGTTGGCATGACATCTTCATGAGATCTTCACATGACATGCCAAGTTTAAATGACATGTTGTCATGATATTATGACATACAATTTTGACATGGCATTGCATGTCGACATGACATTAAATGTAGACATGACATTGAAATTTGACATGACATTTTGGCAAGACAATTTGACATAACATTTTGTCATGAAATTTTGACAGAACATGTCATGAAATTTTGAAAGGACATGTTTTCGCGACATTTTGAAATGACAATCAAGCTTGCTGCCATCACGGTTTGAAATGACATGCAATGATGATGTCATTTTGACATTAGTTCTAAGCATTTCATTATACTGCAATTTTTTTGTTTATGTAATCAATACAGAAATAAGTTAACCATAGAGAGTTATCGTAATTCTACGCTCACTACACGGTTGTAGCATGATTACAACCTCTTCAACTTTTTTTTTATCGAAACACGTCAGCAGCGTTCAAATCTCGTTTAAAACTCCAAAAAAAAGCAGGCACAAAAATGAGCCTAATTTAGACCTTAGTTTGGTTTATTTGTCCACGTTAATTTGAAATCCTAGGGAATGTGGAATGGAATATATAGTACATCAATTTTTCTTGTTTATTGAATAAAGTAAATATTTCAGAAGTTTCCATCGAATCAAGCATTTTATTCTGATAAGGAACTATTTTCTACTCACTTAAATAAAATGTAACTGCTTTTACGGGGGATAGATTATTTTTTTGTTAGATTTGTCAAAATTGAAAAATACAGAAATTTATCAGTTTTTGGAAAATTATCAGTTTTTGGAAAAAAAATTGCGAAAAGTGAAAACAGTGTAGAAATGAAGAAAAACATTGAAAATCGTTTTTAATTGTTATTTTTCTTATGCTTTGATGGGAATAAAATTAATGAAACCAGAAATTCTTATTGAAACTTTTCCTGCTAATAGTTTTTTTTTTGTTTCTTTTTTTGTTTTTTTTTAAATTTTTTTGTTTTTATTTGTTTTTTTTTGTTTTTGTTTGTTTATTTTTTTGTGTTTTTTTGTTCTGTTTTTTTTTAGTTCAATTGCGAATTCCATCGAACGATTCTCTTAACATAAATATTTTCAATCTCGTCTTTTTCCAGGTTTATGATTCTTTGTCTTAGACATGCAATTTTCATTTTGACTCATTGTTTTCGAAGGTAACTTTTGCCACAGTGAGTTGAGCTTTTGAAAAAAGCTTGTCAATTTTTTTTACATTTTTTTTCAATTATTTTTTTTAAATTTCAATTTTTTATCCGCATTACATTTTAAAAATTTCAAAACATTAAACGAACACATTTTTTGTGTTTTAAAGATATGAAAATGAAATAAACTTTTGAATTTGAAATAAAAATTTTGCAATTTCTGCTTTCCTCTGATTTTAACTTTGATGCTCAGTTTTGTATTTGAATTTGAGATTTTTAACTGTGGGTCTAAATAAAATCCTATAAATTTCTGGGTTTGAAATTGTCAGTTTTTTTTTCAAGTTAAATGTTTTTTATTTCCAGAATTTTCAGTTTTAACTGCTATTTTTACATGTTAAGTGGTAAGCCAGAAAGGCCCGTCAGCTTTATTTTATCGAGACTTACTAAAAATATGAACTAGTTTTATTTTCGGTTGTCAAAACATATTTAAAATTTCTCTCGCACAAGGGGTATTAGAGCTTCAATTTTATTAATTTGATAACCTACCTAACTACTACTATAAATTCTTAAGACTAAGCTAGCAGATCATTTATGATCTGATTATTGGATCTGGCGCATGACTCTCTAAATCTAGACAGGACTATTGATTTCCGTACTCTCAACATCTGAAGACTAGCTAGTTGGTGGATTTCAGAGTTTCTAGTTCTTGGGGGACTGTTAAGAATCATTCGAAGGAAGTTATTCTGGATGATTTGTAGCCTAGAATGGAGGGTATTACTATTAGCGCATGTCTCCCAGACTAGTAACGCATACTCGATTAGGGGAAGGATTATTTGCTTGTAGACTGCAAGTCTATTTTTAAGGGTAAGGGAAGATTTTCTGTTTATAAGGGGATAAAGAGATCGTTTCATGATTGTGCATTTTGTAGATATTTTATCTATATGGGATCTGAATAGCAATTTGCTGTCAAGGGTTAGACCAAGGTAAACTACTTCACTCGACCATTCAATGGGAGTGTTGGCAAGACGAATTTTTAAATTACCAGGTGGAACAAGCCGAGATGATTTTGAGTGTGGAAATAGGATAGTTTGTGTTTTGGCCGCGTTGATATAAATCTTCCAACTGTTATAGTAGTCAGATAGAAAATCTAGACCTTCTTGTAGTTTTCGTGTCAGAGCTCGAATCACTCGACCCTTATAGATGATGGCTGTATCATCTGCAAACATAGATATTATGCTACCACCCGAAAGGGGAGGAACGTCTGAGGTGTAAATATTAAATATTGATTAGATTGAATAGATATTGAAATTGTCTGCATCTCCATGGAATTTGTATTTAATTATATTGTATTTTTATAATTTAAGATTCTTTGTCTGAAATCTTAAAATTACTTCCCATTAGCCATGAAGGGAATATATATTCCGCTTTCGATGAAGCTCATACCAAGTGATGTATATTTGAATGAGAAAAGTTTTAATATTTATCTGTGAATTTTTCTAATTCAGAGTTTTTGGGTGGTGATAGAGTAATTAAATAAAATGTTGATTGAATTTTACATTTAACAGCTCTAATCAGCATTTTCATTTTCGGATAATTGATTAACTCTTCCGCAATATTTGCACGTCGATGGATTAGGCATTATTGTTTGAAAATATCCGACATATATTGTGGTTATTTGAAGGCAATACAACGAACTCCTTACAGTTTCTTTGTTTGTTTCAAATATCATGCCCATGTCCCAGAAAACGGACAGCATATGAAAAAAATTTGTTTCATAAGGGCACCGTGAAAAATTGTCCCGGGACTCCCCAGGTGTTGAATCCGGCTCTGGTTAGGAAATCATTCTCGTATGTCAGAAGTCTTATGAACCACCCTAAATTTTTTCCGATAAAAATGACTGCTTATGATTGTTTTTAAAGTTTGTGTAAAACATCAAAAGCGTTTAACCTAAGAGGAAGTTTTTAAATTTCATTCCTAGACCAGTGTGCAGTAGACTGGTGCATAGGGCTATTATTACAGATTTTTTATTACTAAATTTCATTTTTGAATTCAGCACCCGATATTCTATATTAAAACATGGGTCAGTCAATAAATTTGCGATTTAAAAAAAATTAAACTAGTGTAATGACCCCCACACCATACACGAAATGTCAACGAAATGCGATGAAGGCACACATTCAGTTTCGAACATCTCACCACAGTTAAATTGTTTCGCGTTACAATTATCTACAATCATGTTCCTCATTGTTTGAACAACAAAATTCTGCAATTCTAAGCTATAGAGTAGGGTGGAGGAAAAGTACGACCTCCTGTTTTCAAAACAAATTGCAGTTGTTTTTCTTAAAAATCAGTGACGACATTAATTCCTTAGACCTTTATCTCTCTTCTAAAAAAATACGAAAATTATCGAACGACGAATTGGATAGCAGTAGTGAAAATGCTAAACTTATATCGAAACGTTCATACTTTTACCCCACCTTCTGAAGACAAAGTTAGAATGATGTGGGGTAAAAGTACGACCATTTTAATTTCTACATTTCTGCATGAAGTCAAGTGATTTTTTTTATATCAACCTTTGCTTTCAGCAGCATCTTCCGTGCTCGACACAAATCTTACGCGTGGGCGAACAACCTGTGCGAGCTCATCACTATTTGTTAATATTTAACAAGATTACTATAGCATACTGAAGGCTTATTTCAGAACATGAAGAGTGCAATTATGATGATTTTATATACATTTTGCCGAGAATATCCCTACGAATCTTAAGTCGATTGTGCCAGCTCGTGCTTCAGTCAATTGAGCTGAAACTTTCAGAAAATCATTTTTTCACCTAATGACACCGATCTGGAGGGTGCCGCGTTCAAAAAAGGGTTAGAAAAATCATTCCATACAAACATGGACTAGTCTACTGTGCAGTGGGGAGATAAGATGGAGGAAGGGGAGTTAGGATGTGAACTATAATCAAGCAAATGGAACGAAATTTGGCATAGTTTCTTGCAGTGGAGGATATGATTCAATCGAAAACGTTAACTGAAGAAGGTAGTAAGTTGCTATAATACTGGTATATGAACTTTTCATATACCGTGGTTGAATTAAAAGGAATCTTTCGATTGCTTTGATTCAGGATATGATTGGAAATATAGGATGGAAGATGAATGGTTTATTACATTTTTTTTCCCTATAACCCGAGAATTTATGTAACAATTCGACAAAATTTGACTTGGGAAATTATTTGGATATGGTTTTATGATTATTTGAGTCACCACCCTACTTCCTGTACCGTAATCACAATTTTCAACATATTTCGATTATTTTTTCTGTTAAGGGGAATGTGGCATGTTTTATTTTTTATTATACCAGTAATGGACTCCTATGAACATAAAACATGGATGCAGAAATTTATTAGACTTCTTAAAATTTGATTTAAAAATCGTTTTTGTCTCTGTTCAGAATTTGATGATTTGGGGTAACATTGATCAGTCTCTATTCTGACGATTTTAACGAGTTTTCTTGATCATAAAGGATAAAAAAAACACCTTCATAATAATAACATATGCAAGCTTATCAATTTTACCTTGATTTTTAACGTTTTATTTTAAAATATTTATAATCGAAAAAAGAACTATGATGCTTACATTTAGGGGCAAAAATTATAATAATTGCTAAATAGTTTCAGCTTCAAAATGCAAATGAAATTTTACCTTCACACATTCTCCCAGGCCCTCTTACTAATTCCATTTTCATTTTTTCTTCAAAGTTAACGATTTGATAGGGTTCCTATCCATTTTTTCAATACGGGCTTACTTTTGGAAAATGTTCATATTTTTTTAAATATCAAAAATTTATCATTAAATGACTTTAACAATAGCATATATAACTGTTCATATACAAATAAAAAAAGTTGTTTTTTCGCATTAAACAACCCGTTTGCTTCTAAATGATTTTCATCAGCATTTTGAAATTTGATTTTTCAGAAAAAAATTTCAAATGCAAACCAAATTTTCCCTATTTGATACTTAATTAAAAGGCTTTCAAGCGTAGCAAACAGTTTTCAAAAATTCAAACTATATACTGAGTTATTGATGATAATGTGGAAAAGTTTATTGTTGGTCAAATTTACCCCGGTGATCAAAGTTACCCCGTTTTACGGTACCTAGAAAATGAGATATGTGGCGTTATCTAGATATCTACTTGAAATATTTCTATAGTGATTCCCCAAGCACCCAAAGGTCCCATAAAACAGGTACGAAGAAGCTTCCTCTGCCCCATCATAGATGTAAAGTACGTTCTATACAGCTCAAAATTTAATTTCCTAATGTTTTTCTAAATATCTCGTTCACAAAACCAAAAAATTTAAACCAAAAGTGTTGATAGTTCATAAAAACTTCACTCCTGATTTGTTTGGAAATAGAAATTTTTTAACAGAGCGCTGTGTGGGTCATGCCAACCGGGACAAACGGAGAGCGAATATAATACGCCATCCCCCAGCACGGCCGCTCATCAATGCGGTTCATCCTCATCGTGATTGCTATGTATCGCTGATACAACTGGTCTCGCCAGTACCCACCCATTGAGTAAGTGGCCACTTCCTCAACTTGGCATTTATGTGGTTTCCACATTTGGCGATCCTGCTTGGATCTAATTTTTGGCCAAACTGAGATTTCAAAAAGAATGTAGTTTGAACGTTAGAATTAAATAATTGATATTAGACTACAGAATTTATAGTTGGAAATTGGAAAAGATATAGAACAATTTCATGAAACCTGAAATCTTAGCAAATTAACTAAAGTAAATCACAAGTTGTGCACAACGAGCATGTGAAGCTGCGCCGGCGAGCATACTTCGCAGCGCCGAGTTGCGAGCTGAAAAAGCTGCACTTGCAAACATTCGTTACTGCGCTTAGTTGCGAGCTGGTAGAGCTGCGCCAAATTGCGAGCTAGAGCTGCGCTTGCGAGCAGGGATGCATTTTCTCTATAGAGAATCTCCGCGGTGCGGGTTTTTCGATTCCCCACGGAGTTTCTCTGCATTTCACCACGGAGATGTTAAACTAACACCACCGGAGAGATTATATTGAATTCAACACCAACGAGCGTGAGAGTGAGAGCTCTTATGTTCACCACATACACCACCGAGAAAACCGATCGATCCAGTTATTGAACACGTGAACATTGCAGGTGATTGTCTACATTTAGGGGTATTTCGAGTGATAGTATACTTGAAGGGGCAGTTCCAATAGGACTAGCAATGAAGAATCAGTTTGTTTATCTGAAGAAGAAATGTTTTACCAATCCAAATCTATTGCTTTCAAATCTTAAAAGATTTCAAAAAATAAAAATGTTTATTTTGTTAAAACTTTTTTTTAATTATTACAATTTTCTGAAAAGTTCGGGCCGAGTGAACTTATTGCATTAATCCCGGTAACTTTTTCAAATTTTGTCCCGGATAAATTCGGGCAATCTGGAATATTTCTTATTGATTGAATTGTTCAATTTTATGTGACATGAATTATTAAAAAAAAATGCAAAGAATATGGAAAAAAAAGTTGGGTTTTAACTTCGATTTTTGTTGATCCATGTTGAAAATGCGTACAGATCCCGTTCGTTTTTGGCAACATTCGATTTTGGCAACATTCGATTTTGGCAACATCCGATTTTGGCACATGTGCCAAAATCGAACGGTTTTTAGAAACAACATTACCTTTTAGTTTTCGTTATAAAAGGACCAAGTTAATTTAGACAAACCCCATAAATACGTTTTTATGTTCTGAAATGGTGATCAAATGCAACAATAAAAACAAAAGTTTTCAAAAAAAATTATACAGTACTCAAAAATGACAAAAAGGTGAAAAATTCAAAAAGTTTAAAAATAAATTCAAGCAAAAGGCTGAAAATGATAAAAAACAACTTAAAAATGATGAAGAACGACAAAAACAGCAAATATAATAAATGAAAACAAACACTTTAAACAAAATAAGAAAAGTGTAAAATGCATCAAAAACATGATGAAAAAAATTAGAAATGACTTCAAATGATCGGAAATTGACTAAAAATATCGTTTTTGATAATAATAATAGCTATTTTGTAAAAATAACTGAAAAAAAAGTTGAGAAAAAAAACCGTTCGATTTTGGCAACATTCGATTTTGGCAACACAAAATGTACGGGCGTGTTGCCAAAATCGAACGGGGTCTGTATTTGTTTTATTGAAGTGTAATATTGTTAATTTAATATATTGACATTACATTTTTCCACTTTGATGACAATTGTCTCCAGTTGCAACGATGGATTTTTTTGAAATAGATTTCGTTTTCATCAGATTACTAAATTTTTTAAGCTTATTATACCGGGCGTTCGTACATTGCTATCTACTCGTAGAAATAAAATGATGTTTTTGGTCGAAGTGATTTCTTGAATGTAAATCAAATGCTTTGGATGGTTTTTTGACATCTACCAAAATAAATCGATCAACAGATGCATCACTCAAAACGATTAATTTACGAACGCCCCGTAAGAATGGCTAAGGAATGGATACTGTCTTATGGCACATTGCTTTCAACTTCCTGCTTTCCTTACGTTCGGCAAAGCCAAGTCACAAAAAAACGCAGGTGATTCTCGCCGGTGAGGAAATTTGCCACTCTACGGAGCTCTACGGTGCAAACATTTATGCTCCAATGTGAGGATCTGGTGGCGGTGCGAGTTTAAGTTAGTGTATATGACACTCGAGTACTTCGATAGCAGATAAAGAGTGGTGAAAAACTAACAATCTCTCCGGAGAGTTAATGATAATAATACTGCGGTGTTGAAATTCTCCGGCTCCGTAAAAACACCACGGAGGAAAGCATCCCTGCTTGCGAGCATACTTTGCTGCGCTTATTTGCGAGCTAGAAGAGCTGCGCCTGCGAGCCGTATGGGCTGCGCCAAATTGCGAGCTGGAAGAGCTGCGCCTGCGAGCATACTTTGCTGCGCTTATTTGCGAGCTGGAAGAGCTGCGCCTGCGAGCATACTTTGCTACGCTTATTTGCGAGCTGGAAGAGCTGCGCCTGCGAGCATACTTTGCTACGCTTATTTGCGAGCTGGAAGAGCTGCGCCTGCGAGCCGTATGGGCTGCGCCAAATTGCGAGCTGGAAGAGCTGCGCCTGCGAGCATACTTTGCTGCGCTTATTTGCGAGCTAGAAGAGCTGCGCCTGCGAGTCGTATGGGCTGCGCCAAATTACGAGCTGGAATAGCAGCGCCGAATTGCGAGCTGGAAAAGCTGCGCCAGCGAGCATACTTTGCTGCGTCAAATTTTGAGCACATCGTTCAGAACTGTGTTGTGAACCGAATCACAAGAATTGCGCCTGAGAAAAGACAGTTCTGCGTTTAGATAATAGTAGATTGCGCTGAAAGCTGAAAGATTTTCGATACCGAGCAATCTATAGGGGAGAGTGGGGATACTTGATCCCCTTTTCTTATTTTCACCATATCTTTTTGGAAAAATTTAGCAACTCGTCGTCTTTGACATTTTCTGACAGCTTGTAACTTCAAGTTTATATGCTCCAAAAATTAGAACGATACTTGAACCCGTTGATGAACTAGAAGCATTTTCGTGGGAGTAAAAAAATTGCGATTTTTCTGAAGTTAGGGGAGACTTGATCCCCTATTGAAGGAGACTTGATCTTTTATTCAGGAAGCCCTAATCCTTGTATAAAAATCAAACAAAACCTCAAGATAGAATGTTAATTGACTATTTTGGTCATGTTTGTTCTCATTCCACAATTTATAGCAGACATAAGAAGAAAATTCTATAACTTTGTCTCAACGCTAATAACATTGCATACTTAAAGGCGCTATTTTTTATAATTAAGAGAAAATTAATTATTTTTGCTCTTTTCTTCAGACAATTGTTTGATAAATATTAGTTTTTGGATAAATATTAGTAATTTCGTAATCAGCTATCATAACGATCAATTCAGAAGAAGAATATGCCGTTTGGAAGGGGGATCAGTTGTACCCAACTCTAGGGGATCAATTGTACCCATAATCAACATTTTAGAAAATCATTTCTGAAAAAAGTTGAGATTTTTTCATTACTTTGAAAATATGGCATTATGAAGTTCATTTTACGCTCGAACGATTGATACATTGAAACAAATATTTTTTCATAATTTTCCCATGTAAGGAACATTTTAAAGTGATGAAAAAAGATCTTCAAGTTACATTTTGTGAAATTTTTCAAACAAAGTTCAATTACTTAAACAATTATTTTGATAAAAAATTTTAAACTACAAGCATTGTTATTTTGCTCATTTTGGTACATTTTTCTATAACATTTGATCTTTGTAAGACATTCCAGTTTCGAGATATAGCTAAGGAATCAAGTATCCCCAGGGATCAAGTATCCTCATTCTCCCCTAATGAGCTCTATTTAGAGCTAAATGTGCTGCGCCTAGAGAGCCTTAAGATGTTGCACTTTTTGTGTACAAAAATTACTGCGTTAGAATTTTTCAAGCGAAAGTGAGCTGAATGGGCTCCCTACGTACGAGGCAGATATGCTGATTTCCTGCATCGTACGTAGGCAATTTCGGTTCAATCAGTACAAGCAATTTTACAAAGTGACGATTTTTGCACGCTCTTTTTTTTAAACTCAAAATTAAGTAGTTTTGGCTCAAAACAGCACTTCGGTGGCTTCCCTCAACTTTGAGTTTGACTGGGCAATAGCAAAACTAAGTTCTGATAGGCATACTCAATACTAAGTTCGACAGCCGAACTCGGATTTATCCTTTTTTTCGAGGGTAGCTGATTTTCAGGGAATTAAAGAATGATTAAAATTTGTTGTACCCGGATGTTGCTGTTCCGGTACATTGCATTGCAATAACAGAGCGGTGGAAAGTTTTGACATTCCCGGTCAAAGAAAACTTCCGGATGTTACTTCCCACGGGAAGTAAACAACATCCGGAAGTTTCCGGACATTTCAAGCCGCTCACCATATGATGACAATTTTACGCTGACACGGTGAACATGCATTTCATTATGAAGTTTCTTCATAGTCTTCCGGTAATTGTTCCGGAACGACCAAATTTTGCGACGTGTTCGTTGGTTGCTGTTCCGGTTCGAACTGAACTCGCTAAGTGTTTTCAGTCCAACAAAGAGAGTTCAATTTTTAGTTCATAAGGTCGAACTCAGCTTTGATCCCTTGCCGAAGGAAAAAAAGGGATCAATTTTGAGTTCGCAGTTCGAACTCCGTTTTGATCCATCGCAAGGAGGAAAAAAGGGTACTTAACTTTAAGTTCATAGAATCGAACTATGTTTTGAACCACGGTCATACTTAATTTTGAGTTAAAAAAAAAAGAGCGTGTGCGACTGAGAGCAGACCAGGGATGCCAACTATTTTTCAGAGAAGTCTGGAAGATTTTGAAAAAAAGTCTGGAAAAGTCTGGATGGCTAACTTTATAGTTGACGACCTTTTTTTTTGGTCGCGAGATCGCACTATTGTAGTTATTAGGGATCAATACTCATTACTTGAAAATATAAATGTCTGAGGCTATGTGAACGAAAGCTTCAACAACCGAAAGCTAGCCCATTCAGCTGTCAAAATAACATCTGTATTCTGCTTCACAGTAAATTGAGTCTTGCCGTTATGAGCTATTGGATTTCAATAGTTTTTTTTTCAATAAAACGTTGAGCTTATAGAAATTTCTGGACAAATCTGGATAATTTATGAAAAGTCTGGACCAGGCAACATGAGGTCTATATTTCTGGATGACACATAAAAATCTGGAAGATTCCAGAAAAATCTGGAAGGTTGGCAACGCTGGAGCAGCCTAATGTAAGCTTGTGTAAGCTAAATGTGAGCTTGGAACGCTGCGCTTTCAAGTAGACTGTGATGTTCCTAATGGAAAGGTGAAATGCTGCGCCTGTGAGGTAACTGTACTTCGCTAAAGACGAGGTAGATTTGACGGGCCTATTAAGGAATTAGGTATATCTTTAACCCGCAAATCTGCATAATGCGGTGCTCGAAGTTTTTCTCGAAATTTTGGGAAGCGGCTGTGAAGCAAGGTTTCGGTGCTGCATAAAACGTGAAATAATGTAATTGAGCAGAGGACCAAAAAAAAACAACAAAAAGAAAAATCTAAAGCAAAGGAAAGGCTATAGTAAAAGGATAATAATAATTTTATAAAAGATAATAAAATAATTGTTTTAATCTTCATTTCTTCTGAGAGGAGGGTGAATGTGTGGGTCATGCCAACCGGGACAAACGGAGAGCGAATATAATACGCCATCCCCCAGCACGGCCGCTCATCAATGCGGTTCATCCTCATCGTGATTGCTATGTATCGCTGATACAACTGGTCTCGCCAGTACCCACCCATTGAGTAAGTGGCCACTTCCTCAACTTGGCATTTATGTGGTTTCCACAAGCGCAAAATTAAAAAAAAAACAAAATTTCAGAAACGACCTACAAAAAATGATATAAGAATTTGATATATATAAACTTGAAACGATTATTATATTAGCTCTTTCGTTGAAACCTCTTCTAAATCAATTTCCAATAAAAGCAGGAACGAAGTTTTTGTTCAATTTACTATATTCAAAGTAGTAAACTTTAGAATTGTGAAAGTAAAATCCAATAAAAAAAATGATCACGATATCTTCCATACAAATAATTGCTCATACATCCGTTCAAAAAAGAATGAAATCGCCTGTTGGACAATAATGAACCTTATTTTCAAACCGGTCCCATTTTTGATTGCGTCGATCGATTTTGATGATACTTGGCCAGGTACTATATCAAACATTTTAACACATTTTTTTTTCAAATTTCAAGTATTTGCAATGAAAGTTGTCAAAATTACAGCAAATTTTGTGAACCAATCTCAAATTTCCCTTTTTTACGAGAACAGCTGTATCTTTTTATCCAATCATAGAACAGTCTTAAAATTTTTTTGAGTGTTAGTTGGATAGTTGTACTAAATTCTTTTTAAATTTCATGAAAAAATGTCAACCCTGACAGAAAAGGCAACTGGTCAAATTTGGAAGCGAGTGTGCAGCTTCACGCGATTTCATTTGTTTTCGAACGCAATTGCTTATGTACTCATGAATGAACTTGAAAGTTGCAAAAGTGATTTATATGTACGTTGTAAGGGACTTGAGTCACAAAAAAGGCACAAAAATACTCTAAACGGATTTTATTAAGTCTTAAAAAGTGCATTAAGGTGCTTTCTTCCTGGGTGCACAAAAATAAATTAAGATGAAAGTTAAAAAACATGGACAAAAATGTCTTAAAATCAAGTGTATGGGGACTCACCGTCTTAATATTTTAGTTTCGTCTCAGAATTACTCAGAAAAGGCTATGTGTTCCATTTGAAAAAAAATAGTTACTGTTTTTTTCTTTAAGACGTCTTCCTCAAAAACACCGTGAAGTTTTATTTTCTTCAAACTGTTAATAAGCATCGGGCCGCGAATATTGAAGTCGTTTTTCTCATTCGCTTCGACAAGGGCATCACTATATTTTCCTTTCCGTTGTAATTAACGAAGGTAGGTAAGGGCCAAATTAAAAACATTTTAATTTAAATAAAATTGTGAAAATTAGACAAAGGTTGTCGAGTAACTTGATCAAATCAACCATAAATTTGCAAGCGTGTTTGTTAAGAAAATGGCATTAAAATCTTTGCTGATTTTCAGCACTTGCTATTTATGTCTGTTTACTGATTGAACCAGACTGCTTGAACCAGAATAACTCCTTAATGATTAGTTTTTTCGATGTCGATTGTAGAGACGTAATATTCAAATTATCATGCCTTTCAATTTGTCACAACGAAGCCTTAATCTATTACGTCACATTTTTTTATTCATATCTCCCCCGTCCAATCCTTCTCATTACGGCCATAATGAATTGAATCTCTGCTACGCCCCCCTTGAGCATTGCTCCAACGCGCTGTCACAGCCAATTACCGTGCGGGCCGCATACCTTTGAAATGATTGATGCCTTTTCTTCCACCGGACATCACATCCCAGGCGCTTGATAGGCAGCCAGACATCAAAGGTATTAAATAGCAATCAGACCATTCTGATGGAAGCTGCGTCAAATTCCGGCGGCAGCAGCAGCAGCATCCTTGATGATGGACAACATCAGCGTTGGCAGCCAACAACATCAACATCATCAAACAAACAAACGATCACTCCCACTTCCTCCTCTTGAGGGACATTATTACGTATAAATTTCGCCGGCAGCGTCAAAAGGTGCTAAATTAATTGGAATTTAACATGACAGCCGAAAGTCGTCCGGAAAATCCAAAGCGGCGCTCAAATATCCCATATACACGAATGCTGATTTCCTCAACTCTACGCTTCCCAATAATGGATGAAAGCAATTTTTTCAACAGTTTCAGCTTTGATGGGGAAATCATGGAGACATGAAGTCATTTCAGGTGAAATGGCTTCCAAAATGGCATTCGGTCCAAACGATCCGTTAAACGGTGGAAATAAAAAGGCCAGGGAAGTGTACCGAGAATATTTACCGTTATGTAAAACAGGAAGTCGGTACCTTGGAAGTATTTCCTCGTTTTCCAATTATGCCTCGGCTGAAAACATAATGAAGTTATACAATCCAACTGTCGGGATTAACTTGTTTTTGAAGATACTGGTTGTGTTAAAACAATAAACTACTCCGGGCTACAAACGGAAAACAAAGCCAAAAAAAATCGGCTACCTCGACAGACACCAAACGAATTCCTTTATTAGTTTAGGACTCCACATGGTGTTATCAGCAGTGAATTAGAAACATTCCTACTTACTCCCTCGTTCACCTCTTCCGGTTCCTGTCTGTCCCGGGTCTAATTGGATTAGGGAAACAAATTGTCCGTAGTACCATAAACTCACTTTCGGTGCTTATTTGTCGAAAACTGCCCGTTTTCACCCGGAACCTTTTACTTTTTGTTTGGGAAGGCTTTACCTATAGTCGGGGAATCCATTCGAGGCTCGGCATATGTTTATGATCTTATGTTTATTGTTTTCTTTTTTTTTTTTTGGTTGTGAATAGAAACGGTAACAACCCCAGCTTCGAGGATGTTTGTTTTTTTTCCTCTCTGATATCATACTCGCCTATCTAAACTTCCACATTTGAAACCGGAACCACGAGGAAGGACCATTTTGGGATAATGGGCAATGGTGTAGCGTTAATTGCTTGGATGAGACCGGATGAAAAAGGAGTGTCTGTGATTTGCGAACGACTAGATTAGGGGTGGGCTACCAGATTTTACTACGGTATTGTGCCACCTGAACTGATGTTGAACGATAAAACGGTTTTATGGTACGAGCTGCTTTTGGTAGTAGTTCGTTAGTAATTTTCTTTAACAAAAAAAAAGATGTGGGTAAGATGAGGTGAAAAAAAAAGTTTAAAAAAATAAGTTAAAATGTATTTTTTATGTTTAAAACCATTATCTGTTTTCTTTTTAACTTGAACTGTTGTTAATTGTTAATGATACAATGGCATATGTATGTTCAATTTCACTTATATCTGTTAACTTTGAGTTATACGGGCTTGTGATATAGCTCAGTTGTCAAGTGAGTTGCTTCCTGAGCCGACGTCTGTGAGTTCGAGCACAAGAGTAAACATCAATCTCAGTTGTACCGGATAAGTTTTTTAATGACTGTCCGCCAACTGCATCTGCACTTTGAGTTATACCGTTATACGCTACATATAACATGGTGAAACATTCAACATCATCATCGAATTCCGAAAACCGACCACTAACATTTTATTAATTGGCCCACAAAATGACTGAATGAAAATTTTTAGCTAAATAGGACTTGATTTATTGATGATTCGAAGCGTTCTTCTAAGAGGGTGCCAAAGAAAATCGGTAAAATCAAAAAAGCGTTTGATGCATATGCCAAGTGATTTATAATACATTAAAATTAGAGACCTTATGTTATTTTATAATAAAATCTGATAACTCGGAATACTTTGTTATACCTAGAATTTAAGAAATCGTTAACCTTATCTAAAGTGAGCGAAATAAGAACAGTGGCACTATGTGTTTTGCTTGTTAAAATATGAATGATTGAAAATCGTCAAAATTTCATCTACAATTTGTTTGAATTGTTCAACGGATAAGTCAAGCATTAGTAAGTTGACTCTTTCTAGGTTATGCTATTGCCGTTATATCAATTATGATTTTCTACACAAATCAAGATGTTTCCTCAAATTGACTGAGTAAAAGTGAATAGTAGGGGAGAATGATCTCTGGGGATAATTGATTTCTCAGCTATATCTCGAAACAAGGCCGTGCGAACGGGAGGGGTTTTAGGGGTTTAACCCCCCCATGGCGATTTTTTCCAAGTAAAATTTTCAACGTAGTAAAGGGAAATTACTTGATCTTAAAAGGTGTTAAATAAGTTTTAACAAGACGGTTTTCTCGCCTCCGGCGGAAATTAGTCTTAACTCACGCTAGACTTAAACATTTCATTTAACGAAATTACATACATATATGCCGTTCACGAATTTAAACTAATTTTTTATTGTAAATTTCGATTTGCAATTCAATCAACATTTTGTATTGAAACTCTAAACTTGACATTCAAAAACACTACCTCGTCTTTAGAATGGGTTTTATTGAGAAGTGTAACGAAACAAATTAAGAGTTTGAAACCAACCATTTAAACATCCAAATTAATTCACCGAATACTAATTTTATTCATTTACAGCCATGTATCATGACTCATGATGGTCAACAGAATAAGCAAAATAAAATCTAAAATCTAGTATCCTCTATTTTATTGCTAAAAATTTTGATTTCCAAAACATAGTGCTGATATGAAATATTATTCAAGTAACCAATTACATTCTAAATTTTATTTTGTGTTTCTTGTTCTCTAAATGCTTCAAATCATATTAATTTAAATTTTCAAATACATTTACCGAATTTTGAAGTAAAACTATTTAAACTTTATGAAGTATTTTTAATAACTTTTTTTTTATTCTAAATTTTTGTGTTCTGAAAACATTATTTTGTTGGAAGCCTTTGGAACTAAATTTGTATTAAGAAAAATATAGTTTCCATCTTCTGTCCTTTCCAGGACCCAATATTTCAATTGAAACCGACAAAATATACGGAGCTTGAAATTTTTTAACTTTAAAACCTTCGATTTAAAATTTATAAACATACAAATTTATAAATTTTATTTCATTCATTTTCATCATTTGAAATAATTTTTTAAATCGATCATAATTTTTAGTTTATCTTATTTGAATTACCTAGCAACTTGAAAGTTTCATTTTAATGCCCAATATAAACTAAATTTGTATAAACTTTGTGCTTTCAATATCAACAGAAAACTTTAACTGCTTTATTTTTATTTTATCAACTTCTTATTGATCATTTTCGAATCAGCTTAATTGAACATGTTGTATTTGAAATATATTTAGTTACTATGTATTTTGAACTTCAGAACTTTTTAATCCTTTTTATTTTAATAAATGCAATGCATTTCAATATAGAAAAGGGTTTTATCTTTGACTTGATCACTGGCAGTCTTGAATTAAAAATATTTCTTTTTTTTTCAAATAAAATTCAATTATCAAATATTGAATAATTAAATTATAAAAAAAAACTATTGAATGAATTCTCCTAGATTCTAATTGTTTTTTTTTCCTAATCAAGAATCCTCATTTAAAATCGTGATTGTTTTTTTTTAATTCAAGGAAGTTCAGCGGAATTTTTTAATCCATCCTTCCACTAAAAATGAAGAAAAGAAATGTTAAATAAAAGAAATGTTCAATAACAATCATTATCATTTTTCTAACAATTTATAATCATGGTTGATTTTTGTCCTTATCAAACATTTATTTGAGAACTCAGTTATTCTTTTTAAATCTGGTGTTATTTTTTATGTATTCTATTTCTTTGCATTAATTCTTGTGCCTGAAGCTTCAGTTGAAACTATGATTATCGAATTAATTTTCAAGCAAATTTCTAGTTCCGAATAAGGAACATCATATTGACTTACTGGAAACAGCTTAGATTTGAAACGTTCATTCTGATTTGTATTGAAAATAATGATTTATTTTATCACTTAAATTTATTATTTTTCAAGTTTGTAGGTTAATCATAAGTAAGAAATTGTTTAAAAATCAATTACCTTTTTTATGGTATATTTTTAGTATTGTTATTATATTTGGCAAAATTTTGAGTTTTGAAAAACCCACCCCCCCCCCCCCCCCCCCTCCTCATGATCGAGTTCTTCGCACGGGCCTGTCTTGAAATAATATATTTCCAATGGAACGCTAGAAGCATTACCGAAAAAAGAATCTTTAATTGTGTTACTAAATGATTACAAAATTGATATATTTCGTATTTCTGAAACTTGGTAAAAAATTATGATTATTTTTATGTTCCAGGATTTAATATAGTAAAACGTGATCGAGATACTCTTTATGGTGTAGTAATTACTTATAGGAATTAAACGGGGCATTTAATTTAGTTTGTTAGAACTACCTTGTTTTGGAAAAATTGAAGAAATTTCAGTAACATACAAAGTTGGAAGTGTTCACTTTACTGTTTCCTCAATATACATTCCACCAGCTCCATATAGAATGAATAAAAAACATTTGAATCAACTTATTAAATTCATTTCACAACCTAGATTACTTTGAGGAGATTTCAATTCGCATGGTTCTGCGTGGGGAGAGTCAAATTATGAAGTTAGGGCTACAATAATCTATTAAATGTGCGATGAACATAATTTAACCATTCTTAATGATGGAAAAGTTACCAGAATTAGAACACCTAGCTCTAGATATTCTGAAGTAGATTTAACCTTATGTTCTAATTCCTTATCATTAAATAGTTCTAGGAATAAAATCAAAGATTTGAATGGCAGTGATCATTTACCGATTGTAACAAAGCTAACTGATGATAAATTTTTACAAGAAATTACTTTTATTTATGATTTGACAAAAAATATTGATTGGAAAAGTTATCAAAAAAAATGGTAAATAAAGTGAATGATTTTGAAAATTTGTTTCCTGATTGTTCAATTGTCGAAAATGAATATTCTTTTCTTAATGATAGTATAATTTTTTTTTGTCTTTATTTAAGAGGTTTTCAGCCACAGGCTAGTTCACCTCTGGGATAGTATAATTGATAGCGCGATAACTAAATACTAAACATTTCAGTTAAGACCATTCATCTAGGCGTAAAGGGCAGCCTTGATGAGATGCTGAAGCTTCTCAAATGTATCGACGAAAAACAAATGCCTTTAAAAAATTTAGAAAAACAGGGAAGATAGAAGATTTCAAATTTTATTAACAATTTGAATACGAATGTAGGAAACTATTTCAAAATAAAAAGAAAAATTTCTGGAAAAATCAAATTTCATGTTTCTCTTGAATGACATCACTAACTTGTTTATGGAGAATTGCGAAGAATTTGAGGAATCCCCAGGTTGAAAATTCAAATAGATATTCTGAGGAGTGGATTAACGATTTTGCTAAAAAAGTTGGTCCGGATTTTGTTGAAAATCCAAACGTTGAATTTATAAGCGAAAATGTTTTTGAAGATTCATGACGTCCTATCAAAATGGTTGAATTTTCAACTGCCTTGTTATCAACCTCAAACACAGCAGCTGAGTTAGACGGAATCAAGTACAAATTTTTACATAACATGCCAGATGCGTGTAAATGAATACTTCTGAATTTATTGATTTTAATTTTGTCCCGGGAAACTGGAGGCAAGAATAAGGTTGAAATTCAAATTTTGAATAAAAAATGAAAACCAAAAAAACATTGTTTTCCATTTTGTTTATTCGAAAAGGATTTTAACCAACATGTAATTCGTCTTTGCAAACAGAACACCCTCAAAAAAGATGTTCTTCCCTTCATTTAAAATTTAAATTACGTCTAGAAAGCATACAATTCAATTCTCTATTCTGATTACTGAGTTTCGAAGCTGTGCTGTTCATTTTAAAGTTTTTGGGGGATAAAAAATCGTGTGAAATCCGAACAATGAATCATAGCCAATGATCACCGAATTGAAATTCATTCTCTTTGCACGGTGCCATTTTAAGGACATTTTCAAGAAGACAAAATCGGCGGGGAGAAGTAAGCCATGACTTTTTGGCAACGCACGCGTTTTTATTTTCTTCCAGCAAAATTTTCAATAAAATTAAAATTAACTAGGGGTAAAAGAGCAGCATAGTGGAAAATATTTTGAAAAGTGACTGACGGAAGTTGCCGAAGTGGTTTATGGTGTACTTCAGAATGCTATTGCCCAGTTGGGGGAAGTGATGGGCGATCAAACATTCTGAAAATATTGTTGATGGTTTGTGAAGGGAATTTGTTTTCTCTCTTGGCTGGTTTAATATACGGATAATTAGGTGAAAGATATATCGCATTCTATCAAGCAGATTAGTGAAACATAGTTTGCAGTACATTCGGGATTTTCGAAAATAAGAAAATTTTTATTGTGCGCAATGTGGAATGAACTGGTGGATGCAGTCATCAAAATGAAGAAAAACAGTGAATATATTGGGAATAAATTATTGAATGGATGGAATTTCCAGAATTTTTTTCAGTTTTGGTTCAGTCAGTGGTTTTTAATGGGAGAAAATTTGCACACACGCTTTGAAACAAGTGATGTTCTGGCAGATTATTGGGTTGTTAAAAAGTGTTTAGTATTGGAAAGATAACCGAGTAATTATTCTAAGGACATCTCATGGATTTGTTTTTATCTTGATTGCGTAAAAATATCAAAAAATGTGAACATGGTTTCCTGCATAGTTCCTTTTTGTAGGGGAGAGGAAGGCTATATGCGCATATTAAGGAAAGCACTCATTTTCTCCTATACTCCAAAAGATAGGAGTCTGAAAACTATATGCACATGAGCGGACATCTGTTTTATGTACGTTAGTGAAATTTTTCTGTTCAAATCTCTTACAGTTTTTGTAAAAATAATTTTATAATAAAAGAAGTCAAAATAGCCGATTTCCGAAACTGGCGGGCTAAATGCGCATATTTATGTTTTTAGCTATATTTCATTACCACTTGCATTATTTTGATATTATTTCATTGAAAATGGTAGAAACGGATGTTAAGCATACTTCAAGGCCGAAATTTTGGTGAAATTTTTTACATCACTAGTTCTTTTGCATGAAACATAGTTAAGTATGCCATATGGCCATATTTCAGGGTAAAATTTTGTCCATATTGTATTTTTATCGGATCAGTAGGAAGTTCTTCTTTTTTCGCTGTAAGATCGTGATTTGAGCGTAGATTTCATGTTTAAATGATAGAAAGTAAAAAATTTATAAGACTAATCTATTTTTCTTGATATAGGCATTTAACCTGCCTTGATATGGGCATTCAGAACCTGTCTCTCATTCCAATATCTTATCATTTACAACTTTGCCACAAGCATCGATTTGTTGAATTTCCGATTTCCAGATGAATAAGAAAGAAAAACCACTAAAATTTTTGTTCACAGAATCTGTATGCACAATAATTAAAGTTCAATATATTATAACAAAACTGACAAAAATCATGTTTGAATTTTTAAATTTTTTCGACTTTATATAATAATTTAATTTTTTTATGCCATGTGTTAAAAGCGTATTACCCTCAAACTGCACTAATTAGATATGATGAATCTCCAGCCACATCGTCAATCGGCTGTATGCGCATATTACCCAATATGCGCATATAGGAACACTTCCCCCTACTGGTTTTTTCCGGCTGATTTAGCCTGGATTTTGGGTGTAAAAACTGATATCATTTCTAAGTGCACGAGATATAGAAAGAACTGGTAAGGGTCCCTAAAATCAGTGACAGAAAAATTGATTGCAGAGTGCGTAACCCACGTTCCTATATTTTCACACCTGATGTGATTCCTGTCCCTGTCGACATAATTGGTGAGCCCGTTCTATTTATACCTACTTTATGTATAAGACGATTGCATTAAAATGTTTATATTTCCGATATTTATAAGGCTTGGTGAGTACATTTCCAGGACTTTTTCTATTTTTTGTGCATTTTTCTTACCGAATGAATGTGGGGGGGGAGAAATTTTTATGAAAAAATCTTTCCGAGTTCTAAACAGACTTGGAAAGGTTTCATGGTCTACTGATGTTTTCCGTTTCTCTTTTTTATTTTCAAGAGCGAGTAAAGGCGCTTTATCCTTGGTCGTTGACCAGAAATGATTGAACACTGAAATCCTCAACAGTTTAACGATGAAAACAAAACTTTATATTTAGGAATCCTTTCATTAAAACATCAAATTCTTAAAAATTCTTTTATTCTGAGGTTTAGGATTTCTGTGTACAAAATAAATCATTTCCAGCCCTTCTAGAATGGTCCTAGTGATTGGCAGAATTTCTTTACCTCGCGCATGGTTACTTCATCAAGAAGCATTTTTCTTAGCATGCTTCCAACGATAACCCCCCATTTGAAACGTATGGTACTGGTGGTCCACGTTTCTTCCTGTTCCTGTGTTCCAGATGTCTCTGCGTTCTCTGCTCCATGGTAGGCCCAACCACTTTGTGTTTTTGATCATTTTAATGTTTTTATGTTAAAATAATTAAAGACATGAACAAAGACAAGAAGAATAATTAAACACTTTTATTATTCTTTGGGACTCAGACATAAGTTCTGGCTATGGAAGTACGATTAGTGATTAGTGATTAGTGATTTTCAAGAAGACAAAATCGGCGGCTTTAACACATTAAATGAGACTATCCCCCATCCAATGGAAAAAATCGATCGGTGAGTTTTGAAAAAAAAAATTGTTTTTTAAGATTTTCGAGCAAAATACACGGGCAAGAAAAACTAATAACTTCAAATTTTACAATTTTGAGCTGAGATGTATTAATTCTCCTTCAAAAATAAATAATAACTTCATATCAAAATGGTTTTCAATCAAACACTTTGGCAAAGTGTTTAATTTCGAAGAAAAATCGATAAACTACAATAAAATTTTTGTAGTCTAGTCGTAGAGAAAGTGACAAAACTGTAGCAAAATCACAAAAGGACGATAATGAAGGTCTATTTTCTATGGTCAATTCTATCCAAGAAAGAATGTATTTTCGAATTGAGTGAAGAAAGTTATAATTTAATCCTTTTTCAATATATTGCTACTGTTTTTATATCTAGTATTCTGTATCTAGCTCAGGATTCTTTATTTACATTTCGAATCATCGTTTGAAAAAAGATTTGAAAAGCTTTTTCGAAATCTGATTCAAATTCGATTTTTAGTTTCATTCCATATTTGATTCATGATATAAGCATTTTCATATAATAATTATTTATTTTCCAAATATGAAACAAGGACATTAAAAGCCATCCTGAGTTTTTATTTCATTTTCAGATTCGGAGTTCTTAAGCTCTTATGCAGAATTGAAACAAAACAAAGCTTTAAATCGGTGATTCAGAATTTAAAAAATCAGAATAAGATTCTTCATTTGAATTCCAAATTCAAATTCAGATTCAATAGCCGGTAATTGAAATGATGAATGCAGAATATTTTTGAGAGTTTTCATATAAATTTTATTTGTTAGCTCATAATATTGGAATTTAGATTCAGAAATTGTACATGCATATTGTAAACATTTGTGGTAAGTACGAAAATTCCTAGCTATTAAAAAGCTACCTGTTCTGAACTAAGGATCACTCCTGATGGCATAAGCATCAGCATGAAAAACTAATAAAAAGAATTATATGATACTTCTTCCATTATTCCTTCTAAAAATCGAGCTGATATGATTTTTTTTTTTCGATCACGCTCACCAGGATTTTTTTTTTGAATCCAAACCAAGCTCGAAAAAAATCCACTCACTGACCATCACGACCAGTTGTGATGATGATGTGTGAGCATGAGCCAAGTTGCTTTGATTGATTTTGGTGCTCGTTTCATTTTCTTTCGAAGGGATTTGATTTCCTTTGCTACTATGATTATGAATAACTGTGAGCGAGTGCCATAGTAGGGTTAGTTGCCCTACTTTGGACCCATTAAGCGGTGGTTTTTAAATAATCAAGGTTTTCTCACAATTGGACGTGAAATTTATATCCTTCATGAAGTTCATTTATAAGTCATGATCTTATCTGCAAGTTTCAATGAAAATTTTCAACATGGGTTTCGCCATTATTGAGAGATTTGCAAAGATATGGATGATTTAAATTTCCAACTTTGAACCTACTGTTCCTATTTTGGTACTGGAACGGTCCCTTTCATTGGACCTAGAACTAAAACTCCTATAAAAAGTTTGATTTTTCGAAAATAAATAAACAAATTTATTGTAAATGTAAACTTAAATCAATTACTATAATAAAAAAGTATTACAGCTTTTTAATATTTAAAAAACTAAAATTTCTGTTATGAATATCACAAACACTTTTATTCCCCGTCAGCTCTATCAGCAAAACGATAGCTGAAACTTGATTGTGTTTACTTACTTATAGTTTATTTGCGTAAATCTGGCAAAAATGTAGGAAATATTAAATATTGGTTCTGAATTATGCCCCAATTAAAAATTCGCAACATTGTTGATTTGTTGGTTTTGATACAAAGATTTGGTGATGTCAGGTCTAAACATGGAACATCAAAGTCGAAAGTTTCCTATATTTGGACCCTTTGCAAATTTTCCGAGTTTTCCATTGATTTTCATGAATTTTAGAAAAAATGGGTAGTATGGTTCATATTCTTCACAGTGAAAGTAATTTCCCCTCAAACTTTGGCTTGGAAAGTAAAAAAACGTGATTTTTCCTTAAACACTCTAATTTCTCAATATGCGCCCCACTAAATGAGCTGTCTGATTTACCACTGATGAAGAGGAACATTTTTAAAAACGTTGAAAATTTTATCAGAAAGACTTTTAATGGCAAAAAATGGTATGGTAGGGTTCAGGAAGAATAAGAGTTCATTGTGTGCATAGGAATATCTTTATTTTATGTCAGCAAAATGAATTATTTTCAATTTTCGGCATTTTAGGACTAAAGTAGGCTCTAGGTCCAAAGTAGGAGCACTCACCCTACATGGAAAATAACAGGTAGGCCATTGCGCTTAACCTCACTTGAAAGCTCCGTGTATGTACACAGCATGCTTGCATACCAACAAAAATAGTTATGAAAATTTGGCAGTTTTATATAGAATGGCAATCAAAATTATTAATTTCTCCGTCAATAGCTATTCGATTCCTTTGAAAAGGGCCTCAGATTAAAGATTGATTCTTCAGGCTCATCGGAAACTATTTTTTGCTTTGGATTTTCGGATCTGAACCATAAATAATGAGCATTCAAAAGAAATTTTCATCACCGTCCCTCTTTTTTGAGAGCAAAAAATTAAATATTTTCTTCTGTCTATTTTCAAAATTTGATAAAGATGTAAAATCTTTCATGTTTCTGTGATAAATAATCAATTTGTTTGATTTTTTTTGTTCAAACTGCACAAGAAGAAGACCACACAAGGCAAAATAATCACCAAATTTTAGTTTTAAATCGACCAAAAGCCCGTTGCATATTACTTTTATCGATTTTGAAAACCCAAATATTGTTCGTTGCATTAAAATGCATCATTGCATATTTTTCTCATAATTTTAATGATTGTCAATTTAAAGAAAAAATTGATTTTCTGAAAAATTCCATAAATTTGCCTGTTTTTTCCATAACTATTTTGGGTACTCTTACCCAAACTCATCATTCTCATAATTTTAATGATTGTCAATTTAAAGAAAAAATTGATTTTCTGAAAAATTCCATACATTTGCCTGTTTTTTCCATAACTATTTTGGGTACTCTTACCAATACGTTGAAAGAGAGCGGAATAGCCTACCTTGTATATTTCAAAGTACTATGAGCGAGTGCAAGAAACCGATCACAAGAAATAAAATCAGGATTCGCAGCCTTTTAACCTAATGAACTGTATCCTGTAGCCCACTCTTTGGTTATGTCCATGTGGCAAAGCAAATGGAGTAGTGTCAGTTTGTTCTATTTTGTTTTTGAATCTTACCGAAAGTCAAAGAAAAGTCGTGGTTTCATAGTCTTGATGTATAACGTAATTTTATTATAATACTAGCTGATCCCATACGAACTCTGTTTCGCTTTCAACTTGGAATATGTCATGAACAGTTTGTATGAAAGTCAATTGCCAAGCGTTTTCCAGATGCGCTTCCGAATTCATTGTTGAGTAATAACTGCAAAAATATTGGACGATCACTTTTTCTGTCGTCTGCTACTAAATTTGAAATCAGGAATAGATTGACCGAGTCAAAAAACCCCCGTGTATAAATTTTGACTCGGTCATTGCATAACAACGCAATTATTGCCAAAAAGTTAAAACCCTTTCGGTGGCCTCTTATTCAATCTTTGATATCTGAAATCGATTGCCCTTCTCTCAAAACTCCCGTGTGCAAATTTTCAAAGCAATCCATTGCATAATAACGTCAATATGGCTAAAAACAGTGAAAAATTAATTAATATTAACGACCCCTGGCAAAAAATTTGATATCTGAAATCGATTGCCCGTCCCTGAAAACTACCGTGTGCAAATTTTCATCCCAGTCCGATGTATAATAACGACGGTATTGCAAAAATATTGAAAGTTAAATATGGACGACCCCCTTTTCCGGTGCCTTATACTGAATTCAATACCTGAAATCGATTGCTCGTCCCTCAACACTCTCGTGTATCAATTTTCATCTGAATCCGATGTATAATAACGACAATATCGCTTTAACAGAGAATAGTTAATATGGACGACCCCTTTGGCCAAACTCTGACTTAAATTTTGATAAGTGGAATCAATTGATTGTCCCTAATAATTCCCATGTGCAAATTTTCATCCCAATTCGATGTATAAAAACGTCATTATCACTAAGATGTTGAAAAGTTAATATGGACGACCCCCTGGTCCCTTACACTGAATTTGATACCTCAAATCGATTGCACGTCACTCAAAACTATCGTGTACACAATTTTCATCTGAATACGATGTATAATAACGTCATTTTCGCAAAACCAGGGAACAGTTAATATGGACGACCCCTTTGGTTGACCCCTTACACAAAATTTGACACCTGATATTGATTACTCGTCTTTCAAAACACTAATGTGCAAATTTTCGTCACAATCCGTCGAAAAGTAACGTCAATATCGCGAAAACAATTTTTGTCTTCTATGGACGGCCCCCTACAGAAAGGGTCATCCAAAAATCTGAAAACATTTTTCATCATTCCTGGTCCTAAGGAGCATCTATGCCAAATTTCAGCTATCTAGCTGTTGAGACGGCTGAGTCTATAGAGGACAAACAAACAAACAAGCCCACAGAAATTGCTTTTTATATATATTTTTATTTAATTTTTGGCATTTCGTCGAGTTGTATATATAGATTTTCTAGAGGGATTTCAAATCATTACAATCTTTCCGCGCATTTGTATAGGATTAGATCGAAAAACACAAAGATTTGCCAATGTGGTAGAGATTATGAGGATTTAGAACATGTTGTTTTGCATTGCCCAGTGTATGACAGCATAAGAAATACTGTTAATGCGGCTTTAGTTAAATCGTAAAATCTTCATCCAATTCTCATAAGAAACAAAGTTGGTCAGCGTGATACGCAAATAATGAAAATTATATTTGAATTCCTGAAAAATAATTTAGAGACGCATGAAGAGTCAAGGAGCATGAGCTATGGTCCTAAGTTATGGACCACAAGCTACGAGCCACGTCGAACTTCAAGCCACTAAAAATCAAGCGATGAGAACCTCCGTCCGCGAGATGAGCCCCTCAAGATGAGCCCCATGAGATGAGCGCAACGAGATGAGCCCCTCAATATGAGACCCACAAGATGAACCCCAAAAGATGGTCCCGATAAGATAAACTTCCTGGGATGTCCCCCAAGTTATCGAAGAAACCTCAACAGATTGTATTGAATTTTGTTGTATGCAAGATTTTGTCCAATTTTTTCCAATTTACAAAAGACACAAGTGACAAAAGAAGGATTTCAAATTTGTTCTGGCCCAACCATCTAGAACATTTTCAAAGTAAGTTCCAATAAGCTGGGTATATTATTGCCAGATTTGAGAAAATCAAAATTGTATTGAGAATCTTTTTCGTAAAAGACGGATAACCATTTAGAAATTACCTAGAACTACAGCCAGTTCTTGAACATTCATTTTAAAGTAAATTGATTATTGATTTTTTCTGACAATTGCCATTCTTAAATTTTTAAAGTACACCGTTAACAGGCCTTTATATAAGAGAGCGAAATTTTCTGTTCAATTTCTAACAAGAACCCAAACATATTTTTTTTCTTTTCTACTGTAAGCTTCTACTCTTATAAAAAATTTTAAGTAGGTGTTCAAAAAGTACTTAATAACCCCGAAAAAAATTTAATAAAAAGGTTTTAATATTTCACTCTTGAAATAATAATAAATGAATAATAGATCTTTTCCAAAAATATCATGATTGCAAACCATAAATTTATTTAAAATTTGTTTTCTAAACATTACGCCGTCATTTGAAAGTTGATATTTTATAATACTCAGACTTAAGGCAATTTAAAGTCACAACAATCACTTTGGATTGCTAGCAGCATTTCGCTTAGATCCAAATATAGTTCGAAACAAGTTGCGGCACGTTCAATATTGCATACTTTCTCCTTTCTACCTGGCAGGTTGTTTACCGAATAGGAAAGGATTTCAAACAATTTTAGTTGTAAAGTAAGTAAACCTCAAAATGCGGAAAACCTTTTGACCAGTAGGTAAGTAATTAAGAAGCTCAAATTCAATACTCCACATCCAGGTTGGATTATTTTGCGGAGCCCAGAAGGGTGTTTGTGCTCATAATTTTCCAGACTAGGAATCTTCGGATACCATGAAAATCAAAAATCGTTTCCTTGCTGCAGCTTCCAAAGATCAAAACTTTCTTTCTACCAGGGATTTAATATCGACCATGATGCTTCTCGAAAACAAACAATTTCCAACTTCCACTCTCGGTCTTCACTATAATGCGGAACTCTCGTAAGGTCCATTAGTATATACAAATCTTCCCTCTGGGCTCCGCCGTGTTTTGCCGTCGAATTTGACCCTCTGCCGAGAATTCCGGGCATATCGTTAGAATAATAAAGATCGGAGCCGACGGATCAACTCGCAATTTTCGCCACATCATCTTACCTTCATTAAAGCTGCTGTGGACTTTCTCCGGAAAAGTTCGTTTCCATTCAGCAGACTTTTAGATACCCGGACGGAACCGGAAGATCTGTTCGTTCAGTTCTGTTATTCACACGGCGTCGTGCCGAAACACACACTCACAGGGGCATAAATACACGCACACACAAATACACACACACTTGGGTGTTCCTTCACTTCCGGGTCGTTTGGTCGTTTGCTAGCCTTTCACCATTCAGTAGAACCAACAACAACAAAGTAAAAACGTACGTGTTCAGACCACCAAGTTTGTATACAAAGGCGGATGTGTAGGTGGATGGCTGTCTGTCTTTCTTTCGCCGTTGATGCTGCTGCTGCTGCAAATAGACGAAATCCGAAAGAAAAATAAATGGAATTAGTACAATGTGATTCTGCATGCGGATTTTTCCCCGGATGTTCCACTATATATGTGGATATACAGAGTCATGCATGATGGCAGAGCGTTTGAAGCCCCCGAGGCTGAAGGCTGTCTGTGCCTATAGATAGATAGGTAGTATGCAACAAACGGGTGCGAAATTCGATCAACATACTCGTTTGTGAGGTTATGGCCGGGTTTTAAAGCCGCCCTGTTAAATAGGCTTGCTGGCTTGAATTTCATGATTCATCTGGTTTTTCCAATAATGGATCAACATATGAGATTATGCGGAGCTACGAATCAGAGTAAGTAGAGGGCTTTAAAGCTTAAATTTCATGACAACAGAAAGATGAAATTTACCAAAATTGTCCTTTGAATACATGGGTGTATGTTAATTTTTGGGGATTAAAAATCTGATTATACTTAAATATGCAATCAGGGTTTGTACAATTGAACTGCAACATAACTTTAAGAGTGATTATAACGAAGCGTACAAAACCGAATCCTTGTAACTTTGTTAACATTTTGGACGGATTTCACGCCAACTCGGCATAGTATCTGGCATGACCATCCAGAATCGAATGAAATTTTGAGTGTGTATAGTCCTCACGTAGTTATGGCACTTAGTTTTCCCAAAAAAGATCTGGACATGGGCACCTTTTTCCATGAAAATTGTGGTCTACGGGAAAGTGTTAAAAAAATGTTTGTTTGATTAAAAAAAAATGACAGAAAATATTAAAATATATACACTGCAAAAATTTAATTTTAAAACTAAAACTCAATTTTTCAAAAACGCCATCTCAGAATTTGATGATTTTTTTTCTATGACGGGTAGTAATAATGCCAAAAGTCGTTCATGCAATGCAACTTGTGCAACAAAGTTTTTCTAACGAAAACTTTTTCAAGTCCATACTGGAGTTTAACAAAATTAAATGTATAATATTGAATCAAAACTAACAGTTTATTGCATTAGTGTATTTTTATTTCCTAAGGTTGAAAATATTATTTTTGTCTACCTAAATACGAGATTGATTCAGCTTTCTTACTGCCAACATCTTGTTTTTGAATGAGCATAATACACTTATACATTAAATATGGCCAGAGCCAATAGATTACTAGAATGATATGCTTCTAAATCATTTTTACCATAATACACCCAATACTTCTTCACGGTGTCTCTAATAAAACCATTTTATTTATCAAAAATCAGCATCGCTAATTTTTGCACCATTCAAAAGCTGGGACTTTTCCCTTCATTTTAGCCCAAATTTGAAACAACCCTTTGGGGGGTCTAAAAGATTTTTTTTTAAAGATTTTTGAACCTTTTTAATGGTTTTTTCAAAAACAAAATCAAAAGTATTGCTGTGAAAGTGCTTGCCTTACCTTTAGCGTTAATTCAACTAAATATATCAATACAACTTTGTAGTTGGTATCTTCTACAAAGTGATACAAATTGAGAGAAAAAAAGTTGTAATGTGAGTATGTGACAAACAAAGCGATTTGAACCGTGCTTGAACAAAAGTTAAATGTGTGGTGAAAATGCTTCTTAAAAATATCTACCCGTTCATTTTCAACACCTGTAATTTTCTTCTTATCTGCTTCTATCCAAGGTGTGTGTATATTTAGGAGGTGTAACGATATGCAAAACTCCCGGTTCAGCCATTTTGAGTTGGCTACTGCGGAGTTCGTGGAGTTTGTTTACCAACAAAGCCCTCAGCTCAAAAAAAAAAGAAAATTACCGATGTTTACAACCAAACTCACTGAACCTCACCGCGCTTTCCTCGCCTACTTACTGACAAAATTAGAGAACCTTGTGATCTAATAACCTTGATTCTATCCATATCTATAATTTTTAAATCTTGAAATATTCTCCCAATGAGAACATGTTCACCAATAAGGCCGCAAATATTGATTTCAAATGTATTTTTTTTCCTAAGAATTAAATTTTTTTTTTCCAAAACTCTCTCATGAACCACATTTGTGTAGAATTGTAATTTTCGAGTTAAAAATGTTTATAAAATTTTCGCCTTAAAAGTTTGGCCCTTTTCTAATGTTAGTCTAAATAATTTTTGGGAAAACTAAGTATGCCAAGTGAGATCTAAGTAGTCAACGACAGGAAACTGGTGTGTTTTTCAGGCTTCCGAATTTCAGTTGGTTTTAAAAGAGAGAAAATTTCATAAAAATTAAGTTCAATCAGTCAGCCGGACGGTCAACAAAAGCGAGCCGCATATCAAGCGGCGGAATTTATGAGGTTGTAGGAGGAACATCGTCGGTCAAATTTGTAAAACACAAATGGTTACTCTTGGGGACCTTTCAAACCTGATGCTAAGTAATGAGTATTCTATTAACTTTTAAACTATTGATAGGCTCTCAACTAATGAAAGGCACGAGCAGCTTGATTCCTTTCTAAAATATTCAATCTATCGTGAAATTTTATTGCAATTTTTTTCTTATATGAAAGATATTTTTAGAACTTAACTTTATACATTATTTCATTTTCATGATCTATAATTTTAGATTGTTAAATATCTTATTTCCTGCTGTTAACTGGGAATTAAATATGGAAATGGAGGCTTTTTAAAAAAAAAATTAACAATAAATATTTTGAGAAAAGTTAAGTCTTTTTAACGAGTTTAAATTGCTTCTTAAACACAAATGTATAATCATAGATATGTTTACAAAATATTTAATTGAAGAAAAGAATGAAGCTTGATTTGGGAATTTATAAGGATATCAGGGAAAATAGTAAAGAAATTATGAAAGATTTTTGTAAATAGCTACATAATTTTCTGTATTTAAAAAATCGGTAAAATAGATTTTATGTCTGTTTAAAACTATATGTTTCATAAAATTAAAATACTAATGCGCTTCTCAAAATTCCTCTCGATTATATCAAACCTCTTCAGTTTGTTGTTCACAAGCCTTACTGTTAGAGCTAGGAGTTCAGTGGGGTACTTGAGAAGCATAGGAGATGTAGGACAAAATTGAGGAGGCCGGGAACACTTTCTCGTTATTATTAAGTAATAGAATTTTTTAATTTTTATCCTAAAAATGGGTGCTTGGGTTTGATATAGCTTTAGTGCTATTAATTTAACAACTTCAGAAAGCGAAAAGATGGAAGTGAAAACGCAGAGACGCTAGTTACGGAGCAAGTTTTGCTAGTTTTGAGGCTCAGGCTAATGAAGAATCAAGTAATCTTGGCAATGTTTTGAATCAGAAGAATAATCAATTTTACCATCAAATTACGTTATCTTCATGTTTGCAACCTTTTGCATTATTTCACATCACTTAAATCTTAAATTAATCAAATCACAAAGAACTCTGTTTGAAAAAAAAATAATTCTAACCTATATTAAGGTTTTCATATAAATGAAAATAATGGAAAGATATACTCACATATTAAGGTTTTTTAAGTCAGCTTTATTCTGTTATCAACTTTTTGTCAAAATTCGTTGTTGTGATCAGCGGTGCGTAAACTCGCTTCGGAAAGAATCATTCGGCTGATTTCTTCCAAGTTTAACTTGTTGTGTGCAGATTGATTTTATCTTCGTTCCAATCATCACACACATTTCTCCTGATTGCTGTTTACTTCTGCCGAGTTTGCCCGAAGTTTACTTCCTGATGCTTTCCGAGTTGAACTATCGATAGCATCATTGCAGTTTGAGTTTTGCGAAATAAAATCGTTCTGCAAAGAAGGGCAAAGTGCGAGTATGTAGACTTGCGATTTTAAAATCTCTGGTTCTGTTTGATCAAATTAGTAGCAAATGTACATTTTTTAAATAATTTAGCAATGATATGAAACTTTCGGAAAATTTTCAAAAATAAATCAAAAATTTATTAAAGTTATCCAAAACTCATTGACTCTCCATCAAATCAGGAGTTTCATATGGAAACTTAAGTATTTAAGAAGATTAGGAGCATAGGTTTCAAGTTGCCACATCACTTACCAAAGTGATTTCCAAGCCACATCACCCTTATCCCCAAGTAATCAGCGTAAGATTTGTGGAGGGATGGCGTACAGCCGGTCTCCGCAAAACAAATCATCACAAATGCTGCACTTCCCTTCCCCCTATCGACTACACGGACTTGGCCGGCGTCGTTATTGGATTATTTGAAAGTAGGAGATCCTCAAAATTGTGCAGTGAGATTGTGTGGCTTATTCCCAGAAATCTTTCATTTAGTTCATTGTGCAATGTTGACTATCTCGGACCAATCAAGCAGTGCAACCAAGGAGAGCAAGGTGGACCGTAGTTGATAGCAATAAGCTCAACTAAGTATGCCAAGTTGCTTTACTAGGTAAGATATTTATGCCCACAAGTTTTCATTGAATTTTAAGAGGGTCATGCGAATTTCGTGCCGATTTGGCGTAAAATCCGTCTATGTCAAGGTTTTTTGAAACACAAGGTTGTCCGACTTTCACATTGAGAAGGCAAGGAGAGTGCAGGGGAATGAATGGGTTTGTTTACAAACATAAGAATATTTGCTCAGCCGATCAGTGGTTTGTTGGTAAACAAACTTCATGAGTTCCGCAGAGCCAAAACCAAAATGGCCAAAATGGCTGATTCGAGAATCTGCCATACGGTAACACCTCCTATATATATACACACCTTGGTCTATGTCTAAGCTGTCATTGTGTATTTATATGGTAATTTGGTATTTGATGATAATGCTTCTAATACTTTCTTTTCTCTCATTTTCATCATCTTCCATTTCTTCTAACTGTCTATCCGTCTATAGAATTTCATATTCTTCATAGTAAGACCAGCCTCACTAAAAAAGGACATCACTTTTCACCGGTAAGGCCGATAAAATTAAGTAACGAACATAAAAAAACAGCCATTAATCTCTTCATCGAATGGCTTTCAGAAAAATAGGCCTCGAACCGAAACATAGTGTTTTGATTGCCAAGTTCCAGGCTGGGAAACGGCTGGAAGACATATTTCGTGAGCTGCCCAATATACGTAAATGTAGTTTTTCACACAGCCTGGCTCTGTGAAGATACCTGGAAATCGGCCACACCTATCATGTTGAAGATCATCAAGTTTTGGCCTGAGAGAATTCTTCGATGTACCCAGCAAGCATAATCAGAAATGATAACTTAAGTCGTTTACAATGGTGTTGCGAATCGCAATTCCAACTCTATAGAAAAAAGATCGTATAAAATATCATCTGAAGTCAGTTAAAATTGGATATGATCCGCCATATTTATAATTTTGAAATGATTTTACTCCCGCGCGGGCTTTAAGTGAGAAAATCATCGTCAAGTTCTCTCTGCAACCAGCAGTGCATCCATGTGGCTAAACATCAGATGGGAATTGAGTAATTTTGACCAATGGAGAACTGGAAAATATTGTCGCAGGCAACGATTTGAAGGCTGTAAGAGCAAAATCTTGCGCTCTATTGCATTCTTCTGATAGGTACAAATAAGGTGTCGGATAGCGACCAATTGGTGTAGTTTTCGTCGCTTGAGAAAAAATTAAATTTATGTATGTATATCGCCTCCACTTTGGTAGGTAAAAGCTGTTTTTTCAACTTTTATACGATCTTATGGAACGAATATCAAAACAGTATAAGAATAAAGCTACAAAAATGTTTACTGGGTAGCATCGACTTAGTAAAAGTTGGCGATATGTACTGAAAAATGTATTGCTTCTTTTTTTTAAAAAAAAACATATGGGGTAAATGTGCCCGACCTTGGCATTTAAGGCATGGTAGACATATTATTTTCAAAATTCCAACCTTCCTGTTCAGGGAATCCAAAAATCGTTATCCTCCGATAGAATTTGCCGATCAAAACACCCGTGAGAGAGATTTACATCCACATGAACTCTATACTAGCGCTTATCAACTTCAATTTTGCTCTCGATAAGTTGTGCATTCCGATCAAAATTTATCGTCTCTTGTAACATTAAGGATAACCCAAGTAACCATAAGCACTTAAACATAACCCTTAATCAACACTATATTCCCATATATAACTCTGTATTAATACTTGTTTTGAACTATATGCGTATAAAATGCAGATTTAATGATAAAAAGGCGAAATAGCGGGCTGATTAAATGCTATCACAACATAGCCTTTAATAAGCATTACAAATGCTGAATTAGAGCACCATCAAAACGTCACTTTTCGCAAGCCGTATAAAAGCATTAACAATGCTTACTTAGAACACCTTTTGTTTATTTAATTATTATTTCTTGAATAATTAAAATGAACAAATCTTAAATAAATAATTATTATCTGCAACACCAATCAACCTGCTGAATGAAGGAGGATTATGCCTGCTTAATGAATTCTTCTGAGCAGAGCAGACATTTTTCAAGCATCATAGTTGACATGGTTGCTGATTTTCCTTCATCGTCACGTTTCAAATCTCATTTGACTACTAGTCAAGCTTCAAGGGACTGGAAAAGCTTGACTATCGTCATGGATTTCTGCTCACGTGGCGGATGTTATTTTTCAAACGACGGTCGTCAAGCAAGTTGACGGTGTCGGTTCAAAGCATTTTATGTATGATTAGAAAAAGTTTTGTATTTGGATTGCTTGTTGGGCAATTTGCCAGTGTCAAAAAAGAAATAAAATTAGGATTCAAAAAATACTACTAATTGCGGAATTATGAAAGGCATTTTTTTGCGCATAGTCGATATTGTCCTTCTAGTCCCTAGCGAATTCTCATCGGTCGTGACAGTTGATGTTACGTTCGAAAATGTTCCGGTCCCGAACTATCCTGGACTGATCTCCAAAAACGGAAACGATGATCGTTGTTTTCAGATTTTTTTTTCAGCCGTGACCATAACGTAACTTGTGTTTTTCGGCGTCGTCTTAAGATGTTTTTTTTTATATAAACATTATCCTGTCACAGTCAAAAAGACGACGACGGGCTGAAGTCGACTATGATTATTCCGACGCTTCATTTGACTGAAGGTTGAGGCGAGATTGTTTGCTTGGTTACTCATTTGAAGGCGTCTGTTATGAATGCGACTGCTTTAACTTTTTCACAGTCACAGTTTTATGACTGATGACGGTGAAATTTGTATGCTCTGCTTCTGAGTCTCGGATCGAGGATCCCGCAGCAGCCTTCATCTCTCCTTGCGCCTTTACCATTTCGACCACTCTTGATGCTGATAAGGTGGGTGAAAAAAACCCGTACTTCAAGTACTGTTCGGGTCACACCACACTCTAATTCTCCTTGACTCAGATTTGAAGGAAAGCAATTCAAAATGCGCCAAAACTGGGAAAACTCAAATTTTGATTAGAACGGCACAACTCAGAAATGAATAATAGAAGTTTTCGCGAATTTTGAGTTATTTTTAATCAGGCGTTTTTAAGGAGCGTCTGAACCGTCTGAGCCAAAATAACTCAGAATTTCTAAAATTTTGACAGGGTTTCGGAAGGGATTATAATTTTTTTAAGAAATAAATTGAAAAAAATGTCTGAAAATTAATTTATTTCCCGTCGTTTATTTTGCATCGAATTTGATGGGTGACAACAATTATTGGTACAATTATCACGACTGTTGCTGTACGTGTATCCTGCCGGTAGTACCGATCCTGGCTGTTCTTCAGGTGATTAGGTTGACCCGATCGCCGCTTTCTCCTCGACCACGCCAACTTTTGTCGCTGCCACTTGCCGTCATAGGCGACTCGGTCCATACTATTTTCGCGGCAAATGTTCCTCCACCTCGACTGTTTGCCCTCGGAGGGAAGGGAACCTGCCGCTGTCATCGTCTCCATCATTGTCACCATCGAAATAGTCGCTCTGGCTCGAAGTAGAATTGCTGCGGATGGGAACAAGATTCCTCTGCGGCATCCGGCAGGAACAGACCTTGAGAGGAAAAGCTAGATTGAGTATGGCTGAAAATTAACAAAACTCGTGAATTTTAAAATCTTACCTTTTGTCGTTGCTTCCGTAACGATTGCTATAAGAAAAGATAAATTAGTTGAATTTTTCATTTGAAATCACATCATTTTTATCTGAATTTTAAATACACTGTACTTACTATTATTTTTTCGTCAACTACACTCCAAGCGTCGCACAGTGGGGCAGGACCTACGAAAGCTTGGCCAAAACCCCTTTTTGAAAATTTCGAAAATTCATCATAAATTTATGCTTTTCAGAAACAAGACATCACACCGATTTCAAATCTGTCAAACAAATCTTAAAATTCGTTGCTATAACAATTTTCTACGTTGGTGAAGTTGGGGTTTGATGCAGTTGCAATTTAACGCAAAAATAAAAAAATATTTTCAATACTCCACTAAAATTTTATTTCTTGAGGAAATAAAAAAAAATTAGCATGGATGTGTTCAGAATAACATAAAATTTATTTATTTGAGGTTGAAGAATTGAAAAAAAATTGTTTTGTTTTTTACGAGCTTAAACATATAACGTTAAAAAATTACGAATTTTCATCATATTCGGACATTTCGAAAACATGTTACCCCACGTTACCCCACTCTCATTTCTGCTCAAATATTTGAATGGAAGTCTCAGCTATCCAACAAAACAAAAAGTAGTTGCCAGTTTTCGCCTATTCAAAAGTTATTCACGTTTTAGTGAACCATGTTTTTGGACAATTTTCATACTTTTGAGATTGTTTTTGAAAATGATTTTTGCTAGAAAAACTTGAACTCAATCGAATTTGAAATACAGTTCATTCAATATTTTTTTCAAAATTTATGTTCCTCTTTGTTATTTTGAGAATACTTCTTTGTTTTTTAAAAGTTTTTTTTTATCTTCAGACAAGCAGATAAGATTCTTTGGAATATAAACTTCTATAACCTTCTCAAAATCCTTTTCGGTCAGTTGCTTAGTATCTGTTAGCTAAATAAATTTTTAGTTCAACTTTTTTTTCTGTGAAATGTCTCTATTACATTCGTTCAAAAGGAAAAAAAACTAGATCTTCTAGTTTTACTCAAAAATCATATAAAAATTATTTACATGAATGTTTGAATATTTTAAAAAATAATGCATTAATGTTTTTTGCTGCCATATTGAGCAACAGCCTACTTGATCCATTAGTTATACGAGGTACCAATATGAGTTTATTTATCTGAACTTATTTGTTCTGTTACCACTGATCTCACTGACATGATATTTAGAACAAAATTCCGTTTAATGTACGGCAGCAATTCGAGCATGAAAAATTGACTTAGTAGCGTGTTCTCAACCTGTTCAGTTCGTTCGAGTAGTCTGAACTGATCGAAATTTAGAAAATGTCTTGTTCAATTTTTCAGCCGGGATTGATCGAAGCGCCTCTGGTATCGATATTGCTCGTTAATTTTTCGAGCAGCACAAAATCGAAATCGAGTGTTCAGTCAGTGAGGTTATTGTTGTTACTGAGCTCTGACATCGTCCACGTGTTTTTTTATTGGTTTGAAGAAAGTTTGTTTGATTTTTTCTGAAGTTTTTTTTCTCGAGGTTTGGTTTAAAATGTTTCGGAGACGAGACATTTTTGAAATGCTCAATGAGAGCAGTCAAAAGGCCTGGAATGATAGAATAACCTATGTTCTGGGAAAAATCGAAGAATCTGTGATTATGGACAGTGAAAGAAAAAAAGCTGTGAGAAAAATAATAACAAGGGAGTGCTACAAAATACAACAAAAATGGAAATGCTGTAACCGCACAGATACCTACAGTCTTTTTAGCGAAAAATAAGCTTTGGCTTCAAGGCAAAATAAGTTTGGACAAAGCTATCAATGAAGGTAAATATGAAATTCTCAATTATTTTATTATAAGAAAAAGTCCTACAATTCATCATTGATTCTCCAGGAGGAAGACCTCCAGTAAATTTTGAAGATTCTTCAGATCGTTCGAAGCGTAGGAAAATTAATGGATTGCGTAAATCTGTTCCAACACAACAGCTTGCAATGGCGACAGAAATGAATTTGCGCTCAGAAGGGAAAAAAGCAGAAGCCAACCTTGTGAAGGAAATATTTCTTCCAACACCTTCTCGAGCAAATCGTTCTTTGGATCTGCAATCTTGTCTTGGAGAAATCAAGCCCTATACTCCTACTGAAGCTTTGGCCTTGATATTGGATCTGGATTTATCCAGATACCAATATCAAGTATTGAGATCTCAAGCCAAGAAGAGAGGGATCGATTTGTATCCTTCATACAAAAAAATTCAGCAAGAAAAAAAGCTGTGCTATCCTTCCGCTCAGGACACGGAAGTGACTGAGTCCAAAGCTGTGGTATCACTGCAATCGTTGATGGATCACACAGCTCAACGAATTTCTTTAATAGATCCGGAAATTTTACGAAAAATGGAGGGTAAAACTTGCACTTTGATTTCGAAATGGGGGCTGGATGGCAGCGGACTACAATCAAGATACCATCAGGTGCAGACGGATCCGAACTTCAATGATTCTTGCATCATGATGATATGCACAGTTCCTCTGCAATTGTTTTTTGAAGAAACCAACACTAAATTTATAGTATGGCAAAATCCGAAACCTTCTTCAACACGATATTGTCGACCATGCAAGCTGGAATACTGCAAAGAAACCAGAGAAAACATCCAAATAGAAGAACGTAACATTTCATCTCAAATTGGACAGCTCGTACCAACAGAAATAAACACAATAGTTGGTCGAACTAAGGTAACAAAACAAGAATTGGCCATTGAATGCATTTGATAGAAATAATTGCTTATGATGACCTTTAATTATTTTTTCACAGATAAATCATGTGTTGTCATGCACTATGATTGATGGTAAAGTGCACAATGCGTTGACAGGTACATCATCTCAGAATTGTACAGTTTGCTCAGCTACACCGAAAATAATGAACAAGATAGATGATGTACTGCAACGGCCTGAAAATCCGAAAGCATTGACTTTAGGTTTGTCAACTCTGCATGCTTATATTCGCTTTATGGAGTGGATGTTACATGTGAGCTACAGAATGGATATCAAGCAATACCGTAGGACTCAACACAATAGAGAAGCTGTAGAGCAACGGAAACAACACATTTTAAATAGATTCAAAAAATAACTGGGTTTGATGTTGGATGTTGTCAAAGAAGGAAAGGGCACAACAAACACTGGCAACGCAGCTCGTCGTTTTTTTGCAAGCCCATCAATAACTAGTCAAATCACTGGTATAGATGAAGAGCTGCTTGACAGATTGGACAGTGTTCTTAAAACGCTTTCATGTGGAGAAAAAGTGAACTATGAGCCCCTAAAACCTTGATTCATGGATCAAAGGCCATAGCTGCTGCTCTGGTACCAATAGGTATTTTTTGTGACTTAATAAATCTTGACCATTCATTCTATTTTGCAATATAATTACAGGTATGCTAAGTGAAGAAGCTCAAGAGTCTCGTAACAAAGACTTTAGAAAAATTCGAGAAGCACACTGTCGAAAGTCATCAAGAATTGAAACAATGCAGGATGTACTAAACGGTATGCTTGTCACATCTGACCCTTTACTATCCAGTTTGAGAACGAGTTGCTGCACCCGAGATATTAGTGGATTAAAACAATCTGTTATTAACCTGCTTCACCTTGAAACAGAAGATGAAGATTAAACAACATATAGATCAATAAATTTATAATAAATATATGAAGCTATCTTCTTTTACGCTAGCTGATCTAGTATTCAGTTCAGTTAATATTAGTGCATCAATCAATGTTTTTGAAGTTTCTTTTCTGTGGAACCTTTTCTTCTGTAAGAAAATTGGCCGCTTAATACCCAACTTTAGTTCGCTTTGTTTGCCAAATTCTCGAGTTATAAATAAATTTTAAACTTGATTTTTATGGAAGCATTCGTTTCATAGATGGAATGAGTTTAACCTATCATAAGAAACGATTTTTTGTACCCCGATATCCTCAGAGGTCAAATTTGGTTCAATTTGGTTAAATTTGCTTAATTTGTTCCTTGTCAAGTTCCTACCAGTTGTTAGATCTTTTGTGGTTGCTTGGTTAGTTTTAAGAAATGTAGAGATTTTTTCAGGTAACATTTGTAAAACCCTTACTTGATCATTTTCACACCGATTGGCTGAGTAGTAGGGTGTCCCAAAACTGCATTATGTCTGGTAATCTGGGGGCTCACCCTCCAAATGGTAGATTAGGATGTGGAGAATAAACTAAAAAAAATCATGTTTAGAGGTTGCGCAAGCGCGATCTTTTGAAAAAGTCCACTTTTAAAATATTTGATTTTAAATAAATTCTGGGCTCAAAAAATTTAACAAAATTTACATATTTATTTATTTTTATTTTGTTTGGCTTAAATACTACACGTTAAAAATGAAAAATGAACCAAATTTGTTTCAAAATGAAAAATAAGCAAAAGTTTTTTTCATCCAAAAATTTTGTATTCAACTGTTCAAAATGTGTACCAAGCGTAAAATATTTTTGATACCTATGCCATCAAAAGATGCGGATTTTGTGCAATTAAACTTTGCTTAACAAAGCATGTTGTTTGTATCATTGTGTGAAGAGTTATTCACGGTTTAATCCTTAATAAAAATCACAATTTTGGATTTTTTTTATTTAATTTATCAAATTTGTCTTAATAAATACCTACTTTGAAATCAAAATACTTGCAAAAAAAGACTTTTATGGTTTAAGGGAGTCATCAGAAGGCCATATGCCAAATTTGAGCGGAATCGGAAAACAGGAAGGGGTTACACTGAATCTCAAGTGTAAAAGGGATTCTGAGACATAATGTTCCGAAGAAGAATAAAAAATTGGGTTTTCATCAAACATTTTTTTTCTACCAATCGAATGCTTGATACTGTCAATTTTATTAAAATTTCAATTAAGACTAACATTTCACCCCAAGACTGCAACTCGATTGAACTGAATGTAAAAAAGTTATGGCTGTTCAAAGATTGTACTTTGGTCGCAAATTGTCCTGTAAAACGCAATGAGTAAAATGTACTCATTGTGTGTTAAACAACAATTTGCCACAAATATACAATCTTTGAACAGCCATAACTTTTTTGTTATCAGCCCAATCGAGTTGCAGTCTTCAGGTGAAATATTAATCTTAATTGAAATTTTAATGAAATTGACAGTATCAAGCATTCGATTGGTAGAAAAAAAAAGTTTGCTGAAAAACCAGTTTTTTATGCTTCTTCAGAACACTATGTCTCAAAATCCCTTTTACACTTGAGATTCAGTGCAACCCCTTCCTGTTTTCCGATTCCTCTCAAATTTGGCTTATGGCCTTCTGATGACTCCCTTGAACCATCAAAGTCTTTTTTTGCAAGTATTTTGATTTCAAAGAAGGTATTTATTAAGACAAATTTGATAAATTAAATAAAAAATATCCAAAATTGTGATTTTTATTAAGAAATCAACCGTGAATAGCTCTTCACACAATAATACAAACAACATGCTTTGTTCAGAAAAGTTTAGTTGCACAAAATCCGCATCTTTTGTCGGCATTGGTTTCAAAAATATTTTACGCTTGGTACACATTTTGGTCAGTTAAATACAAAATTTCTGGATCAAAAAATTTTTTTTCATGAAAATAGCTTGCTTATTTTCCATTTTGAAACAAATTTGGTTCATTTTTCATTTTTAACGTGTAGTATTTAATCCAAAAAAAATTAAAAAAATATAAAATATATAAATTTTGTGAAAGTTTTTGAACCCAGAATTTATTTAAAATCAAATACTTTGAAAGTGAACTTTTTTCAAAGATCACGCTTGCGGAACCTCTAAACATGATTTTTTTAGTCGGCTCCATACAAAAGTTTGTTCTCCACAGCCTAATCTATGATATGGAGGATGAGCCACCAGATTACCAGACATAATGCAATTTTGGGACACCCTACTGAGTAGCCCTTAAGTTGATAAGGAAAATCTGCTAAAAAAAGTTATCTAGATCAAATTTCACAATATCTAGATGAAAAAAAAAATACATCAAAATAAAGATAATGATTAGATGAACAACTTTTCCGAAGACTTCAAACCAATAGGATTTGATTTGAAAAAGTTATGAGGTTTTGACCATCGATTAGTCAGGTCTGCCCCACTGTGCGTCGCATTCAAACAATATTTTTGTGTTTTGGATCTCTCTGAGTTGTTTTCATCCATTTTGCTCGAAAAAGTTTGCGTCTTTGCTAAGTCCCAGGATTTGGAACTCGCTAGATGAAAACAACTCAAAATTTTGAAGGATTCCCACTCAGTTGTTTTCGTCTTCATACACTGCCGGCCAAAAGTTTGGGATCACCCACTAAAAAACATGCAAATTTTGATCGTTCATATCGCAGCCGTCTTAGGACATATTGAAAATCTTCTGATCTCATTTGAAAGATAATGAGCAATAGCTATCTCGGAGGTATTTTGCCCAAATATAATGTTTTAGTTTTGAACTTCAAACTTAACCTAAAGTTATACCATTTTCAAAAAATCGCACTCAATATTCAAAGCCGATCATCTCGGGATAGGGTGGACCAAATCTCAAAATTTGAGTGGCATTAGAATTCCTGTTCTTTACTTCTCAAAACACAATCAAAAAATTTTGTGAAAAAATTCAAAAACGTATTTTTAATTAATAAAATAGACACTTGAGTTATCGTCCAAAAGTTTGGGATCACCTCTTTGTATGATGAGTTGGGGATCATTCTTATAAAAACATGCAAATTTGTTTTATTCATATCTTTCTTATCTAACATCGTATTGCAAATCAGAAGGGTTCATTTGGAAGCTAAGGAATTGTTGTTTTTTAATAAATTCATTCAAAAATTATATTTTGAAGTGATAACCATAAAAAAATCACCTGAAATTAATTGTTTTTTTGAAAGTTTCCAGATTTTTTTTATAGTTCTCACCTTAAAATATAATTTTTGAATGAATTTATTAAAAAACAACAATTCCTAAGCTTCCAAATGAACCCTTTAGCTCTGCAATACAATGTTAGATGAGAAAGATATGAATAAAATAAATTTGCATGTTTTTATAAGAATGATCCCAAACTCACCATACAAAGAGGTGATCCCAAACTTTTGGACGATAACTCAAGTGTCTATTTTATTAATTAAAAATACATTCTTGAATTTTTTCTCAAATTTTTTTGATTGTGTTTTGAGAAGTAAAGAATAGGAATTCTAATGCCACTCAAATTTTGAGATTTGGTCCACCCTATCCCGAGATGATCGGCTTTGAATATTGAGTGCGATTTTTTGAAAATGGTATAACTTTAGGTTAAGTTTGAAGTTCAAAACTAAAACATTATATTTGGGCAAAATACCTCCGAGATAGCTATTGCTCATTATCTTTCAAATGAGATCAGAAGATTTTCAATATGTCTTAAGACGGCTGAGATATAAACGATCAAAATTTGCATGTTTTTTAGTGGGTGATCCCAAACTTTTGGCCGGCAGTGTACATAGTGCGACTCCTGAATCGAAACAAACCAGTCTCTGAATAATTTAAAATTACCGTGCACTCCTAATGCTTATTAACTTTAGAGCTACTCTATATGTGCATATAGTGCTATCATTAGTGCTAATTTTCTTTATTGCTTCTATGCATTAATAATGCTTATATAAAACAAAAAAGCATTATGAATGTTCATTTAATGCCAAATTGCATTAGAAATGGTGATTTCATGCTAACTTGCATTAGAAATGTTGATTTAATGCTGATTCAGGGTTTTGGCTTAATGCTTATGGTTACTTGGGAAGTTCTCGCTCCCGGAAGAGAGGAAATTTCTCACTATTTTACATGCAGTTAAGGGCGCGGAGAGTCAGAATGGACGTGAATAGCTAGAAAAAGCACTCTCTGTGCGTTTGTTCTTTCGATCGTTTCCAGTTTTGTCGGAGAATATTCTCAGAACTAGAACTGACCGAGAGAAAATAATTTCGGACGAGTTATCATGATCGGCATTGGAAAGGGATGAGACGTCATCGCGTTCTCATATTTATCGCTAAGTGGTAAACATGCGATAAACCAGTTATCATTATCAGATATGTTCGATTTGCTTTCCTGTTCCTGTTACGTGAAAAATAGAAAATCCTTTGCAAAATTTACTTGCTAAGAGTTCAACAAACAAATGTTTTCTCAGATTAACTCTCATAAATGTGAAATAAATGCCAATAAAATACTCATTGCCGTGTTCTAAAGTCTGGCCGCCGCACAAACTTTTGTGAACTATGTAAAATGCATCTGTCCTAACAATGCTCAATTGAAAGTGAACAGAATCGATGGATATTTTGTATATAAGACCACTGACAGAATGACGTGAGCGGAGCGTTGAGTTCGATGCGACGATGGAAAACCAAACTTCACTCATACAACAAAAAGTCGTTTGAAGACATTGATGAAATTCGGTTTGATGGAAAATACAAAACAAGTTTCCATTTCGATAAGTCGGAAGTGCAGCATTCCAGTAGATAAGTTATTCTGATCTTAATGAAAATTTATTACAATTTTTTTAGCTCAATTTGGAGCTGAAAAACATGAAAAAGTATTTTGTCATGCCAAGAAAAGGATCATGCCAAAATAGGGCTCTCTTAACCTATACTGTTAAAAGGTAGATTTCAATTTCTTAAATCAACTCCTACCTTTATTCTGACTTCGATATAAATAAGCATCCAGAACACACCTTACATTTTTGCTAAAATTTTGATTATGATAGGTACATGCAGAATTTTTCTTTTAGTGGTTCCAAAACAAGCACCGTGATTATATTTGAAAATATTCGTCTTAAAAATAAGTCATACTTTATAAGGAACCAGCAATTGTTCCTGTTTCAGTTGAATTGATTGTTTTTCAATGCATAAAGACTATTCTCCAGCAAATTTTTTTTTGTCTGATAAGATACGAAGTTACATTCATCGACAAAATTGTTAAGCGGAAGATTTTCATTAAAGAATTTGTAAATTCGGAAAAAATACTATTGGCAGAGTCGGTTTCACAGAAAGATAAAACGTGATGTCGATTTTTCAGAGCACAATATAAAATTTTCTTAAACAAACCTAAAAGTAAAATTTACTTGGGTATTCTTCATGGCAAGGAAAAGCACTATTTCAACACATTCTATCTCTCTGAAGTCTACCTACGACCAATCGATAGGCATTTTAACGTTTTCACAAATTGTCCGGGGCAAACCGAGAAGATTGTGCAATCAGAACGCCAAACCAGATTGTTATTTATCAATGCAAATTGCATTTCTCTGCTAGCTTTTCTATTAGGAAATTTTCGAATCCTCACCCCGATTAGAGTACATACCTCACTCAACTGTGTGCTATGCTGAGCTGAATGTTGAACCGAATGCCGGAAGCTTCATCAAATGGCCCGTTCGAGTGCCCTCCTATACCTATGCTTTTATGGAAACTCAATTCAAATAACTGTCGAAAGAAGGAACTGCAGTTGGACTATTTTTTTTTGTCATGTTCATGAAGTCAGCATCTGCAGAAAAAAAAAATGCAACCCTGAATGCCGATGAGGATTTCCGAAAACAAACCTTCGGTAGAATTGCAATCATTCCGGTAGCAAACTCTTATATGTATATGCATGTCTGCATTTGGCCTTTCGATTAGGGGTAGTTGAACCTTTAGAGGGGTTAAGAAAAAAATTGTAGTCCTTAATCTTACGTTTAGTTTATTAGCCTCGGCAAAGAAGTGAGAAATGAAGGTGCAAATGTATATAATTTGGTTTTAAAATTAAGATAATGACCCTCGATCTGAGAATGAGTCTTTGGATTGGTACTGAGACCTTTCCTATGAGAAAAGAGCTGGCTGCTGAAAGGATGGGTGCATTTGTGATCGTTCTTTGACATTTCATTGGGATATTTGATTATCATTCTGACAAGTTCGGCTTGTTAGTGTCCTGTCTTTTTATGCTAGCACCAAGGTTTAAAGCTTGCTCAGCAAGTTGATAAATTTAAGTTATCTTTGAGTAGAAAAAGTTGTGAAGTGTTGTTAGATTAAGGTTGCCCAAAAATTTCCAACACGTAGACAAATTCGGCCTATTTCATCGAAAAACCAGGAAAACCGGGCATTTGATTTTAAAATTGTTTACCCAAAATTCGGGCAACAACCGAGTTAATTTTGTCAAAAGCTGAGAAATTATTCAGCAAAATTTAAAAAAAAAACTTTTTTTTCATCAAAACTTACCAGTAGATTTCAAATCGTATTTCAGGCTTCCAAAAAATTTTTAATGTTAATTTTTTTAAAATGACTGAAAAAGTTTCGTTTTGGGCGCATTTATAAAAAAAATAACAACACAGTTTTTTTTTTGTTTGATTTGGCATAAATCTGGGAAATTCAAGCAACCGGGCAGGACAGGACTTCTCCCTAATTTTGTATTAAATATGCGGATAAACCTGGATAAAACCGGGCAATCTGGCAATCACCATGTTGTGTCTGCCATCATAACTTTTCATCAGATATGAAAAATTAGACATTGGTAGTAAGAGCTAAGATGTGTAAAGTGAGAAGGTGAAACGTGAGAAGATGTAACGTTGGTTGTGAGGTTTTAAACGTATGACGTGAAAAGAAAGACGTACAAAGGTTGGACGAGATGTGAAACATGTAAGGTGAAAAGTGACCCATGAGACGGACAATGTAAATTAACGGTGTGGGTGTGAGTAGGTTAGCTGAGATGAGAGACTTGCGAAGATGAGACATCAGACTGGAGATGTAAAAAAAAAATGAGACGCAGGAAGAGACACGAGAGACGAAATACGTGAGACTTGAGAGACTGAAACTTAAGGAAGTAACACGGAGCGTAATGAGACGTTAGACATAAGACGTGAACATGAAACCAGAGGCATGAGATGTAAGACGTGAGATGTGAGACATGAAATTTTAGACGATATATGGGAGACGTGAGATGTGCAATACGAAATGGTTTGATGAGACGTTAAATGAGTTGGGAAAATGAGATGATGATTAGGTGAATAACTAGGTTCTGAAAAAAATTGACTATCCAATTGTCATGTAAATGTAAAAATGTAAAAATGTAAAAATGTAAAAATGTAAAAATGTAAAAATGTAAAAATGTAAAAATGTAAAAATGTGAAAATGTAAAAATGTAAAAATGTAAAAATGTAAAAATGTAAAAATGTAAAAATGTAAAAATGTAAAAATGTAAAAATGTAAAAATGTAAAAATGTAAAAATGTAAAAATGTAAAAATGTAAAAATGTAAAAATGTAAAAATGTAAAAATGTAAAAATGTAAAAATGTAAAAATGTAAAAATGTAAAAATGTAAAAATGTAAAAATGTAAAAATGTAAAAATGTAAAAATGTAAAAATGTAAATACAGACCCCGTTCGTTTTTGGCAACATGCCCGAACATTCTGTGTTGCCAAAATCGAATGTTGCCAAAATCGAACGGTTTTTATTCTGAAATTTTTTTTCTCCAATTTTAACAAAATAACTCTTTTTATTATCATTAACGTTATTTTAAGTCAGTTTCCGACCATTTTTAAAAATTTTAAAGTTTTTTCCTCATGTTTTTGACGAATTTTGCACTATTTTTGTTTGGATTATAATCTCAGTTTTTTTTTGTCATTTTTGCTGTTTTTGCCATTCTTCATCATTTTCAAGTTGATTTTGTCATTTTTAGTCTTTTGTTTGTATTTGTTTTTGATTTTTTTTTAATTTTTCATATTTTTGTAATTTTTGAGTACTTTATAAATTTTTTAAAAACTTTTATTTTTGTTGTTGTATTCTATAACCATTTCTGAACGTAACAATGTTTTTTTTTGGTATTTGTCCAAATTATGTTGGTCCTGTTATAGAGAAAACTAAAAGGTAATGTCGCTTCTAAAAACCGTTCGATTTTGGCACATGTGCCAAAATCGGATGTTGCCAAAATCGAATGTTGCCAAAATCGAATGTTGCCAAAAACGAACGGGGTCTGTATGTAAAAATGTAAAAATGTAAAAATATTAAAATGTAAAGGAGTGAAGTTTTTCTTTGAGACTACAGTATATTTGAGAACATTAGATATTTGCTTAGAAACCGGTTTAGGGTTATCCCTCAATTGGAATTCTATCTCTGCGATTTATTACCTTAACTCTAGATAAATTGAATTTGGTGTAAAATGTGAAAAGAAACTCCAATTAAACCTTTTTGAAGTCATTTGAAGTTAGATTCGATTAAAACTTGGTTCTAAAATCGTTTACAATAATCTTCTAGTTAGCTATTGCTCGAAAGATCTGCAATTCCTTCCAACTCAAATTACTCCTCCCAGTCCTTTGACTATTCCTTATTTATATTTCCTATCCATCATCGATTTTGGCATTGCAGTCACGTACCAACCTCCTACACGTGTTCCAGTTAATATCAATTCGGTATGCCATCTCCATCATAATCGTCATCTTTTCTCACGAGCTGATGGTGATGGCGAGGAAATAAGTGCTCATCATCGGAGGAAATTGACATCGTGAGCATCCTTTATTATTGAAGTTAAGATGGCCTTCCAATACTTCCTGCTTTAATTCAAGTTTCAAAACGATGTTTACCCTTAAGTTTAAATGTTAAGCTCTGTTTAGTTTTGATAGACAGAGTTAATCAAACACGTGTGGTTTGTAGGAAGTCTTACAATGGAATGAAAATTTATTTGGTTGCTAACTATAACTAATAACAACGGGTTACTTAGTTCAATACTTCTCCTTAACCGGTTGTTTCTTGATCCCCATCGCTTCACGGTTTCTCTCCAGCTTCACACGTTGCACAGTGGGGATTTTTGATGCAAAAAGGGTACCTATTTCATTTATAACCGCCCAGCACATGGAAAATTCTTGTGAAAAATCATTCTCAATGTAAAAAAATGCGAGGAATCGAATGAACCACACCGCTTTTCGATTAAATCACTTTAAAAGCCTCATTTTGCCCGATTTTCCCTACGTTTTTCAAGCGTACCGGTATAATTCCCGTTGTAGCAATCCACATCGCTAAAAAACAATCAAACCAAATATGCCAATTTATGTAAAAATGTTTTCGGAATCGATTGGTGTAGATCAAATTATCATATATTAACCCAAAAGGCTCATTTTGCTCAATTTCCCCTAGAATTTAAAAAAAAAAGTTGATTAAATGGAGTAAAACAGTATTAATTGCAGCTGTGAACCTCCTAGAATAATCTTTTTTTGTAGATTTATTTCTTAATCAATCTAGTGGTATCTTTTTTTCAAAACTGAAACGGTTATAATAGCCTCTATTGCCCCATCTTCCCCTAAATTCATAAAATGTTTTATTTTTTTCGATGTAACAATCGAGAACGTTGCAAAAAAAAAGCACGAATAATGTTTTTAAGTGTAAAATGTGCCGATGAATCGAGTGGTGCACACCGCTCAACGCTCAGTTAACGAGAAAAGCCTCAATTGCCCTGATTTCCCCTAAATTTTTGCAATATTATTAAAAAAATCAATGTAACAAATGGTCATGCAATAGAACAAGAAAAAAAATTATTGAATCTGGTGCCTACTTACCTGATGAATCAAATGATGTACACCGCTTAGTGATCAGCCAACGAAAAAGGCCCCAATCGCCCCGATTTCCCCTAAAATATTCGATATTTTCAAAGAAATCTATGTAACAAACGAGCATGTAATGAAATAAGTTAAAAAATGATTGAATCTGGTGCCTTACTATCTGCTGAATAAAATAATGGACACCGCTTAGTGATCAGCCAGGGAGAAAGTCCTCAATTGCCCCGATTTCCCCTAAGTTTATGCGATATTATCAAAAAAAAATGTACCAAACGAGCATGTGATAAATCAAGTTGAAAAATTATTAGATCTGTTACTTAATTTTCTATTGGATAGAATGATGTACACCGCTTAATGATTGGTTTTCGATAGAAGCCTCAATCACCCCGATTTCCCCTAAATTTTTGCAATATTATCGAAAAAATCTATGTAACAAACGAGTATGCAATAGAACAAGTAAAAAAATGATCGAATCTGGTGCCTTGCTATCTGATGAATCAAATGATGTACACCGCTTAGTGATCAGCCAACGAAACAGGCCCCAATCACCCCGATTTCCCCTAAAATATTCGATATTTTCAAAGAAATCTATGTAACAAACGAGCATGTAATGAAATAAGTTAAAAAATGATTGAATCTGGTGCCTTACTATCTGCTGAATAAAATAATGGACACTGCTTAGTGATCAGCCAAGGAGAAAGTCCTCAATTGCCCCGATTTCCCCTAAGTTTATGCGATATTATCAAAAAAAAATTATGTATCAAACGAGCATGTGATAAATCAAGTTGAAAAATTTTTGATCTGGCACTTAATTTTCTACTGATGTACACCGCTTAGCGATTGGTTTCCGATAGAAGACTCAATCACCCCGATTTCCCCTAAATTTTTGCAATTTTATCGAAAAAATCTATAGAACAAACGAGTAAGCTATAAACCAAGTTAAAAAAAATGATTGAATTTGGCGCCATACTATGTGCTATATAAAATGATGGACACCGCTTAGCGATCAGTCAATGAGAAAAACCTGAATTCTCCTTGAGTGAAGAAAAAAAAATCATTGATTCTAAAAGAGTTACAGGCCCAACTACTCCATTTTTTTCTAAATTGAAAAAAAGTAAAATCGTGCAATGTTTTCCTTGGATTAAGTGTAGTGATGACAAATAAAACAGTAGTATTAGGCCCTTACGGACCATTAAAAAAAAGTTTTTATGTGATCTCGTTCTCAATTCAATCAGATTCTTCTCCACTTGAAACATAGATGTCAGAATCCTCGCTTTCTCTGTAGATGTCGTCATAGTCATCGTCACATTTTTCATCGTAAAAAAGTGCCATTTTTCGTCGAAAATCAGCGTCAGTCCTTGCTTTCAGTTTGCGTTTATTGCGAACCTCTTGGTCGGCCATCTTCGGATCCGACCACGTTAGTGAGAGGTTCATAAGATCGAACAAATTTTCCTCAGGGGATGTCTTCCGTGAGAGATGGGTTCTTCCATACTTGGACCTTTTGTGGCATCTCTCACCAGCTTGCTCGTCCGCAAAACTCAGAGGATAAGACTGAAAAAAAATTTGATCCGAAGATGGCCGACCAAGAGGTTCGCAATAAACGCAAACTGAAAGCAAGGACTGACGCTGATTTTCGACGAAAAATGGCACTTTTTTACGATGAAAAATGTGACGATGACTATGACGACATCTACAGAGAAAGCGAGGATTCTGACATCTATGTTTCAAGTGGAGAAGAATCTGATTGAATTGAGAACGAGATCACATAAAAACTTTTTTTTAATGGTCCGTAAGGGCCTAATACTACTGTTTTATTTGTCATCACTACACTTAATCCAAGGAAAACATTGCACGATTTTACTTTTTTTCAATTTAGAAAAAAATGGAGTAGTTGGGCCTGTAACTCTTTTAGAATCAATGATTTTTTTTTCTTCACTCAAGGAGAATTCAGGTTTTTCTCATTGACTGATCGCTAAGCGGTGTCCATCATTTTATATAGCACATAGTATGGCGCCAAATTCAATCATTTTTTTTAACTTGGTTTATAGCTTACTCGTTTGTTCTATAGATTTTTTCGATAAAATTGCAAAAATTTAGGGGAAATCGGGGTGATTGAGTCTTCTATCGGAAACCAATCGCTAAGCGGTGTACATCAGTAGAAAATTAAGTGCCAGATCAAAAATTTTTCAACTTGATTTATCACATGCTCGTTTGATACATAATTTTTTTTTGATAATATCGCATAAACTTAGGGGAAATCGGGGCAATTGAGGACTTTCTCCTTGGCTGATCACTAAGCGGTGTCCATTATTTTATTCAGCAGATAGTAAGGCACCAGATTCAATCATTTTTTAACTTATTTCATTACATGCTCGTTTGTTACATAGATTTCTTTGAAAATATCGAATATTTTAGGGGAAATCGGGGCGATTGGGGCCTTTTTCGTTGGCTGATCACTAAGCGGTGTACATCATTTGATTCATCAGGTAAGTAGGCACCAGATTCAATCATTTTTTAACTTATTTCATTACATGCTCGTTTGTTACATAGATTTCTTTGAAAATATCGAATATTTTAGGGGAAATCGGGGTGATTGGGGCCTGTTTCGTTGGCTGATCACTAAGCGGTGTACATCATTTGATTCATCAGATAGCAAGGCACCAGATTCGATCATTTTTTTACTTGTTCTATTGCATACTCGTTTGTTACATAGATTTTTTCGATAATATTGCAAAAATTTAGGGGAAATCGGGGTGATTGAGGCTTCTATCGAAAACCAATCATTAAGCGGTGTACATCATTCTATCCAATAGAAAATTAAGTAACAGATCTAATAATTTTTCAACTTGATTTATCACATGCTCGTTTGGTACATTTTTTTTTGATAATATCGCATAAACTTAGGGGAAATCGGGGCAATTGAGGACTTTCTCCCTGGCTGATCACTAAGCGGTGTCCATTATTTTATTCAGCAGATAGTAAGGCACCAGATTCAATCATTTTTTAACTTATTTCATTACATGCTCGTTTGTTACATAGATTTCTTTGAAAATATCGAATATTTTAGGGGAAATCGGGGCGATTGGGGCCTTTTTCGTTGGCTGATCACTAAGCGGTGTACATCATTTGATTCATCAGGTAAGTAGGCACCAGATTCAATAATTTTTTTTCTTGTTCTATTGCATGACCATTTGTTACATTGATTTTTTTAATAATATTGCAAAAATTTAGGGGAAATCAGGGCAATTGAGGCTTTTCTCGTTAACTGAGCGTTGAGCGGTGTGCACCACTCGATTCATCGGCACATTTTACACTTAAAAACATTATTCGTGCTTTTTTTTTGCAACGTTCTCGATTGTTACATCGAAAAAAATAAAACATTTTATGAATTTAGGGGAAGATGGGGCAATAGAGGCTATTATAACCGTTTCAGTTTTGAAAAAAAGATACCACTAGATTGATTAAGAATAAATCTACAAAAAAAGATTATTCTAGGAGGTTCACAGCTGCAATTAATACTGTTTTACTCCATTTAATCAACTTTTTTTTTTAAATTCTAGGGGAAATTGAGCAAAATGAGCCTTTTGGGTTAATATATGATAATTTGATCTACACCAATCGATTCAGAAAACATTTTTACATAAATTGGCATATTTGGTTTGATTGTTTTTTAGCGATGTGGATTGCTACAACGGGAATTATACCGGTACGCTTGAAAAACGTAGGGAACATCGGGCAAAATGAGGCTTTTAAAGTGATTTAATCGAAAAGCGGTGTGGTTCATTCGATTCCTCGCATTTTTTTACATAAGAAACGATGATTTTTTCGAGCAAGAACGAATGGGCTGAATTGGGTACCTTTTTTGGCACGAAAATCCCCACTGTGCGTTGCAGGGATTTCGTAAGACCATCAGCTACTTGCTCTTCTGTGCAAATGTAATCCAGATCCACGATTTTTCTTTCCAGCGCCTCATGAATGTAGTGGTGGCGAATATCGATGTGCTTCGTGCGTGCCGTATATCCACCGTTTCTGGCGATACAGATTGTGCTTTGATTATCACAAAACAGACGAACGGGTTCTGATTTGCCGAATTGCGATAACAATCCTCTCCACCACGACGCTTCTTGAACTGCAGCGGAGACAGCCATATACTCCGCCTCACATGTCGAAAGTGCCACGGTGGGTTGCCTCTTGCAGGCCCAGGATACTGCTCCACCTTGGAATAGGAATACGTATCCACTCGTTGATCTGCGATCGTCCATGTGCGCCGCCCAGTCCGCATCGGAAAATCCAACCAACTTCGACTCGCCGTTCTTCGTATATTCGAGTCTCATCGAAGATGTTCCACGTAGGTACCGCAGAACGTGTTTCACAGCTTCCCAGTGAGCGCTGCATGGATTTTGGTTGAAGCGACTCAACATATTGACCGCAAAAAGGATATCGGGTCGGGTGCATTGCGCCAAATACATTAAGCAGCCAACCGCCTCTTGGTATGGAACCTTTTCCATACGCTCGCCATCACGTCCATCGCTCGACATCTGCTTGGTAAGCTTGATACCAGGATTCAACGGGGTAGCTACCGGCTTGGCATTCTGGATCTGGAACCTTTCCAGAACGGTCTCGATGTATGCCTCTTGGTCCAACACAATGGTGTCCTCCAGTCGGGTGACTCGGATGCCCAAGCAGTTCCGCACTGGTCCCAAATCCTTCATTCGGAACGTACTGCTTAGCTTCATTTTGATGTCATCTTTTTCGGTCTTGTCGCTTGCGAAAATCATGACATCGTCAACATAAATGGCAACGAACAGCATTTTGCCACCTTTGCAGCGGTGGTACAAACACGGATCGTATTTCGATGGAACCAAGCCGAGCTTTTTCAAAACTGCATCCAATTTCCGGTTCCATACCCGACTCGATTGCTTGAGCCCGTACAGCGCCTTTTTCAGACGACATACTAGCGGCCGCTGTCCAGAGCGTCCAGGTTCTTCGAAGCATGGCGGTTGTTCCATGAAGATCTCTTCTTCCAAATCACCTTGTAGGAACGCGGTGATTGCATCCATCTGGTCGATGTGTAGATCGTGCTTGGATGCCAGGGCGAAAAGGTATCTCAGGGAACTGTGACGAACCACAGGTGAGTAGGTTTCGTCGTAGTCCACCCCCTTTCGCTGAGAGAACCCTTTGATGACCAGGCGAGCTTTGTAACGGTCAACGTTCCCTGCGGCGTCGTGCTTCGTCTTGTAGACCCATTTGCACCGGATGACCTTCCGTCCCTTCGGAAGTTCAGTCAAGGACCACGTGCCATTTTCGATGAGTGCGTTGTACTCCTCCTGCATCGCCTGTTTCCACTTCGCAGAATCGCCTCGACCCAGAGCCTCAGCATGCGTTGTCGGATCGTCATTGAGCATGACATCCGCGGCCTTCGGAGCGATTTTTGCTACAGCACCCAGCTGTTGCAGATTTTCACCTTCAGTAGACGGACCAGCGGTAGTGGACGACCCAGTAGTAGATGATGCCTGTGAAATATTGCGACGAGGTAGACCTTTGCACGTAATCGAAAAATCATCATACTTGCCTGGAATCTTGTGCTCCCGACCGCTTCGCCTCAACACCTGTGCCCGAGGTGGTTGATAATTTTTGCGCGGGGGGAGCACAGTGATGGGGGTCACATCAACAATTGTAGCATCAGATAAGTTACCGTTTTCGTCGCTTGATACCTCGGCAACACTTTCGCAATCGGTGAAAAATTCGTCATCTGTTTCCGGAACCTGATTGCTGCCTACAGATGCTCGTCGATGTGGTGCTGGTTCAGTACGAGGGACCTCTTCGATTTCAAACTGCACCATGGTTGGTTTGCGGTCGCTCGGCATATCGAGAACCACTTTACCTTCATCGATGAAATCAACCGAAATGCTCTTGAATAGACGTTTGGCCTTCATGTCGTACATTCGGTAGCCTTTAGTTTCTTCGTCGAAACCGAGAAGCCGACATTCCCGAGATTTCGCATCCCACTTCGCTCGCTGTTGCTTCGGAACATGGACCATACCTACGGTCCCAAAAATTCGAACGTTGGAGAGATCAGGTTTCTTACCTGACCAGGCTTCTTCCGGGGTTACTTGGTGCCCATGTGTGGGGGAACGGTTAACCAGATAAACCGCCGTCTGCACTGCTTCCGCCCAGAAACGCTTTGCCATACCAGCCTCGAACAGCATGCACCTTGCACGCTCGACAATCGTTCGATTCGCTCGCTCAGCCATGCCGTTTTGCTCAGGTGTGTAATCATTTGACCTCTGGTGCCGGATGCCGTGTTCTCTCAGGTACGCTTGCATTGGTCCGTTGACGTACTCCTTGCCGTTGTCGCTGCGAAGAATCTTGAGCTTTCTTCCGGATTGTCGTTCCGCCAGAGCGTGGAAAATCTTGAATGCTCTCAGAACCTCTTCTGCTGACTTGCTTTGCAGGAAATACACCCACATCTTGCGAGTTTTGTCATCTACAAACACGATATAGTAACGTGCCCGTGACAACGACTTCACCTCCATCGGCCCACAGATGTCAGTATGGACCAGCTCCAGGATGTCCGTCGCTCTTGTGCCTGGGTTGTTAAACGAATGACGACGCTGTTTTCCCATCGGACATACCGTACAGTTGCCTTCAGTTTCCTTGGTGATCTTGACGCCGTTGACCAAACCGTTGCCAAGTTTCCTGACTCCATAAAGGTGTAGGTGGCCCATCCTTCGATGCCAGACATCCAAACTGCCAACTGACGAACAAGCTAGCACGCTTCCACTGCGTTGTTCCAGTTTGAAAATATCGCTGGAACGTTTTCCAGTCGCTAGTACTTCGCCGGCTTGATTCAGTACCTTGCAGCCTGATTTGTCGAAAATCATTCGGTGGCCTTTCTTGACGATTTGGTTGACGGAAAGCAAATTTACTGATAGTTCCGGTAGATACTGAACTTCTCTAACAAGAGTATCGTCACCATGGCAACGTGGACGCAAAACAACTGAACCTGTTGCTTTGATTTCCATGCTTTTTCCGTCTGCTGCCACCACCGTTCCGCTTGAGGGCTTGATGTTTTTCAGCAGCTCGCGAGTTTTCGTCATATGGACACTCGCTCCAGAATCGAAATGGATATTCGTCGTTTTTCACAGCTTGATGCGTAGAGAAACCAGTGAAAAAAACGTTGTCCGATTTGGTGCTCCTGCAATCCTTCGCTAAATGTCCGTACTTGTGGCATTTTCGACACTTTGGACCTTTGGGGGGAACCGATTTCGTCTGCTTGCTGCTACCGCTGCCTCGACCACCGCCATCGTATCGCTTTTTTGATGAAAGCGCCGCATCAACCGTCGGGATTTGGAGCTCTTGCAGCAACTTTGTCTTGATTGCGTCTCCAGTGATGGGGAGCCCGGAATTCTCCAGGGCCATTATCATGGGACGGTACTCCGACGGAAGCCCTGCCAGGAGCATGGAACCAATCCACTCCTCGGAAATTTGAAAACCGATGTTGTTCAGTTGATGACCAGCCGAAATGATGGTGTTCACGTAGTCGGCCATGGAATCGCAGGATGACAGATCGGTTTTTGCGAATCGTTGAAGAAGACCAACCTTTCTGTCCAGACCACGGTCCTCGAATGCGGATTCCAACTTCTCCCATACTTCTCGAGCAGTCCTGGCGTCCATGACGTGGACATAATTGATGGGATCGATCAGCAAAATCACCTTCGCTCGTGCCTTCCTATCCTTTGCACCGTCGACGGCTTCGTAGGTTCCATCCGGCTTGCGCTCCGGCTTGACCGTACTCCACAACTCTTCGAGTTCCAAAAGAGTTTGCACCGCAAACTTCCAGGTGCTCCAGTTCTCGCGACCTAGGAGTCGTTCGATTCCGGGGATGCTTGAAGTGCTTGAGACGCTTGAAGACATTCTTGCTGAATTCCGAAAAAAAAATCTTCCTATCAAACGGTCAGGCCCATAACCTGATAGACAGAGTTAATCAAACACGTGTGGTTTGTAGGAAGTCTTACAATGGAATGAAAATTTATTTGGTTGCTAACTATAACTAATAACAACGGGTTACTTAGTTCAATAAGTTTCAATTAAGAATTGATCTTCAGCTGTAAATACCAATTTATACTGCGTAAGGAGAGGGTGCAAACCACTCACATGGAAAACATTCCAATCGTATCTAAATCGAAATCTAAATTGAACAGTGCTTTTTGAGTGGGGTCAGCTTAATAAATCCAATTTTCATGCGATTCGATTGGTTTAGCTGGCCACTATTGGATGTAGAAAAACATTCAATGAACAGAAATCAAACATTCAGAACCCTGAACTTCGTTTTGCAATGATTTCTGATGTCCTATTGAAAAAAGAGCACTCAATTCATGATTGAAAAATAACCGTATGAATCAATAGTTGCAGGAAATCCGAGAAAAAAACGGGAAACTACTAATATATTCCCCACATAAATGATCAGAGAAATGTTGGCCCCATTCGATCCCCAAATTGTCGAGAAAGGATTTCTTTTTACGATGGCTCGTAAATGACTTTTTTTTTGTGTTGCTGTTTCCTGGCAGCCCCAATCCTGCATCAAAACCCGAATCGTTTCATTCCGTTTCGTTTTTTTTCTTTCATAAACTGCACGCCATCTTGAGCATGACAAAAAAGCAATCAAAACAAGACTAAGTGAAGCAAGGGTTTGCTTCCGGGTTTCCGGCAACTTCATATAACTTATTGCGAAGTCTTCAATTCGCTGCTCCCCAGAGTCCAGTGGGACGCAAAAAAACTGTTCTAGAGTAAGATAGCAACCAAAACCGGAGAAAAAAGACGGAGAAAAAGAGAGCAAATAAAAGCACCGTTGGTTGCATGCATTTCGGTCCTGTCCGTTTCTGTCCATGCCAGGGTCCGATCCGGTTTATTATACTGTTTTCCCTTTCAACGAACCATATCTAATCATATCAAAGCCTGAGGATTTTGGGCATAGACTCAAACGAAACGAACGACCGGGCGTTTGATATTATTGGGTTTGCTCACCCATTTCTGGTTTGCCACCCACCGCATACACAAACAGGAAACTGGGCACCATCATTGCATTGCTAGGTTGGGGATGTTTTTGAGTATTTGGGTGAAACTTTCGGCTATTAGGTGGACACAGTCAATTGTGGGTGCGGAAAGTGTTACGCCTTTTGAAATTCAATTTATCTCGCGTTAAGGTAATAAATTGAAGAAATAGATTCCAATTGAGAAAAAAAACCTAAACCGGTTCTTAAGTTGCTATCAAATGGCTTCAAATCGATTGGAGTCACTATAAAACTATTCACTTCATTTTTACATTTCTAAATTTTTACATTTTTACATTTTTACATTTTTACATTTTTATATTTTTACATTTTTACATTTTTACATATTTACATTTTTACATTTTTACATTTTTACATTTTTACATTTTTACATTTTTACATTTTTACATTTTTACATTTTTACATTTTTACATTTTTACATTTTTACATTTTTACATTTTTACATTTTTACATTTTTACATTTTTACATTTTTACATTTTTATAATTTTACATTTTTACATTTTTACATTTTTACATTTTTACATTTTTACATTTTTACATTTTTACATTTTTACATTTTTACATTTTTACATTTTTACATTTTTACATTTTTACATTTTTACATTTTTACATTTTTACATTTTTACATTTTTACATTTTTACATTTTTACATTTTTACATTTTTACATTTTTACATTTTTACATTTTTACATTTTTACATTTTTACATTTTTACATTTTTACATTTTTACATTTTTACATTTTTACATTTTTACATTTTTACATTTTTACATTTTTACATTTTTACATTTTTACATTTTTACATTTTTACATTTTTACATTTTTACATTTTTACATTTTTACATTTTTACATTTTTACATTTTTACATTTTTACATTTTTACATTTTTACATTTTTACATTTTTACATTTTTACATTTTTACATTTTTACATTTTTACATTTTTACATTTTTACATTTTTACATTTTTACATTTTTACATTTTTACATTTTTACATTTTTACATTTTTACATTTTTACATTTTTACATTTTTACATTTTTACATTTTTACATTTTTACATTTTTACATTTTTACATTTTTACATTTTTACATTTTTACATTTTTACATTTTTACATTTTTACATTTCATTTTTACAAATTTTCAATAATACTGGCCAAAATAAACGGCGTAGATACTTGCTATCAGAATTTTCAAATCTCTGTTTCTCGTGAGAAATTAAGAAATAACTCGAAATTTTATAAGAAATCTCTACTCCTAATTTGATAAGAAATTTCAACTCGAAATATTGTGACGAATTGTATTATTTTTAATACACTACCAAATGGTCAATAAAAATTTTGTAAAAACAGGCTATGTTCTTCACACTTAAGTAGTTGTAGATGTAGTAAATTTGAAAATTTGATGGGATTTGAAAATAGTTTGAGCGAGAGCATTCTTTATTATGTCCAGTGCTGTACATATTTCTATCAAATCTGGGAGCTATCTTGTTTTCCTGTATTTTTAAGGATTAACCTTCAACTTTCACCCTCTTCCTGTATTCTGATGCTCATTCTTTAACCTTATTCTGGATCGTCGTTTTTGTTTCAGAACCTGCTTTTGATTCTGTTATTCGTCTAATATCCGATCCCACTCTCGATAATGACAATATTCACTGATACTAATTTGGAGCCTGATCCCAATCTAAGATCTTGATCCTGATCAAGAGTCTGAACCTGGTCCTTAATCAAATTTCTGATTCTAACTGGTTACTGAATCATGAATTCAGATTCTGTTCCTTATTCCAGACTGTGGATCCTGGACACTTAACCCCACTGACCATACTGACTGGCAGTGATTGAAATCCTCACCAATTTTCTCATCAGAGGCATTCAAAATACACACTTTGAGGCCTCGCATAACTATACAGAAGACGATACACATACATTCATTCAAACCTCCCCCCATGAGGAGGATCTGCTCTGAGAGACACTATTCGTTTGCTGCTCCGAACGAACTCTCTCAACGTTCGGTTGCTACATGATGCATGAAGAAGACGAGGCACACATACTCATTTACGTTCTTGAATTTGAATAACTCCAGCCGATAGCTGTCGTTGAGGAGAACATCTTCAACCTCGCCGCAAAGGTTGAGGCAACAACGACAACAACCGAACTTATTGCATTGCATAGGCCCGCAACGTATGAAGCAAGGAGGGGGGAGGAAAAAGAAACGAAAAAACTAGCTGCCTGCGTGCGGTTGCTGTGCAATAATAGCAATAGCAGAAAAACCTCACGCATTCGATCCAAGCACAAACGAGGAGACTCGGGTTTGCTCTGCCTTTTGAATTCGGTTCCCTCAATGTTGTAACAGGAGATGAGTGTAACACACCGTTGGAAACGGTTCGTAATTATAAATATCTTGGAGTATATTTAGATAAAAACTTAAAATATGGAACACATGCTCAATCACTAAAACAAAAGATAACTGAACGACAAAACATGCTCAAGATTATAGGCAGTATTAAGAAAGGAGCAACGCCAAGAGTTATGGTAATGTTCCACAAAGCGCTGTACGGAAGTTTCTTTTCGTATGCATCATCAATCTATGGAAACATGTCCCAGACAAATCAAGGAAAACTGGAAGTAGCTAACAGACAATGTCAAAGGATCGCAACAGGTTGTAGCAGAAGCACACCAATCAATACTCTGGCCGCCCTAAGCAATGAAATTCCGTTGCACTTAAAAAGAAACTATCACACCCAGAAGCGAATAGCGAAACATCTTCAACTGGGTGATGCAGTTAGCGAACAACTTATAGAACTCAACACAGAAAACAGGAAGGAAAAAAAGCTCTATACTTACCTAGAATGGACATACATGGAAAATAAGGAATCTCTTCAAAAGACATATGGCATTTTGAGAACAAGGGCTTGTGAAAAAATCGACATTCGCATCCAAGTCGAAGGAATCCCTATCCAGAAACGCAAGATGACCTCCTCAACCATGCTTCAAATCTCAATGCAAATGATTAATACAAACTACATCGGCTGGAGACAAATTTACACAGATGCTTCAAGGTCTGAAACGTCCTGTGGCATTGGTGTCTTTGAAGCCCAATCTGATCTAAGAATAAGTATGAGACTAGAAGAATGTTGCACTATCATGACCGCTGAACTGATTGCTATTTGGCTAGCAACCCAGGAAATTGAAAATCTTCCAAGATATCCGACGGTAATTCTGACCGATTCCCAGTCGGCCTGCTGGTTCCTCGATGGCTGCAAAGATAAAAATGAGATGGATCAACTAACATCTGAAATTTGTGATTGTTTGTCTAAAACCGGCACAGTTCTACAATGGATTCCAGCCCATGTAGGAATTAAAGGAAACGAACAGGCTGACGAACTCGCCAAAGAAGGAACTACAAGTGAAGCTATATTAACAAACAAAATATTATGGCACGACATGACACTTCGAATAAAAAACGGATTGATGAATGATGTTAACACTTGGTATAGACGATTAGCTCTAGAAGACAATAAAGGACTAAAATTCTACGAATTTGTCGAGAATTTCCCAACGAAACCGTGGTACTGGACCCAAAACTACGATGCCTATGAAACACGAATGTTAAATAGAATAATGGCTGGACACGACTTCTCAAACTATTGGCTGGCAAAAATGAAGATCAAAGATTCGGAAGTCTGCGACCTCTGCAGTACACCCGACACAACACAACATGTTTTGCTAAAATGTGTTAAATACAACCATGTAAGAAATCACTTCGATTGGGAAGGACATCAGAACTTAAAGCAACTTATTGGAAATTTCGAACAAACAAAAATAAAAGAAGTCATCCAATTCATACGGATGGCCAGAATCAAACCGTAACGGACTACTGTCATACAAACGTTATGACTCTGGCGATATGAGATTGACACTCAAGCCACTTAAATAAAAACACAACAACAACAACAACAACAGGAGATGAGTGAGAGCCATTCGTTTGGTTTTTTGGATTCGCTGCCTCGAATGTAGGGGAAAAGTTCATATAACGCCCCATGTGGCTAATACGCGCCACCTTTGTTTTGAAGAATCTGAAACATTTGAAGCCAGCAAAATATTACCAATTTGTTCTAAATGCTGTGATTGGTCATGGCAAGGATGAATTTTTCCTTAAAATGCCCCTGTGTCGTGATAATTTCACAATTTAGGTTTTTCGTCATTTTGATCTAAATTTAAAAACACTTTTAATAAGGTGTCACCAAGCAGAGAAAAACGAATAAGACAATATTTTCTGACACATCGATAGAGGAGAATCTAAACTATGCATTTATGCTAAAAAATCATACTGAACTCGCAAAGGTATGCTTTTTATGGGTATGTTCTATCACGGCCCATGCGCTCGTTATAACGCGCCAATCGTAGTAGGCTGAAAATAGCATTAATTTTTCAAAAAGGCCAATTTTCATTGAAAATGAACAAAAAGTCTAAAACCATATTTTGAGCGTTAATTCAGCCCAAAAAATCTACTTTTCATATTTTTCAAAATTTTGATTAGTCCATTTTGATTTTATTTTCAGTCAAAGTGTCTGTAAGTATTGGTGTGTTTTTGGTCTTCGGCTGCTTTCGGGTGTGTTCGGCTGCTAGGCGCATATTGAATACACAGCGGCGCGTATTTGCAACACAGTTTTGTTCTGTGGCTTTGAATATGGTTTTTAAAAATCAAGTTTTTGAAGCAACTATAGCAATTTGAGTAATAAAATATCATAGGCATTTCTAGAAAACACTTTTCTTCAACGATTGCACCCATTTTCAACACAATTTGTACGTGAAATACATAGAAAATCAGCCATTCGCTTAGGTGGCGCATAATAGGGCATGTTCCCCTATACTGCTTTTTGAAGGCGGGCCATATTGAGAGCGTATGCATAATCGGTTTTGTCGTTTTCGCTGCCTCAAAGCAACCTTTGCTTCCGAGTAAAGCAGTGAGCGAGAGAAGGTTGATCAATTCATGCTCAGCAAAATTCAATCACTGCTGACTGGACACTCGATTTCGTTTGTTGGATAATTTTTCCAACATTACGCAATGTCGATTCCAGGGTGCGCTTCGATTTAATTGAAGAAATGTCATCCCAGTTAGAAAATGCCACCCAACTTTCAATTTAGGGACGAATGCCTCCTGTGGAGTTAAAATCCCTTTAAAATAAACAAACAAACAAACAACCCAACTTTCAAAAAATATAGGCAATTTCTACGATAAAATCGGGATAAACAAGTACATTTTTCCTATAAGGCATTTTTTGTCAAATTTAGCAGGTTCGCCACTTGGTATTGCGAACCTGCAAAATTTGACAAAAAAATTAGCCACAAAATATTCGAATTTTTGTTCTAAATGGCATGTCAGTGTGATCAGTGCTTAACCCTGTCCTTAAATACTGGATCCTATAATCTGATTTTGGATCCTGATTGCCATCTTGATGATCTTTATCTCGGATTATGGATCCGGTTTTGAACCTGATCTTTATTTTGATTTTGATTCTGTATTACTTGATTTTGAGCTTGAATGCTGGATCATGAACCCGAATTTTAATCTGGATCCTGATCCGGATTCTGATTCTGAAGCCCAATCTTGGTGCTTTATTCTGATCCCTCATCATGAATTGTAGAACTGGATCCTTGATGCTTCATTCAAATACTTGATGTTGAATCCTGGATCCAATTTGAGATCTTTAATTCTGATTCTGTTTTTTTTTCTGTCCATTTTCACTGAAATTCGAAGTAATTATTCTTAGTTTTGTGGTAAAAACGCGGAAAACTGACAATTTGCTTCATATACTTTTTACATGTTTATAAGTTTAACTAAAATATTTGTTATTCAAATATCAGATGAGACAGCACTGTGGATTGCCTGAAGTGTTTTGAGATAGAGGTTTTTATTTTAAGATAAATCGTGTTTATTAATTTAGTTTAATTTTTGAAAATGTGTGAGGTTTGTTAGGAAGAAAAAATTGCGCTATGTAAGTGTGTTTGCATCACCATTAATCAAGGATTTCGGTAAGATTTTTCCTTTTTATGTTCCAGTCAACAGTACTGTGAGTCATCGAAAGAAAATTAAAGGTAGTTTGCAAGAAATCTTTTCCATCGAAAAATTTGTCAAGCAAACATTAATCATTTACAGAGGTGCCAGATGTCTTGAGTTATCAAGATTTACCCTGATTTTCAAGAGATAGTCTTGATTTTTTAAAATTTGTTTTAAAATTGTCCTGAATTGGCCCGATTTCCAAAAAAGCATCTCAGTTCCAATCGAATTTGATATAAAACTATGAGAACTTCGAGCAACTCTGTAAAAAAATAGTTAAACTCGTTTAACCGATGGTAATCGTCGGTCCAGATTGACAAAACCACCTGGCACCCCTGATCATATGCACCAACCTGAGGTGCCTGGTGTCCTGATTCATCAGGGTATGTCCTGATTTTCGAGAGACCGTCCTGATTTTTCAAACCTCTCGAGTAATCCTGATTTTTGAAAATTGGTCTGTAAAATGCCCTGAATTGTTCTGATTTTCGTAAAAACATCTCAAATATAATTGAATTTGTAGTTAAACTATGAAAAAACAAATAAATCTGAAGTAGAATAGTTACATCCATGTAACAGATGATAATCTTCGGTTCAGATGATATTTAAAAGGTGTTTTTCAATATGAACTGCAGGCCAGCCGAGAATCTGCTTAGTGCTTTTGCATAAATCAAGGCGTTTACAGCACTTGTATTTTGCCTTTATTTATGCAATCTACGCAAAGCTGCTCACTATTTCCATGAATCAAGAGGTGTCCTAAAAAAAACTTGATTTTTTGCTTCGCGTTGTTCAGATTTTTGACGAAATCACACGGCACCCCTGACACCAACCAATTATTACGGGGAACTGAAATGACGGGAGAAAATTCGTCAATGATTACACAAGTTGTGAAGCCAATGATTGAATTTGTGGTAATTTGTGGCAATTTGTTAGAGAGAATAAGAAGGTTTAAGTTCAAATGAGAGAAAACAGTGCTCAGAGAGAGTAAAAATATGCTAATTGTTGCAAATTGTTTAAACTTGTGAAGTGTTGTGGAATTTTGATCATAACCGCTTAAAATGCAAAGAATTCTCTCTTGATTCCAATCCCTAGAATTATTCCCTTTTTAAATTGGCGGCAGGGGTGTCAGATGTCCTGATTTTTGAGAAGCCGTCATGATTTTTCAAAAACGCTTCAATTGTCCTGATTTTTTATAAATGGCCTTTAAAATGTCCTAATTTGTCATGATTTTCAGAAAATATCTTAATTATAATTAAATTTATTGATAAATAGTTAGAACATCAAACAAATATTTAACAAAAAATATAACCAGTTTAACCGATGATAATCTTTGGTTCAAATGATATTTAAATTGTGATTTTTAATATAATCTTCAGGATAGACACAGTTCTTTTCGCTACAGATGCATAATTTTAGGCGTCTTCAGCACTTGTATTTCGCCTTTAGCTATCCAATTGATAACAAATCCTGATTTTTTCATCTCGGTGTCCTGGTTTTGTCAATTTTGACAAAACCACCTGGCCCCTCTGAAGATAGCAAATCTCATAGAGACAGGCAGAATTTTTTTTTGTTCAATATTGACATTTGCATTTAAAATCATTTTTGAGGATCTTTTTGACGTTTCGATTAGTGTTTGGTGATGTGTAATTGAGTTTTTGTATTCTTACCTTTTGGATCGACATTTATCAGCATTCAAATTTTATCTCAAAGGTTACGTGTTTTATCTCTTGAAATACAATCTGCTTTATCTAGTCAGTTATCCTAATTGGTACGCGCAAGAAGTAGCCGTCATTCAGGCGTTTACGGAGTGTTAAGTTTAGAAAGTAGTATAAGAATTATTCAAATATCACAAGAAACAGCTGTATGCCGGTTCTCGAGGTAAAATTCGCACTGCTAGATATTATTCAAGTCTTGTCCAAATAGTTTAAATATATAATTTTCTGAGATGGAATCAGGTGTTCAAATTCTTCTTCAATATTTTTATTTACTTTTTATTTGTAGATATATGTTGTACCGTCTCGATTTCCTTCGGAAGTCGAAGCTGAAACAAGACGACAAAACTCTCAAAAACCAACAGCCACTGATTCTAATCAGGACTGAATCCCACTTCGTGCTAAAGGAAAGTGAAAATTTTATTAGCAAAATTGCGTAACTCAACTTAACAGCACTTAAGCGCCAACAACTAAAAAAGTTGATGTGCTGAAGTCTCTTAAAACCCGGACTTTCTTCCCAGGGGTGGGCTTCCAAAGAAAACTAACCAAAATGGTGTTGGCGAAATGAGGAAAGTTTGTGTAGGTTCACGAACTTAGTCGCCGCACAATATCCGTAGTTCTCCGCAGTATAAAATGACCAAACACAATGCTTAAAAAGAGGTTCACAAAGGTAACTAAAAGGCAAACTTACCGATAAAATCGTCCTTGCACCTGCACACAAGCTACCGCCAGAGAACTTCCCGGGCTGGGTTTGGATGCCAAAACGTATAGGCCGTTAACTCCCGAGATCGTCGTTGACTCGATTCACAACTTGCGCGGCACGTACCACTACGGCGAATTTACGGGGGAAAATACTTGAAGGCAGTAGGATAATAACCGCCTTACTCCGATTTACTCAAAATGCAGCTTATTTAACAAAAACCGACCGAACAACTCCAGGATCAAAATGCTAAGACCTCCAGGTTTTCTTTTTGGTCTCCAAGAAAACTCCATTTTCCATCCTCCCATAGAAAAGCCACCTTTGGTAGCTTATGGTGACTGTCAGAATAACGATAAGTTATTCTGCTGTCCTTATGGGTGGAATTTCCATTTTACCGAAATTTCACCTTTCAGCACACAAAGATCCACTCCCAATAAGACTGACATGATACATGTTCAAATTATGCATTGGAGATACTACGGATATTCCCACTTTGCCTACTACGGGCCGTTACAATGTTTGTGATGAAACATCAATTTCTTACGATTTAATCAATAGAACTTGAAGTTTACCATTGCTTATTTAGATCAAATACAGAAAACTCCAAGCCATCTATGAGGTTCTCAAATAAACTTGTTTTTTAAAAATATTTCAGAAAAAAAACATTTGCATAGCGGTATGCATTGTGAACGTAAATATTGTCTCTTTAACATGATAAAACTAAGTAAATTTAATTCTTTGTTGCATCCCGGGACACTTACTGATGATTTTTTTTATCTAATTTTAATGCATTTATGATTTAAAATTATGCTGAATAGGCGTTTCATGAGGCTAGAGTTGAGTATTGGAAGAATTAGCAGACTGCAAAAATCAGGTGAACATTTCAAGTGTAACAGAATAAGAGTAGTTTTTGGCGTGATTTTAGTTTATTTTCTAACAAAACAATTTGGTCATTTATTATGGTAAATAGATAAAATGAAAGTTGAATTTAAATTAATTGAGGCCAAGTTGCAGATTGATTGAAGACGCAGAGTAAAATCTTTCACAAATAAACCAACGAATCGAATCGAATTTTTGATCAATATTTGATAAAATATCAGAAATAAATACAACTAAGCATATTAAACTATATCTTTTTACCAATACATTTTTCTCCAAATCTTGTTTAAGCGATGAGTTCAAAAATGCCCATACAATTTCGTTACAATTCCTTAAATAGCAGGACTTCTAAAGTATATAGGGCAAAGGAAAACAAAGAATAAAAGAGTTTTCAAAACGGCAATGATAATATAAATAGTTTGGAAAATTTGTGTCTGCCTATTATAAAATGAAAACATTATTAATTCAAGTTATTTTCAATCTTCAACCATAAACGCTGTTTTTCAAATTCTTCGCTTAAACAGAGATCGCGATTAGGAAAAATAGCTTGCTTGTCTTGGAAGAAGTGTGGATAATAATATTTCTGCTTTAATACTTTACGCGATGTATCATTCTTAGACGTTAATCGGATGCCTTATAAAAAAAGAATTTCCTTAAGAAATATTTAGAAGCATAGGAGGTGTAGGAAAACATGATCGCACCATTTACCAAAATGAATCCTGATTTCTTCCTTTCTTTAACTAACTCAACCTCTTCCTTGGATACTTGTTTATAGATTCGCAGACGTCCAGACGGTTTCCATAGCTGGTTATACTAACTTATCTCTGGTTCTGATTATTCCAAAATTAGTTGCTAGTTGAGCCTAAAAAGTATCAAACTAACATTCCTTTCCTTTTCCCCATTCAAAACTAGGACGTGGCCGGCGCTGTTATTAATCATTTGAAAGGGGAGAGCAGCAGTTTTGTACATTGAGAATGTATTGCTAATCCCAAGCACCAATTTTTGGTACTTTGTACAAAATTGATAGCCTCGATTAATCACGGAGTAACTAGCAAGCACTGGTGACGTGGAACGTGTTCCGATAAGCCACACCAGTGATCATGGAATTCGAAATGTACATATGGATGAATGAACAAATGTGAAAAATAAAATGCGCTAGGGTGGCATTTTAAAACCTTCTAATGAATCATTTCGAGTACAACGATCTAAGGTGGATATGAGAAGTCATCCAACCTAAGCTAATATTTTTAATTCGAACTTCATGCCAATTTTTATTAATCTACTCTTTTGCGTTAAATTCAGTGTGTAGAAGCATGTGAAGCCAACAAGAACATTTTTTTTATATTTTCATAACATAGTTCTCAAGCGTTTCATAAAGTGAAAAATTTATTTCAGGCTATTTAAGTTTTTATTTTATTTTTGTTTGAATATCAAAGTTAAAAAATGTTTAAAACACAAACTGAATGCTTTCTCAAGCTATTTACATTTACATTTACATTTACATTTACATTTCCATAAATAAAAAAGGAGTAGAAAAATTATCTTTTTTCTAAATCCACATTGACATATTATATTATCTATTTATACTCATTCATCAGATTTGCTCTTAAAAGTTATACCTTTCTAAATGCGTATTTCATGATTTTAATGACACAACTCCCGGAACAGACGTTTACGAAACTCTTAACCTAAACCAGTAAAGTTCCAATTAATTCAATGGAAATCAAAGAAAGTGACACCAAATCCCCGTTCGAAGCGAAGCTTCGGAATTCGACTCATCCGGAAATCAAATCAAGTTTCACTACAAAATGTTTCGCACTTTTCCGCTTTGGTATCGGTTCGGTAATTGATATCTGGAGCTGACTGACAGCCCGGGCGCTGATGTTTCGCATCTCGAGTGTAAGTATCGCCTTCGACAAAATCGGCTTCCGTCACAAAGCACCTTCCTCCCAAATTTGAAACGAACGTCAATAATTCCGGCAGATCACTTTGCATCTGACACTGACACCGGCACGCTTGTCTCAGCTATAAGCCGAGTCGAGGTATTATTATTAAAAGAAACCCCAAGCGAAAGTTCATCAACGCGCTTCCGACCGCCAGTCTAACTGACTTCAAAGTTGAATAACGTGTTCGACTGCTGTCGTTGTTGTTTCAAAGTTTTCCAAGAAAAAAAATGCTTCAATGACTTCTGCTGCTCTGCCTTTCATTCGAGAGGGAAAATCGCGCGTGGGAGGTGAATTTTCGCACAGAGTACACAGCCGGGGGAATTTTGGTTGCCGTTTTATTATCCCGGAGCGCAGAAATGTTGGTATTTGCTGATGGGAAATTGTAATTTAATTGCTGTGTAACAGCGGAAATACGACTATCCACCAGGGAGACTCTGGCAAAGGAAGTCGCGTATTGTTGATGTTGCTCTGCTTCCCCTTTTGAAGACAAACGAGGAAACGTGCAAAAATGGTATCAATTTCTGCCGATTGTAGGTTGAGCTCTTTGGATTCTACAATAGGAATACATAGAAGGTTGGAACTTCCTCCAAAGCTGGCACGTTTTCCAACCCACCACTCCCACACCAAATGGCATCAGTTGGTGCTGCTAGGAGTGGGAGGGCGAGTGAAAATGCCAACTCCCCCAAACCTTTTCGAGAGAGCAAGCGCGGCAGCTAACCCGCAGCCTTTTACCGAAAAACATCGTCGTTGAACTTTCAGCCTGTGTGCCGGCAAGCACATTTTGCTATCAGACATCTCCATACTGTAAGGAAGTTTACGTTTTATGCACCACATTCTTATCTGAGCCCCGATTTCGCTTTCGATTTCCCTTGGGCAGGGAATGGAAGGGCGGCCGGGAAATTGTGTGAGTCCTTTTCGCAGGATTTTTCGGTCGACTCGAGATTATAGAGCTCCTGATTTCACCCTCACCCATGCACTAAGAACCAGTAATACGGACTGAGGGAATGGGACTGAGGCGGGGGTTTTGATTTACGTTGACAGCGATGTTCAGTACTTTACCTTCCTGACAACACACCCACACATTTTATGTGCCCAGCCAGACTCGGAGCAGGATGGCTTTAAAATTCCAACCCGGACGATATGGCGGTCGAACATGCGATTCTATTTAGAAGCGCCCCGTGTGGGGACCAAGGAGCGAGAAAACTTTTCGAATTAGATATGTTTTGTCAATTGTTTATAATGTCGGGAAGCTACTCCGGGTTTAAATTTTCGTTTTAAGCACACATTTTCCATTTCCACAACCGAGTAAAAGAAAAGATAGTAATGTATTGTGGACCTACAGTACTCGCTCGTTCATCGGACGAAGGGTGCGTCTGACTGCCGAAAAGGTCTTATTACCAAGGCTGCCTTGACAGAAACATTACTTTGGTCTAATTTTGGGTTACTGTAATTTAATATACAATTTTGTTATTTTTAAGCAATTTCAGGTGAGGAAATAGAATCAAAGAGTTGTGTAAGCTTGATTTGTTTCGAAAACCTGGCTCTCGAACGTTTTGGCAAAATTCCTTATACAGGATTTATGTTCGTCTCTTAATTAACAGAATAGTTTTCAGAACTCTTCATTTGAAATAAGAAAACTTAACAGGCACGGAAAATGTATTTTAAGTTATGAATGTTTATAAAAACACCAAAACATATGTAGGTGACCCAAAAAATCCCACGTTATGTGGCTATGATTCCCCACAAGTTATGATTTGCACATCAGTTGCGTTTAAGTTTCTTATTGACAATTCAAATCAAATTTACAAAATCTGTAAATATTTCCAAAATTCTGTATTCAGATTATGTAATAAAAATTTGCTCGACTTTTGGTGAAATCATAGATTTTCTGTGATTTCGACAACCATGGTACATGGTACATACATGGAAAAAAAATTGAGTGGCTATCCCAAAGACGCTGTCATGATAATTTTACCTTTTCAGCGCTATAGTATTTTCAACCACGAAATGTATAACATCGATTTTGTAAAAAGCGCATGAAACAATATTGAAATTACTGTGTACCTGATAATTTTCGATAATTCTCAATGTTTGTTGTCGAAAATACTATGGTCATGATAATTTCATCATAATTTCTATTATAACTAGCGTCCACAAAGTAATTTAGACATTGTGGCACCAATTCATATCAACAAAATACTATGCACATGGTACTTTTGAGAACAAAACATATTTGACTCAAAAACATGAGTGCGTATGATAATTTTACTATGGTAAACATTCTTTTTGTTTATACTTATTGAGGATCATTAATCATCAAACCCGTGAGCAAACAAACAAATTTTGAGCTGCTTTCAATTTTCATAACTTTCTCAATCTTTTCAGAGCATCAGGAGAACACACTAACATTGACCGACGTGTGTCGGAAGTGTGAATTTTAATGTTTTCAATTACGCGCAGGCAAATTGAGTATCTACATGGTAAAATAGCTATGCGTAAGGTATTATAAACAACAAAACATATTTGACTCAAAAAGATGGTTGCCTGTTGTTCATTTAAACCACGGGTCTAGTAGTTTTACTATGTTTTTTTTTGTGTATACATTCCTCCACTGAGACCATAAGAAGTGTAAATTTTCGCTAACATCGCAATTTGGGGTCAAAATGATACCCAATGTCACCTTAACTTAATAAATGACAAAAAGTAAAATCAATCAGTTAAAATTCGAGAGATTGATAAAATAAATGGAGGTTAGCTATCTTCAATTAGTGGAACCCAAATTAAGCGGAACTTTTTAATTCGCTAGCTCAATCATAACTTAGGTACAAAATTAAACTGCTAACAAAAAGTTAGCGGCGCTTTTATGCCGAGTATTGCATTTTAAATTTTTAGATAATAATTTCCCGAATAAGAAAAAAAAAGGATCCTTCCAGAGTTTTGTTTTATGTTCAGAAGTTCCTAAACTCAATTGCTGAATTCAAACGTAACAAAGCTTTAAAATGGCCATCCGGATTTGAAAACTTAGCACCATCATTCGAAACTTATACTTAAATTCAGGATTACGAGGATTTTACATAAATATTAGAAATTATGAATCAAAATTAAACTCAAAACTTCCAAATTTAAATTAAATATTCATGATTGAGGGCTCTGAAACAAATTTCACTATTTGGCTCACATTCAATGTTGTTATCTGATAAATTTAGATTTAGAAATCGCATTGAAATTTGGAAACATTTTCAAACAAATTCAAATCCTTCATTTGGGTTCAGTATTAATTAATATTCGAAATTCAGATTTAATTTCAGCCCATTGAACAGTCTAACAATCAACATGAAAATCAAGATGACTATTTCGTCGAAGAATTCAAATCACAAAAGATCGCAGATTTGCAATTTGAATTGTTAATTCAATATCAAACTTTTAAATTATATTTAATGAAAGACAGTTTCTAGACAAAACTCAGCTGAAAATCAAAAATATAAAATTGTATTTGAATTTATTTTGATATTTTTGATTTATGAAAAAAATTGAATTTGATTTAGAAAAAATCTTAAAACTAGCTGGGCCAAAACTAGCTGGGCCAAATATATCAAATATAGTATTATTGAGTCGCTACAAATGCTGTGTTCTGTTTCGTAGAACAGAATTTCATTAGTTGAGTTATGCTGCTAAAAATAGCACGTATGCGGTTAGCAAGAGATTTCTCGTATATGATCCGTAATGTGATAATTATGGGATTGGGTTTCAATCAAAAATATCATCTGATGATGGAGTATGTAATATAAAAAACTTTAAAAAAAATCTGCAGGGAATTTCATGTTTTCACGGTGTATTGTACAACGTTAGTAATATTTCAGTCTATTCAAATTCAAATTTCAAACTAGAATTGTAAATTTGGATCAGTTTGAACTGCAAAATTTTATCGTCCTTCCCCCTTAAATATTTGAATTTGCTTCCTTTTTACGTTATTTGAGAGGGGGAGAGGGGAGAGTTTTTTCAAAAGTCTCTATTTAAAAAAACAATGAATGTTAAAGAACTTAAAAGTGAATAATCAAGCAGTAAAAATACATATTTTTAAAGCAAAAAAATCATAGAAAAAATCGGTCCAAACCCACCAAACCTCATTTTTCTTGTTATTGTTTTTTGTTTTTTTTTTTGTAATAGTTCTTGTTTCTCGTTTTCGATCGAATAATATTCGTTTCAAAGTTTCCCCAATTCGTATTTTCGTTTTCGATCGAACGTATTTTTCCTTCCGCCTGACAAATGCAAGTCTCCTGTTGCGAACGATAGGCGTTTAGAGCAAAAGAGCTCTTTTACCAGAAAAATCGGAACATGATATTGTAACATTGGAGGAAGTAAGACAGCCAAAAAAGTATCACACAAAAAAACAAAGCGTTTTTGTTCCAGATTGTTCTTATGAAAAATGTTGCTGAAATCTTTGTTGATGGAATTCATTCGGCCGATATTATTTCTACTAGGGTAACGGACCTATTTTGGACCGCTTTGGAAAGTGGTTATGCTATTTTCTGAAATAAAAAAGTACATTTCACAAATTTTGACTCATTTACCCGTTCATTTCGAGGATCAAGGCTTTTTCTATCGAAACATATCGTCGTTTGTTGCAATATAACAAGATTTGAGCCTAAATCCGCGTTTCTTCGATTATTACTGTGGTCGGCATTTTGGACCACCAGGTTTCTATTTTGGACCACCCTTTTGACCTATTTTGGACCACACTTAAATTTAAAAGTTGTTTTTTTTTTTTGAATTTTGCTTTATTTACGACAGCGATTGATGCGCAATTATGCGAATAATTCAGTTAATCTTGACTTTTTTTTATTTCTGTAGTTAAGTTTCGTTTGTTTGATAAGTACAGAGTTAAAAGCAAATAAAACTCCTTCGTTATATGACAGCACACTGCAATCTCGATGAAATTTATTCTGCTGTGTTAAATACTGGCCACTTGGCTTATTTTTAGGATCAATTTTCAGAACGCAAATCTCCCTTGTGTGGCCGAATGATAAGTTAGGAAAGTCTTAAATCATCAACTCCGCGACATCCATTGATGCATTTTGACTTCCAAAACCTTAGTGGATTTGGTTTGGCTTCAGTTCTGTAGAAAACATAGATTAAAAAAGATAAAAATGTCAACTTTTGTTCTAGGAAAAATAATATCGTTGGAGAAAATTTTTCATCAGTTTATTTTCTTAATCACATAACAACAAAACTAGATTTTAAGTACTTTCCCGCTTGTAATTCTTACACAATCCTACAATTTTTTCCATGTTTTGAAACATGTATAGCTATAGTTGAATATATTTTGTGTTAAAAATTGTTCTAATATTAACAAAGATATTTAACTGTAACAATTACAAACATTAAACTCGTTGCATAGGTATCTGCCGATTTGTTGTCGTTTTCTCCAAACCCCTCCTTTAGACGGGGTTTATATTTCGTCTCGTCTACCTAACCAAGTTTTTTTCTCGAAAATCAACCCTGATTGGTTATAATTTTTAGATCAAACTGTCAATAATTTTTCATGAAGCATCAAAAATAATGACTCCATAAAAAATTGGTACATGTCCAGTTTTTTCATGATTTTAATCCTCTTTAAGCTGTAGCTTTTGACAACTGCTTATCAAACAGTTGCCATTAAATGGGATTGTAAGATAACATGAGTTTAAGCATAGTGCACAAAAAGTAAGTTTAAACAATGATTGGCTTGGTTTTATTCCGATTTTAACCCAGTCTTAAGGCGAGTTTGAGCTTTAGCGAGACGGTTAGATAAAATAATGCCATAATTCTATATTTTAATTATAAAAAGCGATTGAAATAGTGTGCATAATTCTTTTCAATTGCGTTGTACAACGTTTTATTATGTTCATGAACATTTAACAGCAAGTTTAATACCCAGGTTATGTTGAGTGGTTCAAATTAAGTCCCTCATGAATTAAGTAGGACCTATTTTCGACATGGGTCAAATTGCTATTAAAACAAGTTTTTATGGTTCTTCGAGCTTGCAAACTAGTTTTAAAGTGTTTTATCATAGCTGTGAACATGTTTGTAGTTTTTAGCATCACAGCTATGCGGAAAACTTCTTGAAAGTTGACTCTAATAATGGTACTTCCTCCTGTAATGGCCTTGATTCGGACCAACTGTGAAAAATCGAAACTTTATTTTCAATTTTCTCTCCCTTATCAGCTTATTGAAATGAAATGTTAGATAAAATTAGAATCATAAGAAGAAGCTTTAACTATAATTGTTCAAAATTTCCATGATCAATATAAAAATTTTGAACAGAACAGCTTGACAGCACCTAGTGGTGCACCAGTGCAACACTAGTGCAACACTAGTGCAACACTTGTAATAAACAAATACGGTATAACTTGATCTGGTAACAACGAATTCGAAAGTATCGCATTCGAACTAAAACAAGAATACCTTTTTCGAATTCGATCGAGAGTATTCGTTCGAACGAACGCCAGATACGTCGTAACAAGAATAAGGGTGAATATTGAAAATTGTAATCAAACTGGATCGTGACGTTCTAACAGACTTTATCTACATATAAGTCTTTGAATCACTGAAACCAGTATGCTTCTGTGCAACCAGATCTCTATGACGTGTTTCGTTTGAAACTTAGATTAGAAACGAAATCATTTATTTTTTCAAGCAAAAATTAAAACTTCCAAGGAAGCACATAATATTGCTTTATAAAATAATAAGAAACAGATGTAATCATAGCTCTATTTTTAAACATAACCCCCTCTCTTCAACTCTTTAAAGCTGCTACACAACCTTGAGAGGATTAAGATTAAGATGCTATGTGTGTTCGGAAAAGTTTTGAATAAGTTTAAAAGATATGTACTAGACTGCCCCAAATTAGTATAAGAAATTTCAAGCTTGTGAAATGTTATGCGCTGCTTGCTTTAATTTATCCTAGGCCTAGTACAAGGTCTCATGCCAAATTTGGGCCAAATCGGATCACAAGAAAGGGTCGCTCAACGAGCCTAAAGTTTGTATGGGATTTTAAGACATTTTATTCGGGAAGAACACGGGAATCCAGCTTTTCATTAATAACTTTGGTCCCCTTCGGCCGATTTCTTTTGAAATGATCCTAATTTTAATCACTTTGTAATTCGGGCCAACAAAACTTCAAGCAGTTTCTTCCGGGGCATGTTGAAGGTTTTTCAACATATCTTGTTCCAGACTCATGTTTTTTCTTAAATATGTTCAAGACAAATGTACATTAGAGTGCCCAAAATGACCCAACATTTGAAAAAGTTATGCGCTGCAGGCTTAAATTGATCCTAGGCTTAGTACAACGCCTCATGCCAAATTTGGGCCGGATCGGATCACGGGAAGGGGTCGCTCAACGAGCCTGAAGTTTGTATAGGATTTTGAGACATTTTGTTCGGGAGGAACACGAAAATCCAGTTTTTCATTAATAACTTGGATCCCCTTCGGCCAATTTCTTTTAAAAACGATTTTTATTAAAGCCTAAACTATTACAAATTATTCATCCCAAGACTGCATATCGATTCGACTTATTATAAAAAAGGTTATTAAATCTTAAAAATGGGGTAACCTTTTTCAGGGTAATGCGTCGAAATGTTCGAAGCAGTGTCTCTCATTAATTGTGATGAACATCACCCTTTAAAAAGAAAACTATTTTTTTTTTAGATTTATAACTGTTGTGTCTTAACTTTAATCGAAACGTAGTCTTCGGATCAAATAAATTAACAGTCAAATATTCAAATATTAACAGTAAAACACTTAACCTCGCTTTTAAATGTTTTTATACGAATTTTTTAATCAAGTTTTGAATTTGAAACAGCTAGGGTGGGAATACTATATATTGAACACCATCTTTGGGATTCAGCGTATTTATGGCCAATGAATAATAACGAAAGGTTTTGTGGATGAAATTTTTTTGTAGCTAAAGCTTTTTCCTCAGCTTCTTATCGATATAATTTTTTTCGCGTAAATATATTTTAAAAACATTATTCAAACCAAAATTCCAAATTGTTTTTGTCCCCATCATGGAACACAATGATTCTAATATTGGCAATGTTCTAATTATTGAACACGTAACCATTGGAAATCATTGTCATTTTTAGAGCAAGTTCACTGGTGTTGGGAAAAAGTGGTAGAAATTTCGTCCCTTTTTGCACATTTTGAAAATTTTGCCATGCAAAAACATTTTCAAGATCTGTCGCCTTCAAGTTTTTTTACAACATAGTTGTATTTCGGCATACTGTGATGCCAAAACAGCAATATTTCTATCACATACGGCTGAAATAGAAACAGTGCTCTAAAAAATACAACACCCAGAAATCTTGAAAACATTTTTGCATGGTAAAATTTTCAAAATGTCAAAATTTCTACCACTTTTTCTCAACACCAGTAAACTTGCTCTTAGGAATATTACACTTGTTAGCATTAGGGGCGATTCTGGTTGAGCTAGCAACCAAGAAACAGTTTGTTTATTTTTTCAAGCACCATCCGACGGTTGTTCATTACCTGGTAGGTATCTACATGCATTTCTTTACGAAACGAGTACTGCAAGATTGAACGTTCAACAATTGAAACATTGGCGTTTTCGGTGATCAACACTTCAATTTGCAAAATTTTAAAAAATTGAGATAATAAAGGCTATCACTCTTCCAGAAACTATCTTAAAAGACTTAGTTAAAAAAAGTCACAACTTTGAAGTTCAAATCCACATTCTTAAGAGTTTTGATTGAATTTATACTGTAAATAAGGCTGGAACAAATTTCAATTACTTCTTTTGTCACCCCCCCTTCGAAATTTCCGAAAACGCGAAGGGGGAAATAAATAAAGTTTGAAGTATTTTATGTAAATTTCGAAAAAAAAATTCAAATATCCGAAAGATTACAAGACCAGAAAAACAAATTTTGGAAGATGGGAGGTATTTCACCTTTTCTATACTTGATTTCATTGAACTTTTCGATAAAAAATTGCTTGATCTATAAAATTTGGGCGATGGTATTGTATGCAATTTGGTTGAATACAAGATTTCGTGCAATTTATTCCAATTTATTTGTTTTTTGCATTATTTTTTATTCTCCCCCCCCCCCCCCCCCCTTGCGGTGTTCCAACTCCGAGTGACAAAAGAAGGATTTGATATTTGTTCCGGCCTAAATAGCTAATAAAATTTAATAATATTTTTTCATGACAAATTCGCATTCAAAAATTTTGAAATAACTTATCGTTTTCAACTTCAAAATTAGTATTGATTTTCAAATGATTTCACCTATTATTATATTCACTATACATATATTTTTTAAATTTTGTCTTTGCTTTTGAATTCAAAATTTCAATATTCTTTGAAGACTAAAAATCATAATTTTAAACAAGGAAAGTATTGCTAGGTAGTACCTTTTGTTCTTTCTAGGAACTCGTGTGTTAATTGATGGCAATGGAATATTCAAAGCTTTGAATTTGAAAAACAAAACCTGTTCTCCAAAAATATATGCGTTTGATAATATTTTTATTTATAAAAATTTATTTTTTGGATTTTTGAATTCATCTATGGAAAGTACGAAAAGTTGCAACAAAGCTCAATTTAAGTGTCTTCTTATACTGTTACGAACTAAGTATCATTTTCTTTGTGCTTTAAGTGATGGCAACGAAACTCGAAATTCATTATTAACAGTTTAACATCCTTCATTTGAAAATAGAAAAAATAAAACTAAATTCAAATTAAATTTAAGTTTGTTACAATTTTGACAGTATGAACTGTTTATCTGAGCTCTGATTATCATTTTTTATAATTATGAATAATTCTTGACATGATATAAAACTGTTTTTTTTATTCAGATGTAGTTTTAGGCTGGAACAAATTTGAAATCTTTCTTTTGTCACTTGGAGTAAAAACATCACGAGGGGGAATAAAAAATAATCCAAATGTTCAATTATTAGTAATAAGTTGGACAAAAACTTGTATGCATACATGTTTAATTACACAAAGTTGAAAAATCGAGTGATTTTTGTTACATTTTTATCTTCAACAACTTGACTTTCGCTTTTTCTACTGTTTGAATTTCCGAAGAACTTATCAAATTTTTCAATGAAATACTTTCATTTATTTCCCAGTTCAGAATTTTCAGAAAGATCGAAGAGGACAGATATTGCAGATGTGCTCCGCTGGTGCCGGCCTTATGATCATTGATGTTTTATTTTTTCAATTTTTGATTAGTTATCTGATCATACATTATATATTTTATTATATATTTTACTAGCTGACCCGTTGTGCTTTGCTACACCTTCCTAAAATAAATGTAATTTGTAAAAATTTATTCAAATTTAGATTCGAGAGAGCATTTTTTTTTAAATCAAACTTCAGAACCAACAACTTTGAAATGAGAGCTGCAGCTGCAGTTCTGAATTGCAATTCAAAGATGGTATATATTGTTTACTGTAACTTGATCTCTAAACTCGTTTTTCAAGATCTGAAATTTGTACTCTGTACCCAAAAAACTTTTTTTATTATGATCCTTTCTTTGAAAAGCTCTTTATCTAAAATTTACATGGGAGCTCCCCCGTATTTTCCAATTTTGTCCCCCACTGCTTGAAGAAGGAAGGTACGAAGCAGTTTGAATATCTATCCTTTTTGCGCCAAAATTATGTTAAAAAAATGCTTCGCTATATTCCAAACTCGTGGGCATGAGACATTATAGCTTAAAGCTTCCCAATCAGCACTTATCATGGTAATGAAAAATATATTAAATTAGTTATATATTAAATACAGTACAAATTTCTTTTTTTTCATAAATAAACTACGGCAAAAATTAAAAATATTTAAAAAAAATATCAGTTACATAACTAAATAAGTTCTCAGCATTTTTTTTTTATTTTCTCTTTGAAAGTCAAATATTCAAAAATGTTGGCAAAAACAAATTTCTAAGTTAACATTTGTCCTGTATATTGGGGCAAGTGTCAATGCAAACCTTATTTACAGATGGGTCAGAGTAATGGCTTTAAAATGAATTTAATACGTATTCCTGTATTTTGTTCTATCAAGTTTCACTAATATATCTGCAGTATTCCTGCAGTCTAAATTTATGTTTGTTACTCCACTTTTAACGAATGCTGTCCAAAGCAAATGACCTTCATTTTCAAAGACATTTAAGTATTTTCAATTTCCGCTTCAGTTTTAACATTCGGAATACCCCTTCTGGTCTTTCCAACATATTGAATCATTTTGAAGATGAATTTCTTAAAAGTACGACGTTTGCCCTTGCCCCACCGTGTTAGTTGACAGGAGGGAATATTGCTTTTCACACTTTAAGGGTTTACTAAAAATTTCTCATAAAAATTTTGCGTCCAGTTGAATATCAGTTCTTAAGTCTCGCTTTTCAAAAACGAAGCGAGTCAAAAGTCTCTTTTATGCAGCCAAAAACACTTTTCATGTTAAGTACGTACTTGAATTGGTATGTAAGCAAAAAGTACGATGGTTTTTTCAGAATTATTTAAAATAAAAAGCTCCCATTTTCATTTCTAAATTCGTTTCAGTTGTGTATTTGGGCCGAAGTAACAATTTCTAGAAGAAAACATAATTTTTAATTTTTTTTAACAGAAAAAGTTGAACGTTTGAACATGTTCTAATGAACGTGGGGTGCCCGAGAAATTGGAGAACGGTTGCCATGGATCGAGTTAATTTTAGGAATTATGTTCGTCAAGTTATGTCGTGAGACGGAATACTATGCAAATAAAATAAAAATAATGTTCTAATGTTCCTTGAATGAAAAGTCGAATGCTACATACATTAACACGAACTAAATATGGAAGTATTTTTGCAAATCTTTCAATTGCTTTTGATTCGATTGATAAAATGCCAATCCGTATCACATCTAGGCGTCATTTATTACCACGTGCAATTAAGCAAGAAAAAAACACATCTAGGTTGCATATCGCCCCCACGTTCATAAAAAACATACCTAGGCAGGTACTTGGTTGAGAAACAGGCGCCTGATTGTTAAATTTTTCCAGCGATCAATGAACAGTATGCTTTAGTTACTATCCACTTGCGACGACGTTTGCTCGCGACGCCTCGTCCATGGAGACGAAAAATAAACCCCTCAAATAAAAATAAATCTCTAAAAATGGATGCCATGACTTTTCAATTTCAGATTTTGGCAAAAAAAATGTATATGTTTTATTCGAATCGGCTTCATATCGCCACCACTTGCATTGAAAATATTCTTGGTTGAGAAATACGCGCCAAAATATTCCCACTGATCAGTATGCTATGCCATGGTTACTATCCTTTTGCGACGTTGGTTCGCGACGCCTCGACCATGGAGACGAAAAACAAACCGCCCAAAGGAAGAAAAAATCTCGAGAAAATGGATGTCATGACTTTAATTTGTTTCGAAAAACTACAAATTTTGTATGGAAGCCCCCTTTCCCTTAAGTCGGATGGAGTTTTGACTATTACAGAAACCATCCCTGGCCTCAACAACCCTCCGATGCCAATTTTGACGATAATCGGTTCAGTAGTTTCCGAGTCTATAGGGAACAGACAGACAGACAAACATTCATTTTTATATATATATAGATTATTTAAACAGTTTGATCCGAAATATTTAAAATTGTTTTTAGAATATGGAAATGCCGATTAATTAATCCTGATATATTTTATGCATGTATTTTGTTTCTATGCCATGATTTTTCTGACCTTAATTGAAATTCTGGTTTCGATCGAATTTTCAATGTTGATTATAATTTTGTATTATCATTTTCTGGTGTTTTGAAATATTTTCATTTTGAATAATTAATCAATGACTTGGTAAAAAAAAAGTATTATTAAAAAAATTTCCGTATTCTATTCACTTCGACATAAGTTAGTGAATTTTTCTGTGGTTTAAACTGTATCTATTTTCAATTAAAAACTTGTCTGTTCTCCAAATACATGGAAATATATTAAAAATACAAACTTGGTCTCAAGTATCGATAAATGATAATGCTCAATCCTTAGCAAATAAGCTTTTATGGTCGTTTAATCTTCTTAAATCTTCTGAAACATGAACACATTGTTTCTCAAGATCTCCTTTCTAGAAGGATGCTTTTATGTCCCAAGGGGTGCTCAGTATGCCCCACAAAATGACTGTTTTTTCAGCTTTTAAAACACGAATTTGGAATGCATTTTTGGAAATTATTATCTGATTTTAAAATTATCAGCCAGACAGGAAAGGATCCTATTTAGTGTCTAACTAAATACTTTAGACGTATGGAACTTACTTATAAGCTGTTTAGCATGATAAAAAAGCGCCTTCAAAAAGTGCCCAATAAGTTCTCATTTCCTTTACACCTCACATCTAATTTAACTGTAATGTAATCTGAGTTAAGTTGTCAAACTCTTAGATAATGTTAAATGAGTTTACGCTTATTTTTAAAGTTTAACTTTAGGTTAAGAAGGTATAACACTATTGTTCAATTCTTACCAGTGCTGTTCACTTATTTAATATTTGATGTACCGATTTTTCCGTGCTACCTACTTCAAATATCTTAAACATTGAAAAAAAAAATGCGTCTAAAAACATATGTATGTAATGACAGACTGACGTTACAAAAGAATATTTCTGTCCGATTTGTTTTAATTTACCCCTTCATTTAATGATTTTTTATTTTCCCTTAAAAATCATTTTGAACAGTTGGAAATTATGTACATCAAGAAAAAAAAATGAAACATAGTACGATTTATCACTTTTTTATACATTAATTGTTGCAAGTTTGTTATTTCATGTAACGAAGGGCTAAGATTTTTCTCTTGAAACATTCGAAAAGATCAGGCACTAACGAGACAAATATATTTATCAACCTGTCATCCAGATTGATGATTTAACTTGGGAAGTATCCATTTAACATTTTCATCCTGCTAATCGATGTGCCTATCATCTTAATTTGTCGGTTGTTTGTAATTTTAAAAAAAAATCCAAAGCCCCCCGCAACCATTTGCGTCAACAACGGGTAGGGCACAGCAACGTTTTCAATCGATTTCCTGTTCCTAAGATGGCAACTTTTCGATTTGTTAGGTCATCTCTTTGTCAAACTTAAACCCGATATCGGCTCACCATCAATCCCCAGATCACCGCATTATCATCTTTGGACCGAAAGAAAGGGAAAAAAATACAACTGTGGCACCCGATCCCGATCCATTAATGGAACTAGAAGGAAGAAACGAGATAGGAAACTCTCGAATTGGATATCTTAACCATTCCAGGATCAAAACCCCAATCCCCAGAAATTGGTCCCGCACAAAAACGTGCCCTATCGAGCGTCATATTGAATCCGGGTTTTGAAGTTGGATGAGGATGCTCTCTGTCTGTCTCGGTTTTGGGAATTCTATCGAATAATGGGGGGATGGTTTGTGGAGTTTGAGGCGAAACAACGAATAGGGAAGGATTACATTTTATCATCCTTTGCCAGTGAGAAGGATTGGAGCCATTCTATGAGTTTTTTTTTCGTCGTTCAGGGATATTTGTGCATGGTTGTACCGCCAAAACCAGCCAGGGATATTGATTTTGGAATTTTTTTCTCCCCGAACAACTGCAGATGTTCTCCGCCGGGCCAGGCTAGTCACTTTCCGAATGAATGATTTATGGGGTTAAAACCATTATTTAACGCTAAAGTAAGCATGCTGGAATAATTGATTATCACCAATAGCCATGGTTTTGGTCGAGAGAGGGGTGTGCCAGTTTTTGTACAGTTTAAGTTAAAATCTTGAAATAGAATATGAAGCATTTTCGGAATTCATAGTTAAAGTATATGTCTAGTCAATCGAGCTAACCTAGGCTAATATTCTTAAGATCAGAAGAAAGGATCCCATACAAGAAGTATGGTGCTGTTAAAATGTCTACTCATACAAGTCTGCACTTTCAGAACAGTTTAAAAGATAACCTGGGTTTTTAAAAGACTAATTTATGTCGAATAACTGTTCATTCGTAACGATCGCGTAATTTGCCGATGTCATTAGGATGTCCTTAAAATTTTTTTCCTCAAACTTCATGTAATCACATCACCCCTTTCAAATTCAAGTGAATTCCTCAGCACGATTTTAAATCTGTGCAAGAAAACCCCAAAGGAACACTTTTATCAACCGAAAGACACATCCATAAGTCACTCAATCGTCACCGAACCTCCCCTTGGCGCCTGTCTGTACCGAAAATCCACAGGAGTACGACGACGACGCGGGTACGACTGTTAATGAATGAAAATTTTGATTTATACTTCCCGTACCCTGCTGATTTCCCTAATGTTGTTGTGCAGCATAGGTCAATGGTTTTCCGCACGAGCGAGTCTGCAAGTAAAGCAAGAGGGTGGAGTAGTAAAACTATTCCATTTGGTACCTATACCAACTAGGATAGGAACACATTCATATCGGGATGTAAGCGTCCTGCTGAATGGGAACTTCAAGCACAAAGCAAAGGACTCCCGACCGCGAGTCGCGCTTCGAATGACGCGGGTACCGTAATTTGTCACACTCCGGTGCACCTCTCATGTGTCCTATAGATACGGTTGTTAGAAGTTCTTCCCTCGTTCACAGTTCAGTGTCTCTAACCCACTTCTAAAGTCATAATCACACTTTGCGGGCTCATCGGTGTGGAGTGATGAATGAGTGTTGTTTTTTGTTTCATTCCTCGGTTAGAACTAAAAACCCCTTAGAGATGAAATCGGAAGGGTGGAGGATCAGTCTGCGACTACCATATAGACTAACGTGAGTGGCTAATGATGGTATTAACTTGCAGCTAATGGTAGTTGTCGGAAACTTTTAGTAGGGAATAATTAAAAGGACATTAGTTTCCTGCTACTGGAACGGGGCATTTAAAACTATTTACATACATAATTACAGGAATCGAAACTGGGTTTTAACATCCCATGAAAGTAGTTCCCTTCGAAATTTGGATGAAGGAGAAGCTCAAACTTTTCTCGAAGCATTTATATGTTATGTTTGGTTATTGATGAGATTTGATGGACTCATTTATATTGATTTTTCAGAATTCAGGCACAAACCTTTCTGCAATATTCTCTAAAAGACTGTTGTTTATACAGACCCCGTTCGTTTTTGGCAACACGCCCGTAAATTTTATGTTACCAAAATCGAATGTTGCCAAAATCGAACGGTTTTTTTTGTCACTTTTTTATTTTCAATTCTTATTTCAAATTAGTCAAAATTGATGTAAAACCATATATTAGCAAAAAAATTTCAATTTGACTCAATTATATTAGTTTTAAGCAGTAAAACATGGAAAAATTCATGTATTTACTGTTTAGAACATCATAATTAAGCCGAATTGAAAAATTTCATGCTAATAATACGTTTTACATTAGTTTTGATTAATTTGTAATGAAAATTAAAAAATAAAAAAGAGACAAAAAAAAACGTCTTTTTTGGATGTTGCCAAAAACGAACGGTTTTTGCTCGGATGTTGCCAAAATCGAACGGAGTCTGTATCTCATTTTCAATATTGTAAGTTTCTACAAAGCCGAATGAACTAAGTATTGATAATAATAGGTATTAAGTTTTGAAAACTTGATATAATGTCAATATTTATTAGACAGTGGTACATGTAAAACTACCATTCTCTATGAAGATCCATAACATGTATCTTTAAAATTGTATCAACAAAAACTTCAACACCCAAAAAGTCAAGAAAAAGCAGGTAAGACTTAAATTTAAAAAAATCAAGTTTTGACAACAAAAAATGAAAAAAAAAGAATGCCCAAAATGTCCTTTCCGGGTAAAACGCCAACGACTATATTTTTAAAAATTTTAAGATTTGCGAAGAAATATATAAATTTTTCTCTCACGAATGTGTTCAAGAAATCAGCATCTTATAACTTTAATAAAAAAATTGCCAGATATTCAATGAAACGTGAAAAACAATCAAATTTAATTTTATGGTGGGTCTTCATAATTTAAGTTGTGAAAAACGAGCAGAAAAAATAGGCTTTTACGCCAAGGCGACTGCTTAAAACATCCCCATCAAAGATTTTGTTAGTTATTCAAAAAAAAATTAATAAGTTATCAATTGATGAAAAACTGCTAAAAATTATTGTTTTATGATAAAGTGAAAAAAATTTAACTTTAAATAACCGATCATAATGCCCCCATCGAATTTTGGACAAACTGCCCTCATCTCAAAGTGCTGTTCGGTAAGATAAACAAAACCACGTGTTTTACTTTAGATTTTTGACTACAGTTTTCCATTAATACAGATCGATTCAACATGATACATCGATCTTCTTCTTTGCTTAGTCCTAAATTATCATTAGAATACATAATATTTCGACTGGGTTTCGATTGGGTTTCGGTAAAAAAAGTGCACTGAAAATCGAAACGGTTCACTAATTTCGTCGCAAAAACAGCTGAAAAATTTGGTTTAAACACAGTTGAAAATACAGTTAAAAATTTCAAAATTATTCTGTTTGAAAACCACTCATTTTCATGAGAAGACAAAATTGGAGAAAAATATTTTTTTCACTTTTTTTAAAATTTAATAAACGAATTAATTTATTTTCACTGTGAAAATGGGGCTGTGGTCGAGTCGTTTTGATCTAATATTTTGGGGCATCACTTGCCTACACTTGGACGTTCTACATCCAATGATTTCAAAGTTTGCTTTGAGAAGCGTTTGTAAAAAATCGAATATTTCCTTAGTTTTTACAAGACAAAGTAGTTTTTTGACAGAACATGAGTAGCAGATAGAAACACGAAGAACATGTTGCAATGTATTCGGGGTTCCAGCTTATGTATTCCGCATACTCGATCATTTCCCTTAGCAGGTGCATATTCCCCCGAAATACCCTAATTCGACAAGTGGTGGGCAAAATGCGGGCACGATTTTCAAAATTTTTATAAGTCAGCCAATAATAAGGTTCATTTTGAGAAAGCAAATAGAGGGTCCAGGAGGGGAGAGGCAATGGTATAATTGAAAATGAGCCTTCAATATTTGCTGGACACTGCTTTTCATCCTACTCTTAAGTTTCATATAACAAAATAAGAAGTATTTTGATAAATATGAAACATCAAAAGAATAGTGATTGCTCTTAACAAATTTGCTCAATATAGTTATTTTGATGTTCTTCTATACAACTATTGTGTTTACAGAAAGACAATTTTCGTAATTTGTATATCTGGGAGTTTAAAACACAACCCCTTATTAACTCTTTGATGAACCTTTCGAATAAAACTAACACACACATTTTTTGAGAAGGAAATGTAAAAAAAAAGACTTCAAGCTAATATTTTTCCTGAACTTCTTTAGGCTAGGCTAACAGCAAAATTTTGAATTTGGAATTCTGGAAAACTCCTTAAAATGCAGTTATCTATTCAAATAATTCGTAGAAGCATTATTATTCACTTATAAACAGTAAATTTTTAAAAAATTATCTTGTTTTTGTTGAAAAACTCAAGTGGTACAATTCTTATTTCGCACCCTTTTTTATCACATTTTTGGTCCTCAACGCCAATTGCTACATCCAAAAAAAAGTAAACTTATGCTTCATTTATCCGTTAAGCTATTCAGAACAAACTGTGGAAGAAAATTTTGGTGATTTTCAATCATTCATATTTTAATAAGCAAAACACTTAGTGGTACTATTCTTATTTCGCTCACTGTATGAAGAAAAAAACAAACATTTGAAAAATCTGTTTGTTGATAATTGCTATGAATTTAAAACTGATTGTAAAACACTGATAATATTTATTTTTAAGTATTCAAAAATATCGTTTTATTATTATCAATTCCAGTATCTTTATGTACACTTCAATTTATTTTTTGTATAAATAATAAATACAATAAAGAAAATAAAATGAAGTGTTAATTTCTTGAAGTAAAAGCTATTTTTAATGAAGGGTCTTCATAATTTTGTTGATGAAAAGTCCTAATCAATTGGCGATTTGCAGCTAAACTTTTTGACATGCAACGTCAACTGAATTTCAATTACGAAGTTGACGAAAGGGTGATGATAGCTGTTTTTCAACATGGCAGTGAAAACAAATTGTTCAGAAAATCGAAACTACCTAATTTGGGACACTGATAATGACTGAATCTATTAAAAAAATCTTTAATTTACTTATTTATAAACCATTGATATGAGAATGTGAAGTTTTTTGTTGGTTTGCTTGGCAAAATTCAATAAATAAATTTTTCGATTAAAACTGCGAGAAGTTGTTTCGTTTGAGTTCGATTTTGGTGACACAATTAAATTAATACTTTAAAAAATATAGGTTTAAAGCTGAAATTACGTGGCTTTCAACCTATGTTTCACTTAACATTCGTTGAAAAATCTTCAATTTTAAAACAGCAGGAATACATTAGCGAAATCATGTACCAGAAGATTAGTGATTATCTGTATTCAAACTGAGCTGAATTTCAGAACCCAACAAATTATCGACAAATAAAAAGAACTAGTTGATGTTGAATAACGATCGTCTGGTCCTGTTCTTCATGTTGCTTCATGAATCATCAAATTAAAAAAAAGATATTTAAAGATGGAGAAAATAAAACTTAAGATTTAGAATTTGAAATACAAAACAAATAAAATATTTTAATTGATACAATCAAGGGCTTTTCACAAATTTTTTTTTTTGAGTTTCTTACCCTGAAAATGTTTGGCATTTTTTCATCACGCTTCTTGTATTCGTTACCATGAAAATTTTGATTAATTCTTATTCCATTTAACCTTGCGAAATTTCTATGAATTTAAAGTCAATTTACTAGCATTTATCAAAGTTTGAAACTCTTACAATCTGGTTATTTTCCCCAATTTTAAAAATGGTAATTGTTTCTATTTCTATAATGATTCCATCATCTAAATTGAAAGATTTTTTTTTCAAATCTTGAACATTTAATTGAACATTTTACATTATAACTCGGATACCTTTTTTAATCCTGCAATTTTTGGAGAAGTTTTTTAAATTAAAAATAAAGCAGTATAGTATTTAAAATAGTTTTTTAATGCCTTGGTGGACACGTGCTTGTTTTCAATTGCTATTGGGTAGAAACAGACGATTAATCTTTTTTTAAACTTATTTAAAACTTATTTATTTCCATCAAATTCAAATGTCTTTATTTTTTTATGCAGCTTCCTTCTTTCGCCAATTGCATGTTTGAAGCAGGGAAATACACGTTTTCTTATACTTTTCTCTTTTCTTCTCTTTTTTCCTCTAGCATTTATGATCTGAATGATTGTTGGTACGGGCGTTTAGTTCTTTGTCCAGAGTTATATATCTTCAAACTCGGCGTGAATCTAAAAATGTTTCGAAAATTTGTTATGCCTATAAATTCTTCAGTACACTTAGTAATGTTGGAGATTATAATATTACGAGTGGTGTTTTATGTTTTGGAAAAATACTACTGGTTTTGGCATTTGAGCCCTTCTAAACATCATCATTTCGATCGAAGTGCCCTCTAAACGTCGTTTAGAGCTGCAAAGCGCCAATTGCAATTGAAATAAACAAACTTTCGGATTCAGAGTGGGATTCAAACTTATAGTATAAACCTTGCTTTCTACTTTAAATTTTTATTATTGTTGTGAGGATGAGCTTAATCCATAATAATAATATTTGATGTGATGAATATGAAACGGAATTAAATCAAACCGGATCCAAAACTTAAATAACGAACTTTAGTTTTGAACACATTTGAGATCGCGAAGAGACCTAAGCCAAGAAACTCAGAAATTCGGAATTCTAAACGAAATAGGTGTCTCGAATTTCTCAAAAATTTCATCGTAATTTAGTAAATTAAAGAAAAAAAAAAAAAAAGGTTTGTAGCTTTTTTATGTTTAAACACTAAATTAAATATTTAAACATGAAATAAAAAATAAATAATGTTGAAAATGAAGATAAGGGAGTTAGATTGTCATTGAAAGTCATATCCGCTTCTGAAGTGCCTTTTGGTAAACTGATCGCTGCAAACGAAAATTTGACTGTTTTTTTTTAATATCTTACCGTAATTTAACACTTGAAGGCACAACGTCTTTTTAACTTCTTTAAAAGACCCAAGATATGTTGATTCATTAAACATAATACCTGATTCCGTACGAATCTAGTTTACAGAAATTTCCTTGTTTCTTCAATGAAAGCGAATAAAAAATATATTGCACAAGGGGAAAATTCACTTTGTTATTAGACTTTTTCACATTTGTCATTCCATTAAAATAAATAAGAAAATGAGAAATTAAGAAGCTCAGAAATTGAAACAAATACACAATTCATAACCATTTGCTCGTTTAAGTTTAAGCATATGAGAGTGTTCAGTCAAGAAAACGCAGATCTTTTAGCTGATTTTAGTTTATAATTAATCGCTTTAAAGCTATAATGTAAATTTTGGTTAGGTTATGTTCAACATTATAATAAACAAAAAGACTTACAATTCTAGTTTCTTTAATCTTTCTTTGCTAGCACATGAACCTGCTACTGGTTATAAATATCCGACTCTCAACGATTATTATCAATCGATGTCACTGTCAAAGCACGTGAACTGACGCACTCTACAAATCCGAATACCAATTATTTGGGGTACAATTTAAATTTCACTTTTCTCTAATTATCGAACTGATTGATAGGAATTTAACTTCGTCTTTCCGAATATAGCTCGCCTTCCTAATTGTGCTAAGTCACCTCGTGCCAGGCGCGGTCCTATGGGGGGGGTGATCGGGGTGATCACCCCCCCCCAAGCGGCAAAAAACCGTTACAAAATACTCGCAAACGCTGGATTTTATATAAAAACTAAGAACTTTTCCTGGAAGGCGTACTTTCGAATTCTCAAAGTTTTCCACTCCGTGGGGGTGTTTGTTTAATAAAAGAATTTATTAATCACTTAATAGCTTGAAATTGAAAAAAAATCGGTCCGCCAAACTATAACAGCTGTAACTTGCAATTCCCTGGAACGAATTTCACCAAATAACTTTTGTTGAGGTACTTACAGCATTGAATTTGAATTTGCTGACCATATACGCTACCGGCCATAAGTTTGGGATCACCCCCTCAAAAACAAAAAAAAATTGTTTTATCATATCTCAATCTTTTTATGACATATTGCATTTCTTTTGATCCCATTCTAAAAACGATGATCAAAACCTTTTTTGTATGTTTTTGGCAAAATGTATATGTTGACCTCATATGACTTAAACTTGGCTTAAAGTTGGGAAATTTCCAAAATCGCACTTTATATTTAATCTCGATCAGTTCAGGGTTGGATGGACCGAATTCAAAAATTCAAGTTGCATTTGAATCTTTTTTCATAAATTTCAAAACACATTTTTTTTAAATTTTGTACTAAAAATTTGTACAGTATGGTGAATCTGCGATAAGTTTGGGAGCATGCAGAACATGCGGTTTAATTTCGTGCGTATCCCTGTCATCAAACAACGTATCGCTAATCTGATGAGTTATATTTAATGCTCATGAGTTGTTTTTGCTTTTTGGATATTTGGTGAAATTATTTTTTCACACTAATTTCGTTAAAACTTTAGCTATAGTTTGATCATTTTTAGATGATGTTCATCAAATAGATGGTATATTTCCTGCAAACTTGTTCCAACCATAACTTTATTATCTTACGACGAGTTATTGCAAATCGGTTTGGCTCCACATTTGATGGATCAACATATCGCGATCCTTTTCAAAAGTAAAAAAAAAAGACTTGAGCCTTTAAGTGTTAAATTGCCTTTGGGGGCCGTTCAGATACCACGTGGACAGAAAATGAGTCCTTCCCCCTTTCCGTGTGGACATCTGGCAACCGCTACCCCCTCCCCCAAATGTTCACCTGGACTGCCCTTTTTTTTTAAATAAAGATATCGAAACTGTTTAGACAATTTAAATTAAAAAGATACATTTAAATTTCAGAATATTTTTTGAAAATGATTTCTTATTTTGGAACGTTTTTGAACAAAATTAGCTTTGATTGTATTTGCCTCGACGTAGCAAAAATGGCCGTTTTTTTTGATTTATTGATATAAAACGATTCTTTATAATTCAAACTATATTTGGTAATTTTTCAGATAATTAAAATTTCAATTTACATTTTAACGTTTGAAAAAGAAATAAAAATTTTGGATAAATATATGGAAAATGGTCAAACACATCAAATTAAAAATGTGTTTTCGAAATAAGTTTCTTTATTTTTTTTAATAAATCATTATCATTTTTTAATAAAACAAATCGTTGTTTTGAGACCAAGTTATGATTAAAATTATAAAAATAAATTTCAATTATAGGGATTTTATGGTGATACAAAATTACTTTAAAGATGTGAACCTTAGATTATTGGTTGAAACTTGATAACAGATATGCTTCAAATTCTATACAAAGCACAAAAATAGTGTTTTTCACCTGATCTGATTAGTTTTTCGGTGATGCAAACAGTACTTTTGAACACATTTTAAGCGATTATTCATGTTCAGAATATTCGTTTCACCGAATACTTGAAAAGGGCCAATAGTCGGTATTCGGCCGTTCGCACTATTCGGTACATTTTTCATGATATCTTTTCAATTTTCGAAAAATACTGAAATACTACTTATGAAACTAGAGGTGATGGATATAATTTAAATTCGAGTTTAGAAATTTATTTCCTAAATCAATTTTTAAAGCATAGGCTCAAAAACTTACCTATGTTTTAATTTTTCCCAGGTGAAACTATTCAGTCATCCCCGACTATTTTCTCGGAAACAAGGCAATCGCTCAAGTTGAACATTCGGAAGACGTTTTTCTAATTTTTTACCAACGAGGCTGGATTTCAGAATTCACACCTATTATATCGCCGATACTGTTTTTAGCTCATCTACACAATAATATATAACATTTAGAGTAGACACCCAGCTTAATAATCTAGGTTAAAAAATCCACTATGAATCTGGAAGTTTGGTTATTTCGATTGCTATTGATTATGAATTTTCACAGAAATATTAAAATAGTTTTAACTTTTAGAAATTAACGTTTTATTAAATATTATTTTATTTAATTCAAACATTTTAACAAAAGTTTGAAAATATTTAGAGCATGATGAAAAAATACGACTTTTCACTTTTTTCATAAATAATTCGCTGCAAATTAGTAACTTTTTCTTTGGATTCAGTTCCAACAAAATTAAAAATCTAGTAAGATAGCTTGAAATTCAAGAAAAAACAAATAAAAATGAAGTTCCAAAAGTTTCATACCTTAGAATTTGATTTTAATGATCATATTTTAGAATTAAATTTAAATTAAAAATCTGAAGAATTTTAACCAGAATTAATAATAATTCGATAGTTTCAATCAACGATGCAGCAAAATACTTCAGAAGAATAATTAAATATTCAGTTTTTAATTTATAGCAATTATAACCAAAAACTCTTTTCTCAAATAATTATTTTGGAATCTTTGTAAAATGAGAATCATTAAAATGTTTGTGAGCGTCTTACTCTAATATGAAGATTCCCAGTAAAAATATTATGGATAACTTGAAGATTTTTTATTACATTTTCTTCTAAGACAATGTGTGTTTAATTTTCATTTGTGAAATGACATTTATATAGAAAAATTCTTTGAAGAATTCTTAAAGTTATAATTTTGAAACTGCGAAATGTAAAAAAAATACGAAAATTATCTTTTTATCAACACTTTTTCGCAGTGAACATCTAAAATTCACAGATTGTTGTATGAAATGATATTAAATGATATCAAAATAAGTATATTGAGGAAATTTGTAAAAAGTTGTCACTATTTTTCTTAAATTTCAAACTTTTAAATTACAAACCTAAAAAATACGAGGCCTATTTGCAACTGCAATCATCCACCCCCCGCCCCCCCCCCCCTCTCCTCCATCCTCCACTCTGTTTCTCAAAATAAACGTTTTTTCGCCAGATATTTACGATCCTTTTTAGTGACTGATTTTTGAAAATTTGGAAAATCACCCCCCCCAAGAGCAAACTCTAGGACCGCCCCTGCCTCGTGCTTCACTATGACATCTGACACCCATGTCATCCCACGTCATCGCCAACTCGATGATCGATGATCGACCTAACTACTTAGGGATGTCCACGTTCGTAACAGAGAGCAAACTAGTGTTTTGTTTTAAAGTTGCTCTTACATTCCATTATGTAGCTCAAATGAATTGTAGATAAATGGGCAGCAAATTCAAGCTCAAAACTCTAAATAACTCAACAAAAGTTATTAGGCGAAATTCGGTCCAGTAAATTGCAAGTCACTTTTGTTTGAGTTTGGCAGACTGACTTTTTTTAACCTTAAGCCTTTAAATAAGTTGAGCTTACCAGATTGCCCGGTTTTATCCGGACTTACCTGGAAATTTAGAACAAAATTAAGAAATAATCCTGTCCGGCCCGGTATCCCGGATATTGTTGAAAAATGCTCAAATTTCTTGACTAGAGTACTGAACTTGAAATAAAAAACTATTTTTCATTTTTGGAACAAAAAAAAATGTCAGACAATTTGTTTTTGTAATAAAGATTTTATGGAAGCCTTAAATACAATTAAAAATCTACTAATGTATTTTGATCAAAATAAAATGTTTCAAGTGTTTTTCTTCAGAAGAAGAAAAATTAGAACATTTCTGGGGTTTTCCTAAATTTGATCAGTTTTGGGTTAAAATTTTTTAAACCAGTTGCCGAAACTTTGGCAGGTTTTTTGTTCAATTTTCTCGGATTTCCCAGCCCGATTTGCTGAGGAAAAAATTCTGGCAACCTTGCCTTAAGTGATTAATAAACTCTTTTATTCAACAAACACTCCCACGGAGTAGACAATTTTATTCAAAAGAACATCAACTTGGAAAAGTTTAAAGTTTTTATAGAAATGACAGCGTCTGCGGGTATTTTGTAACGGTTTCTTACGCTTGGGAAAGGAGTGCCCTCTACTTAGGACTACACTTAGAGGGCCCCAAATGACCCGACATTTGAAAAAGTTATGTGCTGCAGGCTTAAATTGATCCTAAGCCTAGTACAAGGTCTCATGCAAAATTTGGGTCAGATCGGATCACGGGGAGAGGCCTAAAGTTTGTATGGGATTTTGAGACATTTTGTTCAAAAGGAACATGAAAATCCAGTTCATCATGAATAACTTTGGTCACCTTCGGCCGATTTCTTTTGAAAACGGGTTTTCTTAAAGTCTAAACTATGACAAATATTTTATCCGAAGACTGTATTTCAATCCGACTTATGATAAAAAAGTTATTAGACTTCAAAACCGGGGTAACTTTTTTCAGGGTGATATTCATCACTGCTAATGCTGCGTCGAAATGCTCGAAGCAGTGTCTCTCAAATTTGGGCAGTCTACTGCACATGTTATCAGGTTATGTCGTGAGACGGAAAATCATGTAAATAAATAATATTCTTCTAAACTACGAAATTGTTTAGGGAATTTCGTATTTGATATTCAGAAAAATAGTCGTTTCACGATCATGCACAGTAAGGAAAGTTTTTTTTTCTCTGAGGATTTCAAGCTTCCCCAGAGAAAAAAAATTCCACACTGTGTATGGTCGTGAAGCGACTATTTTTCCAGTCCGAATCAACCCTTTCAATAAACTTTATGTAAAATCTTTTTTTTAAACACATTAATGAGAAAGCAAACGTAAGAGTGGAATCTAATTCGAGTACTCATTTTTCAATGCATTCTTAGGATTCTTAGAATTATTTAAAATAATTTATCACGAAGTTTCTTCTGATCCCACTTGAAAAAAACTTTACAAAGTCCTCTCCTTCGTTTCAGAGTATGTATTTGATCGATTTCAACTTCTCCGAATTTTTTTGAATGCTTTCTGCATTTATTTACAGCCAAAGCTTATAGGAAACAGTTCAAATTGGTCCCATATTTACATATTAGCCACAGCCCATATTTTTCCGGCCGAGTATCCGGTTCCGGTGCTATCTGAGTAAAACCAACAAACAACCAATCTTGTGGAGAAGAGGAAAAGGTTTTTAGTTTATTTTCCGGATTTTCTTCTTTGCCCCTTCCTTACTCCATTCGGCCAACCGATTTAGGAGGATTGCAGTGGACCCGATTTTCTATACACAAATTTCGTCCGGCCAATATTTGCAGTAGACATATCCCCTGAAGCCATTCATTTTGCTTCGGAGAAAATTTGTGTAAACTTCACCCCGAATGGTACAAAAGTATAGAACTAGCTCAAGTTCAATGATTCTCTCACTTATTTTTTTTTTGTCTTAAAGGAGAATAAAATAAAAAAGGTTCAAATCATCAGCTTTTAAAATTGGAAAAAACATAAAAAAACCAACTTTATCATTCAAAGTTCAATCGTATATTGATGAAACTATTTAACGAAAATCACAGTATTTGGACTAGTCCAAACAAATAAAAACGGAACTGGAAAGTTTCGAAGAATGACTCGATAAAGCATCGGAAAACACTGCAGCTGGAAATAAGTGGCTCATGGGTAGATAATTCTACTGCATTCAGCATAAAATATTCAAGAACAAATATAAAACAAACTTTGACAATGCACTTCAAAATCATTGGGGATATTTTTTTAAATTTTGTTGGGATTTTACTCCCAAGAAATGAGTAAGCTTCTATGAAAAAGTGACTCTGAATATTTAGAAGTAATTAAAAAAGGACACGAGACAAAAGAGTCAAAAGAATCCAAAGAATCAAAAGAATCAAAAGAATCAAAAGAATCAAAAGAATCAAAAGAATCAAAAGAATCAAAAGAATCAAAAGAATCAAAAGAATCAAAAGAATCAAAAGAATCAAAAGAATCAAAAGAATCAAAAGAATCAAAAGAATCAAAAGAATCAAAAGAATCAAAAGAATCAAAAGAATCAAAAGAATCAAAAGAATCAAAAGAATCAAAAGAATCAAAAGAATCAAAAGAATCAAAAGAATCAAAAGAATCAAAAGAATCAAAAGAATCAAAAGAATCAAAAGAATCAAAAGAATCAAAAGAATCAAAAGAATCAAAAGAATCCAAAGAATCAAAAGAATCAAAAAAATCAAAAGAATTAAAAGAATCAAAAGAATCAAAAGAATCAAAAGAATCAAAAGAATCAAAAGAATCAAAAGAATCAAAAGAATCAAAAGAATCAAAAGAATCAAAAGAATCAAAAGAATCAAAAGAATCAAAAGAATCAAAAGAATCAAAAGAATCAAAAGAATCAAAAGAATCAAAAGAATCAAAAGAATCAAAAGAATCAAAAGAATCAAAAGAATCAAAAGAATCAAAAGAATCAAAAGAATCAAAAGAATCAAAAGAATCAAAAGAATCAAAAGAATCAAAAGAATCAAAAGAATCAAAAGAATCAAAAGAATCAAAAGAATCAAAAGAATCAAAAGAATCAAAACAAAAGCCCTGCTCACATTTTCACCAACTATTCAATTTCTTCTACCCAAAGCGCTCTAGTTTTGATCTTTCCACTTATAATACTTTCATGTTCTTTCTAAATATTCTACCTTGAATTTTCACAACTCGCCGAAATGCCAAAAATTAAATAAGGATCAAAAGAATCGAAAGAATCAAAACGAATCAAATGAATCAAAGGAATCAAAAGAATCAAAAGAATCAAAAGAATCAAAAGAATCAAAAGAATCAAAAGAATCAAAAGAATCAAAAGAATCAAAAGAATCAAAAGAATCAAAACGAATCAGAACGAATCAAAACGAATCAAAACAATCAAAACGAATCAAAACGAATCAAAACAAATCAAAACGAATCAAAACGAATCAAAACGAATCACAACGAATCAAAACGAATCAAAACGAATCAAAACGAATCAAAACGAATCAAAACGAATCAAAACGAATCAAAACGAATCAAAACGAATCAAAACGAATCAAAACGAATCAAAACGAATCAAAACGAATCAAAAGGATCAAAAGAATCGAAAGAATCAAAACGAATCAAAACGAATAAAAAAAAAACAGTCAAAATAGTTTCGAGAGAGTGTCAAATAGCATCCAAAAATTTTCATAAGAGTTTCGAACGAATCTTATAGAGTCTACTCAAGACCCTTGACGTATTTTTCAAAGAGCTTCAAAAAGGCTTCAAAAGAGTCTAAACAAGTCTTAAAAGGTACTTTAAGACTCCTCATGGTGTATAGAGACTGTGTCAACAGAGTTTCAAAAGAATTTTCAATGGTCGTAAGAATGTTACAAAAAAGTATCAAAAGAATCTTAAAAGAGTCTCAAAAAAGTGTGGAAATAGTGTAAGCGTATTATCTCTAAAGATTCTAAAAAGTTTAAAATGGTACCAAAAGATGCAATGTTATTCTCAAAAAGGTCTAAAAGGAGTTTTTTTTTTAACGAAAACAACACAAGACTTTCAAGAAAGTTTGAATAAGGCCTTAACAAGGTCTCAAAAAAGTCCCAAAAAAGCTCGAAAAAGTCTGAAAATCCACCAAAAACATTTGAGAGTTTTAAGAATGAATCAAATGACTTTTCATTAGTCTTAAAAGCGTCTTTTAAGAGTCTCAATAGAGTTTCTATTTGTCTTAACAGTCTGAAAACAGTCTCATAAGAATCTCAAATGAGCTACAGAATGCATCGAAAGAACGTCAAAACAGTTTAGTTTCAAAAGAGCCTCAAAAAAGTCTTCAAAAGCTCTCTAAAGGGTCTCAAAAGATTTGTTAAAAGGGTCTCAGAAGAGTCTCAAAAGAGCCTATTGGCTTGAGATAATGGTCTTAAATGAATCTGAAAAGAGGTTGAGTTTCAGTAAAGTTTCAGAAATTCTCTCTAATGATGTTGAGCAAAATCAGCGAGATCAAAAAAATTATACAAAACAGTCTCGAAAAAGATTCAAATGTGTCTCAAAAGAATCTCAAAATTATTAATTCAAAATTGTTCAAATTATAACAACTTGAAAATTATATTCTCGAATCAATTATTTCGTGATTTTTAATGAACTTCATTTTCAAAGGAAGAAAGCAAGAAATTAATATTAAAACTTGTTCGCAGATTTTTCTTAATTTTACTTCGGAAAATTTGACTTATAAAACAATAAGTCGCAGTCCAGCTTGACCCACATATGGGCATATTTCATCAAACATAAGCGTACTAAGCAGATTGTGAAGAAGCCCTCATATCGAAAGGCTTCAAACTTCTAGGGCCAGAAAAAAACAACGGAGAAAAAAGGGTCCCTCACAAAAGTACCAGCAACTTTTCGAGAGACCTTTCTTTAACGAGATGAAAAAAGTGGCACTTTAGCAGCAACAACACGGAACGGTAGTCGGATTCGACTTTTCTCGTTTCGTAACACATCAACTTGAGCCTCCATCATGGGCGGAAAATGTGGGCTCAGATTCTTCACTTTACTCACTCGCTCTCGATCCGGAAGGGTTGTTCAAAACAATTTGTTGCATGCGCTTCCCAGTTTCCAAGAAGATGGTAGCCGTAGCAAAAAAAAACTCATCAGCATAGCGAATTTGCAAAATTTGAAATGAAGGGAAAAAAGTTATGACGAAAGGTTTTGCAATGTGCCATTTGGTGAATGGGAGTGTGCACATTTTACCCTCGTAAGTTTTTTTTCCACTTTCTGGCAACAACGGTTCCATTTAGGGATTTAACCAGCTTGTGCAGAAACTAAAATAGCAAAAGAGTTTTCCCTTCCGGCTTCCTCCGTGGGATCTCTAGGTGGTTTATTGTATTTCGAGAGCGTGTCCTTGACGAGATTCTCCTCCCTGTGTGTAGACTGATTTAATGAAATTGTTTCCCTAATGTAGTTCTTTGTTCCTTTAATTCGTTTCCAAGACATCTTCACTTTCCCATTCATTTTTTTTAATTCATGATTCTAGCATAAATAAGGGCACCGTGACATTTATTCATTATCTTTTGTTTTATGTAGGCGTGGCAGCTAACTTTAAGCAGATTTGGTGCTCTCAACTCTTTACTCTCAACTATCGAATGTCGACTTTCGATTTCCAACTCTAAACTCTCAACTCTTTAAATCGATTCGCGAAACCCGACTTTCAACTTTCGACTCTAGATGTCAACTCCTGACTTTCGACTTTCGACTCTGTATGTCGACTATCAACAGTCGATTTTTTACTTCCGACTCTCAATTTTCGACTATCGACTTTCAATTTTTGACTCACGACCCTCAACTGTTGAAATCGATTTTTGGCTCTCAACGTTCAACTACTGAATTCGCTACTGAATCTTCTCTTGAAGTTCGCCTCTCGATTCTCGACTCAAGCCTCTCAACTCTCGACTCTCAACTCTCGACTCTCGACTCTCGACTATCGACTATCGGCTGTCAACTCTCGATTCTCGACTCTCGAATTTCGAATCTCGACTCTCGACTCTCGGCTCTCGACTCTTGACTCTCGACTGTCGACTGTCGACTCTCGACTCTCGACTCTCGACTCTCGACTCTTGACTCTTGACTCTCGACTTTTGACTCTCGACTTTTGACTCTCGACACTCGACTCTCAACTCTCGACTCTCGACTCTCGACTGTCGACTCTCGACTGTCGACTCTCGCCTCTCGATTCTCGACTCTTGACTTTTGACTCTCGACTTTTGACACTCGACTCTCAACTCTCAACTCTCGACTCTTGACTTTTGACTCTTGACTGTCGACTCTCGACTCTCGAGTCTCGAGTCTCGACTCTCGACTTTCGATTCTCGACTCTTGAGTCTCGATTCTCGACTCTCGATTCTCGACTCTCGACTCTCGATTCTCGACTCTCGACTTTCGACTCTCAACTCTCGCCCTTCGACTTTTGAATCTTGAAGTGTCAAGTCTCAAGAGTGTCTCAAAGCAGTCTCAAGAGAGTCTCGAAAGAGTCTCAATAGAGCCTCAAAACATTTCCACAAGAGCTTCAAAATCAAATTATAGGAGTCTATAAAAGTCTCGAATGATTTTTTCTAAAAGTCTTGAGAGAGTTTCAAAAGATTCATAAATGTTCTCAAAGATTGTCAAAATAATCTCGAAAATGCAAAGGTCGACTGTCGGTTCTCTTCTATTAACTCTCGACTTTTATTTCTCTACTCTCGACTCTTGACTCACGACTCTTGTCTCGACTTTCATCTCTCTATTCTCGACTCTTGACTCTCCACTCTATTTCAATTTTTGACTCTCGACTCAAGACTCTCATCTCTCGACTCTCAACTCTCGACTCTTGCCTCTCGACATTCGACTCTTGAATCTTGAATCTTATCTCTTGACTCTAGAAGCCCTACTATCCCCTGACTCCCAAATCTCGACTCTCGACTCTCAATTCACGACTTTCGACTCTCGACTCAATACTCTTGACTGTCGACTCTTGACTCTAGGCTCTCGAACCTCGACTCTCGACTCCCCACTATTGACTCTTAAATATCGACTCCCGACTCTCGAGTCTCGATCACCGATCCTCGTTTCTCGAATCTTGACTATCGACTCTGGATTACCGATTCTCGATTCACAACTATAGACTATCCACTCTCAAATTTCGACTCTCATCTTTCGATTCTTGACAACCAACTCTTTGTATCGACTCTGGTCTCTGGAATCACGACTCTCAACTCTCAACTCTGGACTCTCGACTCTCGACTCTCGACTCTCGACTCTCGACTCTCGACTCTCGATTCTCGACTCTCGACTCTCGTCTCTCAACTCTCGACTTTCGACTTTCGACTCTCGACTCTCGACTTTCGACTCTCGACTCTCGACTCTTGACTCTCGACTCTCGACTCTTGATTCTTGACTCTCGACTCTCGACTCTCCTCCTTTGACTCTCGACTCTCGACTCTTGACTCTTGACTCTTGACTCTCGACTCTCGACTCTTGGCTCTCGACTCTCGTCCTTTGACTCTTGAATCTTGACTCTCGAATCCTAGCTATAGACTCTCCACTATCGACTCTGGATTCTTGAAATCAACTTCGTCTCTCGATTCTCGACTCTCGACTCCCGAATCTCGACTCTCGGATCTTAACATTCGACTCTCGATTCTAGAATCAAGACTGTCGACTTTTGACTCTCGACTCTAGACTCTCGACTTTCGACTCTTGACTCTCCACTCTCGGTTCTTGACTCTCGACTCTAGACTCTCGACTCTCAACTCTTGACTTTCGACTCTCGATTCTCGACTCTTGACCTCGACTCTCGACTCTCGACTCTCGACTTTCGACTCTCGACTCTCGTCCTTTGACTCTTGAATCTTGATTCTCGACTCCTAGCTATAGACTCTCCACTATCGACTCTGGATTCTTGAAATCACCTTCGAATCTCGATTCTCGACTCTCGAATCTCAACTATCGACTCTCAACTCTCAATTTCCGAAAAACTCTCAACACCATCTCAAGAGTGTCTCAAGCAGTCTCAAGAGAGTCTGATAAGCGTCTCAATAGAGCATCAAAACATTTCCACATGAGCCTTAAAATCATCTTAAAGGAGTCTATAAAAGTCTCAAATGAGTTTTTCTAAAAGTCTTTAGAGTGTCTCCGAAGATACAAAAATGTTCTCAAAGTTTGTCAAAATAATCTCGAAAGATGCAAAGGTCGACTGTCGGTTCTCGACATTATCTTTCGACTTTCATTTCTCTACTCTCGACTCTTGACTCATAACTCTTTTCCCGACTATCGTCTCTCGATTCTCGACTCTTTACACTTCACTCTATTTCAATTTTTGACTCTCGGCTCTCAACTTTCAAATTTACTATTCTCTATTCATGACTTTCGACTCAAGTCTCTCGACTCTCGACTCTCGAACTCTCGCATCTCGACCTTCGACTCATGAATCTTGAATCTTGACTCTCGACTCTAGACTCTCTACTATCGACTCTCGATTCCCGACTTTCGACTTCCGATTCTCGACTCTCGACTCTTGAAATCAACCTTCAACTCTCCACTCCCGAGCCTCGACTCTCGACTCTCGACTCGATGCACGACTTTCGACTCCCGACTCAAGACTCTCAACTTTCGACTCTCGACTTTCGACTCTCGACTCTCGAATCTCGATTCTCAACTCTCGATTCTCGACTCTCGAATCTCGATTCTCGACTCTTGACTCCCGACTCTCAACTCTCAACTCTTGACTCTCGACTCTGAATTATTGACTCCAAAATCTCAACTATCGAATCTTGAACATTGACCCTCGTTTCTCGAATCTCGACTATCGACTCTTCATTATCGACTCTCGATTCATAACTATTGACTATCTACTCTCAAATTTTGACTGTCAACTTTCGATCCTTAACAACCAACTCTTTATAGCGACTCTCGACTTTCGACTCTCAACTTTCGACTCTCAACTTTCGACTCTCGATTTTCGACTCTTGACTCTCGTCTCTCGACTCTTGACTATCGACTCTTGAATCTTGACCATCGACCCTCGTTTCTCGACTTCTCAACTCTCGATCCTCGGCTCTTGACCCTCGTTTCTCGACTTCTCGACTCTTGACTAAGACTATTCAATCTTAACTGTCGACTTTTGTCTAAAGGCTCCCACTACCGACACTAGACTCTCGATGCTAGAATCTCGAATCTTGAATCTCGATTATCGACACTCGACACTTAAATCTCGACACAAATCTCTTGACTATCGACTCTCAATTTTCGACTTTCAACTTTAAACTTTCGATTCTTGATTATCAACTCTTTTTATCGACTCTCGAGTCTCAACTCCCGACTTTTGGCTTCTATTCTCGTCTTTTAACTCTCAACTCGACTTCTGACTCGACTTTTAACTTTTGACTCTTGACTCACAACTTTCGACTGTCAACATAATTTTCCCGAATACCAAATTTGACCTCAATTCAAATCAAACCAACCCAAGGATTCATAGAACTTTCCAGATTCCATCGCTTAAAGTTTGTCTTTCCTGCTAAAAAAAAATATAAACAAAAATAATTACATAAACGCCAAACCATTCATCACGTTTTCGCGATTTTCGGTGCGCATTTTTCAAGTGCACTTTGCAGTCCGAAAATAAATAACAGCTAGGTAGCAAGGCAGCAGTTGTTTCAGCCAAATTCTGTCAGAATTCCACGAGCACCCTCTCCATCACTTGTCAAGTAGGGTTTGAGTTGAGTAGTGAGCCAAAATGTAGACATGCTAACCCCCTACCTTCCCGACCTAACGAGAAAAATATTAACAGCAACAGCTAACATAGATACAGCAAGAATGCAGCAGCAGATCTGCAAGCACGTGATAATTTATGGTGCAGCATCATGACTGATGCAACTGATGACGTTCTCCCAGCAGCAAGCAAGTAATTAATGATTCAAACACATGAACCCGAGTCCATGAATCGAAAAACGGGGTGTTACCTTGTCCTAGTCCTAGGACCAAAGATTGTGGGAAGAGAAAATTTGCCAACCCAACCGAAATTGGTCGCTAACTTTATTGAACTTGAAAACTAATTAGGTACTGTTCGTCGAGGGTGTGATTTATTTAGATTGGGTGCAACAGCTTAGACGAGATTGGGGGAACTATGCAGTAAGTAATTTTGGAGAAAAGAAAAAATCTAATGATAGTTTAGTAAGATTGTTTGATGAAAGTTTTGAAAGCTGTAGCGTAGCAAGCTTCTTGGGACCTTTCTAATTATGATATACCAATTATGTTTGAACTATTTTACAGCACCATGATTTGCCGAGCTTCCCCTCACTATATAAACAACGCAGATTTTTCAAATAAATTTCATTGAAAGATTCGAAAAAATCGCTCCGATTCGTACAAAAAAAATCTGGGGCTTGTGAAATTGCTTAGTTGGAAAGTCAGTTGCCCCATGAGCCGATGTCCGCGAGTTCGAGCTCCAAAGTAACAAGAACACGTACTGGATAAGTTTTTCAATGACTGTCCGCCAACTACAACGTTGATACATATGAAGTTGCGTATGCCATAAAGATGATAAATCGACTATAATCGAAACAAAAAAAAACGAATCAAGAAAGAAGAAGAATGAGGATTATGAAAATCGGCTTAACTTGATAATATGATTTATTGTATTGGTGGAAAAACTTTGATTTATTTATGTGAATTTTTGTATTGAATACCCCTTATTTTGTTGAAAAGGAAGGGCGTTCATATAAATTCAATCTATCTATATATGCATTTAAAAATAAACGTTTGTCTGTCTATTCTCTATGAACTCAGAAGACTATTGAACTTATCATCGTAAAATTGGATTGTTGGTTTTATCACCGCGATTTTTTATACTTCGAAGTTATCGACTTTTTTCGGAGAGTTTTAGAAATAATCAAAACAAATTACCAGTTGTCCATACGTTTCGAGCTACTATTACATTCGCTCCTCTTCAGTGAACACTAAAGTTATATTTTACGTTTTAGAATTACACTATAAATCTAAATTTTAATTTAAACTCACAATTGACTGGCTATCGTCTCAACTATTTTGGTTTTGGACAGTTTGTTTTGTTTTACGTTTACATTTGTTTGTCAGTGTCTGTGTTAACTTTGATATTATTTCTATAAAACTTTCTACAGAACAGATTTCACATCATAATATGATTTTTGTTTTGATGATTTGATTTATTGGTAATAAAGAGGAGGAGGTCCCATGTAGAATCCATTAAAATGTGACAGAACTTGAACCATTTTTAAACAGTTTTGATTAAATTTGGTACACATCTTAGTTTTGACGAAATTAACAAAATATGACAAAACTCGAATTATTTCCCAGAGACCGTTGCACGTAAAAATTTTTAAATGATAAGTTAAAAGATTGAATTTTAAAAAAGTTTTGGTTTAGGCTCCCATATCGAATATCCGTTTACTATGACAATATCGAAAAAGTTTGGAGAGATTTGCATCAGACTTGCTACTTTATTATTTTTGGCATAATGACATGATTTTTTATGTTGATAGACAAGTCATTGTATAATTAGATAATTTATTGTTCTGTCAGACCACTTCTTTTTTTTTCAGAATAAGGAAGGAAGGTTCACATACGAAATTTAAGTAATATGTGATAAAACTGCATCAAATTTCATGAAGTTTTGATCAAATTCGGTGCACATTCTGATGTAATGAGATTATCGAACAAATTTCACATAGTTTGCACCAAACTGGTAAAGTTTGTATTGATAGATAAGTTATGACTAAATATAGTTTTGTTGATTGATCTTCCCATGTTTGTTATGATGATTTTCATAGTATTTTTTTTCTGTATTCTCACATTCAATCTTCTGTAATATAATCTAACTAACTTTAATAAGATTGGTAAACAAGTCAGATTTCATAGTGACTCCCACTTAAACCGTTATTATTTATTATAGGATGGGAAACTGTTCAGAAAAAAACTTAAAACAAAGCCATTTCTTGAATATTCAGTAACAGTAATGAAATAATGAATAAAATTGATAAGATTTTTTGGAAAATTCTTAACATTGTAGTATTGAGAGAAATAAAGATACAGATCATTCAAGAAAAACCAGCAATAACAAATGTTGAAGAACAATTATTGAATTCACAAAAACAATTTATTCTCAATCCATAGGGTCAAAGACCAATGACTTTTTTCAAAAATATAATTCATAAACTCAGATCTTGATAGCGATACTTGAAAAGGATCGCTTTTTCGTGAAAATGCAAGTAATATCGTATATTAGTTTTAAATATATTCTTCTGTATTTAAGAATTTCGAAAACTGAGCCGAATATTCTAATTTAGATATTCTTTCAAAAAATAATCCTTAAATTGTTTCTAAATTTAAGATGAGCTATTTTTTTTAGAAAGCATATTTTTGTTACAACATTTACTTGATTTGAATAAAAAACAAATATTATTTGTAATGCGTTGCAAAGCACAGCGGGCCGGCTAGTATTCAATAATTTTAGCTTTCGGTGTAGGGAAATTAAGCTCTAGTCCATGCTCCCTTTGGCAGGCCAAAGGTGCAATTTCGAGATTTATATGTCAAGATATGGACTTAATATGAAAAATCAAGGATACAAGCAAACCACATTTTTTAACAATCTGCATACCATTTTCCAAGAGTTAAATTCATATAACTGCGTGATTTTTTTTTAATTTAAAAAAAACTGCAAATTAAATTAAAACTAATCAAAAAAGTACTTTTTTTCAAAAATTGCAGGAAAAACCGAAATCTGTGTCTTATTTTTACATCCAATGCACAATGAGGAAAAAAGTGTACAAACCGTGAAGAAATTCAATATCTTTCGTCCTACATGACCCAAATCTATGAAATAATACTTTCCTTTTGTGAAAATTTCCGGAAAATCGATTGGACATAGTTGCAAACGCCGCACAAGCTTGCGAACGGAGATATAGTGCCTTTTTAACCCCTAATTTCCCTATATTTTGTAAACACTCCAGGAAAACACTGTTTCGAACCAAAGAATTTTGTACGAAAATTTTGAACCAAATGGGTTGTATCTTATGTGATTTTTTTCGAGGAATCCAACGAAGCTTATTTGAGCCACCGCACGGATTGGGAACAGGAGTTATGGCTGTTTTACCCTCAATTGCCCAACATTTTTCAAATAGCTCAGAAAAAGCATGTTGGTACTTGATAATTTTGAACCAAATGGGTTGTATTTTGTGGAGTTTTTTTTTCGAGGAATCGAATGAAGGCTGTTTGAGCCACCGCACGCTTTGGAAAATGGAGTTATGGCTGTTTTACCTTCAATTCCCCTACATTTTTCAAATTGTTATGAAAACGCATGTTCGGACTTGAAAATTTTGAATCTATTGGGACGTATCTTGTGTGATTTTTTCTGAGGAATCGAATGAAGGCTATTTGAGCCAACGCACGCTTTGGAAAATAGAGTTATGGCTGTTTTTACCCTCAATTCCCCTACATTTTTCAACGATTTCCGAAAAAAGCATGTACGGACTTGAAAATTTTGAACCAAATGGATTGTATCATATGCAATTTTTTCCAAAGAATCCAACGAAGCCTATTTGAGCCACCGCACGGATTGGAAACAGAAGTTATGGATGTTTTACCCTCAATTTCCCTACATTTTTTCAAATTGTTAAGAAAAAGCATGTTAGGACTTGAAAATTTTGAACCAAATGGAACGTATCATGTGTGATTTTTTTCGAGGAATGCAACGAAGCCTATTTGACACACCGCACGCATCGGAAACAGGAGTTATGGCTGTTTTACCCTCAATTCCCTTACATTTTTCGAAAAGTTCAGAAAAACGTGATCGGACTTGAAAATTTTGAACCAAACGAGACTTATCTTATGCAATTTTTTCTGAGGAATCCAATGAAGGCTGTTTGAACCCCGCACGCTTTGAAATATGGAGTTATGGCTGTTTTTACCCTCAATTCCCCCACATTCTTCAATGATTTCTGAAAAAATGTAGGGGAATTGAGAGTATTGCATTTTCATAACAATTTGAAAAATTGAGAGGAATTGAAGGTAAAACAGCCATAACTTCGTTTTTCGAAGTGTGCGGGGGCTCAAATAGCCTTTATTCGATTGCTTGGAAAAAACCATACAAGATACAACACATTTGGTTCAAAATTTTCAAGACCGAATAAGCTTTTTTCAGAAATAATTGAAAAATGTAGGGGAATTAAGGGTAAAAACAGCCATAACTCCATTTTCTGAAGCGTGCGGTGGCCAAAACAGCCTTCATTCGATTCCTCAGAAAAAATTACACACGATAGGTCTGTTTTTGTTCAAAATTCTCTGGCTCGAAACAGTGTTTTTCTGGAATGTTTACAAAGTATAGGGGAATTAGGGGTTAAAAAGGCACTATATCTCCGTTCGCAAGCTTGTGCGGCGTTTGCAACTATGTCCAATCGATTTTCCGGAAATTTTCACAAAAGGAAAGTATTATTTCATAGATTTGGGTTATGTATGACGAAAGATATTGAATTTCTTCGCGGTTTGTACCCTTTTTTCCATATTGTGCAATGGCTGTCATACAAAAGTTATGGTGACATTTTGGCTGACGTCACCTGTCTAAAGTATTTTCAAAATAATGTACAGTATCAATCATAATTGTTTGGAAATGGTAAGCACGCACACTGTCACTTCGACTTTGAACTTCCAAAACCTTTCACTTTGATAACATCGATCTATTGATGAGGTGAAAGTTATGTGAGGTTCAATACTTTAAGTTTAGACCGAAAAATACGATTTCTTTAGAATTTTGTACGGTTGATGGGAACAATATCTTTTCCATAAAAAAAATAGTCAAACAATGTCTGATAAAAGCAATAACGAACAGAAAAAATGGAATAGGTACGTACATCTATAGAACTTTTCGAAATCTTTGGACAGGGTAGTTTTATATTTCGAAAATTACACTACAAAATCTTAATGATTGGCGCTGCGTAGTTTAGGAGAAATTACAATTTGAACGGCAAAAATCAAAAGTGTTCCATTTTCGTGGAATTCCTGTGTCTCAGGCCACACAAACTCTAGATAGCTCATATTTTGAGAAAAACAGTGGGACAAAATTTGATAAAAAAAATATCTTCACGGGAGAAGGTTGTGACAATTTGCAGTCCAAGTGTCAGTGCCGTGTGCTTCCCATTTCTATACAATTATGAACGGTACACGAAGGTAGTTGAACAACTTTTAATTTTTCATCAATTCTGGTTTTGAAATTAGTTGTAAATTAACGGATGTTGGTCTAACGCTGAAACACTATTTTGTAGGAAGTGTTTTTGTGGATAAAAAATGAAGTACTTTCAAATTCAATATTAAGTGAGTTTCAGGCGGTGAACGGATAAAGAGATTCAAAACTTCTTTTCCGAATTCCTGAATTCAAATTTGAACAATATAACGTAAAAAAATTCACTAGTAATAAATTCCAAAACTAAATTGTGTGAGTTCTGTAAAGTTTTCAGAGCCAAAAAACAAAAATTCCTGTGGACGCTGTTTTCAATGTTGAAATGTTGGTGCTTTGGTAAAATGTATTTGAAATCGTTTCCAGGACTTGAAAACATAGAAAATGTTTCTTTTGGTTTTCAATTTATCGGTAAGTTTTAATGAAAACTTTGAACTTTGGTTTAGTTGGGTTTTTTTTTGTGAAAAGATAAGAATGATGTTTCCAACTTCCAACCTTTGTTTCGTATTTTATTACTAGACTGGTACCTAGGCCGAGCGAACAGGGGTTTTAAAAAAATTATACGGTAGCAACGGGAAATAACTGGAGGTTTTAAAAATAAGTGTTTACATATTGGCTCTCCTCCGCCGGAATTCTGTATCATATCACTCTAGGTCTTAGACGTTTCATTTTACGACACTATTATGATGTTCACAAATTGAAACTAAAAAATCTTGAATTGAAATTATACAAATCTTTTGTTTTGATTCTCTAATCTTGAAATTCAAAGCCGTACATAGTCTTTTTAATGAGATTTCCTTAAGAAGTGCAACTAAACAAGTTCTGATTTGGAAACAAACATTTTAACTTAAAAATTCATTAATCAAATATTTATTTAACACATTTATAATTTGGTAGCCACGTGACAGGTATTTACAAAGCTCACGATGGTCAACAGAATAAGCAAAAAAAAAGTTCAAACCTTGAGATCTATTTATTACTTTATTACTAATCGCTTATTGTATTATTCAAAAAATCGTTTATGTCGTTGCTAATTTTATACTTATATGAAACTAGCTGACCCGGTGTGCTTTGCTACACCTTTAAAAATCAAATGATATTTTAAGAAATTATTCCAATTTTTATTGTTTTGTTGGCATTATTTTAAATCAAATTATGACATAATTCATAAGCAACTGCTATAAAATGAGAGCTGCAGCTGGAGTTTCGAATTGCAACACAAAGATAACTTAAACTTATATTCTGAATCTTGATCTAAAAATGTGTGTTGAAGATCTGATAATTTTAATCTGTTTCCTTATTTTTCGCTTTATAAGGAAGGGTCTCAAATAAATCGTACGCAAACAATCTAACTTATAAAATATAGTTGTTTTTGCTTGATATGCTGTACTTCCCTTCACTCCCTGCTGAATAGAGATCGTGATCTTTAAAAATCATGCCCATTTTTTTCGTTCCCAAAAATCCTCTTAAATACAATATAGTTCCATTGGTTGATAAGTTTTTGAGCTTTACATCAAATTCATATGGACCCCCCACCTCTTTCTTCCCCTCTCTACACTGTAAAATGTAATGCTCTAACAATCGTAGAAACATATTTCGCAACCATGTCCCTTTCCGTGCCATATTTGTTTCCATTTGTTGGCTTCTTTAGCATAAATTGAGAACTTATGCTAACAAAATTGTATTCAGCTCACCTCCCACCTCCCATGTAGCTTTTCACTGAAAGGAGCATGGTGTGTCAGATAATCGTAGAATCATACAAAGATAAATTTCCATGTTTAGTTTTGTCCATTTCTCGAATTTTCTAAAAAAAAAAGTTAAATGTAAGCTTTCCTCTTTCCTTCCTATATTCCATGCCATCCAAATTTGGTTTTATTTAAGTAGTAAATTTTTGAGTTATATATACACTTGAAAGGGAGTACCATCCCCCTTTCCATTCTCTTTTTTCAATAGAGGGGTGATAACTTAATATTCAAAAAAGTATTTTTCGTACTCAATTACTTTTTGATGATTATGATGAAATTTGGTTTCATTTGCTCGATTAATTCTCGAGTTATGCAAAAAAAAAAATGGAAGAAAATGGATCTTACCGCTTAAAAGATACGGCTTCAATTTATAATAGAAACATTTCTCGTATCCAAATACACTCACATGTCAAATATGGTTAAATTTGCTTGATCAGCTCTCCAGTTATACTGAAAATTGTAAGGGAGACTTCGCCTCCCCCTTTTCATTCACCTCTTCGAAAGAGTGAGGGATACCAAATATTCATAGAAGCATTTCTCGTACCCAAATATCGTTCCATGCCAAATTTGGTTCCATTTGCTGTTGTAGTTCTTGAGTTATGCAGTAAAAATTGTATGAAACTCCCCTCCCTCTTTCCTTCCTCCCCACTGTAAGAAGGAAGGGGTCTCAAACAATCATTAGAACATGTCACGTTCCCAAATACCCGCCCATGCCAAGTTTGGTTCCATTTGCTTAATTACTTTCTTAGTTATGTTGAAAACTATAAAAAAGGCCCCTCCCCCCTTTATATCTCCCTACTGGAAAGAGGGAGGGGTCTCAAATAATCATAGAAATATTTTTCGTATCCAAATACCCTCCCATGCCAAATTTGGTTCCATTTGCTTTATTAGATTTTGAACTATATAAAAAAATATGAAAGAGGCCCCTCCCCCTTTCAACTGGAAAGAGGGAGGGGTCTCAAATAATCATTGAAATATTTTTCGTATCCAAATACCTTCCCATGCCAAATCTGGATCCAATATCTTGATTAGTTCTCGAGTTGTATGAAAAATTGTAAGGAAGCCCCCCCCCCTTCCTATCACGCCACTGAAAGGAGGGAGGGGTACCAAATATTCATAGAAATATACCTCGCTCCCAAATACCACCCCATGCCAAATACAATACTATTGCTTGATGGGTTCTCGAGTTATGCAAAAAATTGTCTTTTTTTTGGGAGGCCCCTCCCCCCCTTCATGAGAGAGGGAGGGGTCTCAAACCACAATAAGAACCTTCCCCTGCCTCCAATACCCCCACCTGCCAAGTTTCACGCAAATCGGTTCAGTAGTTTCCGAGTCTATAGGGAACAGACAGACAGACAGACAGACAGACAGACAGACAGACAGACAGACAGACTGAAATTCATTTTTATATATATAGATATACTTCAAAAAATAATTTCAGGCTTGATTTTGTTTTATGTTTTCTGTTCCTCTAAATGCTCAGTAAAGTTTTCGAAAGGGCAGCTATGCAATTGCAATTTTTGAATTCACATTTTTCGAAGTGCAAAGAATTCATGAACTAATTTTGTTTAACTTGGGTGTCTTGATTCCTAATTTGAAATGAGTTTTTTTTTATCATCTTTCGTTTTTAGAAAAAAAGTTTTAAAAAATAGGTATCTAAATATTGTAAAAAAATTAAAGTTAAAAATAAAAGTTTTGAATCCAAATTTTCCTGAAGACCACGATTTGACTTCTGAGAAGAAAGTTTAAGATTTTTTTTATGTTGTTCCATTATGTAAAATAAGTGAATTTTGACGATTTTTTAGGAAACTTTTAAGCCATATTAAATTTTAGATGTTTTTTGAAGCAAAAGTAAAATTGTTTTATAGTCTTCATTGAATTTGTTGAATGAAAAAACATCTAATAATACAGAACCTTTAAAAAATGTCAGGAATAATTGTCATGAAGTCATTTCGAATTTCTAGAATAGAATAAAGCTTTTTAGATTGTTGAGTCTCTGAAGCTAGAATATTCAGACAAAACATGATTTTTTTTATTTAATGGAGGGTAATAAACAGATTCAGAATCAGTTTGTGTTTTTAAAGTATATTTGATGGTTCATATGTGAAATCATTGATTGATTTCACTCAAACCTGATTCATGTTCACACTTTGATCGCCATTTAACAAAAACCAGAGGTGGTTAATCTGACAAATGGTTTGAGTTCAGGACGCCAACATCTTCCAAATTCGTCAATTAAACATAGGTACCAAGAATGCTGTTCCTTTGAGTATTCAATAATTTTATTAAATAAGTTTTCGAAATGATAGGACGTTTTTTATTTAAAAAAGTCCTTCTAAAATAATTACGAACAATTTTTTTATCAGCTTCATATTTTCTTTTCATTTTCGCACAAATTTATCGAACTTTATAGTTCTACTGTTCAATTTTTCAGGACAAATCCTGTATAGTTATTGAAACTTTTTGTGTTTATCTGTAGATAATTTCCCTAAAGTTGACAAAAAATAGTACAGACCCCGTTCGATTTTGGCAACATTCGTTTTTGGCAACAAATTGTTTTTTGAAATAACATCACCTAATATTTTCCGCTTTTACAGGACCTATATAAATTTTAAAAAACATCCTAACTAAGTTTTAACGTTTTTGAATATTGATAAAACGTGTAAACAGTAACAAAAAAATTGAAAAAAGTTATAATGTACTCAAAAATAACAAAAAAACATAAAAATTTCATAAAACTACAAAAAAAAACAAACAAAAACTAGAAATGACAAAAAATTTAAAAAAAAAATGTATAATGATAAAAATAATAAATATGTTCTAAAATAACAGACACTCTAAACCAGTGATTTTCAAACTTTTTTGACTCACCGCCCCTTTTTGCTGAAGTCCAGGGCTCACCGCCCCCCTTAGCCATTTTTTATATACTAGCCCCTATCTGTTGAAATTGTCGGAAAAATACTTTCGTTTGAAGATTATATCGTAAACATTTATGTATGGAACAAAGCTCAAAATTCACTTGTATTCATTATTATGCAAATGATTTCAATGAGATTTGAAGTGAACATTTAAAATACCTTCAAATATAATTGAGACATTTTGCTCAGATTACACAATTGAAAACTTTTTAAAAAATTTAACAAAATTTTAATAAAATGTTATTTTGTTACATTTGTTACTATTGCCAAGTTATCATTTTTTTTTTTTTTGATAAACAAAAGTTAATAAAATTGATCTCAAATATCTTTACAGCCTAGCAATCCTCGTTCGAATATTTACAATTATGTTATTTTACAGGACAAATACTTTAGGTCTGAATTAATAATAATATATTCAAGCATGATTACCTGATATTTTCTTAGTAACACTAGGCAACAAAACTCACATTTTCCGAGGTGCAGAGAATGTAAAAGTAATTTATGACTTATCTTGGGGCACTGATTCCAAATATGCATTTGTTTTTTTTTTCTTTCAGCTTTTGTTTTCGAAATAACTTTCGAAAATAGGTAAAAATTCATTATACAAATTTGTGCAATTTTTAGGAAAAGCTATAGGAGATTATCAATATTTTTATAATAAAGGTTTAAACTCAATGATCAACTTTCCCGAAGACCGCGAGTAATTTTGACTCCTAAGAATAAATATATTAGATTTTTCTTTTTGATATTATTTTCCAAATCTACAAAAAGCGAAAATTTTGATAAAATTCCAATAAAAATTTTAACTAAATTGAATCCTTGATATTTTAAAAACTATAAGTCTTATCGTTATACAGTCTTCAACAAAGTGATTAAATGGGTTAAAATCTTTAACATCAAATACTCAATGACTGTCTGGAATAGTATCAGAAAAAGTTGATAACTTATCTTTTAGAATTTCTTAAAATGGTAGAATCTAGATTTTTTAAGCGTTGTATCTTCAAAACAGGAATATCTAGGCAAGACCTGAATTCTTCATTGAATAAGGCATAAGAAATTGATTGATAAATCATCAGCATGTAGTTTATCAGTATTTAATGCAAGGTCGATTTTACCCAAAACTCAATTTTAATTTAATTATGCCAAACGTTCTTCATACCTTAAGCTTCTCTTGATGTTTTAAACTTTTTGATTGAAAAAACTGTAGTTTCCCCAAAAATGTACGGAAAACGGATAAAACGAAAACATTAGAGCGTGTCTTCTCGAAAACCGCTTTAATGCATTTATACTGTTTTGTCTCTGAAGGTCCCAAATGGTTTAAGAAGTTTAGACTTTTTAAGTACGTGATAGCAACATTATATCTAAAGTCTATTAGAAAATTGGTGAAAGAGTTAGAAATTATACAAGCGCAATATTTCGATCATTTTTATTATGCTTTCAGGTGACAGAAAGACAAATTTTAGGGCGAATGTAATGGAAGCTATTTTTTTTTTCCTTTTGAAATACTTATCTACAAAAACCTCTTTTTATTATATCTTCATTTGTGTTGTTTAGAAAACAATATTTGTAGTATTATCAGAGCTTCCTGAAGATTTATATTTGAAGCTTTTTTGATAATTAATCTTGAATCAAGCTGAAAGTAAGCGTTTAGTTATATATTCCTCATTTCTTGAACTTAGTATGTGCTGCCATTCCAATTTTAATTTGTTTTGAAACTAAAGCATGAGGCAATATAATCTCACCGCCCCCCAGAACCCTTCCAACGCCCCCCAAAATTCCAAATTAGGCTCCAGCCCCCTTGACAGCTCTCAATGCCCCCCTGGGGGCGGTAGGGACCACTTTTAAAACCATTGCTCTAAACATATAAAAAAAATCTATGTGTGTCTAAAACATGATAAAAAATAAAAAAAATGACAGAAAATTATTAAACAAAAAATTGAAAAAGGCGTTTATAAAAAATTAACAATTTGTTTTAAGAAAATAGTTGAGAAAAAAAACCGTTCAATTTTGGCACGGTTTGATTTTGGCAACACTAAGTTTTCAAGCATGTTTCCAAAAACGGAAAAGGCCTGTATTTACACTTACAAATCAGACAATAACGAACTTCCCTGGACCTGGAATTATCGGTATATGATTCTATACCGGACCGGCATTAATAAGCTACTACTACAACTTTCATTTGCTAGCCGACTCAGATGGTGCACTGGATAAGATATCGGACTAAAACGCGGAGATGAGATGTTACAGTGAGTTCGCTTCTCAAAATATTTTTTTTCGGGATGAATTTTCCAATAGGATTAAAATCCCATAAAATGTTCTTCTTCTTTCGCTTGAATGTATTGATCATGCTTCATTTAACATGGGAGCTTGAGTTTTTATGCCAGTAGTGCTTTTTCCAACATACCATCTTTTCTGTTTATAAAAAAAATTACAACCTCTTCTATGGGTGTAGCATTGCCGAATAGATAGGTTCTTAATTATACTCTTATGAAAATTCGCATCTCAATTATCTGGTGAGTATTGAAACAAATTTTTGGGGGTTGTCGTTTCTAAAAAAAAATGGATCATCATGGTCGAAAGTGTCATGTTCCTGATCTTCTACAAACTTCAGAGGTTTTCATTGACGCAACGTATTTAAGGGAAATAAGATAGTAGGGGAAAGTCGGGTAAAACGGACACCCTAAGGTAGAATCGCAATAGAAAATCTGTTATTGGCTTTTTCATCGCAGTCTTTGGTCAGACGGGTAATTTAGGTTGTTTGCTATCACATTAACCATCAGTATTAGTAAATTTCCCTCATCAAGACTGTTTTTATAGCAATCTAAAACTTGTTTGCAAATTACAGTTTTTCAAAATGGACGGGTAAAACGGACACTGCTGTACTAGTACATTTTCTGAGAAATAAGCTTTTGAGAATGTTTTTAAACCAAAATGAAGCCAACTGGTTCGAATCCGGTAGCGGAACGGTGTGGTTTTCGTAATTCCGTTATTAACAGTGCTGTTTTCACCAGGGATCAATTTTAAGCAGTTTTTATGGCCTATTTGAGATACTGAGTACTTTTTGACAGACAATTTCACTTGTCAAAGGTCTTCTGAAAGCATATGGAAGATCAAACTGACAAAAAAAAAATGAAATATCTAGAGAAACTTATGTGTCCGTCTTACCCGACCTAGCAATTTTTTTTGCAAGACGTTTGTTGTTCAAGCCCGTCGACCAAAATTCGATGGGTTTCCTCCAGATGGCCAATGAGAAGCCTAATAAAGATTCCACCGCTGGAAACGTTTGAAATTTTCAAAAATGATGCGAGTTATGGACTATTTTCTGAGTACAAAAAACTACATCGAATGGTGCAGCATGAAAATTTTTGTTTGTTTTGTTTACTATTATGAGACCTTGCTTGCTACAAATCAACAAAAGGTCCCGAAAGTGTTGATACACCTGGAAAACATATTCCCATCATTAGATTTTTTCCAAACATTGTAATTTCTTAAATACTGAAAGTGTCCGTTTTACCCGCAGTGTCCGTCTTACCCGACTTTCCCTTATATTTAATATTCATCGGCGATGGCGGCTTTCTTCCAACTTTGGCTTGATTGGTTAGAATATTAATTTTTTTATTCAGTTAAGTTGTTTAGTTTACCACTGGAAATTTAGTATATATTGAAAAATGTTCTGAATTTTATAAGAAATTATTTATATGGCAATGAGCGGAATGATGAGATGGAGCAAGATGATTTAGAGTTCATTATTTGCATTGGAGTATCTTAAATCTTTGCAAGCAAAATAAGTTTTTTTTCCAATTGACGGTATCTTCGGATCAAATAAGTTCTAGGTCCAAAGTCACTCATTTTATCTAAAAAAAATATCATTTTTCCTTCAAAAGATTTTGTTTGCCAGATATTTAGGCGAGATAAGGGCATAATGACCACCTTAAGGAAGACGCTTATTTAACCATAGAAAACAGCTATAATATGTGACTTACATCGTTGTTTCGTGTTCAGACACTAAAAAAGTCTATTTCCTAACTGGATTATACTTGAAAAGGTAGATCAAAACGTTTAAAAATGCACTTAAAAAAATCCGAAAGCTGAAAATTAGCCACTGTAGGGGCGTAATGAGAACCCCCACTGGGGCAGTATAAGCAACATTAATCGGGACACGATGAGCGTTTTCTGCCGAAGAATCTAGCAGCGAATTTCACTCGATGAAGTATACTGAATAATAGAGCTGCAGCTTGACTTGTTTCGTCTGAAGATTTGGCCTATTGGTAAGATGTCGGAGAGGTAATCAGTTGGCTCGAGTTCGATACCTGTTTGAGGTGTTTTTTTTTTCATTTACCATTCATGCATTTTACACTAAACGGTGAGGCGTAGATCCATCAAACAAAGCAATATTAAAACAATGTAAACTTTTTGTAGAATACAAGCAATTCACACACACTCAAACATTATATTTTTGGTGCTTTGCATCACCCGCCAAGATGCTACTAATCTCCTCGAACAGGAGTCGAACTCGAGCATACTGATTACATCGAGTTGAATTCGCTGCTAAATGCTACGGTAGAAAACGCTCATCGTGCCCCGAATAATTGTGCTTTGTTCGCCCCGAGTCATCAAGTTAAAGTAAAAACGTGTTTTAAAATTGATTATAGTGAAGAACCAAATAATGATGGTGAAAATTGAGAAACAGTGTGTTCTTTTTTTTGTTTTTTTGTTTTTCTGGGATTTTAACACTCTCGTGTTAACACAGTGTGTTCATCATGTTGCAGTGCGTACATTGAAGATTAAGATGATTTAACGATCATAAAAGCTTATTTTCCAGTGCTCAAAATTATAATATTTTCGTCACATGAGAACCGAGTGGGTTTTTCTAAAAAAAAAAATTTGTAAGGATATTTTTTTTGCTGAAAAATTAATACAATAGGAAGTACGGAACTAATCCTCAAGAAAATTTATTTAAGAAAATACGTACTTTTGTACAAAAGTGGAATGCTTATTATGCCCCGGGTGCTCTTTATGCCCTTATCTTCACTACATTACATTTAATTGACTCGTTAAAAAATCATATTCAAAATAACATTTTAAAATCTTCTTGAAAAATATAAATTAAATGTATCTACGACATTCTCAAACACTCCCATCCGTCATTGTTTACTGAAGGAAGTTCCCGTTCATGATAGTTTCCCATTATGAATATTTCCAGCCACGAAGAGAACTCCCAGATTGAAACCAACAAATAAAACAAACAAACAAACAACTTTATGCACATTCAATAGCTCACCTGTAAACAAACAGATTCGAGGCTAAAATATTCCACCGATGTTGCCGCAGAAATTGAAATTCACAATCCGAACTGCATCCAATTCGCCAGGTTTTTCTTTATTTTTTCACGAATACCTCGACGGGCGCTGTCCGGCACAGTCGAAATGGCAAAATAATCCATATGGTTGAGCTGGGCTGCTGCTGGTGCAGTCGAGTGAAAATTATTCCTTTTTTTTTTGTTGCTTCCCGATTCAATGCAGCACCAAATGCACCTGTATTCTATTTTTTCTTCTATTTTTTTATTTTACAAAGGTACAACTTCCCAACTTTTCACCGTAGGTTATCTTTTTGCACAGGGTTGTAACTTTTTTTTTATTTGAGGAAAAACATATATGGATCCCCGGCAGATGCACAATATTGGTATTACTTTTCCCTCTTTTATTTGAAATTCACGATGGATGGGCTGTTTATTTTGCACACATCGACGTAAAAAAGCACATTCACTGTCGATCACACCAAATGGACGAATATGCAAACACGAAATTTCACTGATAACTTTTTTTGCCTCCTCTTTGGGCTTGGAACAACAATTTTATTTTCAATAAATTGGTATTGATTTTAAAGAGAGAAGAGGATTTGTTCCCACACTCTTACAGTTGAAAAAATGAAGATTTTTATTTGTTGTTTCAGCTCAATTTGCGGAAATTTATGCACTTTAATTACTTTGTAGTCTGGGGTTGATAATGGACTGGATGATGAGCGCTTGTACTGTTGATTTTATTTTTAAAATTCCCATTAACGGCTTTCGAGAGGATTAAATTTCACTCGAAAAAATGACGAGGGGAGAAGTTGTTGACATTGTTTTATTTTCTTGAATTGCTTCCTCGTTTTGCCTACGATGCACATTCAGGAAAAATACTGCGGCCAAACTGGAAATCGATAAACTGAAGGTCACAACAATTCGCCGAAAACAGCAATACGGACTGTATGGGATTCATGGAGGCCGAAAAGCCGGGCTTACCTACATCCCAACATAAGCCTCTGTTATTAATTTTGCTTTTTTTTCTACGTTTTTCCGGCTAACTTTCTGAGAAAATGTTATCCCGGATAATCCTGTTACATTCACTTAGTAGTTAATATTACGAAACCCTCGTTCTGACCTTTTTCACCAAACAGGATTTAATCCGAATTTTTTACCGCAAGTTCTGATCAACCGACTGAAGCTTCCTAGAATTCTCCTCAAAGGGTTGATTTCACCCAAAAGCTGCAACACCCACACGTTTCCTAGTTAACACCTCAAGTTATTCAGGAAGGCGGCATCCGTAATGAAACTTTTCAAATTCACTCCAGCGCCTCTTTTCTTCTCCCAGTCACCCGTTTGTAGCTCGATTAACAGCACAATATAACACAAGACACCACCAAGCAAAGGGAATTGTAACTCCCACAGCACTTTTCCACCGGAAAATGCGGCTTTTTGCGCGCGCTTCTTCACTTTTCCGCTGCCCTCGAACGATGTGCAATAATTAGCTTTGTACTCCCCTGAAGGTAGGCTTTCCAGAAGAAAAAAACGAATCCGATCCTAGGAAAGAGAAAGAGAGCACTCTCCACGGTTCCAAACCGGCGACGATTCTCTGTTGATTTCCCAAAAATTCTGGCAACAGGAAAACTCACTCTCTAAAACTCACATCCTTTGCACTCCCACCCAAAAGGATTCCACCCACCCGGAATAGACGCTTCCGAATCTACACACTGATCCTTGAACTTCGATTCAAATTTCCACCGTAAACTCTCGTGAAGTCCACCACTCACAAATTCGAAACGTTGACACCGCAACCGAATCAATCAATCATCACTCGATAAACACACCTTCGGCCCCGGAGACAGCCGAAAATTGCATCGTCCCGAATACCCGTGCACAAAAGCCCGACCTTGCGGCGAAAGATGCCGAATGCGTGCGTGCGTCCAATCGACTGGGCGAACCCCCTTCCAAATAAATCGCTATCGCAGGATAAACACGCGGAGTTCGTCCCCAAACGCATCCGCTCGCTACGACCCTCAACGAAGGAATGGAGTCCGATGGATTTTCTCTGGGAGTTGGTTGGTGGCCAAATCGAAACCAAATCTCTTATTCGGAAACTTCTAAAACAGAGAGATGAAGAATGAGAAACAAGAGAGACAATCACGGTATAAAAGGAAAAAGTAAAAAAAGGGAGCCGGTTTGTTTTTGGTTCCACTTCGAAACTTCGGTGCATTTTCCTATCCTATATGGTAGAGTCAGTGCAGGAATAAAATAAACGTCTCAGCAAAGGCGCGCATGGCGAAGGATTTCTCTAAAATTTCTCTCTGTTATTGAAAAGGGGGATGAATTTTTCCGGGAGAGGAGAACCAAAGTAGAGTTTTCCATGAGAGTTGGAAAATTCAGCGAGAGAATCGTTCTCTGTCGTTCTCTTGTTTTGAGGATTCGTTTATGAGGGTGGAAATTGTTTCCGAAAACAGAGTAGGAGCTTGATTTTTTTTCCTTCCTTACCTGATCACGGGATGCATTTTTGTTGACAAACAACTTCGGAAGCAGGGATGATCAAAATGGTATTGATTTCATTGTTTGGTTTCGATTATTTGAAAAAAAAAGTTAATTTGGTTAAGTTTGATGCTGATACAGAAAACACTTTTGAGTGTGTTCTGACCATTTTAAGGCAGTTTTAAAATCTTTAAGTTGTGTCATTTAGATGGTGTATACAAAGAAAATTCCTTTTTTGAATGATGGGGTTTAACTTCTTTTAACTAACGTAGAAAAATCTCAAAAATAATCTCAACAATTTGAGTCTGCTCATGATTTTAATTTGAACATTTTAAGTCCAACTGATACTCAAATTTTCCTAGAACTTGATTATATTCTTTCTTGTATTTGAAGTTCTTGCAAGGCAAACATTGATGAACTTAAATTGATTTTCAAAAATTTTTGAAACAAGAATACTCCAGAGGAAGATGGGATTTTTTCCATACTTTGTAAAAAGTTGCCTGAATGCACTTAAAACTTGAGTTAAAATTTTCAATTAATGTTATCTCTTGGCTTATTTTCCCAATAAACGGAAGAATGCCAAAATAACTCAAATTTTGAAACCTGGAAAAAGTGCATCAGAGCCTTCAAATTATCGACCAATTAGTTTGCTATTTGAGAGAGTCATTTTGAATAGAATTCCAATTTCCCTTATGAACAATTCGGTTTTCGTCATGGGCATTCTACTACACATCAACTTTTGAGTGTAACCAATATGATTCATACGCTGGCAAATTTGAAGGTTAATTAACTGGTGTCGCCCTTCAAAATATATTGAAATAGCTTTTGACAGTGTTTAGCACAAATATTAAGTAGAAAATTAGCTCGTTTTGATTTTCCTTTCTTTCTAAAATGATTCAAAATTATTTGACTAGCCGAACTTTGCAAGTAGGCTTACAAAATCCATGCTCTGGTGTCCCTCAGGGCAATATACTTGGACCAATTTTATACAATATTTTAACATCCGATCTTTCTGAAATACCACAAGGAAAAGGTAGAAGATTATTAGCTAACGATACTTTGTTTTCAGCCAAAGGTCGAAATTTAGAGGTGGTACGCAGTAGGTTGCAAAAAAAAATTTAATTTCCTTTTTGAATTACTTGAAAATGTGGAAAATTTCTCCCAACGCTTCTAAAACTCAATTTATTTTATTTCCCCATAAGCCTAGGGCTCAGTTTTTAAAACCTAATGAAAATCATTCCATTACTTCTAATGGGGTTTCATTAGAATGGTCTGATCACGTGAAGTACTTGGGACTTACTTTTGGTCGGAATCTTTCTTTTAAAAATCACATAAATATTCAATCTAGATGTAATAAATACACTAAATATCATTATTTTCTCATCAACAGGAAATCCCGACTGTGCCTGAGGAATAACATGTTTGAGGGTCCACCCTATGAGGGTCCAGGAAAAGCAAGCAAGGTTTTTTACTCCACATTGAAATTTTAAATTTTAAATCAAAATTCAAAAATTGAGTAAGGTTATCCAAGAGTAACAATTTGGATTCAAAACTGATTCCATTACCTCGAAAATTAGTCCCAAGTTCAGAATTCTGCTTCAAATTGTAAAAATTTTCTCACTTGTTGACAGAAATTTAGTTCTGAGTATTAAATTTTAAGTAAGATTGAAGTAATTTCAGAGGGTCTCGTTTTACATTACCAAAATCAAAATTGTATTAATATTTTCATACCTCGGATTAGGACTCTGTATCCTGTTTAGGATTTATGATTTTCAGTTAGAATTATCTTCAGATTTAAACAGTAAAGCTGTTATGAAATCCTGATTCAAATTTGATATTGCATATTATTCAAAATTTGATTCATGATTTTTGAACTCCTATGTACATATTATCAATATTTGGACAATAATTTGAAGAATATGAAACAAAAATTAAAAATATTTTAAGTTTTTGTTTCATATCAGTATGACGACGTTCTTAAGCAGAATTCAAACCAATTCAAAGCTGCAAAATGTCGATAAAGTATTGCGAAATTTGAATCAGATTCATCGTTCGAAATTAGTATTTTTATTCAAATTCACAAATTGGATTCAATATAAAGAATTGAAACAGTAAGTTCAGATTGAAAGAAAAACATTTGAATTTAAATTATAGTTTCATGATTAAGCTTGTCAGATTTTCCAGATTTATCGGATTTGCCAGAATATTTAATACCTACAAATTTTGTAAAAAGTCCAGTTCGGTCCGGTTGCCCGGATTTAATCACCCTATTTGCCAAATCGAACAAAAAAAAAACAAATTGTAATGTAATTTTTTTTTTAATTTACGTGTCCTAAACGAAATTATATGAGCAACTTTTACTAAAATAATCATGGAAGATTTTATGGAACTACAATTAAAAATTTGTTGAATAATTTTGATGAAAAACATATTTTTTTTCAAGTTTTTTTTCTTGATTTTTGCTCAGAAATTTCTGGGTTTTGACCAAATTCGTCCGGATATTGCGCAGATTTTTGTTTGACAATATAGAAATCAAATGCCTGGATTTTGCCATGTTTTTGATTAAATAGCCCGGATTTGTCGGGCCCGGATTCGTGCTGAGGAAATTCTGGCAACCTTATTCATGATTGAGGGCTTGAGTAAATTTCACTTCTTTGTTCTTTTTTTTCACTAAACGATTAGTAATGTATTAGATTATATATGAAATTCTGTTATGGAATTAAGATCCTTAACCTTTTTTTTTTGTTAAAATCAGTACCGTAAACTGGGGGAGCTTTGATCACTTTTTTCATTCATTCTTTAATATTTTGGAGAGGTGGCTTTTTCGTAATACCTACAAGTTTTAAAACACTTACTGAGGTGAGGAGTATAAGACATGATCATTGATTGCAGTAAATTCAATAGACATTGATGGTTATAATTAAATGTTTGTTACAAAAACCACCTTACCTTATCTTCAAAATTTTGCTTATGGTGCCATTTAGCCCAGAAGACATGAACATTGATAACAGTAATTTTTGTTAGGACTAAACTGATTTTTCAACGATTTTTTTTTTCAAAAACATTTATAATCAAAGGGTAAAAATTATTAACATTTCTCAGTATTTTTGGGCTCAAAAATAAATGAATTTTGCCTTCATGCCTTCATCCTAGGTCTTCGCACTGTTTCCATGTTCTTTTTTTCTTCAAATTTAACCATTTGATAGGGTTTTCTCCTGGAAAATCACCGTTTTTTTTTTTCAATATTCAAAAATTACCACCAAATCTAAGACGGTGTATGTCTTTACAAATGACCATAAAAATAACACTTAAACTAAACCTAAACATAGAAAAACGTTGAACTTTCACATAAAACAACCCATTTGCTCCTAAATGCATAAATTTGATCAGGAGAGATGTTTGTTTGCGAGCTGATCAAAGTTCCCCTCGTTTACGGTACGTAGGGGAGATGGGGGCATAATGGCCACCTTAAGGGAAACGGTTATTTAACCATAGAAAATAGCTATAATATGGAGGTTACATTATTGTTTCGTGTTCAGACACTTGAAAAGCCTATTCCCTAACGGGCTGAAACGTGAAAAACTAGATGAAAACGTTAAAAAATGCATTTTAAAAAATTTTGCCAAAAGCTGAAAACCAGCCACTGTGGAGGCATAATGAGAACCCCCCCTGAGGCAGTATGAGCACCATTAATCAGAGCGTTTTTGCCGGGGAATCTAGCAGCGAATTCAATTCGATGAAGTCAGGTGAGTCGTAGATTCATCAAACAAAGCAATAACAAAATAATCTAGGTCTGTTTGTAGAATACAAACAATTCACGCACGCTCATACATTAAGTGCTTTGTTCGGAGGATGATGCTACTAGCCGTATAATGTAACAATAAAAAAACGATCATGAATTGTGAATGGAAAAAAATCACCTCGAACAGAAATCTAACTCTAGTCTTTTGATTACCTCTCCGACACCTTACCAATAGGCTAAATTGTCGGATGAAAACTAGTCAAGGTGTGGCGCTATAAATCAATTTTAATTCGCTGCTAGATTCTACGGCAGAAAATGCTCATTATGCCTCGATAATATGGTGCTCTATATGCCCCTAGTCAACAAATTTAAGTAAAAACGTGTTTTAAAATTGATAAAAGTGAAAAATCAAAAATTTTATGATGGTAAAAATTGAGAAACAATGTGTACATCATGTTGCAGTGCGTACATTATAGATCAAGGTTATTTTAAGATCATAAGAGCTTATTTCGTGGTGCTCAAAAATTATAATATTTTCGTAACTTGAGAACCAAGCTAGTTTTTTTTAAATATCTCTGTAAAGATGATAAGGAGATTCCTTTTTTTGTGAAAAATTAATACTATAGGAAGTACGAAACAAATCCTCATGAAAATTTATTTAAGAAAATACGCACTTTCGTAGAAAAGCGTAGTTCTCATTATGCCTCGGGTGCTCGTTATGCCCTCATCTCCCCTATTAAAACTCAAAACTGTGTCATGAACCCTACCTCGTCTTAAAAATTAATTTTTACTTAGAAATGTTTTCAAGTTCATCCATAAATGTATTATCAATTACTTGGAAAAAAATTCGTTTATATCATTAAAAGTTTCATGTGGATATGAAATATTCTTTGAGAAACCAATTTCAGTCTCAATTTTAATTTGTTAGGTTAGGGGTTTAACAGACCTCTCCCCCCCCCCCCATGGAGATTTTTTCCAAGTAAAATTTTCAGATCAAAAAATGAATTTACTAAAGTATCCGGAATTTTTTGATCCTAAAAAATGTTCAAAAATAGGTTTGAACAAACATGTCAGAAAATTGGCTCGCTCGGAAGTTTTTCCTCGATCACTCTAGCTAGGCCTATTACATTACATTCTACGACAATATAAGAACTTCACGAATTGGAGCTTGTTTTTTATTGTTCTTGACACACAAGAACCTTACTTATGAACCTTACTTAAAATCTCTTTGATAATATAATTAACAAACTCGTTTATGTTATTACAAATTTTATGCTAAAATGAAATATTATTCAAGAAATCAATTTTAGACTCTTGTGTGTTTTTCATTTCTGTTCTTCTCATTTCTTCAATTCTTCTCAAACTTCATATTCAAAATTTTTGATAAATTACACAAGACCACTAAATTCATATTTTTCCAAGGTGCAAAGAATTTTTGAACTTATTTATTTGGATGCCTTGAATTCAAACATTCAAATGGTTTTTTATCAGCTTCTATTTCTGAAAAAAAAAAACGTTAAAAGAGATAAAAGCAATTTAAAATTTTCTTCATTTTTGGAAAACCTTGAAAATTTAAAATAAAGCTTTTAAACTTATTATCTACAATTCTATTTGTTTTTTTACCCTATTTTTGAATATACGGGTTTTAACGACTTTTAAAAAAATGTTTAATTGAAATTAAGATATCTTTTAAAGCTAACATAAACGTTTTGCAAGATTAATCAAATATGTTGAATGAAATATTTTTTTAAAACTTTCTTCAGTTATGACAGTTATACTAGTTATGATATTGTTAAATTTTTCAAATGTGTAGAATTTAAATTTTCGAGATCATTCATCAAATAAGTATTATGCGGGATCAGTTTTTTTTAATTCCATGTAGATTTGTTAGTTCATCAGTTATCAATGATTGATCTCAGTCAAAATTCAACACAACTTCTTTCAAAAAAACATAATCATCATATCACCAAAACTAGAGGTGACAGACAAAACGAACAAAAGATAAGAGTTCAGAACATTGAAATCTATGAAAAAAAATTAAATCAAAGGCTCTATAATGCTGTTTTCTTGAGTAATCAATCGAATTCATTAAATATGTTTTTAATATGCCATGATGATTTATTGAAAAAAAAATCCTTCTGAATGGTTAATAATCTTATCTTTTCAATTAACATATGTTGTTTTTAGTTTTCAAATAGATTTACTGAATTTTATAGAATCGTTTTTTAGATTTACCGATATTCTTCAAGTCAGACTTTTCAATTTTTTTGTTATATTTTTGATAAGTTTGTCTATGTTTTTAAATCCAGAATTTTTGTGTTTTGAAAAAATAATCTTCTAGGATGCCTATAAAATTAAATTTTATATAGGAAAAACATAACTTCTACATTTTATCCTAGGACCCAATATTTTCGAAGACGATGACAAAATATTCAGAGGTTCTTCTTCTTCTTCTTCTTCTTCTTCTTCTTTTACCAACATAGCCAAAACGTGTAAGCATTTTTCTTTTCAACGTTATCTCTGTTACATAAAACATGCATTGCAGAGATAACTACGGCCAGGCCAACCATGTGGTAATTACCGCAAGAGATTCTGGAGCAAGGGGAGAGATAAAGCGTGGAGTTCCCTACCAAACGCTTCATATGGATTACTTAAATACCTACAGCATAATTTGAAAATAGCTACACTAATCTAATTACAATGTGTATTAGGAAAATAACGTTTAATGTAATAGAAAAGGTTTGATCTCACCAAATAAGTCTTGGGAGTTCTCGTCAGAAAACTTTTCCTCTAGTCCGGAGCAGCTGACTTTAAAATTCCTTCTGAACTCCCCCAACCAGGATTCAGCATGCCGAAACAAAGTACGAACCACTCCGGAAACAACCACCAGTCACTTTATCTATCATTTTCCACTGTTTAATTTTAATATTTCTAGTTTTATTGAAATTTAATTAAAAAAAAATTATGGACGAAAACAAAAACGCGTGCGATGCCAAAAAATCATGGCTTAATGATAAAATATTCAAAATATTCAGAGGTTAAAATTTTAAACTGAAAAACTAGCTCAAAAAAAAAAATTATTTGTTCCGGAATTTTAAGCCCAATGTTTATTCATCCCAACTCAAAAAAATTAACTATTTTAAATCATCTTTCTTGAATCGATTATATTTTATTTTCAAATACTGTTTGCCAAGTTTGAAAAATGATTTGTAGTAACAGCTGTAAAGCATAGTTTTAATTGGCAATGAAGCAAATTAGTATATGCTTCGTGCTTTCACTATGAAGCGACTGATTAGGTCGTTTTTTAAGGATTTTACCAGCTTTCAGACTCGAATTTTTAAATTAAAAACTATGGTTTACTATGGCGTTTTTTCTTTTAAAAAATCCGAGAATGATTGTTGTTTAAAATTCTTAAAAATGAAAATGTTTTTAGAAATCAATTTGCTTATTTGTTGTGCATTTTTGATATTGTTATTATTTCTAGCTGACTTTAATTTTCGAAACCCCCCCCCCTCCCCCCGCCTCTTGGACGGGTCCTTCGCACGGGCCTGCAGCTATCAAAAATTGATTTCACTCAAAACCCGATCAGGAGAGAATATCAAAATAATAACTCAAACGTATCTCACCAAGATATTTTCATCTGATTCAGTTATAATTAAGTATTCCAAATTTTCGATTTTAAGTTTCTCCAATCTGAATTATATCTTATTCTGATTGACATACTTGAATGGGGTTGAGCTCATATTCAATGATCAAGATTTTTTCGGATTGTCCTAAAATAAAATGATTATATCTTATTTTGATTACGTATAACTTTTTCTGAAACACGGACATCGAAGTCAACGGCTCAAACCTTACATTATCGAGTTTCGCTCAACAGATTCATAAAATTGAATCAAATTTTTTGAAAACCAAAAATTGGGCATGGTTTTATCAAATAATGTGGTTTATTGACCTTCCACTAGAACATTTTCTCGAAGCACTCATATCTTGATAAGTTATAATTTTGATATAATTTGTTCTGTCCAATATCAAACTATGCTATCTGAATGAGATATAATCTTGATAGGAGCATATCAAAAACTGATATAATTTAGCTATGTTCGTATAGATTTTTTGATATAATTTGAGATATTTTAACATCCTACGAGTACTGAATTATAACTCATTTAGATAGAAAAAAATAAGTATCAAAATATCTCATTTTGATATAATTTTGTTTTTCCCTCCTGATCGGGAACTGATTCATTTTTAAACTTATAATTTCCATATCACCAAAACAAGAGGTGACAGACAAAATCTTATAAAATATTCGAGTTCAGGACATCAATATTTGACCCATTCCAGCGTGACGTCACAACGTTTGCAAAACAATTTTTTGGAATATTGTATGTAAGTTTTACAGTTCATATCGCACATTGTTAAAAATTGTACATTATAAGGTCAAAATTTCATTCTCTACAATTTGAAACCAAAAGTATTTGTATAAAATAAATAGTTAACAAAATATAAGCAAAAGGAATCGTGACGTCACAACGCGCCTCTATTCCCACTTTTCAGTTTTTTCAACAAAGCCGCAATTTTTTGCTCTTCTTTTTGATCAAATTTTATGAAAATTTCAGGAAAGTATCGATTCATTACAACCAACAAATCGATGTTTTTTATTTTTTTAAATCTTGATTTCAATTTATTTTTGAGCGATTCAGTTTCGTGACGTCACAACGCACCATTTTTTTAAAGCAGGGTTTTGCAAAGCGTTGTGACGTCACGAAATTTTTTGGTTAGCTACATGAAATAAACCAAAGTATAATCTTAAAATGAATGCTTAATTTACTTAAAATGCTTAAAAACTTAATAAATAATGTGATTTGGAGATGAAATCGATCCATTTATTCCCAAAAATTTTAAGGAATTAAATCTCAAAGACCCATATAAGTAGATAAGGTTTACAACACTGCTCACATCAATTTTATTCGAATTTTTTTTGTGCGATCATGTGAATATTATTTAGGACAAAACTAAAACTAGGAAATATTTATTCGTAAAAGCGTTGAAATGTGTTTCTGAATCTTTTTAGTCTTTAATTGCAAAGGAAAGGAAAAATAAATGATAATTTCAAAGCCTTCGATCTTTTCAAGATAGTTAATCGACACTAGAGTGCCTAAATCAGCCATCTAATGAAAATCTTATGAGTTGCAAGCTTAAATTGATCCTAGGCCTAACACAAAGTCCAGTGCCAAATTTAGGGATTGGCCCACGGAAATGGGGGGCTCAATGAACCTGAAATTTGTATGGAATTATGAGAAATTGGGTTTGGAAGGACATTAAAACCAAGTTATGCACCAATTTCTGAAGTCCCTATCGGCTGATTTGTTTTAATTATAGTCATTCACATAACTTTCATTATGACAAATAGTTTATCTCAAGATCCCATTTCGACAATGATTTAGTGAAAAAGGTTTTTGAGTTTCAAAAATTAGCTTCTGATGGGTCAAATACAAAAAATACCTGAATGATCGTTAATCGACGCTAATTTTGAACGTTATAGCTGTTTTATGATAACTCTAATCGATACGCGTTCCTCAGATGAAATCTTGTCATAATCAAAGCTCTCAAATACTCAAATTAAAAACGGTTTTTTTTATCATGCCGAACAAAATCTACATAATTCCATACAAATTGCAGGTGCGTTGCGCAACCCCTTCCCTTAGAATAATCTGACCCAAATTTTGCATGAGACCTTGTGCAAGTACATATTTGAATTTATTTAATTTTTTTATTCAGTTCAAAGTCTCTTTTGTGAGATTTTATGTGAACACGGGGTTCGATTTGGATTTTCTAGTGACATTCTTTGAGGTGGAAATTTCAATAAGGGCAGTTTTCTATTAAAATAATTTAATTAATTTTATTAATTAATTTTCTATGAAAATCATATGAATTTTTTAATAAAAAAAGTTAATCAATTAAGTTTACCATGTTCAAAGATTTTTCGAATCTCAATACATTTATTTCATGGAACTTATTTTGTTTCAACATAATGCCAGAAAGAAATAGAAGCTACTAGCGGTGTTTTTCATTCTAACATAGATATATGAAGAACTTGATCTTTTGCAAGATTTTTTATTCAAATCACAGATAACTACCTGCTTTATGATTCACAAATATTTTTTACAAAATCGATGAGGATTTCATTTGTTTGAAAGTTTGTTTATTCTTGAATCAAGCGTTTTTAAGCGCTGTTTTATATGTTTACTAGCTGACCCGGTGTGCTTTGCTACACCTTCCAAAAATTTGTGGTACCTGTTTTTTTGCTTTTCATTTATTTGCACAAAATTCTTAATTCAATTTCATTCAATTCAATTAATACAATGTTTTTTTTTTTCAAATAAAATTGCAACTTTTTTTTCACTTTGAAATCTAAAATCTAATATTATTTTTAATCCGTGTTTTAATCCTTTTTAGGACTCTGGATTTCTTTGCTTCATAAGTTAATAACTTATGCCAAAATATTTTTCCATATATGGAATCTTCGATGTCCTTTTAATGTGGAGAGGGTCTCAAATTAACCTAGAAACATTTGTTTGTAACAAAATAACGTCACGGGACACTTATGTTAGAGAGTGACCCCTCCCCCCCCCCCCCCCCCATTCTTAGAAAAGGGTGTTTCATAACATCAGAAAAACACTTCTTATATACAAATACGATCCCATATCATATATGGCTTCATTCTCGATAAGCTCTCGAGCTATTCAAAAAATGGATGACCCTCTCCTCACTTCATATCTCCCCTCTGGTAGGAGAAGAAGGTCTCAAACCATCAAAGACACATTGCCCGTACACAAATATGCTCCCATGCAAATTTGGCTCCATTTTCTCGATTAGTTATCGAAATATTTAAAAAAAAATGTATGAGAGACCCTCTTCCCGTTTTTTAAAGTTCCACTGAATAGAGGGAGGTGTGCTAAACTACCGTAAAAACATTCCTTTTGCTCGAATACCCTCTCATGCAAATTTTGTTTTCGTCTGTGCTTTATTAGTAGTCGAATTATGCTATAAATTTTTTATCGGAGCCCCCGTTCTACCTATCCCCTACCTGGAACCAAGATGAAACATCCCGTGTATTAAAATACACTCCCATGCTAAATTTTGTTCCATTCTCTCGATTGAAATTTCCTATGTCATATTTGGTTCCATTTGTTAGATAAATTCTTGGTTTATGAAAAACAATCGTATGTGAGCTCCCGTCTTCTCTAACTGTATCCTCATTTGAAGGAGAAAGATGTCTCAAATAAGCGAATAACCATTTTACGTATTCAAATGTTTTTTTCCATTTGCTTGATTAGTTCTCAAATTATGCGAAAAATTGTAAAGAAGCCACCCTCTCTTCTTCCTATCAACCCACTGGAAGAAGGCAGTAGTACCAAATATTCATAGAAACATTCCTAGTGCTCAAATACCCTCCCAAGCCGAATTTCGTTCCATTTGCTGGATAAGTTCTCGAGTTGTGTATAAAATTTTATGGGAGAACCCACCTCCCTGAAGATTTTCCCACTTGAAGAACGGAGGGTTTTCAATATATCATAAACAAATTTCTCGTATTCAAATACCTTCCACGCCTAATTTGGTCTCATTTGCTCGATTATTTCTCCAGTTATGCTAAAAGTGTTAAAGGATCCCCCTCCCCTCTTTCTTCTCACTGGAAGGAGAGAGGGGTACAAAAAATTCATAGAACTATTTATCGTACCCAAATACCTTTCCAAGCCAAATCTGGTTTTATTTGCTTGAACAGTTTTCAAGTTATGCCATAAAAATTGGTTAAAGCCCCCCCCCCCCCCTTCTTTCTGTATCTTCCTTGGTCGGAGGGAGGGGTCTTAAATAATCGTAGAACCATTTCTCGTATTCCCCTACCCTCCCATATCAAATTTGTTTCCATTAGCTTGATTAGTTCTACAGTAATGTTGAAAAATTGTAAGGTAGGCCCCCTCCCCCCTTCCCATCTCCCCATTGGAAAGAGGGAGGGGTACCAAACTATCATTGAAACATTTGTCGTACCGAAATACGCTCCCATGCTAAATTTGATTCCATTTGCATGATCAATTCTCGAGTTATGAAAACTTATTACATTTATTTGAGAGACCCCCTCCCCCCTTCCAGTTAAAGGGAGGGGTCCCAAACCATAATAGGAACCTTCCCCTGCCTCCAATACTCCCATTTGCCAGGTTTCACGCAAATCGGTTCAGTAGTTTTCGAGTCTATAGGGAACAGACAGACAGACAGACAGACAGACAGAAATCCATTTATATATATATTTATAGATTAGAAATGTTTAAAACCAACTAAGTTAATGAAAAAACCAAAATTTTAGTTTCTTTGAAAACTTGATAATAGAATTCGTTTATTGAAGCACATTATTGTGTTGAACTTGTATTGAAGAAATACTATCATAGCGTTTGTTCAGTCCGACAAGCGGACTGAGAATGGACGCGAGAGTGCCGCACCGAGAGAGCAAAACGGTTGCTCTCACTGAAAGCAAGATGTTTGCGCCTGGAATGTTCTAGGCGGTTCCATCTGGCGCGAGCACGTGTTTGTGTGTTTGCTCGTCAGCCTATTTAAGGGCGCATTCTTTATGCGCCTAGGAGTCAGTCGTTATCAAATCGTCAGACCGTCAAGATGGGACGGTAGTGAATAGTGTATATAAATAGTGTAAATAGTTAAGCAGAGAAATAAATTAGTATCTAAGCAGAGATAAGTGCCTTCTTTTTCGCTGCTTCGCTCCGTCGCCTTGCTCCCGGGTCCAGCTGCCACAATCGGCTCTTTTCAGAGCCCTTCCATCCAGAAAGAGTTTTGGATCTCGGTCAACCAGGCGATCGAGATCCCCCTTCGAGCCTCGGCCGCCAGGCAGCGTCATGAGGACCTGCCTCCACTGATGGGACAACCATGCGTGGTTGTCTCTCAAGGTCCAATCCCACGAGGGGAGCGGACCATCAGTGGTAGTTTTTCCGAGCGCTCACATTGTCCCGGCCTTGGCCCCCAGGCAGACAGTCTGCGGACCTGCCTCCACTGTTTGGCAACCACCAGGGGTTGTCAAAGCCCAATCCCAGAAGGGGAAAGGGCAAGCAGTGGTAGTTTTGCCAAGGCCTTCCTCCTACAGTCCAATGGCTTTTCATGGCCACAACAGCGTTGAAGTAAAAAGCCTTGAACGATTTCGAAAAAAAGTAAATAAATTTTCGTGACGTCACAACGCATTCTTTACCCGGGTGCAACTCACAACCTGCTAAACCGATTTTCAATCTAAAAATTGCATTAAATTCCACTCAAAAAGTTTGAAGAGACCTCCAATTTTCGACTATATGTGAAATTTCAGTAAATCATAAATTTAAAATCAATAGAATTTTCGTGACGTCACAACCCTTGAAAATAGATACTTTTATCAACGATTCTAGAGCGTAAACTTGCAGTAACTGTTATTTATCTTATATCATGCTTATAAGATGGCTTTTCTACCATCATTTTGCAGTAATTTTTTTGACATAGCTAGATTTTTGACAAAGTTATGTTATAAATAAAGAATATTTGCAAAATCAATTTAATTTCATAGTAAAATTTTTAAATTTCAACGTTAACATACTCAATTTTAAAAAAAAGGTAGCTGAAAATCTTTTAATGGAAAATGACACTCAAGAAATAACCTTTCTAACGCTATGTAATTTATTTTTGGATAATGAAAAATAAAAATCGGTTCTCCAGTTGAGGGGTGCTTGGAATGGGTCATTTATAAATCAGTCGTTAAAACAAAGGCATCAAAATGCTGTCTCTTGAGTTATGAATCAAATGCGATAAATCAGTTTTTGAAATTGTGAGAAGTTTTTTAAAAAAGGAAATCTTAAAATCTTTAATTTAATAAACTTATCTTTTTTTATCTTGGTATTATAGATCAATTTTTAAAAAACCCTTGATTTTGTATTTTTTTTTATTTAATTTTTCAACCCTACCGGTGAAAATTACGTTGATTTAGTTGGAAAATTCCAAGATTATGAAAACTGTAGGCGGATTTTTTTTTCAATTAAAATAACCAAATTTTAGAGTCGACCTAATACGTTTTAAGAGAATATCTTTACGTATTACGTATTACGTATTTGTTTTTCTACATTGGATTTTTGTGGTCTGGAAACATAATGTTCTTGGAAAATTCTAAATCTTAATTTTTATAATACAAAATATTCAGAGTAAAACATTTCCAACTATAACTGCGCTTGGAAATTTAAGAACGTGCTACTTGTTTTTATTATTTTAAATAATATTTTTTAATCGATCATGTTTTTTTTTAATTAATCAATGAAAAGCACCTTTAAAGTTTAATTTGGACAATTTTAACATAATGAGTATGTATTGCCTTTGAACATTCAATAATTACAACAAAACTTGGAATTTCTTACTTTTATTATTATCAGTTTCGTACCAGTTACAAAATAAAAGAGAAGAATTTTTTTTAAATTTAAGATAATACAGAGAGGTATTTCAATCAACCCTTCAATTGAAATGAACAAAAGAAATATAAGTATTTGATTTAAATAAACAATTTTTGATTGGTCTATTCGTTTGCTGGTGTTTTGAATCAAACGAAAATTTAAGTAAAGTTTAATCATTTTGCGAGTTTGTGTGATGGTTATGTGTATAAAAATGGTTTAAGTAATCAATTTTTTAATTTATTTTGAATTTTTGGTATGAGTATTCTTTCTAGCTAAATTTGCATTTGACAGAAATGACGAAAATTACAAAAAATTACAAAAAATTAGGTACAAAAATTAAAATTATAAAAATGACAAAAATATCGAAAATGTAAAAATTGACATTTTTTGTTCGGAAGATTTTGGGTGACAAACACGATAAAAATGACAAAAATGACAAAAATGACAGAAATGACAAAAATGACAAAAATGACAAAAATGACAAAAATGACAAAAATGACAAAAATGACAAAAATGACAAAAATGACAAAAATGACAAAAATGACAAAAATGACAAAAATGACAAAAATGACAAAAATGACAAAAATGACAAAAATGACAAAAATGACAAAAATGACAAAAATGACAAAAATGACAAAAATGACAAAAATGACAAAAATGACAAAAATGACAAAAATGACAAAAATGACAAAAATGACAAAAATGACAAAAATGACAAAAATGACAAAAATGACAAAAATGACAAAAATGACAAAAATGACAAAAATGACAAAAATGACAAAAATGACAAAAATGACAAAAATGACAAAAATGACAAAAATGACAAAAATGACAAAAATGACAAAAATGACAAAAATGACAAAAATGACAAAAATGACAAAAATGACAAAAATGACAAAAATGACAAAAATGACAAAAATGACAAAAATGACAAAAATGACAAAAATGACAAAAATGACAAAAATGACAAAAATGACAAAAATGACAAAAATGACAAAAATGACAAAAATGACAAAAATGACAAAAATGACAAAAATGACAAAAATGACAAAAATGACAAAAATGACAAAAATGACAAAAATGACAAAAATGACAAAAATGACAAAAATGACAAAAATGACAAAAATGACAAAAATGACAAAAATGACAAAAATGACAAAAATGACAAAAATGACAAAAATGACAAAAATGACAAAAATGACAAAAATGACAAAAATGACAAAAATGACAAAAATGACAAAAATGACAAAAATGACAAAAATGACAAAAATGACAAAAATGACAAAAATGACAAAAATGACAAAAATGACAAAAATGACAAAAATGACAAAAATGACAAAAATGACAAAAATGACAAAAATGACAAAAATGACAAAAATGACAAAAATGACAAAAATGACAAAAATGACAAAAATGACAAAAATGACAAAAATGACAAAAATGCCAAAAATGCCAAAAATGACAAACATGACAAAAATGACAAAAATGACAAAAATGACAAAAATGACAAAAATGACAAAAATGACAAAAATGACAAAAATGACAAAAATGACAAAAATGACAAAAATGACAAAAATGACAAAAATGACAAAAATGACAAAAATGACAAAAATGACAAAAATGACAAAAATGACAAAAATGACAAAAATGACAAAAATGACAAAAATGACAAAAATGACAAAAATGACAAAAATGACAAAAATGACAAAAATGACAAAAATGACAAAAATGACAAAAATGACAAAAATGACAAAAATGACAAAAATGACAAAAATGACAAAAATGACAAAAAATGACAAAAATGACAAAAATGACAAAAATGACAAAAATGACAAAAATGACAAAAATGACAAAAATTACAAAAATGACAAAAATGACAAAAATGACAAAAATGACAAAAATGACAAAAATGACAAAAATGACAAAAATGACAAAAATGACAAAAATGACAAAAATGACAAAAATGACAAAAATGACAAAAATGACAAAAATGACAAAAATGACAAAAATGACAAAAAATGACAAAAATGACAAAAATGACAAAAATGACAAAAATGACAGAAATGAAAAAAAATGCCAAAAATGACAAAAATGACAAAAATGCCAAAAATCACAAAAGTGACAAAAATGACTAAAATGACAAAAATAATTGCATGAAGTTTGATTTTATTATCTCTAAATTTGAAACACTTTCAACCGCAAATCATTCCTTCGAAGTCTCTATAAAAAGTTGATTTAAAGTATCATTAATTTCGAGCTGCAAACCGAGACGGCAGCGTTTTCTCAAGAAGTGACCTGGAACCAATCCGAAATCGAATATGGATTCCGCCTCCATCATTTCCCAGGAGGGTCATCGACATTCGTCTTTCGATGTTTGACCCGGCCGGCGCAGCAGAAGACGGAGCCGGATGTATTACTGAACTTTCTTGGAATGATTCGAATCCTATTGATCCCGAAGCCTTGCGTTATAGGTATCGGTCCATACGATGTTGCCATACAAGCTACAACAAGACAGACGATTCATAATGTAAAAGGTACCAACTAGCAGCAACTTCCAGCTTTAAGGGGGAAGAAGGGATGGGAATTTTCTTGTGGCTATTGGAAACCGGTAAGATGTGAAAATTGCACAGATGGTTGATTACGGGGCAGGACGAATTTCTTTGAATGTCTCCATGCTCACGCATAAATAACATCGGAAGCTGCCCTTCTATCGAGAATGGGCATATGAACAACAGCTCTACTTTCATTAGAGTGGTCAAAAAGATTCTAGTAGAATTTTTAAAACCGACTATACACTTTTTGTTGATTTACCCAAAAATGTTCCGTGTAAAATTTCAGCTCAATCAGACTCGATTTAGGGATTTCGATTTCGAACTCTGGACCCTCCAAAAGACTATTTTAATTTCTCAATTTCCATTGTTTCTCCTCCAGATTATTTTTGATCAATAATCGAAACAGAGAATTTTGAAGCACCCCTTAATCAGATCGGATTGAGCTGAAGTCTCGGGTCAGTTTTTTGGGCCAATCAACAAAATGTATAAGATTGTTTTTTTTAACTAGGTTGTGAAAATTTTGCCACACATCGATAGCCACCCTAACCTACATACTCATAATTGGTAAGTCATCGAGCGTTTCATTTCTCATCTGTATGATGTAGCTCTGTTGGGCTGTAAAAGGTTCACATGTCATCGACATTGATTTCCGGAAAAATAGTAAAGCCGACGTTAACCTTTTGCTCCATGATCTGGCACAAAGTATTACTTTAATAGAATGATGCTTGTGAGATAAAACGTAATTGCAGCATTTCATGTTGATCAGAGGTAAATTTTTATGCATTGATTTAATATTTTGAATTGGGGAATTCTCAGTATTTAGAATATTAACAAAAAACTCATTTATTTTCTGAAACTTATGATTTAAGTTGAACTCAACTAAAACTGAACTGAAACTGAACTGAAACTGAACTGAAACTGAACTGAAACTGAACTGAAACTGAACTGAAACTGAACTGAAACTGAACTGAAACTGAACTGAAACTGAACTGAAACTGAACTGAAACTGAACTGAACCTGAACTGAAACTGAACTGAAACTGAACTGAAACTGAACTGAAACTGAACTGAAACTGAACTGAAACTGAACTGAAAATGAACTGAAACTGAACTGAAACTGAACTGAAACTGAACTGAAACTGAACTGAAACTGAACTGAAACTGAACTGAAAATGAACTGAAACTGAACTGAAACTGAACTGAAACTGAACTGAAACTGAACTGAAACTGAACTGAAACTGAACTGAAACTGAACTGAAACTGAACTGAAACTGAACTGAAACTGAACTGAAACTGAACTGAAACTGAACTGAAACTGAACTGAAACTGAACTGAAACTGAACTGAAACTGAACTGAAACTGAACTGAAACTGAACTGAAACTGAACTGAAACTGAACTGAAACTGAACTGAAACTGAACTGAAACTGAACTGAAACTGAACTGAAACTGAACTGAAACTGAACTGAAACTGAACTGAAACTGAACTGAAACTGAACTGAAACTGAACTGAAACTGAACTGAAACTGAACTGAAACTGAACTGAAACTGAACTGAAGGGGGGGGTAGGGTCTAACACTTAAAAAAAATCGATTTTTTTATTTTTTTATTTTCTTATTGTAAAACATTTCAAGAATGTTGTGTCAAATTTTCAAGTCAATTGAAGCAAAACTGTAGAAGTTATAGGCCTTTATCTCCTCCTATCTAATACTGCAAGAAAGCAAGAGCAAAAACTTCAAACGCTTTTTTCTCGAAAGCACATTTTTAAAGTCCGTGGACATCGTCATTTGATAACTACTTATCCGATTCTTTTCAAATTTGGAACATATTTTCTACATATAAAATACCAGACCCCAACGTTTTTCTTTTTTGATTTTTTTTACTTTGGGGAGATTTTAGAGGTGAAAAATGGCGGATTTTTAAGTGAAAAATCGTAGTTTTTACTTCAAACAGCCACAAAAATTTCATAAAAATATTTTTAAGTTAAATAAAAACGTTGGGGTCCAGAAAAACATCTATTAAAAATATTTTGCTCTGATTTTTTGACTTCAGATGATTCTGTGCTGAGATACAGTGTCCACCGCAAATCCTGTTTTCTAAAAGGCATCCTCGAAAATGCTCCGTCACCGGCTCATTTTTCAATATTTTTCTACGAAAAAATTACTAAATGTTCTTTTAACAATGCTTTGTATAATGCAAAAAAATTGAATACATTTGTTTGAACGATAGCTTTAGAAAAAAATCGTGAAAATGGTGTTTTTGTTATACCCGTTAGACCCTACCCCCCCCTGAAACTGAACTGAAACTGAACTGAAACTGAACTGAAACTGAACTGAAACTGAACTGAAACTGAACTGAAACTGAACTGAAACTGAACTGAAACTGAACTGAAACTGAACTGAAACTGAACTGAAACTGAACTGAAACTGAACTGAAACTGAACTGAAACTGAACTGAAACTGAACTGAAACTGAACTGAAACTGAACTGAAACTGAACTGAAACTGAACTGAAACTGAACTGAAACTGAACTGAAACTGAACTGAAACTTTTTGAACTTTGAAATTCAAAGTTTTAAAGTTTGATGTTCAACTTCAAACTTAATTTTTTATACTTCGAATTTCATTCTAAAACTTGAGAGTTTGAATTTCAATGTTTAATTTTTAAGTTTTATGATTCAAGATTCAAGATTCCAATTTCAAGTTTCATGGTTTAGGTTTCAAGTTTCAAGATTTTATTTGGAAGGTGAAGTTTGAACTTTGTACTTTAAATTTTGAGGCTAGAAGATTGTAGCTTTAAGTTTGAAGTTTGAAACTAGTTTTATGTTTGAAGTTTGAAGATTGAAAGTTGAAGTTGTGATGTTTGAAATATGAAGTTTGTAATTTAAAGTTCTTAATACGAGGGTTGAAGTTAAAAAAAAAAACAAAGCACAGATAAAAAATAAGTTTGAAGATCGAAGTTTTAAGTTTGATTTTCGAAGTTCGAATTTTGAAGTTTTAAGCTTGGATTAAAAAAGTTTAAGTTGGAAGTATGAATTCTAAGTTTGAAGCTGGATGTTTGAAGTTTGTAGTTTGATGTTCGAAATTTAGAGTTTGAGACAGGAAGTTATAAGTTTGAAATGTCAGTTAAGAATAAGACATATTTTACTAAATCAATAAATATCGGTATAGACCACACCATCCGATTACTTGAAATTAAAATAAAATCCCAAAAATTTGCTATTTTCAAATTTGTAACTAAACATTTTAATGTTTTGATTAATGTTGAGACTTCAACTTGCTTTAGAATTCTATCTAATATTTTGCACAATAATAATAAGAAGATGGCACATAATCATCTAGAATTTTTATTTAAAAGGAAAATTTATTTTTCAGAAACGAATATAATCATTCGTTACAATGTATCTACAATATTCGGTAAACATGCTAAAGATTCGATTGAAGTTCAAGAGCGCGCGGTTCGCCCTTCACCATTCGGAAAGTTTTCTTGCCGTTTGTTTTCCAATTGAGACGACAGGGAAAACAAAATTTCCTTCATTCACGTGTGAGAGCTCACCCATGTAGTTCCTACTTATGACAGACAGTTCGGTACCTAAGTTTCGTTGATGATTACTTTGTGCCAATGATAGCTTCCATACCGATATGTATCATTTCGTTCATATTTAGATAGATAGTTACATAGGTATATCTAAGGGTTTGCGTCTTACTTATAGAACAAGCGCTCTCGTTGACTATTCTTAGCCGAATCTGAAGGTGGGAATGTTTCGTTCAACATATGCGGCCCCTTTGCTTGTTGATTGACGAAGGTCGTCTGTGTTTGGATTTCTGTTCCGCATTGCCAAATGTTTGAATATATGTATACCTACCTTCCTATTTGGCGGAATAAATCGTTGAAGGGTACTTAAAAACGACTTCAACCAAAGGGCCGGAAATCGAAATAATATTTCATATGGTTTGACGTTTATTTACAAGAGAACCCCACTGTAAGTAGAAATGATCTTTTAAATTATGGATATTTTTTTTTGAATTTTAAAGAATAGAGTTTATTATGAATGCATCATCAAGGGCAAGAATGAAGTGCCATTTAATACCAAGAACTGTGGCTTGAGCGTTCGAAGCGATTGCTGTTTAAGCTGATCGTCATGTTCTCAAAGCCGTCATATAAGCTGGAGTAAAATTTAATACTGAAATCTACTCGGACATTTCGAAGAATAAGGTACCTACTTCCGTTTATCAGGCAAACTTCGATGAATCCGAGAATGTTTTTTTCCAACAAGATGGTTTCCATGCCATACTTTGAAACGAACCCGAACCTGGCTAGAGGAGAATAAGAATTTTTCCCCGAAATATCTTTGGCCTCCGAGCAGTCTGGTTTTGAACCCTCTCCACTATTTGATATGGGCGTATGTTTAAACGAAGGCCTGTGGATCCTCTCACCGAAGTGTCGATTCTCTGAAGGTCTCCATGTGTGAGGCCTGGACTTCAATGCCAAAGGCATAAATTGCGAAGGTATGCATCCGATTCAAATCTTGCCTGGAGAGAGTAGTTGAGAGTGTAGGTGAACACATCGCGTGATTGTTTCTTAAAATGTTTATCTAAATACATGCCTGAACGCATAACAAGATTTTTAAATCATGTTACCATCAAGGAAAGTGTTTTTAACACGTTCGTCGCCATGGGACCCATATTCGTGTGACGGGTGTATTTCCTGGGAGGCCCCGCCACATCAAAAACGTGTGACGCACTCATGTTAGCCGCTCAGTTTAGCCACACGTTGCAAAGCTGGGAGTCTCCTTCTTTATTTTATCGCTCCGAGAATTTCCTTGGGTCCGGCTAGTAACTCCCAGCTTTGCAACGTGTGGCTAAACTAATAGAGAATTTGTTTTCAAGTGGTGGTGCACCGGGGCACTACCGGTAGTGCACTTTTTGCTGTTTTCATGCTCGTTTTCACGAAAAGGAGTCCACTGGTAGTGCACCATAAAGTGGACGGTGGAACACTCTGAAAATATTCGGTGTTGCTTGCGCTCTCACCAATACTATCATGTATTTTGACAGCACGTGCTTCCCGATGTAAACAAATATCAGCTGGTTGGTTTATTTCTATACCGCAAAATTGCGTTCGAGCTGTTATTTTCTCTTTATTATCCCGAAGAACGGAAACTTGTTCCGGATTCAATACCAGTGCCGTTTCCAACAGAGTCGGAGAATTTCACCTGGATGGCACGTTCCAAAGCAAACAACGCTCCAAAGAAGAAATGTGCCCAGAAGGCTTACTGCAATCGGTTCCAGGCGATGCCGAAAAAGAGCAGCAAATCCGAGTGCAAAAAGGCCAACCCAAAGATTTGGTGGAATCGCCCAAACCGAAAAGTTTTCTTGTTCGGGAAGGTCCTATAAGTTGGTATCCACAGCAAGAAGCGTTCAGCTGCATCGAAGCTACTCTGCTACAAGCCAGCTTCGAGCTGTGCCTTAGGGCGACGATGCTCGTTAGCAAAACTTTCTCCCCCGACTTCCGCGATCCGAGTTCGCCATTTTGACTTCCAAGAATTTTTTTTGTAATCTGAAAACGGAAATAGGTACTCGAACGAAGATGAGATTTGCGAGGAATAAACGTTCAAAATCCGGAACCTTCAAGCTGGCGTAACTACAGTCTAGCAGCAGCAACAAGCATAGACTGCCCAGAATCAGCCGCCAGCCGGTATTGCAGTTATCATCAGAGCCAGAGGCGAATCTACAAAGCAAAAAAAAATCTGAAATCTTCACAATTCAACATAATATATTAATTCATGCTAAAATTTTCATATTATTTCAAAGACAATGATCAACTAAAGTAATATCCATTTCAATTTTCGAAGTCAAACGAAAACAAATACCAGCTGTAATGGATTTTTGACAGCTTGATGTTTTCTGTTGACACTGCCGATTTCACGCACACCTACAAAGGTGAGTGCAAAACTCGATTCATGCTCGTTTTCAGCGTGAATGGTGCAACACTTTCGGGTGGTGAAAACAAATACGGTATAAGCGGCGAACATGAGTAAGAGAGCGCCACACGTTTTTGATGTGACGGGGCCTCCCAGAAAATACACCCGTCACCCGAATATGGGTCCCATGGCGACGAACATGTTAAAAACACTTTCCTTGATGGTAACGTGATTTAAAAATCTTTTTATGCATTCAGGCATGTAGATAAACATTTTAAGAAACAATCACCTTGATAGTTTTTCGCATTTTTTCATGGGTTACTAGCTGATCAGTAAATCATGTAAGTAAATAGAAGGTGAATGATTACACAAGTTTACAAAATTTAAAAAAATCGTGAACTTGATTGACTGACCATTATTTTTAATGTAAAATCGGGCGCTGAATCCGAAAATGAAATTCAAAAAAATCTCAGTAGAACCGTTTTTGAGTTATGCTCCAAATATGAAATTTTGGAAAAATAAAAAAAGCTCTTGTACTTAGATTAAATTATCTCAGACGGCATAACAGTAATTTGAAATCCTTCTTTATCATATTGAAGGGGAATAAATTTTCTATCGATCATCTGAACACTGTTTTTGCGTATGATCAATAGTATTGTTGATATAAGAGACTTTATGATTGTAACTTGACAGCTGCTACACTCAGTGGGTGGGGAACATGGGAAAAGAAATTATGATGGAACTCAGGATCGTATGCTTTTCAACCCAAGACACTTTCCTCCGGGGAACTCACAGAAGGGATATCCAGAAGGAACCAAGCTAGGCAGGGACGTACCGGGTGGTACTTCGCATGCTATCAACCGGGTCAAAATCTTTAATGAAATCAATATAAAGCGGAGCTAGCAATTCCCAACCTGGCCGATCAAGAGTGAAGTTTTGGGGGGCTTTCAGCCAATAACGTTACCGAGCAAATGGTGTAAAGGAATCAAAAATTATCCCATAATTCAGAAATCCTCATACGTTGGGTTTTACATAATTTGTGGGGGTTTATTTATAAACTTGGTTTCCCTAAATGTGTTTCTTCACAATAACGTCACACGGTATACTTGCGGTTCTTTAGGCACATTTTGGCCGGCCGATTGAAGTTTCTTCTTCCGTTGAATCCTTTTGCGTACGGTTGATGTTGGTCGAATTTTTATGGAGCAGGGCTGGACGGCTGGTTGTTTCAGCATCGCCCAGGGTATCACAGGCTCTTTACCGGCGTCCCGGAAGAGCCCACGATCCTCTGCAGGATGTCACCACCGTGGTTTCGTTCTTCACCACGAGGGGACGTGCTGATCGGTTTATCAGTCGGATTTTGGCGTTCCGACCGCTCCTTTCTGCCCGTTTAGGTTTTCTGCTGCGCCGTGCTGTTAAGCAAATTGGATAGAAACACAAAAAAGGCCCTCTTGGACCTGCCAAATGGGTTTTAACATATATCTGTGACGTTTTTTAATTTACACGTGGTTTACATTTTTGTTTGTTTCTTTTTAGACAATTTCCCTTTTTAATGTTGTGTTTCGTCGAATGCGGTTTTACACTGCATGTGGTTTTTGTATTGTCAACCACTTTTTATCTATTTAAGTAATATACATTTAATTAAGTTTTCACATTTTTACACTACATCATAGCTTCTACTAACCGTACTATTTTTTTAACTTTTAGCTTATAAGATTTTAACTAGGTTTTTAACTAATGTATGCCACTGTAAGCCTTGCTGCGGTTTTACTTGGCTACTTTTTTCTGTAATTATAGGAAAAAACTTTTTAAACATTTACACCACAATTTCACAAATTTTACGAACTTTTAATGACGCGCACTTCCGTTCTCTGAAACGGTCACAGGCAGAAAGAACTAGCTCCGCATGTGCAAAAATCTACGTTACATTTGACCGACACACATACGAAAGAGAATGTAATTTTTACGCGGGTGTGTTCGCTCTCCGGGTGATCACACTTCCCCGGCATGTACCCTGCCTAAACCCGACGCCCATGGATATCCCTCAGAGAAAAGTGCCTGCATTTAGGAGTTTAGGAAAGAGGAATTGGATCTACTGTGGTATTACTCTCAACGGAGTACAGGAGTGGTAGGATTTTGTGGCGGAGTCACATAAAAAGCAGTAACAAACGGTTACATGATAGAAAAAATTATAAAAAACGCAATTTTTTTTAGAAAATTTTGTTTCAGCGAAATTTTTAGACCCGATGGTAACATTTGAAAAATCTGATTTTCTTTTGCAATTGAAAACAAAGATTTTAAGTGGTTATTTATCAAAATCGGTTGAAAATTGAAGAAGTTATGGCTACTTTACCATAACAGGAATTTTTATAGTTTTTAATAATTTAACGAACCGCAGTACACTTATCATAGTATAGGAAGAATGAAACATGATAAATCTCACTCGCTCCAAGTCAAAATTATTTATAAGCTTACCAAAAGGTCACATGCCAAATTTCAGGAAGATCTGACCATAGGGAGGGGGAGGGGTTGCTTGAGTCTCAAAAGTGAATAAAATTTTGAGGTATTTTTCCCGGGAGGAACGAAAAATACTGGTTTTTCATCAATAACTTTTTTCATCACAAGCCGATTGTTTTTTATGGTTGAGACTAAAATTTATATTTTCTAAACGTCTTGTGTTCAAAGATGTTATTTAATCAAATCGTAGTTGTTTCTTACAACGTTATACTTATTAGTATCCTTAATTCCGTTAAGTTTTTCAGTATCTAAGCATGAAAGAAGAAGAGATTTTCTAACGTCTTCTTTTTTTCAATAGTTTTTTTCAACGATAATTCTTATGGAATCAAAAAGTGTATACCATTCTATTCTCAAATTAATTGAACAAATATTTAACATTTTGTAAAAAATCAATTTAATCAAAATAAGGTGGCCTTATAATAATTAAATTATGTACAAAAAGACGTTATCGAAAATTCTGTAATGGATTATTTCCTCGTTATCTGTTTAGTTAATTGATTTTGTCAAAATTTTACAGTCATAGCGTTGAATATCGTTTTCCTCGAATTATATGACATTCCCATGTATAGCCGTTAAATTTACAAAATATTGGTTAATGAAGGTTACCCGTTCGAGACCGATTGCACACCGTGTGTGCAATGGAATTTTTGTGCCTCTGTCAGAACAATCTTTCATTGTGAGTTAGCTATTGCTCGGAAAAATAATATCCTTATACCAATGGAATCCGCAAATGTTCGTCAAAATGTATTGGGAAATGGTTTTGATGAAAATCAAACGACGTAAAAGTTATCTAAGAGTAAAGTACTATGAGTACGAATGTCGTGTAAAGGCCTCCGTCTCGAATGGGAATGAAGGTTGATAATTCAAATCACACATAAACCAACGGAAATTTTTTTAAAAAAAACCTTCACGTGTTTTATATGATTTTGAAAATCAAATTTATTGTTGGAAAAGTGGTTATTTTGACAACTTTTACAAAAAAAATTACTAAAATATATGGATTCATTCGTTTTGGAAAAAAAATTAATACGTTTTGAAGGCAAAAAACCCTGCTTTATTTTGTAGAAAAAAGAATTTGTTTATATCCAAAGTGGTTGTTTTGTAAAGTGAACAAAAACAGTCGCAAATGAGAGAATTCAAGTAACAAAAAAGGGAACATTTTAATTTTACGAGAAAATTTTGACTTTTTCTGACATAAAAAAGTGAGATCTTCTTTGAAAATGATGAGACGATTTTAAAACACTAAGTTTTATAGAAATCGGTTGGAATCTAGCTGAGTTTCAACAGCGCGAATGAGTGAATTCATGTCACAAAATTTGATTTACTGAAAAATTTCATAAGCGGAATATGTTCTGAAAGCTGTTTTAACCCTCCAGATGGTCAGATTTTTACAAATCGAACACAATTTAGTTGATTTTTTAATAAGTTCGTTATTTTCCAATAAAAATACTAAAAGATTGTAAAAAAATTAAAAAAAAAATTGTTTGGTGCATCTTCAAATGAAGACTATGAGAAACAGAAGTAATTTAAACGTATTTTTTCGAATCAATTATAGTCGTTTCACCATTTTTATGGCATTCGCGACTCTTTATCAACTTTGCAGTTGGCGGACAGTTATTGAAAAACTTATCCGGTACAACTATGTTCGGTGTTTACTCTTGGGCTCGAACTCGTGGACATCGGCTAAGGTAGCAACTGACTTGCCAACTGAGCTATATCACAAGCCCAATTTTAACCTATGATCACTCAATATGTTGCTATTCAAGAAGTGCCAATCAAAACAAGGAAGAAGTTAGGTGAAGATACTGAAAACTTATGATTGTAAAAGTCAGAACAACAAAATGTCCTTTTTTTAAAAATGCATATACAATTTGAAGGCTCTAAAGATGGGTTCAGAAAAAACTTGATATTTTGTGACGTGAATTCAGTCACGTTCTGTTTAAACTGAGTGAATTCACGTCACAGTTTCAAATAAGCATAACTTCGTTCGTTGTTGTTCAATCGAGAAGCTACGCACATAAAATTTTGGGTAATTGTTTTTTTCTACAAATCATTTGAAGACACCGATATACTATTTCCACAAAGAGATCAGGAAATCAAAGTACTGAAGTCAAAAATGGTCAATTCTAGCGTGAATTCATATCACAAAAGTAATCTATCACAATAAAACCCACTTAATTTTTTTAATAACCAAGTTATATTCATTTTGGAAAAAAAATCAATTTGCGACCGTTTGCTAATTCTTTTTTCATTTTCAAGTAAATTGGTTTACTCGTAGAATGATAACAGTTCAGAAAAGTTCGGAAAAGCGATTTTACGTCACGGTGGAATGTGTAAAGTTTTTCGTTTGGATAAATCCGGTCAAAATCATAGCTTTTATTATCGAAATCCGGGCAATTGAGCCGGCAAGGACTTTTCTCAAAATTCGAATCAAATATTCGGACAAGTCCTTGCCGGCTAATTACGCTTTTTTCACCCCTTCTTATTCTGAGTGATTTGAATGATATTTTTCTTTAAATATATTTTTTATTTGATACGATTATAACTTATAATTAATTATCAAGTTCCACAAAAACATTTTCAAAATAATCTTTCCGTCGGATGAACCCTGGAGGAGTAGTTCGTGTACGTACATATTTACGCCTTCATTTTTATATATGTATATCAGACTGGCCCATAACAAAAAAAATCTTTATATTCCACGCGGCACCCCCTAGATTGGTGCATTTAGGTGAAAAAATGACTTTCTCAAAGTTTCAGGGGAAGAAACACGAGCTGGCGCAAAGGAATTGAAATTTGTATGGAGATTTTCGGCAAAATGTATGAAAAATCGACATACTTTCACTCTTTGTGTTCTAAAATAGGTTTCCAGTGTGCTAGAAAGCTCAGAATTTCAGGAACTGTAGTTCAAACAATGACAAACAAGTTTGTAGAAGATTGTGACGTGATACGAGTTGACTGAGATGAGTTATCCGCAATTGAATGTGTGATTGTTTCGTATTTCATCGATATATCGTGAACGGTGTATAGGTGGATTATTAGTGCTAACTTGATCGCATTGTCACACAATGAGAATTACAGATAGAAAGTTTGTGTCTTCGGCAAAGTTGTAGCTTATTTCATAACAAATATCTTTGCAAAAGTTAAAAAAAGGTTTGAAAAACTATAAACTGCTGCATTGTGCGACGACACGATCAAGTTAGTGCGATTATTACGTTCACGATATATGTATCAATAAAATGCGAAAAAAAAACACACATTCGGTTGCGGATAACTCATTACAATCAACTCGTATCGCGTCATAATCTTCTACAAACTTGTTTGTCATTGTTTGAATTACAATTCCTGAAATTCTGAGCTTTCTAGCACACTGGAAACATATTTTAGAACACAAAGAGTGAAAGTATGTCGATTTTTCATACATTTTGCCGAAAATTTTCATACAAATTTCAAGTCCTTTGCTCCAGCTCGTGCTTCTTCGAAATGACCTGAAGCTTTGAGAAAGTCATTTTTTAACCTAAACCACCAATCTAGGGGGTGCCGCGTGGAAAAAAATGTTGGAAAAATCATCCCATACAAAGTTGGGCCAGTCTAATGTATATAAGATACGGTACCTGTAATTGGTTTGAATCCCTTTATCCTAACCTGTGAATCAAAAGCCATAGTTCCTTTGAAATCGCACCCAACACTTGTGGTTTGGTTCAGTTTTGTTGTAGGTATTCATTTTTGTGTTCCAGGATTTAAAAGCTTTTGGTACACCTGTTCCTATCATCATAGAAGTTTGGAATTAAAAGGTACAATTTTGTATTCAAATTTGCATCAACTTGATAAGAATTCAAATCCAGCGTCAACTTCGTTTCTGGCTCCTGATACTGATTCTGATTTTCGGATCTGAACTCCGTGAACTCAAGCTTTCTTCTTTAAACAAATGGATGAAGATACTGAGCCATTCATAATATTCTAGTCATTTTCCATCCGAATATTAGGGATGAGTATTGATTCTACTTAAGAGCTCAGAATCTGAGTTCTGAAGCTTAATTTTTGAACACAAATAAATGGCTAAAAACTTATTAAGGATAACAATTTTGAATTCGATGTCTGAACATAAAATCATTATTCTCAGATAAAAATTAACAATATTCATGCTAAATTTGTTGATATAGAATCTACATTTTTCCTGCTTCAGAATACATAGCAGATTTTTTGTTTGATTTTTAAGCCGAAACTGTTAGTTTTCCGAGTTTTTAATGTGCGTTTATCATTGTTTTCATTATTAAATTTTCTTTTCGAATGATAAAATTTTTTAGTATGAATTGTAGTCAAATTCCAGATTAAGTTAACTGTATTTCAAAGATTCGTGAGGACTTACTGAGATATTCAATACAAAATTTAGGATGGTTCGGTCTGGTCTGACTGCCTGGATTTGAAATTGATTTAATATTTAAAAAAAAATCCATTCTGCTCCATTGCCGTCTAAACCGAATTAAAATCGTCTTTTCAGCTTTGTTCTTTTAATTTCCCCCTATTCCTTCAATTCGAAGTTCCATTTATTTTCGACAGCTCTAACAAAGTCTTCTCATTCTCAATTACATCTCATAATTTGATGGAAAATTAAAGCATGTAATTGCTTGGAAGCCATAAAACGGAACTTGGTAAACAAGGAATCGACATATTGTACTAACGAAATTTTCAAGAAGAGATCATACTTTGAAGAAAGGGAACCTACATATACCGCATAATAACGTGTTGTTGGTTCCGAAACATATCCGATAGGGTGACAGATACATTTATTATGTTTCGTTACAATGGACGGATCAATATGGAAAGTAACGAAGAAAGCCTCTGCAAGTGACAATTTGATAATTGAAGTAGGAGCTTTCCACTCCCCAAATCCCAAAAACAGTTCACTCGGTTCAAATCGGCCCTTTTGACACTTGATCCCCTTCAGCCATCAATCGAATTCGATTTTATTTTTCCAGCTTTCTTCCATCGAAAAGAAGAAAAGGGAAAGTGCACCGCAATATTTGATGGAAATTTTCAAGGGGAAAAGAACCCTCCGTTTTCCGAAGAACGTATTGCTGGCTGAGTAAAAATAATATATTCAGCATCAGCCCGTGGGTATTTACGCATTTGGGTCATCAAACAACAGAACTGAACCGAAAACTCCGAATGCTGCATTGTCCTGCTTGAGTTTTTTTTTCTCCTTGTTTGCCCTGTATAAGATCTCAATTCCATTCTGTAGTGGCCGGGATGCTCCGCGACGGACGCCATGTTTTCAAGCCCGTTCCTTTTTTTTCGGAGCAACAGATTGCGTCTACTGCTCTCGTCATATCTATTTCCTTAACTGAGGTTCTTTCTGCGCGCATGGTACATGGCTCGCCCGATTAAAGGATTAGTTTACCAATACAATCTCAACGCCCGCAACTGTTTAGCTCTTCACCGCTACATAAAATCGACCGTCTCTCAGATCTCTCTCTTATGTCCAATAATCACAAACACACACTAAGGCTGCGCTCTCTAGAACTTATTTGTCAAGTGTAACGACAAGTAACGCTTACGCTTATTTCCCTTAGAGCACTCTCTAATGGTTTCACCCTACATTAACCATTTTACGCTGCATACTCTGTCCTGATCCCTACATCCGCCTCCTTGCCCACTCTTGAAATTGAAAAGTCTTTGTACAAAATTAGCTGATATTCCATTTTCTTTCAATCCATTTCATTGGGAAGCTTTAAAATACTTTTATAAATTTAGGCTATAAGTATGGTACTTTTTTTTATTGATAAATTTATCAGTTTGGAATATAACACTTATTTTTTTTTTTTTAAATGTTTTCTTTTTTTATTATTTTTTTTAATTAATTAAACAATATTTTCGAAAAGTAAGAATAAATCTTCAGTTTGCAAATGGTTGCAAAACTCGACATGAAAACATATCCTTGAATCTTTCATACTTCTTTTTTTTTCTGTATTTCCATATTTTCTAGTTTTTGCTCATCAATCAAAATGTCAGCCTGTTGATATTGGAATTGTAGATTCGGAAATTATTTCTTCGGGGTCAGAACAACCGATGATCTCAAGTTTATAATTCTCAATCTCTCGAAATGGTATCCTCTAGGATAACGGATAAAAGAATTCCCCATTCCGCAAGAAACTTCTTTTTTCGGATCTCGTTACATTTCCTTTTAATGTAACCTTATACTGAATTTGAAAAAGAAAATAAAGCAAAAATTTGTATTCTTCTATTACTAAATCCAACGATGAATATGTTATAGCGTTTTTTCTCATCATTAACTTTTTTCTAGAATCTACAGAGCTTTTGATCATCATCAAATAACAAATCTCTTATTTCGAATACCCGGTTTCCACTTTCGATATCAAATTTTTTTTTTTCAAAATACCGATTCTAATTTCCGATTTGTCATTTCCATTGTCTAAATTATAAATGTTTAATAAGTAATTAATGATAAGTCAAAAATAGAGTTCTTAGTAGAAATTTTCAATTTCCTTTTTTTTACTCCAAAATTCTTATCTGTAAAACTTTCGTTATTTCCGTTTATCGATAATAAATTTTCATTTCCCGATTCATGGGCTCGATGTAGAATCGCCTTTGAAATCAATGCATACAATAACATTATAAAACATGTTTTTTATTTTGTTTTTTTTTTTTAATTTTAGCATGTAAATTCCGTGTTTCAAATTTTCAACAGCAAATTAGAATTTTGAAAATTAGATTATTCTAAAAATGTTTCGTTTTCCTATTATTTCCAAATTTTCGTATCAATATTCCTAATTCCTGAAAACCTTTTCGTATTTTATTTTCAATTTTTCCATTTTGATTGACAATGTTCTCAATTCCTCGATTCCAAATTCGAATTTCGGATTTACATTAAATAATCACTCATTTAAAGCTTTCGTTTTTTCTTAAATATGTTAGAAAAAGTCTAAATTTTTTTTGAATTTAGAATTTTCATTCATCATTATCTGTTTCTTATTTCAATTTCAGTAGCGGAACTTTTCTATTTTCAAATTTCCATTTTGTAATTTCTTGTTTCATATTTCTAGTAACATATATCAATTTCACTTGCCAAGTTTTCCATTTTTGTGTTTTCTATTTCATAATACTCAATTAAGAATTGTGTTCAACCAATTCCAGTTTAAATATTTTGATAACTATTACTGGTTACATGTTTTTATATCATCCAAGTTCAATTTTTTTAATTGAAAGATATTTGTTTTGCAATTCTTTGTTTCAATTCCCTGACAACAAATTAAGATTAAATATTTCAGTTATCCTTTTTTATAATGAGTAGCTCTCACGTTAGTTAAACATCCTATTTAAACGTTTTAAAAAAAATTTTCACCGATTAACAAGTTACCAAATTTCCCAACTTCAAATTTTCAATCAGAAAAAAAAATCGTCTCAAACGTTTCATCTAAGTTTTGCTTAGTCAGAACTTTCTAGGACAAATAATGTTCTGGTGCCTCCTGATTTCAAATGTTTCTAAACATCAATAATTACCTAAGCATGGATCCTTACAATGCAGATATTCGGAAAGTTGTTAATGTTCTGGAAAAACATTTGAAAATAATTATATTTCGTTTCTTTGATTTTCAAGGTTTATCAAATTTAAAGAAAACTATGATTTTATTCTTACATAATTTCTTGGTTAAAAAGTTTCCAATTTCTGAATTATCGTTTTTCATTTCAACTTATAATTCCTGAATTTTCCCTTCACAATTCCAAACACAAATTTCGCGCTTTCTTTTCAAAGATTTTTTTTTTCATTCTTCTTCGAACCACATTTCAAGTTTCACAATTTCTTTTTTTTTAAATAAGTAGTTTGAACAAAGTTTGTCATTTGGAAATATTCAACTAATAATTGTGTATTTCTATTTGAGAAAATTTATAAATTTCTGTTTATATTTAAAATTTCTAAATTTCCGTTTTGAAATTTATCATTCCTGACTTTAAGTAACAATTTCGATTTCATATTTCAAGTTTTACAATTTTAGAGATTGTTAAAAATTGTTTTAATTTAATAATTTTGCAAATTTAATTTTATATGCAATTTTTGTATAATTCTTTTTTTAATAAATATTTTTCCTTTTCGTAAATCTTGTTTTTGCAATTCAAATGTCTAATAACAAATTCGATTTTACATTTCATGATCTTTTTTTATTTTTTTTGTTTTGTTTCTAAAAAAAAAAAACCATTGCGGGAGCTTAAATTTACAATTTTGGTATACATATTTCGACATTCTGATGAATATGTTCTTATGAAACTCATTTACCGGTATACAAGTTTTCTAACTTCCTTTTTTTCTGACGATTCCAATTTCAAACTGCCTATTTTCAATTCAAAGGTATCCGTTTTGCAATTCCCCGTTAAAAACTTCCTTAATAAAATCGATTTCAGATTTCCTACCCTTTTTTTATTGTGTCCCGATTTGTTTCCCAATTAACGAGATTTATTGAAAATTTTGTATTTCTTGTTTTCGCATTCTACTTAAGATTTAAAAAAAACTTTTCTTTACCAATTAAGAAATTTCCTCATGTTCCAATTTCAAATTTTAATTTTAATAATTAAGTTTAAAAAAAATTCTATCTTAACTTTTCTTGATAAAAACTGTTCGAAAAAAATTATATTCAAATGCTTCCTAAATATTTCATTTTTTTTAAAGTAATTATCACCAATTATTACAATGCATTTGTTTTAAAATGTTCATGGTTCTTTAAAAAATTAAGTTTTCCACTATTTTCACTTTTATGTATTTTTGTTATTTTTTAAACAAATATCAATTTTTGCGTACCTTATCAAGTTTGGTCTGAATTCTTGTTGGAGTTTCAACTCTAACTTGCAAAATCCAAATATGGTTTGTTTGGTCACCGTAATCTTTTCTTAAAATTTCTCGGTTTTCCGAAATTGTGTTTTTTTATCTATTCAATTACTATAAAAAAAGTCTTAAATTTTCCGATTTTAGTATTTTCATTCATCATTTTCTGTTTCTTATTTCAATTTCAGTAGCGGAACTTTTCTATTTTCAAATTTCCTTTTGTAATTTCTCGTTTCATATTTCTAGTAACATATATAAATTTCACTTGCCAAGTTTTCCATTCTTGTGTTTTCTATTTCATAATACTCAATTAAGAATTGTGTTCAACCAATTCCAGTTTACATGTTTTAATAATTATTACTGGTTACATGTTTTTAAATCGTCCAAATTCAATTTTTTAATTGAAAGATATTTGTTTTGCAATTCCTTGTTTCAATTCCCTAATAACAAATTAAGATTAAATATTTCAATTATCCTCACGTTAGTTAAACATCCTATTTAAATGTTTTAAAAAAATATTTCACAGATTAACAAGTTACTAAATTTCCCAAGTACAAATTTTCAATCCGAAAAAAAAAATCGTTTCAAGCGTTTCATCTAAGTTTTGTTTAGTCAGAACTTTCTAGAACAAATAATGTTCTGGTGCCTCATGATTTCAAATTTGTCTGAACATCAATAATTACCTAAGCATAGATCCTTACAATGCAGATATTCAAAAAAATTTTAATGTTCTGGAAAAAATATATTTGAAAATAATTATTTTTCTTTCTTTGATTTTTAAGGTTTGTCAGATTTAAAAAACGATGATTTTATTCTTCAATAATTTCTTGGTTAAAAAATTGTTAGTGCGATTTCATTTTTTTTTAAGTATCCAAATTTCTGAATTATCGTTTTTCATTTCAACTTATAATTCCTAAATTTTCCCTTCACAATTCCAAACGCAAATTTCGCGCTTTCTTCCTACCAAATTTAATTTCCCAGGAAATTTTGTATGCCTTTTTTCTTTAATTCTTTTTTTATATTCTCCCTTTTCTAAAATCTTGTTTTTCCAATTCAAATTCCATTTCGGGAGCTTCAATTTACAATTTTGGTATTCATATTTCGACATTCCGATGAATATGTTCTTATCAAACTCATTTTCCGGCATACAAGTTTTCTAACTTCCTTTTTTTCTGAGGATTCCAATTTCAAACTGTCTATTTTCGATTCAAAGGTATTCGTTTTGTAATTCCCCGTTAAAAGCTTCCTTAAAAAATCCAATTTCAGATTCCCTACATTATTTTTTTATTGTGTCCCGATTTGTTTCCCGATTAAGTAATTATCACCAACTTTTACAATACATTTGTTTTAAAATGATCATGGTTCTGTAAAAAATAAATAAAGTTTTCCACCATTTTCACTTTTTATGAATTTTTGTTATTTTTTTTAAACAAATATCAATTTTTGCGGACAACTTAACAAGGGCATTCCATCCCAGTAGCTTGGAGAGTGCGGATGTGTTTTGTTTTCCGCTGCTTTTTTCGTGCTTTCGAGGTTCTAAATCGAAGTCAAGTTCCCTCAAGTAGTGGTCCTATTCGGTCGTCAATTGCCGAATTCATACAGCAGTGGAGGTTGGCCAACTGTATTCCTCCACCAGCCCAAGAGTGCGGTCCCGACGCCTGGACGGAAGCATCAATTTGTTTTGCCTTCACCATCGGCACCAAGACCATCAGCAGAGCATCAATTGTGTCCCCCAATTATTCTGGATTTGGATACCTTACGGAAGATTATCCGGGCAATCCGGTTCTGTTTGCCGTACCCGGATAACGGTTTCATTGAGCAGCTCCCCTGGGATCCCTTGTTGACGTTTCCATATCAAGGCCATCTTCAATCAAAGAAGGAAGTCCGGTTGCCGTCGTTTCGCCGAAGCCTACTCCTATCAACGAGGTGTACCACGTGTCTGGACGACTCGAGAAGCTAAAAGTGATTGCAAGTTTGTAAATTTTCTCTTATTCTTTTTTCGCTATCCTTTTTCTATATTTTCTCTGTATATAGTTTTCATTCATTGTGTACTTCGTTTTTATTGCTGGAGCGGGAGACATTTGTCTTTCCGCTTTAAAATATGAACGAAGGCGGGAGGTTAAACCCAGTTGGGGATGATGGGAACATCACCTCCGAAGATGAGGAGCTTCCGGAGGATTCGGCTAAAGCTGGTCCTTCCAATGCTCATATTTCTCTGATAGAGGGTAAATCCACATCATCACCAACTGAGAGTAGAACAACCCGGCTCCGAACATATCCTGATAGTTCAACTTTTTCTGGGCCTTGGGTGGTTTTTATCCGGCCCAAAGAAAACGGAAAAAGCTTAAATGTGGTTCAGATTACAAAAGATCTGGCGAGGTGGAACTCCGTAACCAGTATCACTAAGGTAAGACCGAACAAATTGCGCATTGTTGTGGCCAATCGGAAGGCTGCAAATGGAATTCTTGCCAGTAATTTTTTCAAATTAGAGTACCAGCTGTACATTCCGTCTCGAGACGTAGAGATCGAGGGTGTTATAACTGAAACTAGTCTGGAGGCGGAATATGTTAAGTCCCACGGCGTTGGTAAGTTTAAGAGCCTTGATTCGACTTCGGTCGAAATCTTGGATTGTCGTCAACTCACAACTGCCAACGTCGTTAATGGAGTTAAAAAGTATTCTCCTTCAGGCTCGTTTCGAGTGACCTTCGCGGGCACCGCTCTCCCTCACTACGTCTTGATTGACGGAATTTTAAGACTTCCTGTTCGTCTTTATGTGCCTCGCCCAATGCAGTGCAAAAATTGCATCAAATTGGGTCACACTGCGTCCCATTGCTGCAATAAGAAGCGCTGCCCTCTTTGTGGGGAGAGTCATGGGGAAGAAGCATGCTCAGCAATAGAGCAGAAATGCGTCTATTGCGGGGGCTCACCCCATGATATCTCGTTGTGCGAGGCATTTAAGGGTAGCTGGGACAAACAGAAGCGCTCTTTGAAAGAACGTTCCAAACGTTCTTACGCCGCCATACTAAAGAGCGCTTCTCCACTGACCCAACCTCAATCCAGTAACATATTCTCTGTGTTGTCAGTTGATCAGGAAGATACAGACACAGCTGATGATGAACACCCTGTCTTATTTGTAGGAAACTCTCGGAAGCGCGCAAAAGCGACTTCTCCCAAAATACCAAACAAAATTGCAACCGTTAACCCTCCAATCACCGTTGGGAAAAGTCTGCCGAATGAGGAAAAGGTAAACCAAGTGCCTCCTGGTTTTCGAGGAAATATTCCTTCACAGAATAAACCGACAGCTTCGAAATCTTCAAATCCCGAATCCCAGTACCCGAATTTAAATCACTTTTCTATAGAAACACCTACTCAATCTGGGCTTTTCAAACTATCTGAAATTTTAAATGGGATTTTTTCGTTTTTCAACGTGTCTGAATCAATTAGAAGCATTGTCACTGCAATGCTACCTATCGTGAAGTCATTTTTAATGCAGATGATGCAAACTTGGCCCCTCCTTTCAGTGTTTGTCTCTCTTGATGGCTAATTCAAGCCGAGAGGTCGGAGATATCACTGTATTACAGTGGAATTGCCGTAGCCTAATCCCCAAACTGGATCCGTTCAAATTTCTTCTGCATGAAACTAATTGTGATATTTTTGCATTGTCCGAAACTTGGCTTTCTTCTCAAAATGATATCTCTTTCCACGATTTTAATATTATCCGTCTGGATCGTGTAGATTCTTATGGAGGGGTGCTTTTAGGGATCAATAAGCGCCACTCATTTTACAGAATCCACCTTCCTTTATCGGGCGGAATTGAAGCTGTTGCTTGTCATACAACTATAAGAGGTAAGGACTTATGTGTTGTCAGTTTGTACTGGCCTCAGAGAGTTGCAGTGGATCGAAGTCACCTAGAGAACCTTTGTTCAGTTTTGCCTGAGCCAAGGTTGATTCTGGGTGATTTCAATTCGCATGGAACTGCCTGGGGAGAACAAGTTGACGATAGTCGTTCTACTATTATTTATGACATTTGTGACAGTTTCAATTTAACAGTTTTGAACACGGGTGAAAAAACACGAGTACCTAAACCTCCTGCAAGACAAAGTGCAATTGACCTCTCACTATGCTCAAACTCACTATCATTGGATTGCCAGTGGAAGGTAATTCCTGATCTCAATGGTAGTGACCACTTACCTATCAAAATTACTATCACCAATGGGGTCAACACTTTTAATTCAACAAATATGGCATATGATCTCACAAGACACATCGACTGGAAAAAGTACTCGAACGCAATTGCTTCAGCCATCCATTCTGCGGATGTTTTACCTCCGTTGGAGGAATATACCTTTCTTGTTCGTTTGATTTATGATACTGCAGTTCTATCTCAAACAAAACCTATCCCAGATCCATCTATTCGTCGAAGGCCTCCCAATCCATGGTGGGACAGTCAGTGTACCAAACTTTACTTGGACAAATCGAACGCTTTTAAAGTTTTTCGGAAACACGGAACCTTGGATAACTTCAACGCGTATTTTTCTCTTGAGCAACAATTCAAAAACCTGATCAAGGGGAAAAAACGTGCGCATTGGCGTAATTTTGTGGAAGGTTTGTCGCGGGAAACATCCTTAAGCACTTTGTGGAATGTGGCACGAAGCATGCGTAATCGTTCTTCCACGAACGAAAGTGAAGAACATTCGCATAAATGGATTTTCAATTTTGCACGGAAAGTCTGTCCAGATTCTACACCTGTGCAAAAAATCATCCGAAATGTGTCTCCGAACAGATGCAATCTGGATTCCAGTTTTTCAATGATGGAATTCTCACTTGCTCTCCTCTCTTGTAACAATTCAGCCCCGGGAGTTGATAAAATAAAATTCAACTTGTTGAAAAACCTTCCGGATGCCGCCAAATTTCGCTTGTTGAATTTATTTAATCAATTCTTGGAGCATAACATTGTTCCCGAAGATTGGAGACAAGTGAGAGTTATTGCTATCCAAAAGCCTGGGAAACCTGCATCCGATTTCAATTCGTACCGTCCAATAGCGATGTTGTCTTGCATTCGGAAGTTGATGGAGAAAATGATTTTGTTCCGATTGGATAAATGGGTAGAAACAAATGGTCTCCTTTCAGATACTCAATTTGGGTTTCGAAGGGGCAAAGGGACAAACGATTGTCTTGCTTTGCTGTCTTCAGAGATACAAATGGCGTACGCAAAACGTGAGCAAATGGCTTCAGTGTTTCTAGACATAAAGGGAGCTTTTGATGCAGTCTCAATAGAGGTGTTGTCAGACAAATTGCACTCCCGGGGTCTGCCTCCTCTTTTGAACAACATCTTATATAGCTTGCTTTGTGAGAAACATCTGAACTTTGCTCACGGAGATATTGCAATTAGAAGAATTTCTTACATGGGCCTTCCGCAGGGTTCATGTTTGAGTCCACTATTGTACAACTTTTACGTAAGTGACATCGACAGTTGTCTCTCTGAAGGCTGCACTCTAAGACAACTTGCAGATGATAGCGTAGTGTCTGTCACAGGATCTACTGAGTTTCATCTGCACAGACCTTTACAAGATACTTTAGACAGATTATCAACCTGGGCTTTGGGGCTTGGGATTGAATTTTCTCCACAGAAAACGGAAATGGTTGTTTTCTCTAAGAAACGTAGACCTGCTCAACCTAAGCTTCAACTCCTAGGCAGAACGATCACTCAATCGAGGTGTTTCAAGTATCTTGGGGTTTGGTTTGATTCCAAGTGTACCTGGAGAGCCCATATTGAGTATCTGAAAGGAAAATGCCAACAAAGAATCAATTTTCTTCGATCAATCACTGGCACCTGGTGGGGAGCCCATCCAGAAGATCTTTTAAAATTGTATCGAACAACCATTCTTTCAGTGATGGAATATGGTAGCTTCTGTTTCCAGTCAGCTGCCAAAACTCACCTCATCAAACTCGAGCGTATCCAATACCGCTGTCTCCGCATCGCTTTGGGCTGTATGCCCTCAACGCACAACATGAGTCTTGAAGTTTTGGCGGGAATACTCCCTTTGAAAGATCGATACAATCTACTATCACTTCGGTTCCTCATCAGGTGTGAGGTCATGAACCCATTGGTGATCGTTAATTTTGAAAGGTTACTTGAGCAAAATTTTCAAACCAGATTTATGTCTATATACCATGTCCTCATGTCAATGCAGGTACACCCTTCTTCGTACTCTCCAACTCGTGTTTTCAGCCCAGACTACGATGATTCTTCTGTCCAGTTTGATTTGTCTATGCAGCAGGAAATTCGTAGAATCCCGGATCCGCATCGCCCACTTCTGATTCCAAGAATTTTCGAAGCTAAATATAGACACGTCGATGCTGATAAAATGTACTTTACCGATGGGTCTCTAATTGAGGAATCAACGGGATTTGGAGTTTTCAATGAAACAACGAGCGCCTCTTATAATCTCCAGTCACCATGCTCTGTATATATAGCAGAGTTAGCTGCTATTCACTGGGCCTTGGACAGCATCGCCTCACGGTCAGTTGGGCACTACTATATTGTAACGGATAGTCTAAGCTCTGTTGAAGCAATACGCTCAATACGACCGGGAAAGCACTCGCCGTTCTTCCTCGAGAAGATATGGGATATTTTGAGTGCTTTAACAAGACGTCGCTTTTCCATCACCTTTGTTTGGGTTCCCTCGCATTGCTCGATAGCGGGTAATGAGAAGGCAGACGCTCTGGCAAAGGTGGGGGCGACGGAAGGCGACACGTACCAACGTGATATCGTCTTCAATGAATTTTACTTCTTGGTTCGAAGAAACTCTCTTGTCAACTGGCAGCGCAAATGGGACGAGGATGAGTTGGGTCGGTGGCTCCATTCGATTGTCCCAAGGGTAAGCCTTAAACCATGGTTTAATAGGTTGGACCTGAGTCGGGATTTTATTCGTATATTTTCCCGTCTCATGTCCAATCATTATTCCTTAGGCGCGGTACTCTATCGTGTAAATATTGCTGGCAGCAATTTATGTAGTTGTGGCCAAGGTTACCATGACATTGAGCATATTGTTTGGTCGTGTGAGTCCCACCTTGTCGCCAGATCGAATCTTATTGACTCCCTTCGGGCCCGAGGGAAACCACCTAACGTTCCAGTGAGAGATGTGTTAGCAGTGATAGACTTGGACTACATGTTTGAAATCTATCTTTTTCTAAAAGCTATCGATCTCCACCTGTAATCCTTTTTATTTTCACATTTCCCTTTCTGTTTTCTTTTGTCTCTCAAACCTGTAAGTCTTAAGCAATCAATTGTTAAAATCAAAGCAAGTTTGGCTCCTTCAAACCTACTGGTACGAGCCGTTTCAAATAAATAATTGTTAAAAAAAAAAAAAAAACTTAACAAGTTTGGTTTGAATTCTTGTTGGGGTTTCGACCCTAATTTGCAAAATCCAAATATAATCTTTTCTTAAAATTTCTCGGTTTTCCGAAATTGTTTTGTTTTAGGAAAAAATATCGTTCATCAAATTGAAAACTTCCGTTTTAACTCTCAACATCAATTGCAATTAACTCAAAAATTTTCATTTCTCTCGGTCGACTTTCATTTTTCTTTTATACTTATTTGGTTTCTAAAATCGTTTAAAATGTATTTTTCGTTTTAAATAATCATCGAAAATTACGTTTCGCTTGAAATCTCATCAAAATCTCAATATCTTTTGTAATCTATCATAATTTGTTTTTCACCTTTTAGGCACTGTCAGCGCTCTTTTGATTATTTCTCGGTTTCAAAAATCATTTTTTAATTCATTTTTCATATAAATTTTTTTTTCTGAAAATGGTTCTCATTTTCTACTTGTTCATGGCTTGAAATTTCAAAGAAGAATCTTTATCATTTCTCGTTTAGTAAAAATTTGTGATATTAAATCTCGTTTAAATTGATCAGCATAATTCGATACAAGCTCGAACTTTTTTTAATTTCTCGGTTTCGAACATCTTTCTCAAAAAAAAAATTTTTTCGTTTTTAAATTGAAAATCATCGAGCGATAAAATAACTAGCATCAATTGCATCATAAAAATTCAAATGCATTCACCTTTGTTCGCGTGCCGCCATCATTCACTTTTTTTTAATAGCTTTTCTCAAAAATTCCTGTTTCGTTTTAGGTTTTGTACTACATATTTCAGATTTCCATGTTAAAAAACTACACCATGTCACATATATAGCACTATAACACTGTAAACTTACATTTCGGGAGCGTTCGGTGCGCCAATGTAGTGGCCGGGATGCTCCGCGACGGACGCCATGTTTTCAAGCCCGTTCCTTTTTTTTCGGAGCAACAGATTGCGTCTACTGCTCTCGTCATATCTATTTCCTTAACTGAGGTTCTTTCTGCGCGCATGGTACATGGCTCGCCCGATTAAAGGATTAGTTTACCAATACAATCTCAACGCCCGCAACTGTTTAGCTCTTCACCGCTACATAAAATCGACCGTCTCTCAGATCTCTCTCTTATGTCCAATAATCACAAACACACACTAAGGCTGCGCTCTCTAGAACTTATTTGTCAAGTGTAACGACAAGTAACGCTTACGCTTATTTCCCTTAGAGCACTCTCTAATGGTTTCACCCTACATTAACCATTTTACGCTGCATACTCCGTCCTGATCCCTACACATTCCAGAACTAATTTCTTCGAACCTTTCTCTTCCATCCGAGTATCGTATAGCGAACAAATCAAAACATAAATACAGTTTACGACACCGTGCCCAAACCATAGCCTTACGGTACGTGGACAAGCAAAACCAAAAAAAAAGAGCGGAAAAACAAATTTTTCTTCAACAAAAATGAAAAACAACATCAATAAATTTCCAGACTCTCTTTCTTGGGTCATTGGGTTTCGGTTTGGTTTGAAGGCGATAGGATGTCGTCCTTGCCTTTCGAAGATTGTTTTTCATTTCTCGTGCGGTTTTCCCCCACACTTTAAGGGTTGAAGTCGTCGTTGCTGTCGAGTTTAGAAAAGCGAAAAAAAACATACAAAAAGGATCCGTGAAAAGGGAAAAAAGCGATAACGGTGACGTTTTTTTTGCCCCCTTTTTGATAAGTGGCTCATTTCAGAGATTCTGTCAGGTATTTGGTTTGGTTCACGGTTTTCCCGACTTGCTTTTTTTCCGAGTTTACTTTCTCCTCTTTCGCACCTCAAGAGTTTGCTGTTGTTGCCATAAAACATCTTTCAATCTCGCTGAAGTATGGCACGTGATGAATGACAACAATACTCTGAAGAGTAATAAATGAATAAATAAATCCTCAAAAGTTGAACCGAAGTTTATGAGCCGTGTTGTTGACTGGGATACCTGCCCTTGATGGCGGCGCTTTGAAAAATTCATACTTGCTGTCTTTTGTCCTGAGGGTAATTTTTAGAGAGCACTGGACTACCAATAAATTCTAAAAATGCGTAATATACATGGATACAAAATAAAAAAAAATGATATTTTTATTGAACACTTCAATACAGCAGTTGATTTTGTTAATTTTAAACAGAGATTTTAGCTTCAATGCACTATTAAAAGATTAAAAGGAAAAAAAATGAATGGAAAGGTTGCCTACAATTTGAGGGTATCATTAGGCATTTTTTTTATTTTTTTAAATCTATTAATTTTTAAGAGTTCTTTCTGTTTTTTTTTTAAAGTAATTTTTTTTTGGACTTTGAAAATTTGCGGTTTTATTAATTAAGATTAATCACCTTGAATTTTGTGGGGAATCGTGGGCCACCAAATCCAAATTGACTAGATAACGTGCAAACTTTATGAGTTGAGCCAAAACTGAAATTTCCAAATTCAGAGTTGTGTATGATCGAAAAATTCCTGAAACCTGGATCGCGAACATTTCGGCAAAATTTCTTATACAGAATGCAAAAAATATTTTTCATAACCCTTCATTTGGCTTGAAAAAAACTATACAGATAGGAAAAACGTATTTTAAGTTTTCAATCTGTATAAAAACATAAAAATATAGGTGGCCCACGATTCCCCACAAGCTATGATTTGCAAATTGGTTGCGTTTGTGTAACTTATTGATGTTTCATCAAAAAATCCTTTTCCACGTGGAAGAACATGATAAAACTAAGATCATAAGCGTATGAGCATATTTTTGATATGAAATTTTGGTTCTCCATCGATACAATTAGCGGGTGCTTGTTTAAATAGGCAAGTAAATTTTTTACTTTTAAGCTTGATAAATAAAAGAAGCATATGATGCGTATTTAAGTTAACAACATATAGAAAAATATTCTTACGCAAAGCGACGGCGATGACAGTTGGATTGAAATTTTTATCTCAACACACATCTGAGATATTTTGAGTGGCCCACGTTACCCCACTCTTCCCTTCCTATTCAATTTTACCGACAAGTAAATACCTAGAAAATTGATTTCATTACCTTTTACAGTAGAATAATTTTAGTAAAATTATGTCTCGGAGCGTAAAACATCTGTGCATCATATAAGCCCCGTGAGCCAGGTTTGAAGAAACGTCAACACATAATTATTCTGCTTGTACATCAATAGTTTTAAGGTTGATGCGACATCAAATTAACGTAGTCAGAAAAATTATTGGTTTCCCCAGCATGCGATTTTCACCCTACTAAAAAAAGAGCTTTATTGCAACAAACTTTGTTTTTAATGAAAAATCAAATGAAAACGTTTGAAAATTTAATTTAAGATATATTTGTAATGAAATAATGCATAAAGAACCTATTGCAGTAAGTTTTGGGTTTGTTCGAAAAAATTTTGTCAAAAATTATTTTAAAGAAAAAGCATAAAGGTGTTGCATACATTTAGGGGTAAAAAATACTAAAAATCAACTAGCTTAAATCATAAAATTTCATGTTATGACAGATGAAATTTTGAAAAAAAAAACGCGTGAGGCAAAACAATCATGTCAAAAATGATTTTAATGAAGAGGCATAAAGGTGCTGCATACATTTAGGGATAAAAAAAAACTAAAAATCAACTAGCTTAAATCATAAAAGTTCATGTTATGATAGATAAAATTGTGAAATTTACAAACGCGTGATGCCAAACAATCATGTCAAAAATAATTTAAAAAAAAAGGCATGAAGGTGCTGCATACATTTAGGGGTAAAAAATACTAAAAATTAACTAGCTCAAATCATAAAAGTTCATGTTTTGATAGATGGAATTTTGAAAAAAAAAAACAAACGCGTGATGCAAATCAATCATGTTAGAAATGATTTTAATGAAGAGGCATAAAGGTGCTGCATACATTAAGGAGTAAAATAATACTAAAAATCAACTAGCATAAATCATAAAAGTTCATGTTATCTATATACACCATGGCCGTAGGAACGGGGGGGGTTTTGGGGGTTAAACCCCCCCCCCCCATGAGGGTCCAGGTTCAAGGGTTCAAGTTCAAAATTCTACGACAGTTTTTAAAAAATTTCTCACTTGTTCATTGAATAAGGTTGTCAGTTGTTGATTTTTTTGGCACGTATCTGGGCTGTTTTATATAAAACCTGGCAAAATCCGGGTATTTGATTTCAAAATTGTCGATCAAATCCAGGCAAAACCGGGCAGTGTTGGTCAAAACCTAGGAATTGCGAAAAAAAAAACTTGAAAAACCTTCCTGATAATTTTTGAAACTTGCTGCAAAAATTTGGAACGCATAAATAAAAAAATTACAACACAACTTTCATCTGAGAATAAGAATGAGAGCAAACCCGGGCAAAATCCGGGCTTTTCCAATGAAATCTGGGCAAACGGGTCGGACCAGACTTTTCTCAAATTTTATATTAAACATCCGGGCCAATTCGGTTGAAACCGGGCAATTTGGCAACCTTTTCATAGAAATTTAGGTCTGAATATTATATTATAAATTAAACCCATTTAGGAAGTTTTGGTTCCATATTCCTGTAACCAAAATTGTATTTCTACATGTTTTCGTATTTCTGATTTTGTATCAAGTTTAGGATTCCTTATTTTCAGTTCGAATAATCATAAGAAATTAGAAATGGAAAGCTGCTTTGAAATCCTTGTACGAATTCGGTTTGCATTTCATATCAAATTTGAATTATTGGGCTTATTCTGCGACTCGAGTGACGTGACTTACGAGATTTCATATGGTTTTGCAGGCTTAAATAGCCTCTCTAGCCTCGAAATTTTCGTTCGGATGAGCTGTTTTTGGTCTTCAGAGCTCATCAATACACAAATTTCTTTTCAGAAGCATTTTCTGGAGTCAGGACGAAGACGTGAAATTTCGTGAGTCGCAGAATAAGCCCTCATGTTTTTCGAAAATCAAAGCATTTTCAATATTTTGATAATAGTTTTCCGAATATGGAAAAAGAAAAATTTGTATTATATTCAAATTCGAAGTTCATTCTAACATAAAATTTAAACATTTAAAGCTTCTAAGTGGCGATCCAAAATTGAAAACCAGATTCTGATTCACCATTCGAAATTCACATTTTAAATCGGATTCACAAAACATATTAAAAATAAATAATTGAAATAATGAATTAAGATTAAACCAGCACTACAGAATCATTTATTTAGATTCATGAAAATGAAATCTGGATTTGAGATTCGGCAGTCGTATTTTTTGTACATTTCGGAAGTCGTTAAGAAATTCGGAAACAGATTCAAAGTTCAATTTTTGAGTTCAGGTTTAGAATAAAGAGTAAAGAAATTCGGAAACTGATTCAAAGTACAATTTTTGAGTTCAGGTTTAGAATTCAGATTTAAAATTCAGAAAAAGATTTAGCTTGTGAATGAGTGTTTCAATCAACACAAAGATTGTTGAGAATTTCAAGAGAACATGAACTTAAAAATTTGCTTGTCAATTCAATTTCCAAATTTCAAAGTTTTTAATCAGAATAAGTTTGTACACACAATTCAGCTGAAAATCACAAATATAAAGTAGAATTTGAGTTAACTTTCTAAGTTTTGATTCATGCAAAATATCCCGAATTAAATTCAAAAAAGATCATCTACAAGATTTTTAGTATGAAACTGATTCTAAAAATATTTCCTGTTTAGAAACATGTACCTGATCTTCACCTAAAAAATGTGCACATTTTTTTTAGTTTTTCGGTGCATTGTTTAACATTATTAATATTGCAGCTTTTTTTTAAAGCCAAATTTAAAACTATAATCATAAATTTAGTTCAAGTTTGCATCAAGCAAATTTGATTCGATTTTTTTTATTTCTTACTGTTTTTTTTTTTTGGGAAATTTTATTTATTTTCATCAAAGGATAGAATCTTGGAATTCGCAAAAGAGTTTAGAAGATTGGGCTTGTTTGATTTGAGTTTAGAATAAGTTTTTTTTCAAGAAATTTAAGGCTACCCTAAAAAGAACTTATCTTAACCACCTTCTTAACCAAATAACTTTGATTTACCAGACTCTTAAACAAATTAAAAAATTTAACCGTCGATGAAAGCAAATTCCATATATTGTTTCTAGAGGTTTCATTAGAAAAAAATTAGCTCACCCCTTAGGCTAAGGACCCCTTTTCTAAAGTTACTTTTTTAAGGTTTTATTATTGACACTTTACCATCCTTGTGGCATTTTAGTCTTCTATTAAGCAACTATTTCATACGAAAACTATCAATGAATGCTTAAAAATGAATAATCATATAGTTACAAACATAATTTGTTTTTAATTTTTTTTTATTCGTGTGTTGTTAGACAAAATTTTATAGCAAAAAAAACTAGTCACCAAAACCCCCCCATGAGTCAGTTCTTCCTACGGCCCTGATATACACTGTATCAAAAAATTGTCCGTACAGCACGTACCTTGAAATCCAAACAATCAAAAAGTGCACTTTTCCAGTCAATAAAAATACTACAATTACATCATTCGCTGCAGAAAGTAGTCCTTTTTGTAGATCAGTATTAAAAATGTTTATGAATTAAACCTTAAAAATAATCCAATTCATTTTGTATAGAAAGTCCCAAAAACGACGTCAAAAAATTGTCCGTACACTGAGGCCTTTGTCAAATATTAGTCAAGTAAACAGTTATGTGTCAGTCTGTCAAACGCAGAAACGTGAATTGAATCTCAGCAAAGACAATTTCCAGTGCTCTGAGCGATAAATACGGTAAAATGAACTTAATTTAGCATAAATCAGTAGATTTCAACAATTTGTGGATTACATTAACAGGAAAATGTCTGCTCCTCACAAAAAAAACCCCCGTTGACATCCGGAAACTGATTGATGACCTGAAGAATGACGGTAAACGCTTGTCCGAAATTTATTTATTTATTGGTCTTCGAATTACGCATAGAATAGTAAAACGGCCATAATCGTCGGCTCAGTATGTCCTTCAGAACTTTAAGAAGACTAACTCCCTGGAGACTAATCGTATAAGCTGATGGTTGGTTTGATCGTATTTTCGGGTTAGAACCAAACAATCATATTTATATTCCTGTAGACGCGTAATATGACTGATAAATCTATTTATTTTTCTCCCTAAATGAATTTCAAGTTTCCGGTGCCATTTGCGCTGAAAGCATACCACACCATTACATGGCCACCACCGTGCTTAACTGTCTGTCACAAATTTTTCGGATCCAATTCAGTATTTGGATTACGCCATACTCTTACATGTCCGTCAGACCTAGAAATATTAAATTAGCTTTCATCAGTGAATATGACGTTCTGCCAGAACTCGTCCGGTTCCAGGACATACTTTTGAGCGTATTCCAGCCGCTTTTTCTTATTTTTAGCAGATATAAACGGCTTCTTCAGAGCAACACGACCTCGGTATTCTCATGAAGTATGTTCCGTACCGATTGAGGATTAACCTGTATGTTTTCAAATTTTTTCAGGCTGTCTGCTAGTTTCGGGGCACTGATTTTAGGATTCTGACTGATTTCCCTGACAATGATGCGATGGTGACGATCCGTAAGCTTCAGTTTGCGACTTCTTCCTGGAGTGGTCTCCAGGTAGTTAGTCTTCTTAAAGTTCTGAAGGACATACTGAACCGGCGATCGTGGCCGTTTTACTATACCTCAAATTTAGAACAAGCTTTTACCGTCATTCTTCAGGTCAGCAATCAGTTTTCGGATGTCAACGGGTATTTTTTTGTGAGGAGCAGACATTTTCTTGTTAATTTTTGTGGATTTAATTAACAGGAAAACGTCTGCTTTTCACAAAAAAATACCCGTTGACATCCGGAAACACGAAAATCTACTGATTTATGCTAGATAAAGTTCATTTTACCGTATTTATCGCTCAGACCACTGGAAATTGTCTTTGCTGAGATTCAATTCACGTTTCTGCGTTTGACAGACTGACACATAACTGTTTACTTGACTAATATTTGACAAAGGCCTCAGTGTACGGACAATTTTTTGACGTCGTTTTTGGGACTTTCTATACAAAATGAATTGGATTATTTTTAAGGTTTAATTCATAAACATTTTTAATACTGATCTACAAAAAGGACTAGTTTCTGCAGCGAATGATGTAATTGTAGTATTTTTATTGACTGAAAAGGTGCACTTTTTGATTGTTTGGATTTCAAAGTACGTGCTGTATGGACAATTTTTTGATACAGTGTATATAAAAAACAATTTCTGTATGTTTGTTTGTTTGTTTGTCCTCTATAGACTCAGCCGTCTTAAGAGCTAGAGAGCAGAAATTTGGCATGGATACTCATTAGGATCAGGAAGGATGAAAAATGTTTTTAGATTTTTGGATGACCCCTTTTGAAGGGGGTTTTCTATACAAGACAAATATTGTTATCGCGATATTGACGTTATTTTCGTCGGATTTTGTTGAAAATTTGCACATGAGTGTGTTGAAAGACGATCAATCGATTTCAGGTGTCAATTTTTTTTGTAAGGGGACAGCCATATTAACTGTTCGCTGTTTTTGCGATATTGACGTTATTATACATCGTATTCAGATGAAAATTGGTACACGATAGTTTTGAGTGACGTGCAATCGATTTGAGGTATCAAATTTAGTGTAAGGGGCCGGCAAAAGGGGTCGTCCATATTAAATTTTCAGTATTTTAGCTATTTTGACGTTTTTATACATCGGATTGGGATGAAAATTTGCACATAGGAGTTATTAGGAACAATCAACCGATTGCACTTATCCAAACTAAAATCAGGGGTCGGCCAAAGGGTTCGTCCATGTAAACTATTCACTTTTGATGCGATATTGTCGTTATTATCCATCGGATTCATACGAAAATTTGTACACGAGAGTTTTGAGAGATGAACAATGGATTTCAGGTATTCAATTCAGTTTAAGGGGCCGGCAAAGGGGGTCGTCCATATAAACCTTTCAATATTTTTGAAATATCGTTGTGATTATACATCGGATTGGGATGAAAATTGGCACACGGTAGTTTTCAGGGACGGGCAATCGATTTCAGATGTCAAATATTTTGCCAGGGGTCGACGGAAGGGGTCGTCCATATAAATGGCGTTGTTATGCAATGATTAGTCGAAATTTATTCACGTGGTTTTTTATTCCTGATTTCAAATTTAGTAGCAGACGACAGACAAAGTGATCGTCCAATATTTTTGCAATTACTACTTAACAATTAATCTGGAAAATGCTTGGCAATTGACTTTCATACAAACTGTTCATGACATATTCCAAGTTTAAGACACGAATGCCATACAGATGGTAAAGTGTCTCAAATAAAATTATAATAATAATAATATTCCAAGTTGAAAGCGAAACGGAGTTCGTATGGGATCAGCTAGTGATAGATAAAATTGTGAAATTTACAAACGCGTGATGCCAGACAATCATATCCCAGTATATGGAATCGAGATTCAAAAGGTTAATCTTTGATTTGCATTTTGATGAATTTTTGCCCAGACTGGTAACTGAATTGTAAAAAAAATATTTTTTAAAAAATTTTGTAAATTTTCAAAACATATTTTTACACCAACAGTGTTGGTATAGGAAAATAAAAACAGTATAAAATTTGATATCATTAAGCCAATCTGTCAAACTGGGTAAAGTTTTTTACAGCATCGAAAAATGTAAAAATGTCTACATCTATTGCCCAATTTTTTCAAATTTTCTATGAGAATCAAAAATTTTAAAAATCTATCGCACGATGTGAGAAACTTGGGCATAATCATTTGTTATCATTAAATGATAACATTATTACATTTAATTTAAATAAAAATTGCAAAAGTTTTGTGGTATACAAATGTAGCATTTAACCCTGCTGTTGCACGATGCCCCGTTGAACGGTTTTTGATAAAAAAAAAAAATAGCTACCCGAACAAAATATCTCTTCCCCCATCGACCAGCACATAAGGTCACTTGGGTATCCCGAGATGGCCGAACAGAAAATCAAATTGACCACATCTGCATCAGCCGAAAATGGAGAAGGAGCCTTCTTGATGTCCGCAACAAACGAAGCGCAGACATTGCATCTGACCATCACCTCGTCCTTGGCGAGATACGACTGAGAGTTGCGCGTGTCCAACGGCGCGAGGAGAAAGTCGGGTGTCGATACGACGTCCGCCGGTTGGAGAATCCAGAGGTGAAAAGGGCATACGTTGAACAGCTAGAATCCCGAGCCTCGGAGCTGCCGACAGACGGAACAGTCGAAGAACAGTGGTGTGGAATCAAGAATGCCTTTATCACGACGAGCCATGGTACTCTCGGTAAAGTTTGTGGAAGAAGGAGTGAATGGATGTCGGATGAAACTTGGAGGATGATCGATGATCGGAGAAAGGCGAAAGTCGGAATTGAGCAGGCATGTACCGGGTCAGCCAAGCAGCCGCCCGCTTACGATATGCGGAGCAGGAAAAGGCAGTTAAACGAGCTTGTAGACGAGACAAGAGAGCCTGGACAAACTCCCTAGCCGAAGAGGGAGAAAGAGCCGCCGCCAATGGAGATATCCGATTACTTTATGACATTTCTCGCCGCCTCAGTGGTGCAAGGACTAATGCAAGAATGCCGCTGAAAGACCGAGCAGGTCAGTTATTGACCGATCGAACAGATCACCTCAAACGATGGACTGAGCACTTCGAACAACTCTTCCAAGTCATGAATAGCGATGGCCAACAGAATCTGCAGCTCGAAGCGCCAACAGTAAGTCGCATAAATGGCGTCAACTCGGAAGCGCCTTCGCTGGCTGAAATAGAAGCGGCAATCAAAAACATGAAATCCAACAAAGCACCTGGGATCGATTGCATCCCTGCTGAAATGCTGAAAGCCGACCCTGCCCTGTCAGCACAAATGTTGCACCGTCTTTTCGCTGACATCTGGGATACTGCAACATTCCCGGCCGACTGGATGCAGGGTATCCTCGTAAAGGTCCCGAAGAAAGGAGACCTGACAGAGTGCGGTAACTGGCGAGGCATAACGTTGATCTGTACAACCCTCAAAGTACTCTGCAAAGTGATTCTGAACAGGATCCAGGAGAAAATAGACGCTACACTCCGACGGCAACAAGCTGGATTCCGATCCGGACGATCATGTGTGGACCACATCACAACGCTACGGGCGACGAGGGGTCCCAGAGAAACTAGTCCATCTCATCGAAGCACAGTATGAGGCATTTTCGTGCAAGGTCTTGCACGACGGTGTCTTGTCCGAACCAATCCCGGTAACTGCTGGAATGAGACAAGGATGTATTCTATCACCGCTACTTTTCTAATCGTAATGGATGAGATTCTGATTGGATCGATTGACTGTGCACCGAACCGAGGATTGCCGTGGAATCCTTCAACAATGGAGCAACTGAACGACCTTGACCTGGCTGACGATATTGTTTTGCTCGCCCAAACACAACCAGATATGCAGAGCAAACTCGACGACCTCACCGAATGTTCCAAGGCAGCAGGTCTCAAAGTCAATGTCGGAAAGACCAAGTCGATGGAGATCAACACAGGAAATCCCTCCAGTTTCATGGTAGCTGGGCAACAAGTTGAGAAAGTGGAGTGCTTCCAGTATCTTGGTAGCCAGATAACGCCTGATGGTGGTACCAGAAAAGACATCGAAACCCGGATCAGAAAGGCCCGATTTGCGTTTGCGAGTCTCCGAAACATCTGGCGGTCACGCCAGATCTCTCTACGAACGAAAATCCGAATCTTCAACTCAAACGTCAAATCCGTATTGCTGTACGGGTGCGAAACTTGGTGCACATATGCGGTAACGACGCGAAAACTGCAAGTATTTGTAAACCGCTGCCTGCGGAATATCATCCGCGCTTGGTGGCCTGGCAACTGGATCTCGAATGAGGAACTACATCGCCGGTGTCATCAAAAGGCGCTAGAAATCGAGATTCGGGAACGTAAGTGGAGATGGATTGGGCACACGCTGCGAAGAGATGAAAACGAGATTTGCAGAGAGGCGCTAGATTGGAATCCAGAAGGTCATCGAAGAAGAGGCAGACCCAGAAATTCGTGGCGGCGAAGCCTAGCCGCTGAAATCCGAACTGTCGACGAGAATCTTGACTGGGACCAGGTGAAGACGCTGGCTCCGGATCGTCAACAGTGGAGGTCTTTTACCACGGCCCTATGCACCGGAGGATCGGCGCGGGATCATTAAGTAAGAACAAAATATCTCAAACTTCTTTACAAACTTCAGGCTCGTTGGGCGATCCCTTCTTGTGCTATCGAGGTTAAATGTTGCATGTAAACTTCACATAACAATCAGCTTATTTGGGCCACTCTACTTAACAAACTTATCAGTGAGAACACGTTCTAACTCTGGCTATTCATATTAAATTATTTCCAAATGACACCGCCGGCGCAAACCAAAACAAATGAACACGGGCCAGTCAGATTCCCAGCACATAACGTTTGCCTCATAAGCGTTCTCCTAGGGAGCTACTCCCTTAGAGCGCTCATTTCTCTTTTCAGAGCAGAGTGAGAGGCAAAAAGAGCTCCCTAGGAGCATTGCATCTTTGAGACAAGCGAATCACTGATTTTCTATGTATTCCACGTACGAATTGTGTTAAAAATGGGTGTAATCGTTGAAGAAAAGTGTTTTCTACAAATGACTATGATTTTTCATTACTCAAATTGCTATAGTTTCTTTAAAAACTTGTTTTTTAAAAACCATATTCAAAGCCACAGAACAAAACTGTGTTGCGAATACGCGCCGCTGTGTATTCAATACGCGCCTAGCAGCCGAACACACCCGAGAGCAGCCGGAGACCGAAAACACACCAATACTTACATACACTTTGACTGAAAAGATAATCAAAATGGACTAATAGAAATTTAACAAAAAAATAATAATAGATTTTTTGGGCTGAATTAACGCTCAAAACATGGTTTTAGACTTTTTGTACATTTTCAATGAAAATTGGCCTTTTTGAAAAATTAATGCTATTTTCAGCCTACTACGAGTGACGCGTTATAACGAGCGCATGGGCCGTGATAGAACATACGATGCAGGTCCGGGTGGGAATTATTACCAGAGGCCCTAGGTGGACTGTATGGCGTAGGGGTACATAGTATCTAGAGTCGACTTATTGCACCCATGGACCCAAAGTAGCATAATGGGGGGACGCTGTGGCTCGCCGTGCCTTGGAATGCAATCCGTAAAAAGAATTTACCACCTGGGTGATCAACTAATAAAAAAAAACATGCATGCATTAAGCAATCAAGGTCATTCACCCCAGACCTGAATAAAACAGGAAAATTAAATAAAATTAAGGTTCCACAGACTAGAAGAAATAAACGTTGATGAAAAAACATTTTTTTTTCTGCTGTTGCGCGGGTCATTGAGACTAAATCCAAGGATTGTCACGGATAATCGAGTCAGACTTGTCGTCGGCGGATGAGTGAGATGAAACAAAACAAAGTATTCAGAAGATGAATTAAAAAATTACAATTCTGACATCAAATACCATCCAGAATAAATTTATGAATGAAGAATTCTAGTCCAAAATTTGGTCAAAATTGTGATTTAAAATTCAGTTTCAGAGTTCAAATTTTATATGATAGCGTTTGAAGTTAACCTCGGGTTCAACATTCGAAATCGGAAATTTATTCAGGTTTTGAAATAATTCTAAATCCCGATGCAGTGGACGAAGATGTACGTTTTTATAAATTTCTTTCAAAATGTAAACGCAACTTGCTTTTTGTAATCTTAGTTAATTTTATTTCAACATTGGTTAGGATCCTACAAATAATCATATTGTTCGGTAAGGTTACCCCCTTTTTTCTTAATCTGTCTTGTTTTCAGAGGAGTAAAACGCAATGCTTGGTATTGTTAGTACAGTGAGCGAAGCGACTGGTTCCAGCTATGCGCTATAGAACAGGAATAAATAATTTTTTTATTCTCTCGGCTGGGTCACCTAAAATATCAACCAAATCGCATAAAGGCAATCAGTTTCTAACTGATGTCGTTTGCGCTAAGGGTTGAACAATTCATGTATTTTCTTTAGTTTTTTTTAGTATGAGTTTATTTTTTCAGTTATACAGCACAAGATTCACTTTCGCCTAGTAGATAACTTTTCTAAATGATGAACACGATTTTGTCATTAGCTTAGATACTTTTCTTCGTTCTTCGCGCATTTCACAGAATTAATAACTAATTTACAGCTTTTATCTTATTGTGGTCGGCAATATGCTTTTTTCTCACATTATTTGGAACCTGGAACATTTTATATCTTATTTGTTTTTCTACTGATAAACGGGATTAGTTTTGATGAGTCTTTCCTTTTGATATCGTGAATAATATTTTTATCATCAACAATTTTTCGTTAACAACATGCTACTTTTAACGCTTTACGACCAATCTATTATGCAACGTTAAACTTTTATGTTTTTATTGTTTACTTGTGGTAGCGTATTTCTGCAAATTTAGTACCATCCATTTGAACAGCATTCCCCTGGGACTTCCTAAAGCACTAAAACGTAGATGCAGCAATCATTGCAGCTTCACTAGAACCGGCTTTTTCATTTTTTAGATTAAAAAAAAAGAAACATTAGACCGTAACACCAAGGCCCGGTTTGTTTCCCAGAACGTCGCACAGCTTTTGCTGGTACATAGCCAAGGTGTTTTGGTCACTGATACCGCGATTTTTGCACACCAGATGGAGCGCGTTCAAGTATTGCATCTCGGTGAACTGGGAACCTTTCTCTATGATCGATGTCAGGATTTCCTATGGGATCGAAAACGAACAATAAATATCAGTTAAAAATTGTTTTCCTGTAGTTTGAAACAATTCAATTAGCTGTAACTGGAATCGAACATAGAATGGGTATATTTTTTCAGTATTAGAATTTGAACTGCTTCCGTCAAACTTTTTATCATCCAAGAATATTTCCCGTTCATATACAGTGTCGGACAATAGAATAGGACCGCTCTAAAGCAAAATATTCAAATCACCTTTAAACTGCCAATTCAAATATAATAATATGCGACACCTAGCGGCAAGCACTTATTGTAGTATGCCAACTTTCTACTGTACGTTTGTTGCAATCAAGGAGAAAGCTCGCATGAAAATTTAGAAAAACAGAAAGTTTGATCGAAAATTATGGAAAAAAGGAGCATCCCTACGAAAAAACGAAAATCAACATATAAACAAGTAGTGGTGATATAGAGTATAAAACTCTCTGCCAATCAAACAGATCCATACATACATACATACATACAAGGCAACCCGTTTGTTCTACTCGACCAGAAAGCTGTCAGAGAGTGAAAAAAGTCGCGTCATAAAATAAGACCAGCTCATCGGTTCGGCTGTTCCGGCATTTTCAGCGCTCTAGATTTGAAGAAAAGGTGTTGTTTGTCCATTCTCGTGTCCTGGTAAGTATTTCCCATAAAATTAATCATGAAAACAAACAAAAAATAAAGATTTCCTTCCTCCTACTCTGTTTTCAGCGAAAAAGGTCCAGCGAGCGATCATCCGGAATCTGTACAAGGCTGGCAAAAGCCAACGCGAGATTGCCGGCTACTTAGGAAGGTCGAAAACTTTCGTTTTCAACGCGCTTCACAGCACCAGCAAACGGGAACTGACCGGCCGCCCCCGCAAAACGACGCCGAAGAACGATTCGGCAATCAAGCGGGCCTCGCAAAAGGAACCTTTCAAAGCGTCCAAGCAGATCAGAGACGAGCTGAACTTATCTGTGAGTTCCCGGACGGTTCAGCGGCGGTTGGCGGAGAAGGGACTAGGAGGAAAAAGTCCCCGGAAGGTGCCGATGCTGACGCCGAAGCACTTGAAGGCGCGACTGAAGTATGCGAAGGACCACTTCGATTGGGTCGGTCCGAAAAAAGAGAAACTATGGAGAAATGCGCTGTGGTCGGATGAGACCAAAGTGAACCTCATCGGCTCGGACGGAAAGAGTTGGGTCCATCGCCCACTCGGCTGTGCGTATATGCCCCAGTATACAAATAAAACATTCAAACATGGAGGAGGTAGCATCAGGGTCTGGGGGTGCTTTTCTTGGTACGGGGTGGGTCCCTTGTACTGGATCGACCGGATTATGGACCAGCATCTCTACGCCCAGATGCTTCGGGAAGAAATGCTGCCACACGCCGAGTGGGAGATGCCCCTAAAGTGGCAGTTCCAGCAGGACAACGACCCCAAACATACCACTAAAACGGTTAAAAAGTGGTTCCAGGATAATAAGGTAGACGTTATGGAGTGGCCAGCACAGTCCCTATGGGAAATAGTTAAACGTAAGGTGTAGACCGAAAAAAAAACAAGCAGCAGCTGTGGGAGAAAATCCAGGCGGTGTGGTACGCTATCCCGGTGAGAACGTGCCAAAAGCTGGTGAAGTCGATGCCGAACCGGGTTCGAGAAGTGATGCGTAATAAGGGTTATACCACCAAGTACTAACCCTGCGAATCGATCACGGTATGAATTTCCTTTTTTTTTTTTAATTTTTTTTTACCATGAATTCTAAAGCGGTCCTATTTTATGTCGCGTTATTTTAGTCAGTAAGTATGCTTAAAACGCACTTTTAAATAAAGGACAATTGTTTTAACTACGGATGATTTTAATTTCTTCGAAGAATGGAATTTACAATTTGTAAATGGTTTGATGGACTTAAATCGAATTTTTTTTTCTATGTTTTGTCACTTTCTGTTTTGGATTGAGCTGTGGTCCTATTCTATTGTCCGACACTGTATGACGAATTTGTTATAAGGTACACCGGGGTAAGTGTGGACGGTTTTTCGTATAGTTCAACTTCAAAAAATTATTAAAAAAATCAGCAGTGGAGCAATTTTCATAAAATGACATTCTTTGTGATGCAGAACATGTTGTTTACAAACGCTGAAGAGATGAGCTCGATAGAAGCAAAGCGAAAAAAGTTATCACGTAAATTCTAATAGACTGCTGGTGTCTTCACTTACCCTGATTTATGGGGTAAGTGTGGACGGAAGATTTTCCCTATGGTTTCTCAGGAAAATTTCAAAAAAATTGTGTTTTCTTGGTTGAATACGTTATTTTATTACTCGAATCGTCCAAAATATTGAAAAAAAGGTCCTGATACTATTAGTAAGGCATCTTTCAATAATTATTGTGCGTAATTTATGCTACAACACACGAGTTCCGATTTTACTAAAAACACTGAATAAACAAGTACTTTACCCAACTTTTCATGATCCGAATGCTAAATTTAGCTAAATAATGCAATTCATGAAGGATGAAGGACATAAAATTGAAAAAATGTATAAACATCAAGTCTTTAAAGCCGTCCACACTTACCCCAGGCAGGGGTTGGAGACAAAATTTTAGTTTTTTGTAAATAAACTCTTTTTTCTTCAGTTTTAACCGCCGTTTCTTTTCCTAACTGGTTGTTTGGAATGTAAGGATTCTTTCAATGTAGAGTTTTTCATCTAGAGCCAGCTAGTTTACGAGAAATTGGCAATTGAAAAAGATGCACATCACCTCGACATCGTAGGTGAAAATAGAAAATTCGCAAAAAGTCGTTGTAAACATCCGCCCATTGACTACTAGGACGTGGCCGGCGCCGTTATTGATCAGTTTTGGAAAGGAAGAGAGCATGAGTTTTGTGCATTGAGAATGTACTGCTAGTCCCAAGCACCATTCTATTGGACATTGCACAAAATTGATGGCCTCGATCAATCACGGAGTAGCAACCATTGGCGATGTGGAACTTGTTCCACTTAGCCACGCCAGCGATCGTGAGATTCGAAATGCACTATTGATTGATAACTAACAACTAAGTTGAGTAATAAATAAATAAAAAAAAACAACACATTATTTTGTTATTGGATAATTGAAAATTCTGATGCATTTCGGTTTTGACGATTTAAGGTGGATATGAGTAGTCAAACAAGCTAAGCTAAGCTAAAAAGTCGTTGTAAACATCCGTTATTGTAGGAACTGTATTTTTTTTACAGTACAGTACAGATTACAAGTAAATTGAACAATCTGTATTAAAAGTTTGAGAAAATAGTGCACAGTATTGTTTTAATAGCCATCGTCCACACTTCGCGTCCACACTTACCCCTATGTACCTTAGTTGTTGTCAAATTTAAGTTTCAGTTTGTTTATGAAGGAACGAAGCAGTTCTCGAATTATTCGAGCTTTTTCTAATTTTGGAGTTCGTGTAGGTTTTTTAATTTTTCTTTTGGGAAACGTTGCCAGCCGACTTGTTGCTATTCATGGCTTCCTTAACTTCACTAATCGTTGGGAGTCCCAAGAAACACCGGTTATTTTATAAGTCTCCACAAGCCTCTTATGAACCAAAACTTGGTCTAGTAGCTTGCTATAAAATTTTATTTGTTACTTGGGGTGGCTCCTCTACGTCGTTGGGTACACGGGCGATGTACCTTCTCCTATCGTCATTATCTCCTCCATGTGCGCCGTTCAGGTATTCATCGAAGTGATGCTTCCACCTTTTTATCACCTCACGATTGTCCGTCAAGATGCCTCCGTCCTTGTCCCGGTACATTTCGGCTTGCGGCACGAAGCCTTTGCGGGATGTCTTGAGTTTGGGAATAATGCAGCTGCTTCAGCTCCTCGAGTTCCTCCTCCTCCAGGCGGCGCTTTTTCTCCTGGAAAATTTGGACTAGCTGTCTCTTCCGCTGTCGGTGATTTTCCACGTTCCGACGGGTGCCTCTTTGCACTACTGCCGCCCGTGCGACGTTTTCTTCGTTCATCACCCTCCTACACTCCTCGTCGAACCAGTCGTCCCGTCGTGTTCGTTCTACATACCCGGTGACGTTCTCCGCAGCGCTGTTGATGGCTGTCTTGATAGTATGTACCGGCAGCAATGCTTCGAGCGATTGCGCGAAGTCTGCTGCAACCTCAGGTTGCTTCAATCGTGCGATATTTGACCGAGACGAGCGTCGGTTTTGTGTGTTGTTCACAACGGAGAGTTTTGGGCGCATCTTCACCATCACCAGAAAGTGGTCTGACTCGATGTTGGCGCCTCGACAGGATCTGACGTCGATGATGTCCGAGAAGTACCGGCTGTCTATCAAAACGTAGTCGATCTGTGATTGCGTTTGGTACGGTGATCTCCAGGTATACTTCTGTGGGAGGCGGTGCTATGATTCTTAGGCCGTTTTCGTCTGTCAGCTGGTGCACGTTGAAGCTTCCAATTGTCGGTTTGAATTCCTCCTCCTGGTCGAGCTGAGCGTTAAAATCCTCGATGACGATCTTGATATCATGTTTTGGGCAGCGGTCATATTCACGTTCCAGCTGCGCGTAGAATTCGTCTTTGTCACCGGTACTTCCGAGGTGAGGGCTGTGTACGTTGATGAAGCTGATGTTGAAGAATCGGCGCTTGATTCTCAACAGGCACACTCGTGGGTTATCACTCGATCACGCACTTCGTCATCTTTCCCATCACTATAAAAGCTGTTCCAAGCTTGTGTGTTGCCACAGCTATGGTAGGTGGCATGACGAACGTTCGTATTCTAGAGCCTCGGTGTTTTATCTTACACGCGAAAAGCTCATTGCCTTCATAATTTGGAATCGATGAACTGCACACTTCAGCATTTTATTGTGCACAATGAACGGTATCCACCGTGCCACAATGCAACTTCCGTTACCGATACTGCGTTGCACGCTGTTCGAAGATAGCAATGACGTCACTTGTTTTACATTCAAACGATTTGTTTACTCGTGGCCTACCTTGTATTGTATTACCGTGCTTTAGACAGTTAAACATCGGTAGGAGAAAGGTCAGTTGTCCTAGCGATTTCTAATGTCGTTGATGTTGAGCTAGACTTTCATACACTCTATCAGTGGTGCAAGAGCAGGGATCTCTAGGATTCCACAACAGACACTTATACCTCTTTATACCACTGCTTATACCATGGTAATATGCCTTAAAAATGAAATGTGCATTTAACCCAATCGAATACTTACGTCCGGTTCCAGGTAGAACATTTCGTAGAACGACCTTGCATAGTCCAGGGCCACTTCTCGGGAAGCTGTTATGCTGCTCAGTGTCTGCTGCAAAGCCAACGCATTCCTACACATTCTTTGGACCCCGGGATGATCGATTGCTTCCATCGAATTGGCCGCCATAACTAGAATCCGGGATGCTAAGTGAGCAAGCCCTTCAAAGACGTACTGCGAAGAAAAGAAATATATACTTAAAAAATACACCGAAGTGAAATCTAATTAACAAACCTTGGTCTTTCGAGGATGCAGCGTCGAACTCAAGGCTTCGTCCATATCGGAGAGCACCTTCGTGAGCTTCAACACCTTGGCGTCCGGCTCCAGTGAGTCGTTTTTGTTCGGGTTGTTTGCCTTAAACTTATCCGATGGGTTAGATTTCAGATAATGGAAGCACTGAACTCGAACCTCCAGGTGTAACACCAGTAAACACGTATTTGCCAGTTCCTCAAACTCCAGCGCCAAATTCATCAGCACCTTAATCATACCGTCCTTCACGACAACTGGCGAAGATCCAACGCCACCACTTCCCATCAACCCGTTAGCGATCGGTTTGCGTAGATCGCTAGCAAAATCAGTTATCCGTCCGGCGAACCATTCCATACTTTCCTGCAGTATGGCCAGCTCCTTGAGGACACCAACGTCGGACAGGATTTCCTGTTGCGAAATTCCTCCTTCGCCTAGGTTGCTAGTCAACATTTCGGCCTCCCGAATGTTTCGCTGCTGCACGGCCGTCGGACTTTCCTCCTCTGACGGTTCAGCCTTCATCCCTCGTTTTTGGGAAGCTTGTCGGAGCCGGGCGTTGATCAGATCAGTCCAGTTGGGTAGGGATCTTTCGGATTAAATGCTGATAAGTAAAGTGATTTAATATAACACTTAAGTAACTTACTTCAGAAACCGCATAATGTCGTCATCCTTGAGCCACGCAACGCTATAGATTCGTTTGTCCTCGGTTTCCGGCTGAACGATTCCACGGTAGGCAGCCTGACACGTTTCCCGGTAAGTCTTCAACAGGGAACAAACCATCTTCAGAAGCTCGTCCGAGTACGTTGGCAGATCTTCGATGAGTTTCTTTGTTTCGGAGATACCTAAAAGTAAAAATTGCCTGTTGTGATCAGTTTTAATTACAGAGAAATTTCAAAATTTAACTTACGGCTTTCGACGAGAACTGTGTTCTGCAACAATGGTCTCGCCAAACCAAGTCGTTTCATTTCCTCCGGTGTGATAATCGTCCGCCAGGCGTCCTGAGTTTTCGACAACGAATCTATCGTAAGCTGTAAGTTTCTGTTGTGGCCACGCGCTAAATACGCGTCCTTAACGTAATTGGCAAGGAACGTATTCAAACTACATAATTGACTGAAATATAAAAATCTAAAATTAGAATTTACCATCAATTTTAACAAAGCCCACCCCGACTTGCACTTCATGAAGCTTTCAATTTCATGAATGTAGCCCATCATCGGCAAATAGATATTCCTAACCAAAGCCTACCCCGACTTGCACTTCATGAAGCTTTCAATTTCATGAATGTAGCCCATCATCGGCAAATAGATATTCCTAACCAAGGCAGCATCCGGAGTACACACCAGCTGCCGTTCCTGCTTCTTCTTATCATGGACACCGACAGCACTCGGATGATGCTTGTTGAAGCTCGAATTCAATAGATTCGATCCATTAGGACCCGTATGATTCAACAGATCCTGTTCCTTCCCGGTACTGTTTGAGACATTCGAAGGGTTTCTCCGATGTTCCTTAGACCCTGTACTAGGCTCCACATCAACCGTATGTGAAGACTTATCGAACTTAAACAACAACTTCTTTCCCTGCACCTTCCGCCGGCTGAAGAACGTATTGATATTTGTTGTTTGTTCGGTGAATTGTGTGCGCATCAGCTCATCACTGCTATCATTCTGAATGTCCAGATAGTCGGTGAGAACGAGTTTCAAAACGGCCTGCGCCTGGCCCCAGTACTCGATCAGATCATAGGCCTTCACTTGCGGTAGATTGTACCGGTGCATCACGTTGTGGTAGTTCTTCAGCGTCAGCTGATGAGCGTTGGCGATCAGCTTGAACTGTTTGAAGACCAAATCCAGCAGTTCCAAAATGGGGATCTTCTGTTCCGGAAGGTCTTCCGAGGCATTCGCACCTTGAGCGTGGTTTTGTGGGTGCTGCTGCTGGCTGACCGTAACGATGTGATGCGTCGATTTGGTCACTATCGCAAGCAGTTCACTTTGCATGTGGGTTCTTAGAGACTGCAATGGGGAAAAAGAAATGTGGTTAAAACTCTCTGATTAAAAAACCTTAAAAAACATACCTCTATGGAGTCAGGCACTTTATTAAGCAGCGCAAAGCACTCGATTATGATTCCGATGAAGTAAGTAGAATTAACGTCCGGGTCCAGCAGATCCGTGTCCTCGATGATTTCACTCTTGTCCACGTCCATGTAGCCTGAAGGTGGAAAAATAAAAAGAAAATATTCAGACGGTCCCATAACAAATTCGGGTCCTGCGTTTTTCATATATTGATGTTGCAGCCCTTTATCGTAATTTGAGTCGGGGCTGTAGTATTTTCTACTAAGCAAAGTCGTAAACTGTGGCTTTTTTTCAAGGGAGTTTAACTGCCAGGGTCATTCTTCCCTAGAAAACTGTGGAAATTGTCAAAATGTTGAAAATGCAAAAATAACTCACCATTCTGAGCAATCTCAAAAAGCGCCTTCCGAGCCTTGGTGTTGGCTTCCACTCTTTCGGCCGATCGTCTCAGCACATTGCGCTGAAATGGAGAAGCCCCAGCCGCAGCAGAATGACTGTTCCTCCCGGAGCTCTGACGCTGGAAGCTTTGCAACACCCCATCGGTACTGGAAACGTAAAGATGCTTGTTCAGTTCTTCCAAAAGTTTGCTATACAGATGGTGACGTTTAGCTTGCAGATCCTGTCTCAAATCCTGTAGCCCTTCAACGTCTTTCAGCGGGCCTTCAATGGATTCAACCGATGTTCTTAGCAGTTTCGTTGCATGGAGATAGTGCTTCTTGGCCATAAACGATGCTAGTTGTTGAGGAGTACGACGCAGTTCATTAACCTGATCCAACATCTCCAGCACACACTTGTGCTGGATGGCATCGGTGTAGAGCTTCTTTAGTTCCTCTCTTCGGCAACGTAACAACTGTTTGCAGCTTTGTAAGTTCTCCTTCACGACGTGAATCCGTTCCCTAGAGCTGGTCACCTGTACCGAGACCTTGCCGAACAGTTGCATAACCCGGGTGAGGTCTCCATCGTTCCGCGAAACCAGCTCATTGAGACGCTGATCGGTCTTCCGGAACTCCTTTTCGATTTTAAGCTTCTCCCGCTCCCGCTGCTCGTTGGTTTCGCTTGCGTCGAGGGTTTTGATGACCGAAACCAGCAGACCGCAGCCACTCTGCTGGAACATAGAAAAAACAACAACAATGAGTTGAGGAGATTTATGATCCGCACAGCCAAGAATAGAGGCCCATCAATCCAACATATGCAAAACACGAGAACATTAGCCGCGGATGATGTCATGCGGAGCACATAACTCTTGGCCAAACAACAGCCCCAATTGTGACCCTATTGAAAGAAACTGGGCCCAATTTCTCACCATTATATTCTAATCAGATGCAGGTTGTGCAATTGGGAAAAAAAATCAACCAGATGAATTTCACTACGAATTCCACCCCCAAAAAGTACACGTATTTTTTTGTCGAAATCCAAACCCCGATGGGAGTCAAGAACAACAACTAGCTTATCAGTCGTGTCGTGATTAATTGAACACTGCAAATCTTTTGCCCTGATAACAAACAACTAAAACACATCCGGATAAAAGTGCCATTGGAACCGAACTGAACGTGCACTCGAGAAGGAAATGATGGCAAACAACAAACCAGCACAACTCGCACACAAACACAACCAAAAACGTTTGACGTTTATGCTGCGAATTATGCTTTGTTTACATTTACTTTGTTTACATACAGTTGATGTTAGCCTTCACTGAAATGGGAAAGGCTACCAGACTGGAGTTTTCTATTTTTGTACAAATCTGGAAAACTATCATTAATCGCAACCGATGGAGTAAACCTTCAGCTATTATTCATCCTGAACGAAGCGCTTTGGTTCAAAATTCGAACATTTTTTAGCAGAATTTTTCAAAAAACAAATAAACAAGCATAAGTCCTATCCGTAAAACGAAATTTAAAAAAAAATCAAAACAGGTTTTTTAAGGTAAGTGAAGTCATTTCTAATTTCTAAGGAAATAATTTAAAAAAAATGACTTCAGGGACCGAATTTCAAAAACGTAACTGGTGAGTGACCAGCTCAAAAAAGTGACCAAGGTTACTTAAAAGCTACCAACTTCCAGTCATGAACATATGAATTTCTATATGTAACATATTTACGTATTAAACTTTTACAGTCAAAGTAACAATAATTATGAGTCTCAATTTGAAATAAACTTCTGGCAACCCTTATCCTCTGCATCCATGTTAGCCCGCAATAGTGACATCAGCTTCTTCTTCGGCTTGCTCTTTTTCTCAACTCCCCCGACCCCATCTCGGCAGAAAGTGCAGAAAAATTTCGATTCACTGAAGATGAGCGTGACCACCCACAAAATAAACACTAATTTCACCGAATCCGGCCAATTTTCCCACCAACTAACACCCACTTCCGGTAGCCCCACGAGTTAATTACACTTTGCGACACTTTTGAACCGGAAGCGAACCCCAAATTACCGTTTCTTTGCCATATTTGACGCCGCGCGGAGGTTTCACGGGTGGAGAATCCATCGATGAAAAACTAGCACTCGCTCGACTCGATGCATATTTTCATTCATCTGCTTCCGCCCCTCCCCCGTACGCATAGAAGCAGCAGAGATACCGTTTGTTTTGTGTCATGTTTTCTTGCTTTCTTCGAAGCTTCGGCACCCAGTGCCGAAAATATGGCGGGTTTGATTCGAGACTAAAGAGGTGCGCGTCTTAGCTAGAGGATGAGCATAGAAAAATATGGTCACCAGATGTATGAAAAATATATTATGTGTATAGCACCAAACCGAATATCGACAGAAGAACTAGCGACGCTTTTTTACTAACGAGGTTCCTGTCATTCGCAGGTTTGTTATTCTTTTTTCAGTCCAGTAGGCGATTTCAATGTAGTACTCGAACATTGTTTACGTTATTTACTGTACATTTTCCCTAGGTCATCAATCGCATGCTTCAAGTTTCCTAGGAAACTGGCGATGCGTCGTTATTAATTTCAACGTAGTGACGTATGCGACGTGTCGCTAGTAGGCAAAGCTGCTTTGATTACTAGCGCTCATATTTTGGATTTTTTCTGCATGCATAATACCTGTGAAATGAATCCACCTTCCATTCCTAAAAACCAATGTATGATGTTTTTTCAAATTATCACGTGACTTAAAAAAAAACAAGTCAACGGAAATTATCTTGAAACTACATTTTATTATAAGATGCATATTCCCTGAGAAAAAAGAATCAAAAAAAAAAAAAAATAAGATGCATATCGATTTGAAATTGCGTTTCATTTCATTGGTGAAATAGAAAACGCCTGAATGTATACTGTCAAGAATCGTCAAAAGCTGAAAATAAAACTCACATAAAAGTTTTGAAACGCTACTGGCAAGGAGTTTAAAACATAATCATTGATTACAGAATATTCGATTGAAGAACATATGTGGCTGAAATAAAATGTTTATCACAATGGCAGATTTCATATTTCGGGGTAACTATGGTCAGTGGGGTAACGTTGATCACTATGGTTTTAAAGAATCTGATCATCTTCAAAATAATTGCTTTGGTGCCATTAGCAAAGAAGGAATAACTACACACAAAACTTTCGAGGCTCCACTTAGCAAAAAATAGCTGTTACTTTCCGTTAGCAAAAAAATTTTTTTACTGTTCAGTTAGCACTTTCCAATATTGTCCTAACTTTTGCTCAATTTGAGTAAAAAACACCCATTTACTACTTATTTTAGCATTTGTAGTAGCATGGACTCAAACTATTAGCCTGTGCCCAAACCGCGGTCTTTATTTGCTGAATTTTTAGAAGGAAGACACAAGCGGGAACCTGTCAAATAATTTTGTTTTTATTTTGCACCGCGCGAGGGTTAATTTATTTGGAAGCTGTTATTCCTCAAATTTTTTTAATACAAAGGCAGCAGCTGACATGGAACGGAAAGTTAAATGCCCTTTTCTGATAGGTCGATCAGGTGAAGCAGAAAGAACAAACCGGCCTTTGAGAGCGCATGCCACAACCCGGGTTCAGTTCGAAAATTCCTTGCTGGTGATCGGTATGCAACGGATTCCCTTATTTGCCAACATGTAAGGGGAAATCAGGGTTGAGTTATATTATTTTTATTTTATTCTAAAGACATTTTATTATCATTCCAGATCTTTCTGTGTATGTGACACCAGGGTGAGAGGAAACGCTGCCAGCTGATAGTCTTCCTTCTTAAGTCTCCCCGGTGGGGCAGCAAGTCAGCAGTTTTCCCAACAAAACTGGGAACAAAAGGTAAGTGAATGAGTGTTAAAAATAGGTACCTGATGAAGAGGCAAAAACTGTTTACAGTGCTCCGTTTGAGCTCGGAACTCGATTTGTCAGTTGACTACCTTCCTGAACAGTCAAATTACTGTTTGCAAGTTTTAAACTCCAATTTTCAAAAGCTGCAACGCCAAGTTTCGAACTCGAATGGTTCCAGAACGCAGCTGAAACTATGAATTCCGAATTCGAACGGAGCACTGCGACAAGTTCTTCTCGATATTCCGGACAAGCTGTTCCTGAAAGAGCAGATAGAATTTGAAAGAACTCTTAATTTTTTTTTCAGGACTTTTTTTAAAAATTGTCAATCTTGTTACTGTGTGATTGCGCGAGCAACTGGGCCTTGCGCTTTGATACGATTTTTAAAGTTATCTTCCATTCAGAGACAGGTAAGTTTAAACATGCATTATTTATTGCCTTAAAAAGTACTCATATTCATTGAGCTCTCGCTAAGAATCGAACTCAATTGTAGTTTTAGAAATTTATTAAGTTTAAATGATAACAAATTGCCTAGTTTAATATTTTTAAAGAGACATTTTCCAAGAACTTTTCTTAACTCAAGTGAATAATATCCTCCATATATTAAACTACCTTTTCTTTGAATATTCAGCCAATAATGTTTAATACTAACCTTCTGGTATTTTTTTTCTGATTCTGTTAAATAGAACGCAAAATTTTGATAATAAGTAGTTGAACTATCTAAAGCTACCAAGTTTCCATGAGAATTAAAAATGATTAAAGTCGTACGAACCGCTAACTCTAACGATTTGTACGATTCGTTAAAACTAATCGTACGGTCCTACGGTTCAAACTGTTTGGTCAGTTCGTTGCGTTGTAGATGTGCTTTCTATAAATATGTTTTACATTTAAGCTTTGAACGACTTGTGGCATCCTACTACTTGTAAACAAACAAGTAGTAGGATGCCACAAGTAGTTTCTTTCAACGGAAATATTCTTTCTGCTTCAATTATTTTCAAATCTTAACCCAATTTCCCTGTTATAAAATTTCAGCTAAGATGATTGGTCCGGCCTGTAATAATACCTCGCCGCATTGGTTGATGGCTAAGCAACGCCACGATCCACTGACAAGTTTATCCGGTTTACGTATTCCCGAAGACTTTTATTTTTTTTGATGACTTTTGAGCAAATCTCTGTAAGTTTAAAATTTGTTTTAAAGATTTTTTTAATTCTATTCTAAACACATTGCTTTTTTTGTAGAATGGTTTAATGGCTTCCGTCGAAAGTCCTATGGTATAACTTCCTTCCTACAAGCATCGAATCTCCGGATACCATACAGTTGTCAAGAAGCTACCGGACTCTGGTTAACACTGTCAGTACCGAGACAGTACCTATAACAAAATATACGGTGTAAAGTGTGGGTAAAAAAATCTGTTGCTGCTGCTTTTGCATGCAGTTGTTTTTGTTTTTTGAATAAATTGAAACAATCTAATTGAAACGATCTTTTTATTTAAAAACAAAATAACGGTAATTTTGAATTTTAAATTTTACTAAAATTATAGTAATTGCTGGGGCAAAAAAAAACTTTGCTAAAATTTTAGCAAACAACGAATTTGTTAACTGAAAAATTAGTAAAAATTTAGTCTGGACACTTTCGGCTATTTTGCCAAAATTTTAGTAAAAAAAAATTGCTAATTTCATTGCTAAATTTTTAGCTGGTCAAATTTGAGCAAAATTTTGCTAAATTCCGGCCTCAGAAATTTTGTGTGTACACACAAAACTTTCGAGGCCCAACTTAGCAAAAATACTCCCTTACTTTCAGTTAGCAAAAATTTTTTTTTGCTCTTCAGTTAGCACTTTTCCAAATTGTCATGACTTTAGCTCAATTTGAGTAAAAAACACCCATTTGCTACTAACTTTAGCATTTACAGTAGCTAGGACTCGAACTTTTACTTTGGACTCGAACCGCGGTCAACGATTTGTTTTGGCAGGCATTTTGATTTTGATTTGTTTTCGTTAGTCGGTCGCGATTTTGGAACGAAAATGTAGTTTTTCGATTCCGTTTTGTAGAAAAAAGTTCTGTCGGAACAACAAGTGCGTCGTTAATGTGTTTGGTTTGCCGTTCTTGGGAAGATTCATCACAGGCCGCTGGAAGACACACTTGCCCGGACATGTCGAAAAATTGGGGATTGAAATCCTCCGGAGCCGAAGAAATTGTAAGTGTTTCTTTGGCAAACAACACCACTGCGACCCGCCGGTTGTCTCCACTAGGTGGACTCGAACCGGAAAAATCCTCTATTTCGTTTTGTTTAAGAAATTAACTTTGATTTAAAATCGAATTTGAAAGATAATTTTAAATTTTGCAGGATTTTTGTGTTGGTTCGAAGATCCGACACAGTCAGGCGATGAGTTTTTTGACACCGCTGAAAGCTGCTATTTTTCATCCGCCGGAGATTGTATGCATGTAAGTACATACCGTTGCATTATTAACATTCCCCAACCCTTCGTAAACACACGGCTGGACCATTTTGGAAAAAAAATACGAAGACTCTCACTTGAACAGTTGTTGCAGTGGACGTTGTGAATGATCAGTTTGTTTCTTTTAGTCGACGCTCCGGAAGAACGTTCATGATGCCCAAAGTGAAGGACGAAGGCAAAAGACGCATTGGAATAATTTACAAGAAGTCAGCTTGTTTTGATCTGAGTGGCTGAGGGAAAACACAAATTTCAGGAAACAGTCGAACAACTGGAAATCAAGTTATGGTAAGCATTGGTAAAAATTTTGAAAGTATAGTATTTTTTGTAGTTAATTCCATCTACTTTTTTAAATTATGTTTTAAGTTTGATGTAATTGCAATTCGTATTTGGAATTATTTATTGAGGCAATCAAGAATATCTGATTAAAAAATCTTTTTCTACATTCCGGAGCTTGGATTTTGAACTATTTATGAAGAATGAAATCATGTTTCACTATCTTTTTATGATATCGAACAAAAACAGAATTTAATATAAATTTTTAGTTCAGTATGGAAATTTTCAAATTAGTTTATTCGAAATGATGGTATATTAGAGAAAATTCAACCTGCACCTTATTAACCAAAATTTTATTCAGTTAAAAAATAAATCAAATGAAAATAATTCTATTTTGCCTAAATTACAATAATTTGTAAACAAAATTAAGTTTTCAGGACACTTTATCACCTGTAGGAGCAACTTCTTGATGCAATGGTAGGATCAAGACACAAAATTCACTGTCACTACAAGACTACAAGTTCCAAAAAGCTGGTAGCCGGATCATTATATTTTTGGTTTTTGTAAACATATTAACTTAATAGAAACTAATTTATGAAGGCGAGTAATTTTTAATTCAAATTGCCTCCATTTTCGATGCAGAAGTTTTGAATTTTTGGCTCAAATGAAACTATACTGTTTAGAGCAATCGTTTGATGTTTTTGAATTCCATATCTATTCAGCAGCGGAGATCAAACAAATTAACTGATTCATTATAATTCCATCAAGTCAAGCTCTTGATTCCCATATTAAAAATAAAACAATTGAATGATAAGCTTTTTCCTTAACAAACGCTAAACCAGGCTAATTTGAAAAAATCTTAATAATTATTTCCAACATTTCCAGGGACTCCCAATGTTCCTGTACGTTTCCATTTGGGCATGATGGTGGCGATCACGGCCAATCTGAGCATAGTGATTAAAATCCTAAACGAGGCAATATTGTGTTCGCACATTGTTGCAATATAAAACAAGTCGGGTTTAAGCAACAAACAATAAAAATAAACTTTATTCGCTAATCGATATACTTTAAACTATGTAACTTTAAAATTGTGTGGTGTGGACTTGATGTGTGCAAAGAATGGAATGTGTGTGTTGTGTTGATCTGCATTCATCTCAATCTGGGCAGCATCCGTCTGGGTGACAGCCGTCACTTGATGAGCTACCAGTTGATCAAATTGGTTCGGACGAGGGGTCCTCTCAACACCTCCCCCGTTTTAGTAAAGCTGATAAGGCTCGTAGCGTACCGGAACTCTTCTGGTCCTCGAAGAGCGGTCTGGTTGAGATGGTTCAGCTTCTGGAGTTGGACGATCAGCTGGTTTACAGCTTTGCTGTCGAGGATTCCCAGTTTGTTCGAGTTCATACGAGTTCGAAAATTTGATTGATTTCGGTGATGGCTGGTTTTCAGGTTCCTCTGGGAAACGTTCCAGAGTAGCCGATGGAACACCTTGGCTGCTAGGTTTCTTGGTTCCTGGATGTGGTTTCGGCATGATGTTTTCGATTTGATCGTTTTTGTATCGCTTCTTCTTTACCCAAACATGTTCCTTGCCATCGTAGCTTCTGGCCTTGGAACCATGTCTGCGGTCAAACTGATGTTCTTGCTGATATGGTTTGTTGCTGTTTGAGGGCACAGGAGGTATGGAAAGATCTAACGATGCTCGCCCTGGTCTTTCAAGCAAATTTTCAGCAGGTGTTTTGTTTGCAGGTGCACACGAAGCTGGACGATAACAGTGTAGAAAACTGTCGATTGCCTCGGCAAGGGCTTCTCCCTCCGTCGAAACTTTTTCCAACGTTTGCTTGAATTTGTCCACAAAACGTTCTTGGAAGAGTGATTGTTGGACTTCGGGTTGCGTGAAAAATTTCATCCGATTGTTTGGGAACTGTGACTGCTGTTCCTCGACACCTTTCGCTGGTAGGCAACCGACTTGACTGCAGAATGAATTGAATGGTACATCCCACAGCCCGAACATTTCAATCCAGTCGGTACCTAAAACGAAAAGATTAGTTTCTGGTATTGCAACACGACACAAACCTTGCTTGGACATTCCGTTGATTGAAATGTTGCACCAGAATTCAGAAGCAATCTGGAGCGGCTCGCCAGATGCTGTTACCACATTGCAGGATGGTGGTCGCGTTCGAGGCCGGCCGATTTGCTTCCACATTTCATCGGTGATTATGCTGAGATCCGAAGCGGAATCAATTTGCAGACAAACTGGAGTTCCGTTGATCTTTACTTCGGTAAATTTTCTCCCCTGATGGACTGAATTCACGGAAACCACTTTGATTACCTTCTTTGCGTTGAAGTGTTCCTTTTTCCCGACCGGTTTGTCAGAAAAACAGGCACAATAGCCCTCTTTGTGGCCTTTTCTACCACATTCCCGACACAGATGCTCCCGGAACTGGCAATCCTTGGAGTAGTGCATGCCGCCGCAGGACCAACACGGTGACCGTGGCTGATCGGTTACCGTTTTATCGCCCGTTTGTTTACGCTTTGGCTTGGTGTTGATTATGTTCTCCTTCACTGCACGCACTGACAATTGCGATTGTTTTTCAACCATAACGTTGTCCTTTTTCAGGTTGAAAATGTTCCGGCAATCCTCGACGATCTTGGCCAGGCTGATGTCCGAAGACTCGTTGAGTTTGTTGATAAGACGCATTCTGATGTCGGCATCCTCGGGAGATTTTAGGCCTGCCACAAATATCAGGCATTTAAATTGCTCTTCTGTGAGTGCCGAGAGCTTGAAGTCCACACACATCTTATTAACCTTGCATGAGTAGGCCAATATATCTTCCGATTCACCTCTTACCGTCTGGAGGCATTGGTACCGACGGTGGAAGACTGATACCGGGGAACCGAAGAGTGATTTCAGCTTTTCGATGGTTTCGCCGAAGGTGAAGGCATTTGAAAGCTTAGGAAGAATGAAGCTCGTATACCGCTCGTGAGCCATCGGATTGAGCTTCCTCATTAGCAGCCTAACTTTCGCGGAATCGTCGAGTTTCTTGGCGTCTTTATCAAAAAGATCCGAGTATCGGGAGTACCACGAATCAAATGTGCAAGCTTGATCAGGGTCGTAGGAAAACTCACTGATGTTGCTTGCGAGTGACTCCAAAGCAACGTCATCGCGGGACAATTCTCGGAGGCATTTCTGGGTTGTAGACATTTGTTCTGCCATCTGACCGATGAGACGTTGCTGCTGCTGCAGGATCTGCATCATTGCCTGCTGGAACGATTGTTCGGTTTGTGGTAGTCCATGTGGGTCCGGCATCCTAACCTCAAAGTCTGGTTCCCGCTACAACGACCGACAACTGGTTTTCCGCAAAACTCGCGACTGCTGCCAAATTTTCTCGTCGCCACTTTGTTGCAATATAAAACAAGTCGGGTTTAAGCAACAAACAATAAAAATAAACTTTATTCGCTAATCGATATACTTTAAACTATGTAACTTTAAAATTGTGTGGTGTGGACTTGATGTGTGCAAAGAATGGAATGTGTGTGTTGTGTTGATCTGCATTCATCTCAATCTGGGCAGCATCCGTCTGGGTGACAGCCGTCACTTGATGAGCTACCAGTTGATCAAATTGGTTCGGACGAGGGGTCCTCTCAACACACATGTTGATGATCGTCGAGGTACCTTGATTTATGGATTGAAGAACAGATGAACAGGCGAGGAACTTGACGGTCATGAAGAGAAAACGGAAAAACATCGTGGAAGAAAAAGCCAACGGTGTTGAGGACCTAAAAGTATTTCGTACCAGTGTGAATTATTTAATGTTAATCTAAATTGTATAGAATATGCTAAGTGGTTGAAAATTACTTGAAAATAAACTAATTTCTCTTTTTCCATATTTTCTCCTTTCTTTAGAACACCAACGCATACTTCGAAATATGAATTTTACTAAATCTTTAGTAGAGTAATTCTGTCTGAGATTTCCTTAAGAAGTGCAACTAAACAAGTTCTGATTTGGAAACAAACATTTTAACTTAAAAATTCATTAATCAAATATTTATTTAACACATTTATAATTTGGTAGCCACGTGACAGGTATTTACAAAGCTCACGATGGTCAACAGAATAAGCAAAAAAAAAGTTCAAACCTTGAGATCTATTTATTACTTTATTACTAATCGCTTATTGTATTATTCAAAAAATCGTTTATGTCGTTGCTAATTTTATACTTATATGAAACTAGCTGACCCGGTGTGCTTTGCTACACCTTTAAAAATCAAATGATATTTTAAGAAATTATTCCAATTTTTATTGTTTTGTTGGCATTATTTTAAATCAAATTATGACATAATTCATAAGCAACTGCTATAAAATGAGAGCTGCAGCTGGAGTTTCGAATTGCAACACAAAGATAACTTAAACTTATATTCTGAATCTTGATCTAAAAATGTGTGTTGAAGATCTGATAATTTTAATCTGTTTCCTTATTTTTCGCTTTATAAGGAAGGGTCTCAAATAAATCGTACGCAAACAATCTAACTTATAAAATATAGTTGTTTTTGCTTGATATGCTGTACTTCCCTTCACTCCCTGCTGAATAGAGATCGTGATCTTTAAAAATCATGCCCATTTTTTTCGTTCCCAAAAATCCTCTTAAATACAATATAGTTCCATTGGTTGATAAGTTTTTGAGCTTTACATCAAATTCATATGGACCCCCCACCTCTTTCTTCCCCTCTCTACACTGTAAAATGTAATGCTCTAACAATCGTAGAAACATATTTCGCAACCATGTCCCTTTCCGTGCCATATTTGTTTCCATTTGTTGGCTTCTTTAGCATAAATTGAGAACTTATGCTAACAAAATTGTATTCAGCTCACCTCCCACCTCCCATGTAGCTTTTCACTGAAAGGAGCATGGTGTGTCAGATAATCGTAGAATCATACAAAGATAAATTTCCATGTTTAGTTTTGTCCATTTCTCGAATTTTCTAAAAAAAAAAGTTAAATGTAAGCTTTCCTCTTTCCTTCCTATATTCCATGCCATCCAAATTTGGTTTTATTTAAGTAGTAAATTTTTGAGTTATATATACACTTGAAAGGGAGTACCATCCCCCTTTCCATTCTCTTTTTTCAATAGAGGGGTGATAACTTAATATTCAAAAAAGTATTTTTCGTACTCAATTACTTTTTGATGATTATGATGAAATTTGGTTTCATTTGCTCGATTAATTCTCGAGTTATGCAAAAAAAAAAATGGAAGAAAATGGATCTTACCGCTTAAAAGATACGGCTTCAATTTATAATAGAAACATTTCTCGTATCCAAATACACTCACATGTCAAATATGGTTAAATTTGCTTGATCAGCTCTCCAGTTATACTGAAAATTGTAAGGGAGACTTCGCCTCCCCCTTTTCATTCACCTCTTCGAAAGAGTGAGGGATACCAAATATTCATAGAAGCATTTCTCGTACCCAAATATCGTTCCATGCCAAATTTGGTTCCATTTGCTGTTGTAGTTCTTGAGTTATGCAGTAAAAATTGTATGAAACTCCCCTCCCTCTTTCCTTCCTCCCCACTGTAAGAAGGAAGGGGTCTCAAACAATCATTAGAACATGTCACGTTCCCAAATACCCGCCCATGCCAAGTTTGGTTCCATTTGCTTAATTACTTTCTTAGTTATGTTGAAAACTATAAAAAAGGCCCCTCCCCCCTTTATATCTCCCTACTGGAAAGAGGGAGGGGTCTCAAATAATCATAGAAATATTTTTCGTATCCAAATACCCTCCCATGCCAAATTTGGTTCCATTTGCTTTATTAGATTTTGAACTATATAAAAAAATATGAAAGAGGCCCCTCCCCCTTTCAACTGGAAAGAGGGAGGGGTCTCAAATAATCATTGAAATATTTTTCGTATCCAAATACCTTCCCATGCCAAATCTGGATCCAATATCTTGATTAGTTCTCGAGTTGTATGAAAAATTGTAAGGAAGCCCCCCCCCCTTCCTATCACGCCACTGAAAGGAGGGAGGGGTACCAAATATTCATAGAAATATACCTCGCTCCCAAATACCACCCCATGCCAAATACAATACTATTGCTTGATGGGTTCTCGAGTTATGCAAAAAATTGTCTTTTTTTTGGGAGGCCCCTCCCCCCCTTCATGAGAGAGGGAGGGGTCTCAAACCACAATAAGAACCTTCCCCTGCCTCCAATACCCCCACCTGCCAAGTTTCACGCAAATCGGTTCAGTAGTTTCCGAGTCTATAGGGAACAGACAGACAGACAGACAGACAGACAGACAGACAGACAGACAGACAGACTGAAATTCATTTTTATATATATAGATATACTTCAAAAAATAATTTCAGGCTTGATTTTGTTTTATGTTTTCTGTTCCTCTAAATGCTCAGTAAAGTTTTCGAAAGGGCAGCTATGCAATTGCAATTTTTGAATTCACATTTTTCGAAGTGCAAAGAATTCATGAACTAATTTTGTTTAACTTGGGTGTCTTGATTCCTAATTTGAAATGAGTTTTTTTTTATCATCTTTCGTTTTTAGAAAAAAAGTTTTAAAAAATAGGTATCTAAATATTGTAAAAAAATTAAAGTTAAAAATAAAAGTTTTGAATCCAAATTTTCCTGAAGACCACGATTTGACTTCTGAGAAGAAAGTTTAAGATTTTTTTTATGTTGTTCCATTATGTAAAATAAGTGAATTTTGACGATTTTTTAGGAAACTTTTAAGCCATATTAAATTTTAGATGTTTTTTGAAGCAAAAGTAAAATTGTTTTATAGTCTTCATTGAATTTGTTGAATGAAAAAACATCTAATAATACAGAACCTTTAAAAAATGTCAGGAATAATTGTCATGAAGTCATTTCGAATTTCTAGAATAGAATAAAGCTTTTTAGATTGTTGAGTCTCTGAAGCTAGAATATTCAGACAAAACATGATTTTTTTTATTTAATGGAGGGTAATAAACAGATTCAGAATCAGTTTGTGTTTTTAAAGTATATTTGATGGTTCATATGTGAAATCATTGATTGATTTCACTCAAACCTGATTCATGTTCACACTTTGATCGCCATTTAACAAAAACCAGAGGTGGTTAATCTGACAAATGGTTTGAGTTCAGGACGCCAACATCTTCCAAATTCGTCAATTAAACATAGGTACCAAGAATGCTGTTCCTTTGAGTATTCAATAATTTTATTAAATAAGTTTTCGAAATGATAGGACGTTTTTTATTTAAAAAAGTCCTTCTAAAATAATTACGAACAATTTTTTTATCAGCTTCATATTTTCTTTTCATTTTCGCACAAATTTATCGAACTTTATAGTTCTACTGTTCAATTTTTCAGGACAAATCCTGTATAGTTATTGAAACTTTTTGTGTTTATCTGTAGATAATTTCCCTAAAGTTGACAAAAAATAGTACAGACCCCGTTCGATTTTGGCAACATTCGTTTTTGGCAACAAATTGTTTTTTGAAATAACATCACCTAATATTTTCCGCTTTTACAGGACCTATATAAATTTTAAAAAACATCCTAACTAAGTTTTAACGTTTTTGAATATTGATAAAACGTGTAAACAGTAACAAAAAAATTGAAAAAAGTTATAATGTACTCAAAAATAACAAAAAAACATAAAAATTTCATAAAACTACAAAAAAAAACAAACAAAAACTAGAAATGACAAAAAATTTAAAAAAAAAATGTATAATGATAAAAATAATAAATATGTTCTAAAATAACAGACACTCTAAACCAGTGATTTTCAAACTTTTTTGACTCACCGCCCCTTTTTGCTGAAGTCCAGGGCTCACCGCCCCCCTTAGCCATTTTTTATATACTAGCCCCTATCTGTTGAAATTGTCGGAAAAATACTTTCGTTTGAAGATTATATCGTAAACATTTATGTATGGAACAAAGCTCAAAATTCACTTGTATTCATTATTATGCAAATGATTTCAATGAGATTTGAAGTGAACATTTAAAATACCTTCAAATATAATTGAGACATTTTGCTCAGATTACACAATTGAAAACTTTTTAAAAAATTTAACAAAATTTTAATAAAATGTTATTTTGTTACATTTGTTACTATTGCCAAGTTATCATTTTTTTTTTTTTTGATAAACAAAAGTTAATAAAATTGATCTCAAATATCTTTACAGCCTAGCAATCCTCGTTCGAATATTTACAATTATGTTATTTTACAGGACAAATACTTTAGGTCTGAATTAATAATAATATATTCAAGCATGATTACCTGATATTTTCTTAGTAACACTAGGCAACAAAACTCACATTTTCCGAGGTGCAGAGAATGTAAAAGTAATTTATGACTTATCTTGGGGCACTGATTCCAAATATGCATTTGTTTTTTTTTTCTTTCAGCTTTTGTTTTCGAAATAACTTTCGAAAATAGGTAAAAATTCATTATACAAATTTGTGCAATTTTTAGGAAAAGCTATAGGAGATTATCAATATTTTTATAATAAAGGTTTAAACTCAATGATCAACTTTCCCGAAGACCGCGAGTAATTTTGACTCCTAAGAATAAATATATTAGATTTTTCTTTTTGATATTATTTTCCAAATCTACAAAAAGCGAAAATTTTGATAAAATTCCAATAAAAATTTTAACTAAATTGAATCCTTGATATTTTAAAAACTATAAGTCTTATCGTTATACAGTCTTCAACAAAGTGATTAAATGGGTTAAAATCTTTAACATCAAATACTCAATGACTGTCTGGAATAGTATCAGAAAAAGTTGATAACTTATCTTTTAGAATTTCTTAAAATGGTAGAATCTAGATTTTTTAAGCGTTGTATCTTCAAAACAGGAATATCTAGGCAAGACCTGAATTCTTCATTGAATAAGGCATAAGAAATTGATTGATAAATCATCAGCATGTAGTTTATCAGTATTTAATGCAAGGTCGATTTTACCCAAAACTCAATTTTAATTTAATTATGCCAAACGTTCTTCATACCTTAAGCTTCTCTTGATGTTTTAAACTTTTTGATTGAAAAAACTGTAGTTTCCCCAAAAATGTACGGAAAACGGATAAAACGAAAACATTAGAGCGTGTCTTCTCGAAAACCGCTTTAATGCATTTATACTGTTTTGTCTCTGAAGGTCCCAAATGGTTTAAGAAGTTTAGACTTTTTAAGTACGTGATAGCAACATTATATCTAAAGTCTATTAGAAAATTGGTGAAAGAGTTAGAAATTATACAAGCGCAATATTTCGATCATTTTTATTATGCTTTCAGGTGACAGAAAGACAAATTTTAGGGCGAATGTAATGGAAGCTATTTTTTTTTTCCTTTTGAAATACTTATCTACAAAAACCTCTTTTTATTATATCTTCATTTGTGTTGTTTAGAAAACAATATTTGTAGTATTATCAGAGCTTCCTGAAGATTTATATTTGAAGCTTTTTTGATAATTAATCTTGAATCAAGCTGAAAGTAAGCGTTTAGTTATATATTCCTCATTTCTTGAACTTAGTATGTGCTGCCATTCCAATTTTAATTTGTTTTGAAACTAAAGCATGAGGCAATATAATCTCACCGCCCCCCAGAACCCTTCCAACGCCCCCCAAAATTCCAAATTAGGCTCCAGCCCCCTTGACAGCTCTCAATGCCCCCCTGGGGGCGGTAGGGACCACTTTTAAAACCATTGCTCTAAACATATAAAAAAAATCTATGTGTGTCTAAAACATGATAAAAAATAAAAAAAATGACAGAAAATTATTAAACAAAAAATTGAAAAAGGCGTTTATAAAAAATTAACAATTTGTTTTAAGAAAATAGTTGAGAAAAAAAACCGTTCAATTTTGGCACGGTTTGATTTTGGCAACACTAAGTTTTCAAGCATGTTTCCAAAAACGGAAAAGGCCTGTATTTACACTTACAAATCAGACAATAACGAACTTCCCTGGACCTGGAATTATCGGTATATGATTCTATACCGGACCGGCATTAATAAGCTACTACTACAACTTTCATTTGCTAGCCGACTCAGATGGTGCACTGGATAAGATATCGGACTAAAACGCGGAGATGAGATGTTACAGTGAGTTCGCTTCTCAAAATATTTTTTTTCGGGATGAATTTTCCAATAGGATTAAAATCCCATAAAATGTTCTTCTTCTTTCGCTTGAATGTATTGATCATGCTTCATTTAACATGGGAGCTTGAGTTTTTATGCCAGTAGTGCTTTTTCCAACATACCATCTTTTCTGTTTATAAAAAAAATTACAACCTCTTCTATGGGTGTAGCATTGCCGAATAGATAGGTTCTTAATTATACTCTTATGAAAATTCGCATCTCAATTATCTGGTGAGTATTGAAACAAATTTTTGGGGGTTGTCGTTTCTAAAAAAAAATGGATCATCATGGTCGAAAGTGTCATGTTCCTGATCTTCTACAAACTTCAGAGGTTTTCATTGACGCAACGTATTTAAGGGAAATAAGATAGTAGGGGAAAGTCGGGTAAAACGGACACCCTAAGGTAGAATCGCAATAGAAAATCTGTTATTGGCTTTTTCATCGCAGTCTTTGGTCAGACGGGTAATTTAGGTTGTTTGCTATCACATTAACCATCAGTATTAGTAAATTTCCCTCATCAAGACTGTTTTTATAGCAATCTAAAACTTGTTTGCAAATTACAGTTTTTCAAAATGGACGGGTAAAACGGACACTGCTGTACTAGTACATTTTCTGAGAAATAAGCTTTTGAGAATGTTTTTAAACCAAAATGAAGCCAACTGGTTCGAATCCGGTAGCGGAACGGTGTGGTTTTCGTAATTCCGTTATTAACAGTGCTGTTTTCACCAGGGATCAATTTTAAGCAGTTTTTATGGCCTATTTGAGATACTGAGTACTTTTTGACAGACAATTTCACTTGTCAAAGGTCTTCTGAAAGCATATGGAAGATCAAACTGACAAAAAAAAAATGAAATATCTAGAGAAACTTATGTGTCCGTCTTACCCGACCTAGCAATTTTTTTTGCAAGACGTTTGTTGTTCAAGCCCGTCGACCAAAATTCGATGGGTTTCCTCCAGATGGCCAATGAGAAGCCTAATAAAGATTCCACCGCTGGAAACGTTTGAAATTTTCAAAAATGATGCGAGTTATGGACTATTTTCTGAGTACAAAAAACTACATCGAATGGTGCAGCATGAAAATTTTTGTTTGTTTTGTTTACTATTATGAGACCTTGCTTGCTACAAATCAACAAAAGGTCCCGAAAGTGTTGATACACCTGGAAAACATATTCCCATCATTAGATTTTTTCCAAACATTGTAATTTCTTAAATACTGAAAGTGTCCGTTTTACCCGCAGTGTCCGTCTTACCCGACTTTCCCTTATATTTAATATTCATCGGCGATGGCGGCTTTCTTCCAACTTTGGCTTGATTGGTTAGAATATTAATTTTTTTATTCAGTTAAGTTGTTTAGTTTACCACTGGAAATTTAGTATATATTGAAAAATGTTCTGAATTTTATAAGAAATTATTTATATGGCAATGAGCGGAATGATGAGATGGAGCAAGATGATTTAGAGTTCATTATTTGCATTGGAGTATCTTAAATCTTTGCAAGCAAAATAAGTTTTTTTTCCAATTGACGGTATCTTCGGATCAAATAAGTTCTAGGTCCAAAGTCACTCATTTTATCTAAAAAAAATATCATTTTTCCTTCAAAAGATTTTGTTTGCCAGATATTTAGGCGAGATAAGGGCATAATGACCACCTTAAGGAAGACGCTTATTTAACCATAGAAAACAGCTATAATATGTGACTTACATCGTTGTTTCGTGTTCAGACACTAAAAAAGTCTATTTCCTAACTGGATTATACTTGAAAAGGTAGATCAAAACGTTTAAAAATGCACTTAAAAAAATCCGAAAGCTGAAAATTAGCCACTGTAGGGGCGTAATGAGAACCCCCACTGGGGCAGTATAAGCAACATTAATCGGGACACGATGAGCGTTTTCTGCCGAAGAATCTAGCAGCGAATTTCACTCGATGAAGTATACTGAATAATAGAGCTGCAGCTTGACTTGTTTCGTCTGAAGATTTGGCCTATTGGTAAGATGTCGGAGAGGTAATCAGTTGGCTCGAGTTCGATACCTGTTTGAGGTGTTTTTTTTTTCATTTACCATTCATGCATTTTACACTAAACGGTGAGGCGTAGATCCATCAAACAAAGCAATATTAAAACAATGTAAACTTTTTGTAGAATACAAGCAATTCACACACACTCAAACATTATATTTTTGGTGCTTTGCATCACCCGCCAAGATGCTACTAATCTCCTCGAACAGGAGTCGAACTCGAGCATACTGATTACATCGAGTTGAATTCGCTGCTAAATGCTACGGTAGAAAACGCTCATCGTGCCCCGAATAATTGTGCTTTGTTCGCCCCGAGTCATCAAGTTAAAGTAAAAACGTGTTTTAAAATTGATTATAGTGAAGAACCAAATAATGATGGTGAAAATTGAGAAACAGTGTGTTCTTTTTTTTGTTTTTTTGTTTTTCTGGGATTTTAACACTCTCGTGTTAACACAGTGTGTTCATCATGTTGCAGTGCGTACATTGAAGATTAAGATGATTTAACGATCATAAAAGCTTATTTTCCAGTGCTCAAAATTATAATATTTTCGTCACATGAGAACCGAGTGGGTTTTTCTAAAAAAAAAAATTTGTAAGGATATTTTTTTTGCTGAAAAATTAATACAATAGGAAGTACGGAACTAATCCTCAAGAAAATTTATTTAAGAAAATACGTACTTTTGTACAAAAGTGGAATGCTTATTATGCCCCGGGTGCTCTTTATGCCCTTATCTTCACTACATTACATTTAATTGACTCGTTAAAAAATCATATTCAAAATAACATTTTAAAATCTTCTTGAAAAATATAAATTAAATGTATCTACGACATTCTCAAACACTCCCATCCGTCATTGTTTACTGAAGGAAGTTCCCGTTCATGATAGTTTCCCATTATGAATATTTCCAGCCACGAAGAGAACTCCCAGATTGAAACCAACAAATAAAACAAACAAACAAACAACTTTATGCACATTCAATAGCTCACCTGTAAACAAACAGATTCGAGGCTAAAATATTCCACCGATGTTGCCGCAGAAATTGAAATTCACAATCCGAACTGCATCCAATTCGCCAGGTTTTTCTTTATTTTTTCACGAATACCTCGACGGGCGCTGTCCGGCACAGTCGAAATGGCAAAATAATCCATATGGTTGAGCTGGGCTGCTGCTGGTGCAGTCGAGTGAAAATTATTCCTTTTTTTTTTGTTGCTTCCCGATTCAATGCAGCACCAAATGCACCTGTATTCTATTTTTTCTTCTATTTTTTTATTTTACAAAGGTACAACTTCCCAACTTTTCACCGTAGGTTATCTTTTTGCACAGGGTTGTAACTTTTTTTTTATTTGAGGAAAAACATATATGGATCCCCGGCAGATGCACAATATTGGTATTACTTTTCCCTCTTTTATTTGAAATTCACGATGGATGGGCTGTTTATTTTGCACACATCGACGTAAAAAAGCACATTCACTGTCGATCACACCAAATGGACGAATATGCAAACACGAAATTTCACTGATAACTTTTTTTGCCTCCTCTTTGGGCTTGGAACAACAATTTTATTTTCAATAAATTGGTATTGATTTTAAAGAGAGAAGAGGATTTGTTCCCACACTCTTACAGTTGAAAAAATGAAGATTTTTATTTGTTGTTTCAGCTCAATTTGCGGAAATTTATGCACTTTAATTACTTTGTAGTCTGGGGTTGATAATGGACTGGATGATGAGCGCTTGTACTGTTGATTTTATTTTTAAAATTCCCATTAACGGCTTTCGAGAGGATTAAATTTCACTCGAAAAAATGACGAGGGGAGAAGTTGTTGACATTGTTTTATTTTCTTGAATTGCTTCCTCGTTTTGCCTACGATGCACATTCAGGAAAAATACTGCGGCCAAACTGGAAATCGATAAACTGAAGGTCACAACAATTCGCCGAAAACAGCAATACGGACTGTATGGGATTCATGGAGGCCGAAAAGCCGGGCTTACCTACATCCCAACATAAGCCTCTGTTATTAATTTTGCTTTTTTTTCTACGTTTTTCCGGCTAACTTTCTGAGAAAATGTTATCCCGGATAATCCTGTTACATTCACTTAGTAGTTAATATTACGAAACCCTCGTTCTGACCTTTTTCACCAAACAGGATTTAATCCGAATTTTTTACCGCAAGTTCTGATCAACCGACTGAAGCTTCCTAGAATTCTCCTCAAAGGGTTGATTTCACCCAAAAGCTGCAACACCCACACGTTTCCTAGTTAACACCTCAAGTTATTCAGGAAGGCGGCATCCGTAATGAAACTTTTCAAATTCACTCCAGCGCCTCTTTTCTTCTCCCAGTCACCCGTTTGTAGCTCGATTAACAGCACAATATAACACAAGACACCACCAAGCAAAGGGAATTGTAACTCCCACAGCACTTTTCCACCGGAAAATGCGGCTTTTTGCGCGCGCTTCTTCACTTTTCCGCTGCCCTCGAACGATGTGCAATAATTAGCTTTGTACTCCCCTGAAGGTAGGCTTTCCAGAAGAAAAAAACGAATCCGATCCTAGGAAAGAGAAAGAGAGCACTCTCCACGGTTCCAAACCGGCGACGATTCTCTGTTGATTTCCCAAAAATTCTGGCAACAGGAAAACTCACTCTCTAAAACTCACATCCTTTGCACTCCCACCCAAAAGGATTCCACCCACCCGGAATAGACGCTTCCGAATCTACACACTGATCCTTGAACTTCGATTCAAATTTCCACCGTAAACTCTCGTGAAGTCCACCACTCACAAATTCGAAACGTTGACACCGCAACCGAATCAATCAATCATCACTCGATAAACACACCTTCGGCCCCGGAGACAGCCGAAAATTGCATCGTCCCGAATACCCGTGCACAAAAGCCCGACCTTGCGGCGAAAGATGCCGAATGCGTGCGTGCGTCCAATCGACTGGGCGAACCCCCTTCCAAATAAATCGCTATCGCAGGATAAACACGCGGAGTTCGTCCCCAAACGCATCCGCTCGCTACGACCCTCAACGAAGGAATGGAGTCCGATGGATTTTCTCTGGGAGTTGGTTGGTGGCCAAATCGAAACCAAATCTCTTATTCGGAAACTTCTAAAACAGAGAGATGAAGAATGAGAAACAAGAGAGACAATCACGGTATAAAAGGAAAAAGTAAAAAAAGGGAGCCGGTTTGTTTTTGGTTCCACTTCGAAACTTCGGTGCATTTTCCTATCCTATATGGTAGAGTCAGTGCAGGAATAAAATAAACGTCTCAGCAAAGGCGCGCATGGCGAAGGATTTCTCTAAAATTTCTCTCTGTTATTGAAAAGGGGGATGAATTTTTCCGGGAGAGGAGAACCAAAGTAGAGTTTTCCATGAGAGTTGGAAAATTCAGCGAGAGAATCGTTCTCTGTCGTTCTCTTGTTTTGAGGATTCGTTTATGAGGGTGGAAATTGTTTCCGAAAACAGAGTAGGAGCTTGATTTTTTTTCCTTCCTTACCTGATCACGGGATGCATTTTTGTTGACAAACAACTTCGGAAGCAGGGATGATCAAAATGGTATTGATTTCATTGTTTGGTTTCGATTATTTGAAAAAAAAAGTTAATTTGGTTAAGTTTGATGCTGATACAGAAAACACTTTTGAGTGTGTTCTGACCATTTTAAGGCAGTTTTAAAATCTTTAAGTTGTGTCATTTAGATGGTGTATACAAAGAAAATTCCTTTTTTGAATGATGGGGTTTAACTTCTTTTAACTAACGTAGAAAAATCTCAAAAATAATCTCAACAATTTGAGTCTGCTCATGATTTTAATTTGAACATTTTAAGTCCAACTGATACTCAAATTTTCCTAGAACTTGATTATATTCTTTCTTGTATTTGAAGTTCTTGCAAGGCAAACATTGATGAACTTAAATTGATTTTCAAAAATTTTTGAAACAAGAATACTCCAGAGGAAGATGGGATTTTTTCCATACTTTGTAAAAAGTTGCCTGAATGCACTTAAAACTTGAGTTAAAATTTTCAATTAATGTTATCTCTTGGCTTATTTTCCCAATAAACGGAAGAATGCCAAAATAACTCAAATTTTGAAACCTGGAAAAAGTGCATCAGAGCCTTCAAATTATCGACCAATTAGTTTGCTATTTGAGAGAGTCATTTTGAATAGAATTCCAATTTCCCTTATGAACAATTCGGTTTTCGTCATGGGCATTCTACTACACATCAACTTTTGAGTGTAACCAATATGATTCATACGCTGGCAAATTTGAAGGTTAATTAACTGGTGTCGCCCTTCAAAATATATTGAAATAGCTTTTGACAGTGTTTAGCACAAATATTAAGTAGAAAATTAGCTCGTTTTGATTTTCCTTTCTTTCTAAAATGATTCAAAATTATTTGACTAGCCGAACTTTGCAAGTAGGCTTACAAAATCCATGCTCTGGTGTCCCTCAGGGCAATATACTTGGACCAATTTTATACAATATTTTAACATCCGATCTTTCTGAAATACCACAAGGAAAAGGTAGAAGATTATTAGCTAACGATACTTTGTTTTCAGCCAAAGGTCGAAATTTAGAGGTGGTACGCAGTAGGTTGCAAAAAAAAATTTAATTTCCTTTTTGAATTACTTGAAAATGTGGAAAATTTCTCCCAACGCTTCTAAAACTCAATTTATTTTATTTCCCCATAAGCCTAGGGCTCAGTTTTTAAAACCTAATGAAAATCATTCCATTACTTCTAATGGGGTTTCATTAGAATGGTCTGATCACGTGAAGTACTTGGGACTTACTTTTGGTCGGAATCTTTCTTTTAAAAATCACATAAATATTCAATCTAGATGTAATAAATACACTAAATATCATTATTTTCTCATCAACAGGAAATCCCGACTGTGCCTGAGGAATAACATGTTTGAGGGTCCACCCTATGAGGGTCCAGGAAAAGCAAGCAAGGTTTTTTACTCCACATTGAAATTTTAAATTTTAAATCAAAATTCAAAAATTGAGTAAGGTTATCCAAGAGTAACAATTTGGATTCAAAACTGATTCCATTACCTCGAAAATTAGTCCCAAGTTCAGAATTCTGCTTCAAATTGTAAAAATTTTCTCACTTGTTGACAGAAATTTAGTTCTGAGTATTAAATTTTAAGTAAGATTGAAGTAATTTCAGAGGGTCTCGTTTTACATTACCAAAATCAAAATTGTATTAATATTTTCATACCTCGGATTAGGACTCTGTATCCTGTTTAGGATTTATGATTTTCAGTTAGAATTATCTTCAGATTTAAACAGTAAAGCTGTTATGAAATCCTGATTCAAATTTGATATTGCATATTATTCAAAATTTGATTCATGATTTTTGAACTCCTATGTACATATTATCAATATTTGGACAATAATTTGAAGAATATGAAACAAAAATTAAAAATATTTTAAGTTTTTGTTTCATATCAGTATGACGACGTTCTTAAGCAGAATTCAAACCAATTCAAAGCTGCAAAATGTCGATAAAGTATTGCGAAATTTGAATCAGATTCATCGTTCGAAATTAGTATTTTTATTCAAATTCACAAATTGGATTCAATATAAAGAATTGAAACAGTAAGTTCAGATTGAAAGAAAAACATTTGAATTTAAATTATAGTTTCATGATTAAGCTTGTCAGATTTTCCAGATTTATCGGATTTGCCAGAATATTTAATACCTACAAATTTTGTAAAAAGTCCAGTTCGGTCCGGTTGCCCGGATTTAATCACCCTATTTGCCAAATCGAACAAAAAAAAAACAAATTGTAATGTAATTTTTTTTTTAATTTACGTGTCCTAAACGAAATTATATGAGCAACTTTTACTAAAATAATCATGGAAGATTTTATGGAACTACAATTAAAAATTTGTTGAATAATTTTGATGAAAAACATATTTTTTTTCAAGTTTTTTTTCTTGATTTTTGCTCAGAAATTTCTGGGTTTTGACCAAATTCGTCCGGATATTGCGCAGATTTTTGTTTGACAATATAGAAATCAAATGCCTGGATTTTGCCATGTTTTTGATTAAATAGCCCGGATTTGTCGGGCCCGGATTCGTGCTGAGGAAATTCTGGCAACCTTATTCATGATTGAGGGCTTGAGTAAATTTCACTTCTTTGTTCTTTTTTTTCACTAAACGATTAGTAATGTATTAGATTATATATGAAATTCTGTTATGGAATTAAGATCCTTAACCTTTTTTTTTTGTTAAAATCAGTACCGTAAACTGGGGGAGCTTTGATCACTTTTTTCATTCATTCTTTAATATTTTGGAGAGGTGGCTTTTTCGTAATACCTACAAGTTTTAAAACACTTACTGAGGTGAGGAGTATAAGACATGATCATTGATTGCAGTAAATTCAATAGACATTGATGGTTATAATTAAATGTTTGTTACAAAAACCACCTTACCTTATCTTCAAAATTTTGCTTATGGTGCCATTTAGCCCAGAAGACATGAACATTGATAACAGTAATTTTTGTTAGGACTAAACTGATTTTTCAACGATTTTTTTTTTCAAAAACATTTATAATCAAAGGGTAAAAATTATTAACATTTCTCAGTATTTTTGGGCTCAAAAATAAATGAATTTTGCCTTCATGCCTTCATCCTAGGTCTTCGCACTGTTTCCATGTTCTTTTTTTCTTCAAATTTAACCATTTGATAGGGTTTTCTCCTGGAAAATCACCGTTTTTTTTTTTCAATATTCAAAAATTACCACCAAATCTAAGACGGTGTATGTCTTTACAAATGACCATAAAAATAACACTTAAACTAAACCTAAACATAGAAAAACGTTGAACTTTCACATAAAACAACCCATTTGCTCCTAAATGCATAAATTTGATCAGGAGAGATGTTTGTTTGCGAGCTGATCAAAGTTCCCCTCGTTTACGGTACGTAGGGGAGATGGGGGCATAATGGCCACCTTAAGGGAAACGGTTATTTAACCATAGAAAATAGCTATAATATGGAGGTTACATTATTGTTTCGTGTTCAGACACTTGAAAAGCCTATTCCCTAACGGGCTGAAACGTGAAAAACTAGATGAAAACGTTAAAAAATGCATTTTAAAAAATTTTGCCAAAAGCTGAAAACCAGCCACTGTGGAGGCATAATGAGAACCCCCCCTGAGGCAGTATGAGCACCATTAATCAGAGCGTTTTTGCCGGGGAATCTAGCAGCGAATTCAATTCGATGAAGTCAGGTGAGTCGTAGATTCATCAAACAAAGCAATAACAAAATAATCTAGGTCTGTTTGTAGAATACAAACAATTCACGCACGCTCATACATTAAGTGCTTTGTTCGGAGGATGATGCTACTAGCCGTATAATGTAACAATAAAAAAACGATCATGAATTGTGAATGGAAAAAAATCACCTCGAACAGAAATCTAACTCTAGTCTTTTGATTACCTCTCCGACACCTTACCAATAGGCTAAATTGTCGGATGAAAACTAGTCAAGGTGTGGCGCTATAAATCAATTTTAATTCGCTGCTAGATTCTACGGCAGAAAATGCTCATTATGCCTCGATAATATGGTGCTCTATATGCCCCTAGTCAACAAATTTAAGTAAAAACGTGTTTTAAAATTGATAAAAGTGAAAAATCAAAAATTTTATGATGGTAAAAATTGAGAAACAATGTGTACATCATGTTGCAGTGCGTACATTATAGATCAAGGTTATTTTAAGATCATAAGAGCTTATTTCGTGGTGCTCAAAAATTATAATATTTTCGTAACTTGAGAACCAAGCTAGTTTTTTTTAAATATCTCTGTAAAGATGATAAGGAGATTCCTTTTTTTGTGAAAAATTAATACTATAGGAAGTACGAAACAAATCCTCATGAAAATTTATTTAAGAAAATACGCACTTTCGTAGAAAAGCGTAGTTCTCATTATGCCTCGGGTGCTCGTTATGCCCTCATCTCCCCTATTAAAACTCAAAACTGTGTCATGAACCCTACCTCGTCTTAAAAATTAATTTTTACTTAGAAATGTTTTCAAGTTCATCCATAAATGTATTATCAATTACTTGGAAAAAAATTCGTTTATATCATTAAAAGTTTCATGTGGATATGAAATATTCTTTGAGAAACCAATTTCAGTCTCAATTTTAATTTGTTAGGTTAGGGGTTTAACAGACCTCTCCCCCCCCCCCCATGGAGATTTTTTCCAAGTAAAATTTTCAGATCAAAAAATGAATTTACTAAAGTATCCGGAATTTTTTGATCCTAAAAAATGTTCAAAAATAGGTTTGAACAAACATGTCAGAAAATTGGCTCGCTCGGAAGTTTTTCCTCGATCACTCTAGCTAGGCCTATTACATTACATTCTACGACAATATAAGAACTTCACGAATTGGAGCTTGTTTTTTATTGTTCTTGACACACAAGAACCTTACTTATGAACCTTACTTAAAATCTCTTTGATAATATAATTAACAAACTCGTTTATGTTATTACAAATTTTATGCTAAAATGAAATATTATTCAAGAAATCAATTTTAGACTCTTGTGTGTTTTTCATTTCTGTTCTTCTCATTTCTTCAATTCTTCTCAAACTTCATATTCAAAATTTTTGATAAATTACACAAGACCACTAAATTCATATTTTTCCAAGGTGCAAAGAATTTTTGAACTTATTTATTTGGATGCCTTGAATTCAAACATTCAAATGGTTTTTTATCAGCTTCTATTTCTGAAAAAAAAAAACGTTAAAAGAGATAAAAGCAATTTAAAATTTTCTTCATTTTTGGAAAACCTTGAAAATTTAAAATAAAGCTTTTAAACTTATTATCTACAATTCTATTTGTTTTTTTACCCTATTTTTGAATATACGGGTTTTAACGACTTTTAAAAAAATGTTTAATTGAAATTAAGATATCTTTTAAAGCTAACATAAACGTTTTGCAAGATTAATCAAATATGTTGAATGAAATATTTTTTTAAAACTTTCTTCAGTTATGACAGTTATACTAGTTATGATATTGTTAAATTTTTCAAATGTGTAGAATTTAAATTTTCGAGATCATTCATCAAATAAGTATTATGCGGGATCAGTTTTTTTTAATTCCATGTAGATTTGTTAGTTCATCAGTTATCAATGATTGATCTCAGTCAAAATTCAACACAACTTCTTTCAAAAAAACATAATCATCATATCACCAAAACTAGAGGTGACAGACAAAACGAACAAAAGATAAGAGTTCAGAACATTGAAATCTATGAAAAAAAATTAAATCAAAGGCTCTATAATGCTGTTTTCTTGAGTAATCAATCGAATTCATTAAATATGTTTTTAATATGCCATGATGATTTATTGAAAAAAAAATCCTTCTGAATGGTTAATAATCTTATCTTTTCAATTAACATATGTTGTTTTTAGTTTTCAAATAGATTTACTGAATTTTATAGAATCGTTTTTTAGATTTACCGATATTCTTCAAGTCAGACTTTTCAATTTTTTTGTTATATTTTTGATAAGTTTGTCTATGTTTTTAAATCCAGAATTTTTGTGTTTTGAAAAAATAATCTTCTAGGATGCCTATAAAATTAAATTTTATATAGGAAAAACATAACTTCTACATTTTATCCTAGGACCCAATATTTTCGAAGACGATGACAAAATATTCAGAGGTTCTTCTTCTTCTTCTTCTTCTTCTTCTTCTTTTACCAACATAGCCAAAACGTGTAAGCATTTTTCTTTTCAACGTTATCTCTGTTACATAAAACATGCATTGCAGAGATAACTACGGCCAGGCCAACCATGTGGTAATTACCGCAAGAGATTCTGGAGCAAGGGGAGAGATAAAGCGTGGAGTTCCCTACCAAACGCTTCATATGGATTACTTAAATACCTACAGCATAATTTGAAAATAGCTACACTAATCTAATTACAATGTGTATTAGGAAAATAACGTTTAATGTAATAGAAAAGGTTTGATCTCACCAAATAAGTCTTGGGAGTTCTCGTCAGAAAACTTTTCCTCTAGTCCGGAGCAGCTGACTTTAAAATTCCTTCTGAACTCCCCCAACCAGGATTCAGCATGCCGAAACAAAGTACGAACCACTCCGGAAACAACCACCAGTCACTTTATCTATCATTTTCCACTGTTTAATTTTAATATTTCTAGTTTTATTGAAATTTAATTAAAAAAAAATTATGGACGAAAACAAAAACGCGTGCGATGCCAAAAAATCATGGCTTAATGATAAAATATTCAAAATATTCAGAGGTTAAAATTTTAAACTGAAAAACTAGCTCAAAAAAAAAAATTATTTGTTCCGGAATTTTAAGCCCAATGTTTATTCATCCCAACTCAAAAAAATTAACTATTTTAAATCATCTTTCTTGAATCGATTATATTTTATTTTCAAATACTGTTTGCCAAGTTTGAAAAATGATTTGTAGTAACAGCTGTAAAGCATAGTTTTAATTGGCAATGAAGCAAATTAGTATATGCTTCGTGCTTTCACTATGAAGCGACTGATTAGGTCGTTTTTTAAGGATTTTACCAGCTTTCAGACTCGAATTTTTAAATTAAAAACTATGGTTTACTATGGCGTTTTTTCTTTTAAAAAATCCGAGAATGATTGTTGTTTAAAATTCTTAAAAATGAAAATGTTTTTAGAAATCAATTTGCTTATTTGTTGTGCATTTTTGATATTGTTATTATTTCTAGCTGACTTTAATTTTCGAAACCCCCCCCCCTCCCCCCGCCTCTTGGACGGGTCCTTCGCACGGGCCTGCAGCTATCAAAAATTGATTTCACTCAAAACCCGATCAGGAGAGAATATCAAAATAATAACTCAAACGTATCTCACCAAGATATTTTCATCTGATTCAGTTATAATTAAGTATTCCAAATTTTCGATTTTAAGTTTCTCCAATCTGAATTATATCTTATTCTGATTGACATACTTGAATGGGGTTGAGCTCATATTCAATGATCAAGATTTTTTCGGATTGTCCTAAAATAAAATGATTATATCTTATTTTGATTACGTATAACTTTTTCTGAAACACGGACATCGAAGTCAACGGCTCAAACCTTACATTATCGAGTTTCGCTCAACAGATTCATAAAATTGAATCAAATTTTTTGAAAACCAAAAATTGGGCATGGTTTTATCAAATAATGTGGTTTATTGACCTTCCACTAGAACATTTTCTCGAAGCACTCATATCTTGATAAGTTATAATTTTGATATAATTTGTTCTGTCCAATATCAAACTATGCTATCTGAATGAGATATAATCTTGATAGGAGCATATCAAAAACTGATATAATTTAGCTATGTTCGTATAGATTTTTTGATATAATTTGAGATATTTTAACATCCTACGAGTACTGAATTATAACTCATTTAGATAGAAAAAAATAAGTATCAAAATATCTCATTTTGATATAATTTTGTTTTTCCCTCCTGATCGGGAACTGATTCATTTTTAAACTTATAATTTCCATATCACCAAAACAAGAGGTGACAGACAAAATCTTATAAAATATTCGAGTTCAGGACATCAATATTTGACCCATTCCAGCGTGACGTCACAACGTTTGCAAAACAATTTTTTGGAATATTGTATGTAAGTTTTACAGTTCATATCGCACATTGTTAAAAATTGTACATTATAAGGTCAAAATTTCATTCTCTACAATTTGAAACCAAAAGTATTTGTATAAAATAAATAGTTAACAAAATATAAGCAAAAGGAATCGTGACGTCACAACGCGCCTCTATTCCCACTTTTCAGTTTTTTCAACAAAGCCGCAATTTTTTGCTCTTCTTTTTGATCAAATTTTATGAAAATTTCAGGAAAGTATCGATTCATTACAACCAACAAATCGATGTTTTTTATTTTTTTAAATCTTGATTTCAATTTATTTTTGAGCGATTCAGTTTCGTGACGTCACAACGCACCATTTTTTTAAAGCAGGGTTTTGCAAAGCGTTGTGACGTCACGAAATTTTTTGGTTAGCTACATGAAATAAACCAAAGTATAATCTTAAAATGAATGCTTAATTTACTTAAAATGCTTAAAAACTTAATAAATAATGTGATTTGGAGATGAAATCGATCCATTTATTCCCAAAAATTTTAAGGAATTAAATCTCAAAGACCCATATAAGTAGATAAGGTTTACAACACTGCTCACATCAATTTTATTCGAATTTTTTTTGTGCGATCATGTGAATATTATTTAGGACAAAACTAAAACTAGGAAATATTTATTCGTAAAAGCGTTGAAATGTGTTTCTGAATCTTTTTAGTCTTTAATTGCAAAGGAAAGGAAAAATAAATGATAATTTCAAAGCCTTCGATCTTTTCAAGATAGTTAATCGACACTAGAGTGCCTAAATCAGCCATCTAATGAAAATCTTATGAGTTGCAAGCTTAAATTGATCCTAGGCCTAACACAAAGTCCAGTGCCAAATTTAGGGATTGGCCCACGGAAATGGGGGGCTCAATGAACCTGAAATTTGTATGGAATTATGAGAAATTGGGTTTGGAAGGACATTAAAACCAAGTTATGCACCAATTTCTGAAGTCCCTATCGGCTGATTTGTTTTAATTATAGTCATTCACATAACTTTCATTATGACAAATAGTTTATCTCAAGATCCCATTTCGACAATGATTTAGTGAAAAAGGTTTTTGAGTTTCAAAAATTAGCTTCTGATGGGTCAAATACAAAAAATACCTGAATGATCGTTAATCGACGCTAATTTTGAACGTTATAGCTGTTTTATGATAACTCTAATCGATACGCGTTCCTCAGATGAAATCTTGTCATAATCAAAGCTCTCAAATACTCAAATTAAAAACGGTTTTTTTTATCATGCCGAACAAAATCTACATAATTCCATACAAATTGCAGGTGCGTTGCGCAACCCCTTCCCTTAGAATAATCTGACCCAAATTTTGCATGAGACCTTGTGCAAGTACATATTTGAATTTATTTAATTTTTTTATTCAGTTCAAAGTCTCTTTTGTGAGATTTTATGTGAACACGGGGTTCGATTTGGATTTTCTAGTGACATTCTTTGAGGTGGAAATTTCAATAAGGGCAGTTTTCTATTAAAATAATTTAATTAATTTTATTAATTAATTTTCTATGAAAATCATATGAATTTTTTAATAAAAAAAGTTAATCAATTAAGTTTACCATGTTCAAAGATTTTTCGAATCTCAATACATTTATTTCATGGAACTTATTTTGTTTCAACATAATGCCAGAAAGAAATAGAAGCTACTAGCGGTGTTTTTCATTCTAACATAGATATATGAAGAACTTGATCTTTTGCAAGATTTTTTATTCAAATCACAGATAACTACCTGCTTTATGATTCACAAATATTTTTTACAAAATCGATGAGGATTTCATTTGTTTGAAAGTTTGTTTATTCTTGAATCAAGCGTTTTTAAGCGCTGTTTTATATGTTTACTAGCTGACCCGGTGTGCTTTGCTACACCTTCCAAAAATTTGTGGTACCTGTTTTTTTGCTTTTCATTTATTTGCACAAAATTCTTAATTCAATTTCATTCAATTCAATTAATACAATGTTTTTTTTTTTCAAATAAAATTGCAACTTTTTTTTCACTTTGAAATCTAAAATCTAATATTATTTTTAATCCGTGTTTTAATCCTTTTTAGGACTCTGGATTTCTTTGCTTCATAAGTTAATAACTTATGCCAAAATATTTTTCCATATATGGAATCTTCGATGTCCTTTTAATGTGGAGAGGGTCTCAAATTAACCTAGAAACATTTGTTTGTAACAAAATAACGTCACGGGACACTTATGTTAGAGAGTGACCCCTCCCCCCCCCCCCCCCCCATTCTTAGAAAAGGGTGTTTCATAACATCAGAAAAACACTTCTTATATACAAATACGATCCCATATCATATATGGCTTCATTCTCGATAAGCTCTCGAGCTATTCAAAAAATGGATGACCCTCTCCTCACTTCATATCTCCCCTCTGGTAGGAGAAGAAGGTCTCAAACCATCAAAGACACATTGCCCGTACACAAATATGCTCCCATGCAAATTTGGCTCCATTTTCTCGATTAGTTATCGAAATATTTAAAAAAAAATGTATGAGAGACCCTCTTCCCGTTTTTTAAAGTTCCACTGAATAGAGGGAGGTGTGCTAAACTACCGTAAAAACATTCCTTTTGCTCGAATACCCTCTCATGCAAATTTTGTTTTCGTCTGTGCTTTATTAGTAGTCGAATTATGCTATAAATTTTTTATCGGAGCCCCCGTTCTACCTATCCCCTACCTGGAACCAAGATGAAACATCCCGTGTATTAAAATACACTCCCATGCTAAATTTTGTTCCATTCTCTCGATTGAAATTTCCTATGTCATATTTGGTTCCATTTGTTAGATAAATTCTTGGTTTATGAAAAACAATCGTATGTGAGCTCCCGTCTTCTCTAACTGTATCCTCATTTGAAGGAGAAAGATGTCTCAAATAAGCGAATAACCATTTTACGTATTCAAATGTTTTTTTCCATTTGCTTGATTAGTTCTCAAATTATGCGAAAAATTGTAAAGAAGCCACCCTCTCTTCTTCCTATCAACCCACTGGAAGAAGGCAGTAGTACCAAATATTCATAGAAACATTCCTAGTGCTCAAATACCCTCCCAAGCCGAATTTCGTTCCATTTGCTGGATAAGTTCTCGAGTTGTGTATAAAATTTTATGGGAGAACCCACCTCCCTGAAGATTTTCCCACTTGAAGAACGGAGGGTTTTCAATATATCATAAACAAATTTCTCGTATTCAAATACCTTCCACGCCTAATTTGGTCTCATTTGCTCGATTATTTCTCCAGTTATGCTAAAAGTGTTAAAGGATCCCCCTCCCCTCTTTCTTCTCACTGGAAGGAGAGAGGGGTACAAAAAATTCATAGAACTATTTATCGTACCCAAATACCTTTCCAAGCCAAATCTGGTTTTATTTGCTTGAACAGTTTTCAAGTTATGCCATAAAAATTGGTTAAAGCCCCCCCCCCCCCCTTCTTTCTGTATCTTCCTTGGTCGGAGGGAGGGGTCTTAAATAATCGTAGAACCATTTCTCGTATTCCCCTACCCTCCCATATCAAATTTGTTTCCATTAGCTTGATTAGTTCTACAGTAATGTTGAAAAATTGTAAGGTAGGCCCCCTCCCCCCTTCCCATCTCCCCATTGGAAAGAGGGAGGGGTACCAAACTATCATTGAAACATTTGTCGTACCGAAATACGCTCCCATGCTAAATTTGATTCCATTTGCATGATCAATTCTCGAGTTATGAAAACTTATTACATTTATTTGAGAGACCCCCTCCCCCCTTCCAGTTAAAGGGAGGGGTCCCAAACCATAATAGGAACCTTCCCCTGCCTCCAATACTCCCATTTGCCAGGTTTCACGCAAATCGGTTCAGTAGTTTTCGAGTCTATAGGGAACAGACAGACAGACAGACAGACAGACAGAAATCCATTTATATATATATTTATAGATTAGAAATGTTTAAAACCAACTAAGTTAATGAAAAAACCAAAATTTTAGTTTCTTTGAAAACTTGATAATAGAATTCGTTTATTGAAGCACATTATTGTGTTGAACTTGTATTGAAGAAATACTATCATAGCGTTTGTTCAGTCCGACAAGCGGACTGAGAATGGACGCGAGAGTGCCGCACCGAGAGAGCAAAACGGTTGCTCTCACTGAAAGCAAGATGTTTGCGCCTGGAATGTTCTAGGCGGTTCCATCTGGCGCGAGCACGTGTTTGTGTGTTTGCTCGTCAGCCTATTTAAGGGCGCATTCTTTATGCGCCTAGGAGTCAGTCGTTATCAAATCGTCAGACCGTCAAGATGGGACGGTAGTGAATAGTGTATATAAATAGTGTAAATAGTTAAGCAGAGAAATAAATTAGTATCTAAGCAGAGATAAGTGCCTTCTTTTTCGCTGCTTCGCTCCGTCGCCTTGCTCCCGGGTCCAGCTGCCACAATCGGCTCTTTTCAGAGCCCTTCCATCCAGAAAGAGTTTTGGATCTCGGTCAACCAGGCGATCGAGATCCCCCTTCGAGCCTCGGCCGCCAGGCAGCGTCATGAGGACCTGCCTCCACTGATGGGACAACCATGCGTGGTTGTCTCTCAAGGTCCAATCCCACGAGGGGAGCGGACCATCAGTGGTAGTTTTTCCGAGCGCTCACATTGTCCCGGCCTTGGCCCCCAGGCAGACAGTCTGCGGACCTGCCTCCACTGTTTGGCAACCACCAGGGGTTGTCAAAGCCCAATCCCAGAAGGGGAAAGGGCAAGCAGTGGTAGTTTTGCCAAGGCCTTCCTCCTACAGTCCAATGGCTTTTCATGGCCACAACAGCGTTGAAGTAAAAAGCCTTGAACGATTTCGAAAAAAAGTAAATAAATTTTCGTGACGTCACAACGCATTCTTTACCCGGGTGCAACTCACAACCTGCTAAACCGATTTTCAATCTAAAAATTGCATTAAATTCCACTCAAAAAGTTTGAAGAGACCTCCAATTTTCGACTATATGTGAAATTTCAGTAAATCATAAATTTAAAATCAATAGAATTTTCGTGACGTCACAACCCTTGAAAATAGATACTTTTATCAACGATTCTAGAGCGTAAACTTGCAGTAACTGTTATTTATCTTATATCATGCTTATAAGATGGCTTTTCTACCATCATTTTGCAGTAATTTTTTTGACATAGCTAGATTTTTGACAAAGTTATGTTATAAATAAAGAATATTTGCAAAATCAATTTAATTTCATAGTAAAATTTTTAAATTTCAACGTTAACATACTCAATTTTAAAAAAAAGGTAGCTGAAAATCTTTTAATGGAAAATGACACTCAAGAAATAACCTTTCTAACGCTATGTAATTTATTTTTGGATAATGAAAAATAAAAATCGGTTCTCCAGTTGAGGGGTGCTTGGAATGGGTCATTTATAAATCAGTCGTTAAAACAAAGGCATCAAAATGCTGTCTCTTGAGTTATGAATCAAATGCGATAAATCAGTTTTTGAAATTGTGAGAAGTTTTTTAAAAAAGGAAATCTTAAAATCTTTAATTTAATAAACTTATCTTTTTTTATCTTGGTATTATAGATCAATTTTTAAAAAACCCTTGATTTTGTATTTTTTTTTATTTAATTTTTCAACCCTACCGGTGAAAATTACGTTGATTTAGTTGGAAAATTCCAAGATTATGAAAACTGTAGGCGGATTTTTTTTTCAATTAAAATAACCAAATTTTAGAGTCGACCTAATACGTTTTAAGAGAATATCTTTACGTATTACGTATTACGTATTTGTTTTTCTACATTGGATTTTTGTGGTCTGGAAACATAATGTTCTTGGAAAATTCTAAATCTTAATTTTTATAATACAAAATATTCAGAGTAAAACATTTCCAACTATAACTGCGCTTGGAAATTTAAGAACGTGCTACTTGTTTTTATTATTTTAAATAATATTTTTTAATCGATCATGTTTTTTTTTAATTAATCAATGAAAAGCACCTTTAAAGTTTAATTTGGACAATTTTAACATAATGAGTATGTATTGCCTTTGAACATTCAATAATTACAACAAAACTTGGAATTTCTTACTTTTATTATTATCAGTTTCGTACCAGTTACAAAATAAAAGAGAAGAATTTTTTTTAAATTTAAGATAATACAGAGAGGTATTTCAATCAACCCTTCAATTGAAATGAACAAAAGAAATATAAGTATTTGATTTAAATAAACAATTTTTGATTGGTCTATTCGTTTGCTGGTGTTTTGAATCAAACGAAAATTTAAGTAAAGTTTAATCATTTTGCGAGTTTGTGTGATGGTTATGTGTATAAAAATGGTTTAAGTAATCAATTTTTTAATTTATTTTGAATTTTTGGTATGAGTATTCTTTCTAGCTAAATTTGCATTTGACAGAAATGACGAAAATTACAAAAAATTACAAAAAATTAGGTACAAAAATTAAAATTATAAAAATGACAAAAATATCGAAAATGTAAAAATTGACATTTTTTGTTCGGAAGATTTTGGGTGACAAACACGATAAAAATGACAAAAATGACAAAAATGACAGAAATGACAAAAATGACAAAAATGACAAAAATGACAAAAATGACAAAAATGACAAAAATGACAAAAATGACAAAAATGACAAAAATGACAAAAATGACAAAAATGACAAAAATGACAAAAATGACAAAAATGACAAAAATGACAAAAATGACAAAAATGACAAAAATGACAAAAATGACAAAAATGACAAAAATGACAAAAATGACAAAAATGACAAAAATGACAAAAATGACAAAAATGACAAAAATGACAAAAATGACAAAAATGACAAAAATGACAAAAATGACAAAAATGACAAAAATGACAAAAATGACAAAAATGACAAAAATGACAAAAATGACAAAAATGACAAAAATGACAAAAATGACAAAAATGACAAAAATGACAAAAATGACAAAAATGACAAAAATGACAAAAATGACAAAAATGACAAAAATGACAAAAATGACAAAAATGACAAAAATGACAAAAATGACAAAAATGACAAAAATGACAAAAATGACAAAAATGACAAAAATGACAAAAATGACAAAAATGACAAAAATGACAAAAATGACAAAAATGACAAAAATGACAAAAATGACAAAAATGACAAAAATGACAAAAATGACAAAAATGACAAAAATGACAAAAATGACAAAAATGACAAAAATGACAAAAATGACAAAAATGACAAAAATGACAAAAATGACAAAAATGACAAAAATGACAAAAATGACAAAAATGACAAAAATGACAAAAATGACAAAAATGACAAAAATGACAAAAATGACAAAAATGACAAAAATGACAAAAATGACAAAAATGACAAAAATGACAAAAATGACAAAAATGACAAAAATGACAAAAATGACAAAAATGACAAAAATGACAAAAATGACAAAAATGACAAAAATGACAAAAATGACAAAAATGACAAAAATGACAAAAATGACAAAAATGACAAAAATGACAAAAATGACAAAAATGACAAAAATGACAAAAATGACAAAAATGCCAAAAATGCCAAAAATGACAAACATGACAAAAATGACAAAAATGACAAAAATGACAAAAATGACAAAAATGACAAAAATGACAAAAATGACAAAAATGACAAAAATGACAAAAATGACAAAAATGACAAAAATGACAAAAATGACAAAAATGACAAAAATGACAAAAATGACAAAAATGACAAAAATGACAAAAATGACAAAAATGACAAAAATGACAAAAATGACAAAAATGACAAAAATGACAAAAATGACAAAAATGACAAAAATGACAAAAATGACAAAAATGACAAAAATGACAAAAATGACAAAAATGACAAAAATGACAAAAATGACAAAAATGACAAAAAATGACAAAAATGACAAAAATGACAAAAATGACAAAAATGACAAAAATGACAAAAATGACAAAAATTACAAAAATGACAAAAATGACAAAAATGACAAAAATGACAAAAATGACAAAAATGACAAAAATGACAAAAATGACAAAAATGACAAAAATGACAAAAATGACAAAAATGACAAAAATGACAAAAATGACAAAAATGACAAAAATGACAAAAATGACAAAAAATGACAAAAATGACAAAAATGACAAAAATGACAAAAATGACAGAAATGAAAAAAAATGCCAAAAATGACAAAAATGACAAAAATGCCAAAAATCACAAAAGTGACAAAAATGACTAAAATGACAAAAATAATTGCATGAAGTTTGATTTTATTATCTCTAAATTTGAAACACTTTCAACCGCAAATCATTCCTTCGAAGTCTCTATAAAAAGTTGATTTAAAGTATCATTAATTTCGAGCTGCAAACCGAGACGGCAGCGTTTTCTCAAGAAGTGACCTGGAACCAATCCGAAATCGAATATGGATTCCGCCTCCATCATTTCCCAGGAGGGTCATCGACATTCGTCTTTCGATGTTTGACCCGGCCGGCGCAGCAGAAGACGGAGCCGGATGTATTACTGAACTTTCTTGGAATGATTCGAATCCTATTGATCCCGAAGCCTTGCGTTATAGGTATCGGTCCATACGATGTTGCCATACAAGCTACAACAAGACAGACGATTCATAATGTAAAAGGTACCAACTAGCAGCAACTTCCAGCTTTAAGGGGGAAGAAGGGATGGGAATTTTCTTGTGGCTATTGGAAACCGGTAAGATGTGAAAATTGCACAGATGGTTGATTACGGGGCAGGACGAATTTCTTTGAATGTCTCCATGCTCACGCATAAATAACATCGGAAGCTGCCCTTCTATCGAGAATGGGCATATGAACAACAGCTCTACTTTCATTAGAGTGGTCAAAAAGATTCTAGTAGAATTTTTAAAACCGACTATACACTTTTTGTTGATTTACCCAAAAATGTTCCGTGTAAAATTTCAGCTCAATCAGACTCGATTTAGGGATTTCGATTTCGAACTCTGGACCCTCCAAAAGACTATTTTAATTTCTCAATTTCCATTGTTTCTCCTCCAGATTATTTTTGATCAATAATCGAAACAGAGAATTTTGAAGCACCCCTTAATCAGATCGGATTGAGCTGAAGTCTCGGGTCAGTTTTTTGGGCCAATCAACAAAATGTATAAGATTGTTTTTTTTAACTAGGTTGTGAAAATTTTGCCACACATCGATAGCCACCCTAACCTACATACTCATAATTGGTAAGTCATCGAGCGTTTCATTTCTCATCTGTATGATGTAGCTCTGTTGGGCTGTAAAAGGTTCACATGTCATCGACATTGATTTCCGGAAAAATAGTAAAGCCGACGTTAACCTTTTGCTCCATGATCTGGCACAAAGTATTACTTTAATAGAATGATGCTTGTGAGATAAAACGTAATTGCAGCATTTCATGTTGATCAGAGGTAAATTTTTATGCATTGATTTAATATTTTGAATTGGGGAATTCTCAGTATTTAGAATATTAACAAAAAACTCATTTATTTTCTGAAACTTATGATTTAAGTTGAACTCAACTAAAACTGAACTGAAACTGAACTGAAACTGAACTGAAACTGAACTGAAACTGAACTGAAACTGAACTGAAACTGAACTGAAACTGAACTGAAACTGAACTGAAACTGAACTGAAACTGAACTGAAACTGAACTGAACCTGAACTGAAACTGAACTGAAACTGAACTGAAACTGAACTGAAACTGAACTGAAACTGAACTGAAACTGAACTGAAAATGAACTGAAACTGAACTGAAACTGAACTGAAACTGAACTGAAACTGAACTGAAACTGAACTGAAACTGAACTGAAAATGAACTGAAACTGAACTGAAACTGAACTGAAACTGAACTGAAACTGAACTGAAACTGAACTGAAACTGAACTGAAACTGAACTGAAACTGAACTGAAACTGAACTGAAACTGAACTGAAACTGAACTGAAACTGAACTGAAACTGAACTGAAACTGAACTGAAACTGAACTGAAACTGAACTGAAACTGAACTGAAACTGAACTGAAACTGAACTGAAACTGAACTGAAACTGAACTGAAACTGAACTGAAACTGAACTGAAACTGAACTGAAACTGAACTGAAACTGAACTGAAACTGAACTGAAACTGAACTGAAACTGAACTGAAACTGAACTGAAACTGAACTGAAACTGAACTGAAACTGAACTGAAACTGAACTGAAGGGGGGGGTAGGGTCTAACACTTAAAAAAAATCGATTTTTTTATTTTTTTATTTTCTTATTGTAAAACATTTCAAGAATGTTGTGTCAAATTTTCAAGTCAATTGAAGCAAAACTGTAGAAGTTATAGGCCTTTATCTCCTCCTATCTAATACTGCAAGAAAGCAAGAGCAAAAACTTCAAACGCTTTTTTCTCGAAAGCACATTTTTAAAGTCCGTGGACATCGTCATTTGATAACTACTTATCCGATTCTTTTCAAATTTGGAACATATTTTCTACATATAAAATACCAGACCCCAACGTTTTTCTTTTTTGATTTTTTTTACTTTGGGGAGATTTTAGAGGTGAAAAATGGCGGATTTTTAAGTGAAAAATCGTAGTTTTTACTTCAAACAGCCACAAAAATTTCATAAAAATATTTTTAAGTTAAATAAAAACGTTGGGGTCCAGAAAAACATCTATTAAAAATATTTTGCTCTGATTTTTTGACTTCAGATGATTCTGTGCTGAGATACAGTGTCCACCGCAAATCCTGTTTTCTAAAAGGCATCCTCGAAAATGCTCCGTCACCGGCTCATTTTTCAATATTTTTCTACGAAAAAATTACTAAATGTTCTTTTAACAATGCTTTGTATAATGCAAAAAAATTGAATACATTTGTTTGAACGATAGCTTTAGAAAAAAATCGTGAAAATGGTGTTTTTGTTATACCCGTTAGACCCTACCCCCCCCTGAAACTGAACTGAAACTGAACTGAAACTGAACTGAAACTGAACTGAAACTGAACTGAAACTGAACTGAAACTGAACTGAAACTGAACTGAAACTGAACTGAAACTGAACTGAAACTGAACTGAAACTGAACTGAAACTGAACTGAAACTGAACTGAAACTGAACTGAAACTGAACTGAAACTGAACTGAAACTGAACTGAAACTGAACTGAAACTGAACTGAAACTGAACTGAAACTGAACTGAAACTGAACTGAAACTTTTTGAACTTTGAAATTCAAAGTTTTAAAGTTTGATGTTCAACTTCAAACTTAATTTTTTATACTTCGAATTTCATTCTAAAACTTGAGAGTTTGAATTTCAATGTTTAATTTTTAAGTTTTATGATTCAAGATTCAAGATTCCAATTTCAAGTTTCATGGTTTAGGTTTCAAGTTTCAAGATTTTATTTGGAAGGTGAAGTTTGAACTTTGTACTTTAAATTTTGAGGCTAGAAGATTGTAGCTTTAAGTTTGAAGTTTGAAACTAGTTTTATGTTTGAAGTTTGAAGATTGAAAGTTGAAGTTGTGATGTTTGAAATATGAAGTTTGTAATTTAAAGTTCTTAATACGAGGGTTGAAGTTAAAAAAAAAAACAAAGCACAGATAAAAAATAAGTTTGAAGATCGAAGTTTTAAGTTTGATTTTCGAAGTTCGAATTTTGAAGTTTTAAGCTTGGATTAAAAAAGTTTAAGTTGGAAGTATGAATTCTAAGTTTGAAGCTGGATGTTTGAAGTTTGTAGTTTGATGTTCGAAATTTAGAGTTTGAGACAGGAAGTTATAAGTTTGAAATGTCAGTTAAGAATAAGACATATTTTACTAAATCAATAAATATCGGTATAGACCACACCATCCGATTACTTGAAATTAAAATAAAATCCCAAAAATTTGCTATTTTCAAATTTGTAACTAAACATTTTAATGTTTTGATTAATGTTGAGACTTCAACTTGCTTTAGAATTCTATCTAATATTTTGCACAATAATAATAAGAAGATGGCACATAATCATCTAGAATTTTTATTTAAAAGGAAAATTTATTTTTCAGAAACGAATATAATCATTCGTTACAATGTATCTACAATATTCGGTAAACATGCTAAAGATTCGATTGAAGTTCAAGAGCGCGCGGTTCGCCCTTCACCATTCGGAAAGTTTTCTTGCCGTTTGTTTTCCAATTGAGACGACAGGGAAAACAAAATTTCCTTCATTCACGTGTGAGAGCTCACCCATGTAGTTCCTACTTATGACAGACAGTTCGGTACCTAAGTTTCGTTGATGATTACTTTGTGCCAATGATAGCTTCCATACCGATATGTATCATTTCGTTCATATTTAGATAGATAGTTACATAGGTATATCTAAGGGTTTGCGTCTTACTTATAGAACAAGCGCTCTCGTTGACTATTCTTAGCCGAATCTGAAGGTGGGAATGTTTCGTTCAACATATGCGGCCCCTTTGCTTGTTGATTGACGAAGGTCGTCTGTGTTTGGATTTCTGTTCCGCATTGCCAAATGTTTGAATATATGTATACCTACCTTCCTATTTGGCGGAATAAATCGTTGAAGGGTACTTAAAAACGACTTCAACCAAAGGGCCGGAAATCGAAATAATATTTCATATGGTTTGACGTTTATTTACAAGAGAACCCCACTGTAAGTAGAAATGATCTTTTAAATTATGGATATTTTTTTTTGAATTTTAAAGAATAGAGTTTATTATGAATGCATCATCAAGGGCAAGAATGAAGTGCCATTTAATACCAAGAACTGTGGCTTGAGCGTTCGAAGCGATTGCTGTTTAAGCTGATCGTCATGTTCTCAAAGCCGTCATATAAGCTGGAGTAAAATTTAATACTGAAATCTACTCGGACATTTCGAAGAATAAGGTACCTACTTCCGTTTATCAGGCAAACTTCGATGAATCCGAGAATGTTTTTTTCCAACAAGATGGTTTCCATGCCATACTTTGAAACGAACCCGAACCTGGCTAGAGGAGAATAAGAATTTTTCCCCGAAATATCTTTGGCCTCCGAGCAGTCTGGTTTTGAACCCTCTCCACTATTTGATATGGGCGTATGTTTAAACGAAGGCCTGTGGATCCTCTCACCGAAGTGTCGATTCTCTGAAGGTCTCCATGTGTGAGGCCTGGACTTCAATGCCAAAGGCATAAATTGCGAAGGTATGCATCCGATTCAAATCTTGCCTGGAGAGAGTAGTTGAGAGTGTAGGTGAACACATCGCGTGATTGTTTCTTAAAATGTTTATCTAAATACATGCCTGAACGCATAACAAGATTTTTAAATCATGTTACCATCAAGGAAAGTGTTTTTAACACGTTCGTCGCCATGGGACCCATATTCGTGTGACGGGTGTATTTCCTGGGAGGCCCCGCCACATCAAAAACGTGTGACGCACTCATGTTAGCCGCTCAGTTTAGCCACACGTTGCAAAGCTGGGAGTCTCCTTCTTTATTTTATCGCTCCGAGAATTTCCTTGGGTCCGGCTAGTAACTCCCAGCTTTGCAACGTGTGGCTAAACTAATAGAGAATTTGTTTTCAAGTGGTGGTGCACCGGGGCACTACCGGTAGTGCACTTTTTGCTGTTTTCATGCTCGTTTTCACGAAAAGGAGTCCACTGGTAGTGCACCATAAAGTGGACGGTGGAACACTCTGAAAATATTCGGTGTTGCTTGCGCTCTCACCAATACTATCATGTATTTTGACAGCACGTGCTTCCCGATGTAAACAAATATCAGCTGGTTGGTTTATTTCTATACCGCAAAATTGCGTTCGAGCTGTTATTTTCTCTTTATTATCCCGAAGAACGGAAACTTGTTCCGGATTCAATACCAGTGCCGTTTCCAACAGAGTCGGAGAATTTCACCTGGATGGCACGTTCCAAAGCAAACAACGCTCCAAAGAAGAAATGTGCCCAGAAGGCTTACTGCAATCGGTTCCAGGCGATGCCGAAAAAGAGCAGCAAATCCGAGTGCAAAAAGGCCAACCCAAAGATTTGGTGGAATCGCCCAAACCGAAAAGTTTTCTTGTTCGGGAAGGTCCTATAAGTTGGTATCCACAGCAAGAAGCGTTCAGCTGCATCGAAGCTACTCTGCTACAAGCCAGCTTCGAGCTGTGCCTTAGGGCGACGATGCTCGTTAGCAAAACTTTCTCCCCCGACTTCCGCGATCCGAGTTCGCCATTTTGACTTCCAAGAATTTTTTTTGTAATCTGAAAACGGAAATAGGTACTCGAACGAAGATGAGATTTGCGAGGAATAAACGTTCAAAATCCGGAACCTTCAAGCTGGCGTAACTACAGTCTAGCAGCAGCAACAAGCATAGACTGCCCAGAATCAGCCGCCAGCCGGTATTGCAGTTATCATCAGAGCCAGAGGCGAATCTACAAAGCAAAAAAAAATCTGAAATCTTCACAATTCAACATAATATATTAATTCATGCTAAAATTTTCATATTATTTCAAAGACAATGATCAACTAAAGTAATATCCATTTCAATTTTCGAAGTCAAACGAAAACAAATACCAGCTGTAATGGATTTTTGACAGCTTGATGTTTTCTGTTGACACTGCCGATTTCACGCACACCTACAAAGGTGAGTGCAAAACTCGATTCATGCTCGTTTTCAGCGTGAATGGTGCAACACTTTCGGGTGGTGAAAACAAATACGGTATAAGCGGCGAACATGAGTAAGAGAGCGCCACACGTTTTTGATGTGACGGGGCCTCCCAGAAAATACACCCGTCACCCGAATATGGGTCCCATGGCGACGAACATGTTAAAAACACTTTCCTTGATGGTAACGTGATTTAAAAATCTTTTTATGCATTCAGGCATGTAGATAAACATTTTAAGAAACAATCACCTTGATAGTTTTTCGCATTTTTTCATGGGTTACTAGCTGATCAGTAAATCATGTAAGTAAATAGAAGGTGAATGATTACACAAGTTTACAAAATTTAAAAAAATCGTGAACTTGATTGACTGACCATTATTTTTAATGTAAAATCGGGCGCTGAATCCGAAAATGAAATTCAAAAAAATCTCAGTAGAACCGTTTTTGAGTTATGCTCCAAATATGAAATTTTGGAAAAATAAAAAAAGCTCTTGTACTTAGATTAAATTATCTCAGACGGCATAACAGTAATTTGAAATCCTTCTTTATCATATTGAAGGGGAATAAATTTTCTATCGATCATCTGAACACTGTTTTTGCGTATGATCAATAGTATTGTTGATATAAGAGACTTTATGATTGTAACTTGACAGCTGCTACACTCAGTGGGTGGGGAACATGGGAAAAGAAATTATGATGGAACTCAGGATCGTATGCTTTTCAACCCAAGACACTTTCCTCCGGGGAACTCACAGAAGGGATATCCAGAAGGAACCAAGCTAGGCAGGGACGTACCGGGTGGTACTTCGCATGCTATCAACCGGGTCAAAATCTTTAATGAAATCAATATAAAGCGGAGCTAGCAATTCCCAACCTGGCCGATCAAGAGTGAAGTTTTGGGGGGCTTTCAGCCAATAACGTTACCGAGCAAATGGTGTAAAGGAATCAAAAATTATCCCATAATTCAGAAATCCTCATACGTTGGGTTTTACATAATTTGTGGGGGTTTATTTATAAACTTGGTTTCCCTAAATGTGTTTCTTCACAATAACGTCACACGGTATACTTGCGGTTCTTTAGGCACATTTTGGCCGGCCGATTGAAGTTTCTTCTTCCGTTGAATCCTTTTGCGTACGGTTGATGTTGGTCGAATTTTTATGGAGCAGGGCTGGACGGCTGGTTGTTTCAGCATCGCCCAGGGTATCACAGGCTCTTTACCGGCGTCCCGGAAGAGCCCACGATCCTCTGCAGGATGTCACCACCGTGGTTTCGTTCTTCACCACGAGGGGACGTGCTGATCGGTTTATCAGTCGGATTTTGGCGTTCCGACCGCTCCTTTCTGCCCGTTTAGGTTTTCTGCTGCGCCGTGCTGTTAAGCAAATTGGATAGAAACACAAAAAAGGCCCTCTTGGACCTGCCAAATGGGTTTTAACATATATCTGTGACGTTTTTTAATTTACACGTGGTTTACATTTTTGTTTGTTTCTTTTTAGACAATTTCCCTTTTTAATGTTGTGTTTCGTCGAATGCGGTTTTACACTGCATGTGGTTTTTGTATTGTCAACCACTTTTTATCTATTTAAGTAATATACATTTAATTAAGTTTTCACATTTTTACACTACATCATAGCTTCTACTAACCGTACTATTTTTTTAACTTTTAGCTTATAAGATTTTAACTAGGTTTTTAACTAATGTATGCCACTGTAAGCCTTGCTGCGGTTTTACTTGGCTACTTTTTTCTGTAATTATAGGAAAAAACTTTTTAAACATTTACACCACAATTTCACAAATTTTACGAACTTTTAATGACGCGCACTTCCGTTCTCTGAAACGGTCACAGGCAGAAAGAACTAGCTCCGCATGTGCAAAAATCTACGTTACATTTGACCGACACACATACGAAAGAGAATGTAATTTTTACGCGGGTGTGTTCGCTCTCCGGGTGATCACACTTCCCCGGCATGTACCCTGCCTAAACCCGACGCCCATGGATATCCCTCAGAGAAAAGTGCCTGCATTTAGGAGTTTAGGAAAGAGGAATTGGATCTACTGTGGTATTACTCTCAACGGAGTACAGGAGTGGTAGGATTTTGTGGCGGAGTCACATAAAAAGCAGTAACAAACGGTTACATGATAGAAAAAATTATAAAAAACGCAATTTTTTTTAGAAAATTTTGTTTCAGCGAAATTTTTAGACCCGATGGTAACATTTGAAAAATCTGATTTTCTTTTGCAATTGAAAACAAAGATTTTAAGTGGTTATTTATCAAAATCGGTTGAAAATTGAAGAAGTTATGGCTACTTTACCATAACAGGAATTTTTATAGTTTTTAATAATTTAACGAACCGCAGTACACTTATCATAGTATAGGAAGAATGAAACATGATAAATCTCACTCGCTCCAAGTCAAAATTATTTATAAGCTTACCAAAAGGTCACATGCCAAATTTCAGGAAGATCTGACCATAGGGAGGGGGAGGGGTTGCTTGAGTCTCAAAAGTGAATAAAATTTTGAGGTATTTTTCCCGGGAGGAACGAAAAATACTGGTTTTTCATCAATAACTTTTTTCATCACAAGCCGATTGTTTTTTATGGTTGAGACTAAAATTTATATTTTCTAAACGTCTTGTGTTCAAAGATGTTATTTAATCAAATCGTAGTTGTTTCTTACAACGTTATACTTATTAGTATCCTTAATTCCGTTAAGTTTTTCAGTATCTAAGCATGAAAGAAGAAGAGATTTTCTAACGTCTTCTTTTTTTCAATAGTTTTTTTCAACGATAATTCTTATGGAATCAAAAAGTGTATACCATTCTATTCTCAAATTAATTGAACAAATATTTAACATTTTGTAAAAAATCAATTTAATCAAAATAAGGTGGCCTTATAATAATTAAATTATGTACAAAAAGACGTTATCGAAAATTCTGTAATGGATTATTTCCTCGTTATCTGTTTAGTTAATTGATTTTGTCAAAATTTTACAGTCATAGCGTTGAATATCGTTTTCCTCGAATTATATGACATTCCCATGTATAGCCGTTAAATTTACAAAATATTGGTTAATGAAGGTTACCCGTTCGAGACCGATTGCACACCGTGTGTGCAATGGAATTTTTGTGCCTCTGTCAGAACAATCTTTCATTGTGAGTTAGCTATTGCTCGGAAAAATAATATCCTTATACCAATGGAATCCGCAAATGTTCGTCAAAATGTATTGGGAAATGGTTTTGATGAAAATCAAACGACGTAAAAGTTATCTAAGAGTAAAGTACTATGAGTACGAATGTCGTGTAAAGGCCTCCGTCTCGAATGGGAATGAAGGTTGATAATTCAAATCACACATAAACCAACGGAAATTTTTTTAAAAAAAACCTTCACGTGTTTTATATGATTTTGAAAATCAAATTTATTGTTGGAAAAGTGGTTATTTTGACAACTTTTACAAAAAAAATTACTAAAATATATGGATTCATTCGTTTTGGAAAAAAAATTAATACGTTTTGAAGGCAAAAAACCCTGCTTTATTTTGTAGAAAAAAGAATTTGTTTATATCCAAAGTGGTTGTTTTGTAAAGTGAACAAAAACAGTCGCAAATGAGAGAATTCAAGTAACAAAAAAGGGAACATTTTAATTTTACGAGAAAATTTTGACTTTTTCTGACATAAAAAAGTGAGATCTTCTTTGAAAATGATGAGACGATTTTAAAACACTAAGTTTTATAGAAATCGGTTGGAATCTAGCTGAGTTTCAACAGCGCGAATGAGTGAATTCATGTCACAAAATTTGATTTACTGAAAAATTTCATAAGCGGAATATGTTCTGAAAGCTGTTTTAACCCTCCAGATGGTCAGATTTTTACAAATCGAACACAATTTAGTTGATTTTTTAATAAGTTCGTTATTTTCCAATAAAAATACTAAAAGATTGTAAAAAAATTAAAAAAAAAATTGTTTGGTGCATCTTCAAATGAAGACTATGAGAAACAGAAGTAATTTAAACGTATTTTTTCGAATCAATTATAGTCGTTTCACCATTTTTATGGCATTCGCGACTCTTTATCAACTTTGCAGTTGGCGGACAGTTATTGAAAAACTTATCCGGTACAACTATGTTCGGTGTTTACTCTTGGGCTCGAACTCGTGGACATCGGCTAAGGTAGCAACTGACTTGCCAACTGAGCTATATCACAAGCCCAATTTTAACCTATGATCACTCAATATGTTGCTATTCAAGAAGTGCCAATCAAAACAAGGAAGAAGTTAGGTGAAGATACTGAAAACTTATGATTGTAAAAGTCAGAACAACAAAATGTCCTTTTTTTAAAAATGCATATACAATTTGAAGGCTCTAAAGATGGGTTCAGAAAAAACTTGATATTTTGTGACGTGAATTCAGTCACGTTCTGTTTAAACTGAGTGAATTCACGTCACAGTTTCAAATAAGCATAACTTCGTTCGTTGTTGTTCAATCGAGAAGCTACGCACATAAAATTTTGGGTAATTGTTTTTTTCTACAAATCATTTGAAGACACCGATATACTATTTCCACAAAGAGATCAGGAAATCAAAGTACTGAAGTCAAAAATGGTCAATTCTAGCGTGAATTCATATCACAAAAGTAATCTATCACAATAAAACCCACTTAATTTTTTTAATAACCAAGTTATATTCATTTTGGAAAAAAAATCAATTTGCGACCGTTTGCTAATTCTTTTTTCATTTTCAAGTAAATTGGTTTACTCGTAGAATGATAACAGTTCAGAAAAGTTCGGAAAAGCGATTTTACGTCACGGTGGAATGTGTAAAGTTTTTCGTTTGGATAAATCCGGTCAAAATCATAGCTTTTATTATCGAAATCCGGGCAATTGAGCCGGCAAGGACTTTTCTCAAAATTCGAATCAAATATTCGGACAAGTCCTTGCCGGCTAATTACGCTTTTTTCACCCCTTCTTATTCTGAGTGATTTGAATGATATTTTTCTTTAAATATATTTTTTATTTGATACGATTATAACTTATAATTAATTATCAAGTTCCACAAAAACATTTTCAAAATAATCTTTCCGTCGGATGAACCCTGGAGGAGTAGTTCGTGTACGTACATATTTACGCCTTCATTTTTATATATGTATATCAGACTGGCCCATAACAAAAAAAATCTTTATATTCCACGCGGCACCCCCTAGATTGGTGCATTTAGGTGAAAAAATGACTTTCTCAAAGTTTCAGGGGAAGAAACACGAGCTGGCGCAAAGGAATTGAAATTTGTATGGAGATTTTCGGCAAAATGTATGAAAAATCGACATACTTTCACTCTTTGTGTTCTAAAATAGGTTTCCAGTGTGCTAGAAAGCTCAGAATTTCAGGAACTGTAGTTCAAACAATGACAAACAAGTTTGTAGAAGATTGTGACGTGATACGAGTTGACTGAGATGAGTTATCCGCAATTGAATGTGTGATTGTTTCGTATTTCATCGATATATCGTGAACGGTGTATAGGTGGATTATTAGTGCTAACTTGATCGCATTGTCACACAATGAGAATTACAGATAGAAAGTTTGTGTCTTCGGCAAAGTTGTAGCTTATTTCATAACAAATATCTTTGCAAAAGTTAAAAAAAGGTTTGAAAAACTATAAACTGCTGCATTGTGCGACGACACGATCAAGTTAGTGCGATTATTACGTTCACGATATATGTATCAATAAAATGCGAAAAAAAAACACACATTCGGTTGCGGATAACTCATTACAATCAACTCGTATCGCGTCATAATCTTCTACAAACTTGTTTGTCATTGTTTGAATTACAATTCCTGAAATTCTGAGCTTTCTAGCACACTGGAAACATATTTTAGAACACAAAGAGTGAAAGTATGTCGATTTTTCATACATTTTGCCGAAAATTTTCATACAAATTTCAAGTCCTTTGCTCCAGCTCGTGCTTCTTCGAAATGACCTGAAGCTTTGAGAAAGTCATTTTTTAACCTAAACCACCAATCTAGGGGGTGCCGCGTGGAAAAAAATGTTGGAAAAATCATCCCATACAAAGTTGGGCCAGTCTAATGTATATAAGATACGGTACCTGTAATTGGTTTGAATCCCTTTATCCTAACCTGTGAATCAAAAGCCATAGTTCCTTTGAAATCGCACCCAACACTTGTGGTTTGGTTCAGTTTTGTTGTAGGTATTCATTTTTGTGTTCCAGGATTTAAAAGCTTTTGGTACACCTGTTCCTATCATCATAGAAGTTTGGAATTAAAAGGTACAATTTTGTATTCAAATTTGCATCAACTTGATAAGAATTCAAATCCAGCGTCAACTTCGTTTCTGGCTCCTGATACTGATTCTGATTTTCGGATCTGAACTCCGTGAACTCAAGCTTTCTTCTTTAAACAAATGGATGAAGATACTGAGCCATTCATAATATTCTAGTCATTTTCCATCCGAATATTAGGGATGAGTATTGATTCTACTTAAGAGCTCAGAATCTGAGTTCTGAAGCTTAATTTTTGAACACAAATAAATGGCTAAAAACTTATTAAGGATAACAATTTTGAATTCGATGTCTGAACATAAAATCATTATTCTCAGATAAAAATTAACAATATTCATGCTAAATTTGTTGATATAGAATCTACATTTTTCCTGCTTCAGAATACATAGCAGATTTTTTGTTTGATTTTTAAGCCGAAACTGTTAGTTTTCCGAGTTTTTAATGTGCGTTTATCATTGTTTTCATTATTAAATTTTCTTTTCGAATGATAAAATTTTTTAGTATGAATTGTAGTCAAATTCCAGATTAAGTTAACTGTATTTCAAAGATTCGTGAGGACTTACTGAGATATTCAATACAAAATTTAGGATGGTTCGGTCTGGTCTGACTGCCTGGATTTGAAATTGATTTAATATTTAAAAAAAAATCCATTCTGCTCCATTGCCGTCTAAACCGAATTAAAATCGTCTTTTCAGCTTTGTTCTTTTAATTTCCCCCTATTCCTTCAATTCGAAGTTCCATTTATTTTCGACAGCTCTAACAAAGTCTTCTCATTCTCAATTACATCTCATAATTTGATGGAAAATTAAAGCATGTAATTGCTTGGAAGCCATAAAACGGAACTTGGTAAACAAGGAATCGACATATTGTACTAACGAAATTTTCAAGAAGAGATCATACTTTGAAGAAAGGGAACCTACATATACCGCATAATAACGTGTTGTTGGTTCCGAAACATATCCGATAGGGTGACAGATACATTTATTATGTTTCGTTACAATGGACGGATCAATATGGAAAGTAACGAAGAAAGCCTCTGCAAGTGACAATTTGATAATTGAAGTAGGAGCTTTCCACTCCCCAAATCCCAAAAACAGTTCACTCGGTTCAAATCGGCCCTTTTGACACTTGATCCCCTTCAGCCATCAATCGAATTCGATTTTATTTTTCCAGCTTTCTTCCATCGAAAAGAAGAAAAGGGAAAGTGCACCGCAATATTTGATGGAAATTTTCAAGGGGAAAAGAACCCTCCGTTTTCCGAAGAACGTATTGCTGGCTGAGTAAAAATAATATATTCAGCATCAGCCCGTGGGTATTTACGCATTTGGGTCATCAAACAACAGAACTGAACCGAAAACTCCGAATGCTGCATTGTCCTGCTTGAGTTTTTTTTTCTCCTTGTTTGCCCTGTATAAGATCTCAATTCCATTCTGTAGTGGCCGGGATGCTCCGCGACGGACGCCATGTTTTCAAGCCCGTTCCTTTTTTTTCGGAGCAACAGATTGCGTCTACTGCTCTCGTCATATCTATTTCCTTAACTGAGGTTCTTTCTGCGCGCATGGTACATGGCTCGCCCGATTAAAGGATTAGTTTACCAATACAATCTCAACGCCCGCAACTGTTTAGCTCTTCACCGCTACATAAAATCGACCGTCTCTCAGATCTCTCTCTTATGTCCAATAATCACAAACACACACTAAGGCTGCGCTCTCTAGAACTTATTTGTCAAGTGTAACGACAAGTAACGCTTACGCTTATTTCCCTTAGAGCACTCTCTAATGGTTTCACCCTACATTAACCATTTTACGCTGCATACTCTGTCCTGATCCCTACATCCGCCTCCTTGCCCACTCTTGAAATTGAAAAGTCTTTGTACAAAATTAGCTGATATTCCATTTTCTTTCAATCCATTTCATTGGGAAGCTTTAAAATACTTTTATAAATTTAGGCTATAAGTATGGTACTTTTTTTTATTGATAAATTTATCAGTTTGGAATATAACACTTATTTTTTTTTTTTTAAATGTTTTCTTTTTTTATTATTTTTTTTAATTAATTAAACAATATTTTCGAAAAGTAAGAATAAATCTTCAGTTTGCAAATGGTTGCAAAACTCGACATGAAAACATATCCTTGAATCTTTCATACTTCTTTTTTTTTCTGTATTTCCATATTTTCTAGTTTTTGCTCATCAATCAAAATGTCAGCCTGTTGATATTGGAATTGTAGATTCGGAAATTATTTCTTCGGGGTCAGAACAACCGATGATCTCAAGTTTATAATTCTCAATCTCTCGAAATGGTATCCTCTAGGATAACGGATAAAAGAATTCCCCATTCCGCAAGAAACTTCTTTTTTCGGATCTCGTTACATTTCCTTTTAATGTAACCTTATACTGAATTTGAAAAAGAAAATAAAGCAAAAATTTGTATTCTTCTATTACTAAATCCAACGATGAATATGTTATAGCGTTTTTTCTCATCATTAACTTTTTTCTAGAATCTACAGAGCTTTTGATCATCATCAAATAACAAATCTCTTATTTCGAATACCCGGTTTCCACTTTCGATATCAAATTTTTTTTTTTCAAAATACCGATTCTAATTTCCGATTTGTCATTTCCATTGTCTAAATTATAAATGTTTAATAAGTAATTAATGATAAGTCAAAAATAGAGTTCTTAGTAGAAATTTTCAATTTCCTTTTTTTTACTCCAAAATTCTTATCTGTAAAACTTTCGTTATTTCCGTTTATCGATAATAAATTTTCATTTCCCGATTCATGGGCTCGATGTAGAATCGCCTTTGAAATCAATGCATACAATAACATTATAAAACATGTTTTTTATTTTGTTTTTTTTTTTTAATTTTAGCATGTAAATTCCGTGTTTCAAATTTTCAACAGCAAATTAGAATTTTGAAAATTAGATTATTCTAAAAATGTTTCGTTTTCCTATTATTTCCAAATTTTCGTATCAATATTCCTAATTCCTGAAAACCTTTTCGTATTTTATTTTCAATTTTTCCATTTTGATTGACAATGTTCTCAATTCCTCGATTCCAAATTCGAATTTCGGATTTACATTAAATAATCACTCATTTAAAGCTTTCGTTTTTTCTTAAATATGTTAGAAAAAGTCTAAATTTTTTTTGAATTTAGAATTTTCATTCATCATTATCTGTTTCTTATTTCAATTTCAGTAGCGGAACTTTTCTATTTTCAAATTTCCATTTTGTAATTTCTTGTTTCATATTTCTAGTAACATATATCAATTTCACTTGCCAAGTTTTCCATTTTTGTGTTTTCTATTTCATAATACTCAATTAAGAATTGTGTTCAACCAATTCCAGTTTAAATATTTTGATAACTATTACTGGTTACATGTTTTTATATCATCCAAGTTCAATTTTTTTAATTGAAAGATATTTGTTTTGCAATTCTTTGTTTCAATTCCCTGACAACAAATTAAGATTAAATATTTCAGTTATCCTTTTTTATAATGAGTAGCTCTCACGTTAGTTAAACATCCTATTTAAACGTTTTAAAAAAAATTTTCACCGATTAACAAGTTACCAAATTTCCCAACTTCAAATTTTCAATCAGAAAAAAAAATCGTCTCAAACGTTTCATCTAAGTTTTGCTTAGTCAGAACTTTCTAGGACAAATAATGTTCTGGTGCCTCCTGATTTCAAATGTTTCTAAACATCAATAATTACCTAAGCATGGATCCTTACAATGCAGATATTCGGAAAGTTGTTAATGTTCTGGAAAAACATTTGAAAATAATTATATTTCGTTTCTTTGATTTTCAAGGTTTATCAAATTTAAAGAAAACTATGATTTTATTCTTACATAATTTCTTGGTTAAAAAGTTTCCAATTTCTGAATTATCGTTTTTCATTTCAACTTATAATTCCTGAATTTTCCCTTCACAATTCCAAACACAAATTTCGCGCTTTCTTTTCAAAGATTTTTTTTTTCATTCTTCTTCGAACCACATTTCAAGTTTCACAATTTCTTTTTTTTTAAATAAGTAGTTTGAACAAAGTTTGTCATTTGGAAATATTCAACTAATAATTGTGTATTTCTATTTGAGAAAATTTATAAATTTCTGTTTATATTTAAAATTTCTAAATTTCCGTTTTGAAATTTATCATTCCTGACTTTAAGTAACAATTTCGATTTCATATTTCAAGTTTTACAATTTTAGAGATTGTTAAAAATTGTTTTAATTTAATAATTTTGCAAATTTAATTTTATATGCAATTTTTGTATAATTCTTTTTTTAATAAATATTTTTCCTTTTCGTAAATCTTGTTTTTGCAATTCAAATGTCTAATAACAAATTCGATTTTACATTTCATGATCTTTTTTTATTTTTTTTGTTTTGTTTCTAAAAAAAAAAAACCATTGCGGGAGCTTAAATTTACAATTTTGGTATACATATTTCGACATTCTGATGAATATGTTCTTATGAAACTCATTTACCGGTATACAAGTTTTCTAACTTCCTTTTTTTCTGACGATTCCAATTTCAAACTGCCTATTTTCAATTCAAAGGTATCCGTTTTGCAATTCCCCGTTAAAAACTTCCTTAATAAAATCGATTTCAGATTTCCTACCCTTTTTTTATTGTGTCCCGATTTGTTTCCCAATTAACGAGATTTATTGAAAATTTTGTATTTCTTGTTTTCGCATTCTACTTAAGATTTAAAAAAAACTTTTCTTTACCAATTAAGAAATTTCCTCATGTTCCAATTTCAAATTTTAATTTTAATAATTAAGTTTAAAAAAAATTCTATCTTAACTTTTCTTGATAAAAACTGTTCGAAAAAAATTATATTCAAATGCTTCCTAAATATTTCATTTTTTTTAAAGTAATTATCACCAATTATTACAATGCATTTGTTTTAAAATGTTCATGGTTCTTTAAAAAATTAAGTTTTCCACTATTTTCACTTTTATGTATTTTTGTTATTTTTTAAACAAATATCAATTTTTGCGTACCTTATCAAGTTTGGTCTGAATTCTTGTTGGAGTTTCAACTCTAACTTGCAAAATCCAAATATGGTTTGTTTGGTCACCGTAATCTTTTCTTAAAATTTCTCGGTTTTCCGAAATTGTGTTTTTTTATCTATTCAATTACTATAAAAAAAGTCTTAAATTTTCCGATTTTAGTATTTTCATTCATCATTTTCTGTTTCTTATTTCAATTTCAGTAGCGGAACTTTTCTATTTTCAAATTTCCTTTTGTAATTTCTCGTTTCATATTTCTAGTAACATATATAAATTTCACTTGCCAAGTTTTCCATTCTTGTGTTTTCTATTTCATAATACTCAATTAAGAATTGTGTTCAACCAATTCCAGTTTACATGTTTTAATAATTATTACTGGTTACATGTTTTTAAATCGTCCAAATTCAATTTTTTAATTGAAAGATATTTGTTTTGCAATTCCTTGTTTCAATTCCCTAATAACAAATTAAGATTAAATATTTCAATTATCCTCACGTTAGTTAAACATCCTATTTAAATGTTTTAAAAAAATATTTCACAGATTAACAAGTTACTAAATTTCCCAAGTACAAATTTTCAATCCGAAAAAAAAAATCGTTTCAAGCGTTTCATCTAAGTTTTGTTTAGTCAGAACTTTCTAGAACAAATAATGTTCTGGTGCCTCATGATTTCAAATTTGTCTGAACATCAATAATTACCTAAGCATAGATCCTTACAATGCAGATATTCAAAAAAATTTTAATGTTCTGGAAAAAATATATTTGAAAATAATTATTTTTCTTTCTTTGATTTTTAAGGTTTGTCAGATTTAAAAAACGATGATTTTATTCTTCAATAATTTCTTGGTTAAAAAATTGTTAGTGCGATTTCATTTTTTTTTAAGTATCCAAATTTCTGAATTATCGTTTTTCATTTCAACTTATAATTCCTAAATTTTCCCTTCACAATTCCAAACGCAAATTTCGCGCTTTCTTCCTACCAAATTTAATTTCCCAGGAAATTTTGTATGCCTTTTTTCTTTAATTCTTTTTTTATATTCTCCCTTTTCTAAAATCTTGTTTTTCCAATTCAAATTCCATTTCGGGAGCTTCAATTTACAATTTTGGTATTCATATTTCGACATTCCGATGAATATGTTCTTATCAAACTCATTTTCCGGCATACAAGTTTTCTAACTTCCTTTTTTTCTGAGGATTCCAATTTCAAACTGTCTATTTTCGATTCAAAGGTATTCGTTTTGTAATTCCCCGTTAAAAGCTTCCTTAAAAAATCCAATTTCAGATTCCCTACATTATTTTTTTATTGTGTCCCGATTTGTTTCCCGATTAAGTAATTATCACCAACTTTTACAATACATTTGTTTTAAAATGATCATGGTTCTGTAAAAAATAAATAAAGTTTTCCACCATTTTCACTTTTTATGAATTTTTGTTATTTTTTTTAAACAAATATCAATTTTTGCGGACAACTTAACAAGGGCATTCCATCCCAGTAGCTTGGAGAGTGCGGATGTGTTTTGTTTTCCGCTGCTTTTTTCGTGCTTTCGAGGTTCTAAATCGAAGTCAAGTTCCCTCAAGTAGTGGTCCTATTCGGTCGTCAATTGCCGAATTCATACAGCAGTGGAGGTTGGCCAACTGTATTCCTCCACCAGCCCAAGAGTGCGGTCCCGACGCCTGGACGGAAGCATCAATTTGTTTTGCCTTCACCATCGGCACCAAGACCATCAGCAGAGCATCAATTGTGTCCCCCAATTATTCTGGATTTGGATACCTTACGGAAGATTATCCGGGCAATCCGGTTCTGTTTGCCGTACCCGGATAACGGTTTCATTGAGCAGCTCCCCTGGGATCCCTTGTTGACGTTTCCATATCAAGGCCATCTTCAATCAAAGAAGGAAGTCCGGTTGCCGTCGTTTCGCCGAAGCCTACTCCTATCAACGAGGTGTACCACGTGTCTGGACGACTCGAGAAGCTAAAAGTGATTGCAAGTTTGTAAATTTTCTCTTATTCTTTTTTCGCTATCCTTTTTCTATATTTTCTCTGTATATAGTTTTCATTCATTGTGTACTTCGTTTTTATTGCTGGAGCGGGAGACATTTGTCTTTCCGCTTTAAAATATGAACGAAGGCGGGAGGTTAAACCCAGTTGGGGATGATGGGAACATCACCTCCGAAGATGAGGAGCTTCCGGAGGATTCGGCTAAAGCTGGTCCTTCCAATGCTCATATTTCTCTGATAGAGGGTAAATCCACATCATCACCAACTGAGAGTAGAACAACCCGGCTCCGAACATATCCTGATAGTTCAACTTTTTCTGGGCCTTGGGTGGTTTTTATCCGGCCCAAAGAAAACGGAAAAAGCTTAAATGTGGTTCAGATTACAAAAGATCTGGCGAGGTGGAACTCCGTAACCAGTATCACTAAGGTAAGACCGAACAAATTGCGCATTGTTGTGGCCAATCGGAAGGCTGCAAATGGAATTCTTGCCAGTAATTTTTTCAAATTAGAGTACCAGCTGTACATTCCGTCTCGAGACGTAGAGATCGAGGGTGTTATAACTGAAACTAGTCTGGAGGCGGAATATGTTAAGTCCCACGGCGTTGGTAAGTTTAAGAGCCTTGATTCGACTTCGGTCGAAATCTTGGATTGTCGTCAACTCACAACTGCCAACGTCGTTAATGGAGTTAAAAAGTATTCTCCTTCAGGCTCGTTTCGAGTGACCTTCGCGGGCACCGCTCTCCCTCACTACGTCTTGATTGACGGAATTTTAAGACTTCCTGTTCGTCTTTATGTGCCTCGCCCAATGCAGTGCAAAAATTGCATCAAATTGGGTCACACTGCGTCCCATTGCTGCAATAAGAAGCGCTGCCCTCTTTGTGGGGAGAGTCATGGGGAAGAAGCATGCTCAGCAATAGAGCAGAAATGCGTCTATTGCGGGGGCTCACCCCATGATATCTCGTTGTGCGAGGCATTTAAGGGTAGCTGGGACAAACAGAAGCGCTCTTTGAAAGAACGTTCCAAACGTTCTTACGCCGCCATACTAAAGAGCGCTTCTCCACTGACCCAACCTCAATCCAGTAACATATTCTCTGTGTTGTCAGTTGATCAGGAAGATACAGACACAGCTGATGATGAACACCCTGTCTTATTTGTAGGAAACTCTCGGAAGCGCGCAAAAGCGACTTCTCCCAAAATACCAAACAAAATTGCAACCGTTAACCCTCCAATCACCGTTGGGAAAAGTCTGCCGAATGAGGAAAAGGTAAACCAAGTGCCTCCTGGTTTTCGAGGAAATATTCCTTCACAGAATAAACCGACAGCTTCGAAATCTTCAAATCCCGAATCCCAGTACCCGAATTTAAATCACTTTTCTATAGAAACACCTACTCAATCTGGGCTTTTCAAACTATCTGAAATTTTAAATGGGATTTTTTCGTTTTTCAACGTGTCTGAATCAATTAGAAGCATTGTCACTGCAATGCTACCTATCGTGAAGTCATTTTTAATGCAGATGATGCAAACTTGGCCCCTCCTTTCAGTGTTTGTCTCTCTTGATGGCTAATTCAAGCCGAGAGGTCGGAGATATCACTGTATTACAGTGGAATTGCCGTAGCCTAATCCCCAAACTGGATCCGTTCAAATTTCTTCTGCATGAAACTAATTGTGATATTTTTGCATTGTCCGAAACTTGGCTTTCTTCTCAAAATGATATCTCTTTCCACGATTTTAATATTATCCGTCTGGATCGTGTAGATTCTTATGGAGGGGTGCTTTTAGGGATCAATAAGCGCCACTCATTTTACAGAATCCACCTTCCTTTATCGGGCGGAATTGAAGCTGTTGCTTGTCATACAACTATAAGAGGTAAGGACTTATGTGTTGTCAGTTTGTACTGGCCTCAGAGAGTTGCAGTGGATCGAAGTCACCTAGAGAACCTTTGTTCAGTTTTGCCTGAGCCAAGGTTGATTCTGGGTGATTTCAATTCGCATGGAACTGCCTGGGGAGAACAAGTTGACGATAGTCGTTCTACTATTATTTATGACATTTGTGACAGTTTCAATTTAACAGTTTTGAACACGGGTGAAAAAACACGAGTACCTAAACCTCCTGCAAGACAAAGTGCAATTGACCTCTCACTATGCTCAAACTCACTATCATTGGATTGCCAGTGGAAGGTAATTCCTGATCTCAATGGTAGTGACCACTTACCTATCAAAATTACTATCACCAATGGGGTCAACACTTTTAATTCAACAAATATGGCATATGATCTCACAAGACACATCGACTGGAAAAAGTACTCGAACGCAATTGCTTCAGCCATCCATTCTGCGGATGTTTTACCTCCGTTGGAGGAATATACCTTTCTTGTTCGTTTGATTTATGATACTGCAGTTCTATCTCAAACAAAACCTATCCCAGATCCATCTATTCGTCGAAGGCCTCCCAATCCATGGTGGGACAGTCAGTGTACCAAACTTTACTTGGACAAATCGAACGCTTTTAAAGTTTTTCGGAAACACGGAACCTTGGATAACTTCAACGCGTATTTTTCTCTTGAGCAACAATTCAAAAACCTGATCAAGGGGAAAAAACGTGCGCATTGGCGTAATTTTGTGGAAGGTTTGTCGCGGGAAACATCCTTAAGCACTTTGTGGAATGTGGCACGAAGCATGCGTAATCGTTCTTCCACGAACGAAAGTGAAGAACATTCGCATAAATGGATTTTCAATTTTGCACGGAAAGTCTGTCCAGATTCTACACCTGTGCAAAAAATCATCCGAAATGTGTCTCCGAACAGATGCAATCTGGATTCCAGTTTTTCAATGATGGAATTCTCACTTGCTCTCCTCTCTTGTAACAATTCAGCCCCGGGAGTTGATAAAATAAAATTCAACTTGTTGAAAAACCTTCCGGATGCCGCCAAATTTCGCTTGTTGAATTTATTTAATCAATTCTTGGAGCATAACATTGTTCCCGAAGATTGGAGACAAGTGAGAGTTATTGCTATCCAAAAGCCTGGGAAACCTGCATCCGATTTCAATTCGTACCGTCCAATAGCGATGTTGTCTTGCATTCGGAAGTTGATGGAGAAAATGATTTTGTTCCGATTGGATAAATGGGTAGAAACAAATGGTCTCCTTTCAGATACTCAATTTGGGTTTCGAAGGGGCAAAGGGACAAACGATTGTCTTGCTTTGCTGTCTTCAGAGATACAAATGGCGTACGCAAAACGTGAGCAAATGGCTTCAGTGTTTCTAGACATAAAGGGAGCTTTTGATGCAGTCTCAATAGAGGTGTTGTCAGACAAATTGCACTCCCGGGGTCTGCCTCCTCTTTTGAACAACATCTTATATAGCTTGCTTTGTGAGAAACATCTGAACTTTGCTCACGGAGATATTGCAATTAGAAGAATTTCTTACATGGGCCTTCCGCAGGGTTCATGTTTGAGTCCACTATTGTACAACTTTTACGTAAGTGACATCGACAGTTGTCTCTCTGAAGGCTGCACTCTAAGACAACTTGCAGATGATAGCGTAGTGTCTGTCACAGGATCTACTGAGTTTCATCTGCACAGACCTTTACAAGATACTTTAGACAGATTATCAACCTGGGCTTTGGGGCTTGGGATTGAATTTTCTCCACAGAAAACGGAAATGGTTGTTTTCTCTAAGAAACGTAGACCTGCTCAACCTAAGCTTCAACTCCTAGGCAGAACGATCACTCAATCGAGGTGTTTCAAGTATCTTGGGGTTTGGTTTGATTCCAAGTGTACCTGGAGAGCCCATATTGAGTATCTGAAAGGAAAATGCCAACAAAGAATCAATTTTCTTCGATCAATCACTGGCACCTGGTGGGGAGCCCATCCAGAAGATCTTTTAAAATTGTATCGAACAACCATTCTTTCAGTGATGGAATATGGTAGCTTCTGTTTCCAGTCAGCTGCCAAAACTCACCTCATCAAACTCGAGCGTATCCAATACCGCTGTCTCCGCATCGCTTTGGGCTGTATGCCCTCAACGCACAACATGAGTCTTGAAGTTTTGGCGGGAATACTCCCTTTGAAAGATCGATACAATCTACTATCACTTCGGTTCCTCATCAGGTGTGAGGTCATGAACCCATTGGTGATCGTTAATTTTGAAAGGTTACTTGAGCAAAATTTTCAAACCAGATTTATGTCTATATACCATGTCCTCATGTCAATGCAGGTACACCCTTCTTCGTACTCTCCAACTCGTGTTTTCAGCCCAGACTACGATGATTCTTCTGTCCAGTTTGATTTGTCTATGCAGCAGGAAATTCGTAGAATCCCGGATCCGCATCGCCCACTTCTGATTCCAAGAATTTTCGAAGCTAAATATAGACACGTCGATGCTGATAAAATGTACTTTACCGATGGGTCTCTAATTGAGGAATCAACGGGATTTGGAGTTTTCAATGAAACAACGAGCGCCTCTTATAATCTCCAGTCACCATGCTCTGTATATATAGCAGAGTTAGCTGCTATTCACTGGGCCTTGGACAGCATCGCCTCACGGTCAGTTGGGCACTACTATATTGTAACGGATAGTCTAAGCTCTGTTGAAGCAATACGCTCAATACGACCGGGAAAGCACTCGCCGTTCTTCCTCGAGAAGATATGGGATATTTTGAGTGCTTTAACAAGACGTCGCTTTTCCATCACCTTTGTTTGGGTTCCCTCGCATTGCTCGATAGCGGGTAATGAGAAGGCAGACGCTCTGGCAAAGGTGGGGGCGACGGAAGGCGACACGTACCAACGTGATATCGTCTTCAATGAATTTTACTTCTTGGTTCGAAGAAACTCTCTTGTCAACTGGCAGCGCAAATGGGACGAGGATGAGTTGGGTCGGTGGCTCCATTCGATTGTCCCAAGGGTAAGCCTTAAACCATGGTTTAATAGGTTGGACCTGAGTCGGGATTTTATTCGTATATTTTCCCGTCTCATGTCCAATCATTATTCCTTAGGCGCGGTACTCTATCGTGTAAATATTGCTGGCAGCAATTTATGTAGTTGTGGCCAAGGTTACCATGACATTGAGCATATTGTTTGGTCGTGTGAGTCCCACCTTGTCGCCAGATCGAATCTTATTGACTCCCTTCGGGCCCGAGGGAAACCACCTAACGTTCCAGTGAGAGATGTGTTAGCAGTGATAGACTTGGACTACATGTTTGAAATCTATCTTTTTCTAAAAGCTATCGATCTCCACCTGTAATCCTTTTTATTTTCACATTTCCCTTTCTGTTTTCTTTTGTCTCTCAAACCTGTAAGTCTTAAGCAATCAATTGTTAAAATCAAAGCAAGTTTGGCTCCTTCAAACCTACTGGTACGAGCCGTTTCAAATAAATAATTGTTAAAAAAAAAAAAAAAACTTAACAAGTTTGGTTTGAATTCTTGTTGGGGTTTCGACCCTAATTTGCAAAATCCAAATATAATCTTTTCTTAAAATTTCTCGGTTTTCCGAAATTGTTTTGTTTTAGGAAAAAATATCGTTCATCAAATTGAAAACTTCCGTTTTAACTCTCAACATCAATTGCAATTAACTCAAAAATTTTCATTTCTCTCGGTCGACTTTCATTTTTCTTTTATACTTATTTGGTTTCTAAAATCGTTTAAAATGTATTTTTCGTTTTAAATAATCATCGAAAATTACGTTTCGCTTGAAATCTCATCAAAATCTCAATATCTTTTGTAATCTATCATAATTTGTTTTTCACCTTTTAGGCACTGTCAGCGCTCTTTTGATTATTTCTCGGTTTCAAAAATCATTTTTTAATTCATTTTTCATATAAATTTTTTTTTCTGAAAATGGTTCTCATTTTCTACTTGTTCATGGCTTGAAATTTCAAAGAAGAATCTTTATCATTTCTCGTTTAGTAAAAATTTGTGATATTAAATCTCGTTTAAATTGATCAGCATAATTCGATACAAGCTCGAACTTTTTTTAATTTCTCGGTTTCGAACATCTTTCTCAAAAAAAAAATTTTTTCGTTTTTAAATTGAAAATCATCGAGCGATAAAATAACTAGCATCAATTGCATCATAAAAATTCAAATGCATTCACCTTTGTTCGCGTGCCGCCATCATTCACTTTTTTTTAATAGCTTTTCTCAAAAATTCCTGTTTCGTTTTAGGTTTTGTACTACATATTTCAGATTTCCATGTTAAAAAACTACACCATGTCACATATATAGCACTATAACACTGTAAACTTACATTTCGGGAGCGTTCGGTGCGCCAATGTAGTGGCCGGGATGCTCCGCGACGGACGCCATGTTTTCAAGCCCGTTCCTTTTTTTTCGGAGCAACAGATTGCGTCTACTGCTCTCGTCATATCTATTTCCTTAACTGAGGTTCTTTCTGCGCGCATGGTACATGGCTCGCCCGATTAAAGGATTAGTTTACCAATACAATCTCAACGCCCGCAACTGTTTAGCTCTTCACCGCTACATAAAATCGACCGTCTCTCAGATCTCTCTCTTATGTCCAATAATCACAAACACACACTAAGGCTGCGCTCTCTAGAACTTATTTGTCAAGTGTAACGACAAGTAACGCTTACGCTTATTTCCCTTAGAGCACTCTCTAATGGTTTCACCCTACATTAACCATTTTACGCTGCATACTCTGTCCTGATCCCTACACATTCCAGAACTAATTTCTTCGAACCTTTCTCTTCCATCCGAGTATCGTATAGCGAACAAATCAAAACATAAATACAGTTTACGACACCGTGCCCAAACCATAGCCTTACGGTACGTGGACAAGCAAAACCAAAAAAAAAGAGCGGAAAAACAAATTTTTCTTCAACAAAAATGAAAAACAACATCAATAAATTTCCAGACTCTCTTTCTTGGGTCATTGGGTTTCGGTTTGGTTTGAAGGCGATAGGATGTCGTCCTTGCCTTTCGAAGATTGTTTTTCATTTCTCGTGCGGTTTTCCCCCACACTTTAAGGGTTGAAGTCGTCGTTGCTGTCGAGTTTAGAAAAGCGAAAAAAAACATACAAAAAGGATCCGTGAAAAGGGAAAAAAGCGATAACGGTGACGTTTTTTTTGCCCCCTTTTTGATAAGTGGCTCATTTCAGAGATTCTGTCAGGTATTTGGTTTGGTTCACGGTTTTCCCGACTTGCTTTTTTTCCGAGTTTACTTTCTCCTCTTTCGCACCTCAAGAGTTTGCTGTTGTTGCCATAAAACATCTTTCAATCTCGCTGAAGTATGGCACGTGATGAATGACAACAATACTCTGAAGAGTAATAAATGAATAAATAAATCCTCAAAAGTTGAACCGAAGTTTATGAGCCGTGTTGTTGACTGGGATACCTGCCCTTGATGGCGGCGCTTTGAAAAATTCATACTTGCTGTCTTTTGTCCTGAGGGTAATTTTTAGAGAGCACTGGACTACCAATAAATTCTAAAAATGCGTAATATACATGGATACAAAATAAAAAAAAATGATATTTTTATTGAACACTTCAATACAGCAGTTGATTTTGTTAATTTTAAACAGAGATTTTAGCTTCAATGCACTATTAAAAGATTAAAAGGAAAAAAAATGAATGGAAAGGTTGCCTACAATTTGAGGGTATCATTAGGCATTTTTTTTATTTTTTTAAATCTATTAATTTTTAAGAGTTCTTTCTGTTTTTTTTTTAAAGTAATTTTTTTTTGGACTTTGAAAATTTGCGGTTTTATTAATTAAGATTAATCACCTTGAATTTTGTGGGGAATCGTGGGCCACCAAATCCAAATTGACTAGATAACGTGCAAACTTTATGAGTTGAGCCAAAACTGAAATTTCCAAATTCAGAGTTGTGTATGATCGAAAAATTCCTGAAACCTGGATCGCGAACATTTCGGCAAAATTTCTTATACAGAATGCAAAAAATATTTTTCATAACCCTTCATTTGGCTTGAAAAAAACTATACAGATAGGAAAAACGTATTTTAAGTTTTCAATCTGTATAAAAACATAAAAATATAGGTGGCCCACGATTCCCCACAAGCTATGATTTGCAAATTGGTTGCGTTTGTGTAACTTATTGATGTTTCATCAAAAAATCCTTTTCCACGTGGAAGAACATGATAAAACTAAGATCATAAGCGTATGAGCATATTTTTGATATGAAATTTTGGTTCTCCATCGATACAATTAGCGGGTGCTTGTTTAAATAGGCAAGTAAATTTTTTACTTTTAAGCTTGATAAATAAAAGAAGCATATGATGCGTATTTAAGTTAACAACATATAGAAAAATATTCTTACGCAAAGCGACGGCGATGACAGTTGGATTGAAATTTTTATCTCAACACACATCTGAGATATTTTGAGTGGCCCACGTTACCCCACTCTTCCCTTCCTATTCAATTTTACCGACAAGTAAATACCTAGAAAATTGATTTCATTACCTTTTACAGTAGAATAATTTTAGTAAAATTATGTCTCGGAGCGTAAAACATCTGTGCATCATATAAGCCCCGTGAGCCAGGTTTGAAGAAACGTCAACACATAATTATTCTGCTTGTACATCAATAGTTTTAAGGTTGATGCGACATCAAATTAACGTAGTCAGAAAAATTATTGGTTTCCCCAGCATGCGATTTTCACCCTACTAAAAAAAGAGCTTTATTGCAACAAACTTTGTTTTTAATGAAAAATCAAATGAAAACGTTTGAAAATTTAATTTAAGATATATTTGTAATGAAATAATGCATAAAGAACCTATTGCAGTAAGTTTTGGGTTTGTTCGAAAAAATTTTGTCAAAAATTATTTTAAAGAAAAAGCATAAAGGTGTTGCATACATTTAGGGGTAAAAAATACTAAAAATCAACTAGCTTAAATCATAAAATTTCATGTTATGACAGATGAAATTTTGAAAAAAAAAACGCGTGAGGCAAAACAATCATGTCAAAAATGATTTTAATGAAGAGGCATAAAGGTGCTGCATACATTTAGGGATAAAAAAAAACTAAAAATCAACTAGCTTAAATCATAAAAGTTCATGTTATGATAGATAAAATTGTGAAATTTACAAACGCGTGATGCCAAACAATCATGTCAAAAATAATTTAAAAAAAAAGGCATGAAGGTGCTGCATACATTTAGGGGTAAAAAATACTAAAAATTAACTAGCTCAAATCATAAAAGTTCATGTTTTGATAGATGGAATTTTGAAAAAAAAAAACAAACGCGTGATGCAAATCAATCATGTTAGAAATGATTTTAATGAAGAGGCATAAAGGTGCTGCATACATTAAGGAGTAAAATAATACTAAAAATCAACTAGCATAAATCATAAAAGTTCATGTTATCTATATACACCATGGCCGTAGGAACGGGGGGGGTTTTGGGGGTTAAACCCCCCCCCCCCATGAGGGTCCAGGTTCAAGGGTTCAAGTTCAAAATTCTACGACAGTTTTTAAAAAATTTCTCACTTGTTCATTGAATAAGGTTGTCAGTTGTTGATTTTTTTGGCACGTATCTGGGCTGTTTTATATAAAACCTGGCAAAATCCGGGTATTTGATTTCAAAATTGTCGATCAAATCCAGGCAAAACCGGGCAGTGTTGGTCAAAACCTAGGAATTGCGAAAAAAAAAACTTGAAAAACCTTCCTGATAATTTTTGAAACTTGCTGCAAAAATTTGGAACGCATAAATAAAAAAATTACAACACAACTTTCATCTGAGAATAAGAATGAGAGCAAACCCGGGCAAAATCCGGGCTTTTCCAATGAAATCTGGGCAAACGGGTCGGACCAGACTTTTCTCAAATTTTATATTAAACATCCGGGCCAATTCGGTTGAAACCGGGCAATTTGGCAACCTTTTCATAGAAATTTAGGTCTGAATATTATATTATAAATTAAACCCATTTAGGAAGTTTTGGTTCCATATTCCTGTAACCAAAATTGTATTTCTACATGTTTTCGTATTTCTGATTTTGTATCAAGTTTAGGATTCCTTATTTTCAGTTCGAATAATCATAAGAAATTAGAAATGGAAAGCTGCTTTGAAATCCTTGTACGAATTCGGTTTGCATTTCATATCAAATTTGAATTATTGGGCTTATTCTGCGACTCGAGTGACGTGACTTACGAGATTTCATATGGTTTTGCAGGCTTAAATAGCCTCTCTAGCCTCGAAATTTTCGTTCGGATGAGCTGTTTTTGGTCTTCAGAGCTCATCAATACACAAATTTCTTTTCAGAAGCATTTTCTGGAGTCAGGACGAAGACGTGAAATTTCGTGAGTCGCAGAATAAGCCCTCATGTTTTTCGAAAATCAAAGCATTTTCAATATTTTGATAATAGTTTTCCGAATATGGAAAAAGAAAAATTTGTATTATATTCAAATTCGAAGTTCATTCTAACATAAAATTTAAACATTTAAAGCTTCTAAGTGGCGATCCAAAATTGAAAACCAGATTCTGATTCACCATTCGAAATTCACATTTTAAATCGGATTCACAAAACATATTAAAAATAAATAATTGAAATAATGAATTAAGATTAAACCAGCACTACAGAATCATTTATTTAGATTCATGAAAATGAAATCTGGATTTGAGATTCGGCAGTCGTATTTTTTGTACATTTCGGAAGTCGTTAAGAAATTCGGAAACAGATTCAAAGTTCAATTTTTGAGTTCAGGTTTAGAATAAAGAGTAAAGAAATTCGGAAACTGATTCAAAGTACAATTTTTGAGTTCAGGTTTAGAATTCAGATTTAAAATTCAGAAAAAGATTTAGCTTGTGAATGAGTGTTTCAATCAACACAAAGATTGTTGAGAATTTCAAGAGAACATGAACTTAAAAATTTGCTTGTCAATTCAATTTCCAAATTTCAAAGTTTTTAATCAGAATAAGTTTGTACACACAATTCAGCTGAAAATCACAAATATAAAGTAGAATTTGAGTTAACTTTCTAAGTTTTGATTCATGCAAAATATCCCGAATTAAATTCAAAAAAGATCATCTACAAGATTTTTAGTATGAAACTGATTCTAAAAATATTTCCTGTTTAGAAACATGTACCTGATCTTCACCTAAAAAATGTGCACATTTTTTTTAGTTTTTCGGTGCATTGTTTAACATTATTAATATTGCAGCTTTTTTTTAAAGCCAAATTTAAAACTATAATCATAAATTTAGTTCAAGTTTGCATCAAGCAAATTTGATTCGATTTTTTTTATTTCTTACTGTTTTTTTTTTTTGGGAAATTTTATTTATTTTCATCAAAGGATAGAATCTTGGAATTCGCAAAAGAGTTTAGAAGATTGGGCTTGTTTGATTTGAGTTTAGAATAAGTTTTTTTTCAAGAAATTTAAGGCTACCCTAAAAAGAACTTATCTTAACCACCTTCTTAACCAAATAACTTTGATTTACCAGACTCTTAAACAAATTAAAAAATTTAACCGTCGATGAAAGCAAATTCCATATATTGTTTCTAGAGGTTTCATTAGAAAAAAATTAGCTCACCCCTTAGGCTAAGGACCCCTTTTCTAAAGTTACTTTTTTAAGGTTTTATTATTGACACTTTACCATCCTTGTGGCATTTTAGTCTTCTATTAAGCAACTATTTCATACGAAAACTATCAATGAATGCTTAAAAATGAATAATCATATAGTTACAAACATAATTTGTTTTTAATTTTTTTTTATTCGTGTGTTGTTAGACAAAATTTTATAGCAAAAAAAACTAGTCACCAAAACCCCCCCATGAGTCAGTTCTTCCTACGGCCCTGATATACACTGTATCAAAAAATTGTCCGTACAGCACGTACCTTGAAATCCAAACAATCAAAAAGTGCACTTTTCCAGTCAATAAAAATACTACAATTACATCATTCGCTGCAGAAAGTAGTCCTTTTTGTAGATCAGTATTAAAAATGTTTATGAATTAAACCTTAAAAATAATCCAATTCATTTTGTATAGAAAGTCCCAAAAACGACGTCAAAAAATTGTCCGTACACTGAGGCCTTTGTCAAATATTAGTCAAGTAAACAGTTATGTGTCAGTCTGTCAAACGCAGAAACGTGAATTGAATCTCAGCAAAGACAATTTCCAGTGCTCTGAGCGATAAATACGGTAAAATGAACTTAATTTAGCATAAATCAGTAGATTTCAACAATTTGTGGATTACATTAACAGGAAAATGTCTGCTCCTCACAAAAAAAACCCCCGTTGACATCCGGAAACTGATTGATGACCTGAAGAATGACGGTAAACGCTTGTCCGAAATTTATTTATTTATTGGTCTTCGAATTACGCATAGAATAGTAAAACGGCCATAATCGTCGGCTCAGTATGTCCTTCAGAACTTTAAGAAGACTAACTCCCTGGAGACTAATCGTATAAGCTGATGGTTGGTTTGATCGTATTTTCGGGTTAGAACCAAACAATCATATTTATATTCCTGTAGACGCGTAATATGACTGATAAATCTATTTATTTTTCTCCCTAAATGAATTTCAAGTTTCCGGTGCCATTTGCGCTGAAAGCATACCACACCATTACATGGCCACCACCGTGCTTAACTGTCTGTCACAAATTTTTCGGATCCAATTCAGTATTTGGATTACGCCATACTCTTACATGTCCGTCAGACCTAGAAATATTAAATTAGCTTTCATCAGTGAATATGACGTTCTGCCAGAACTCGTCCGGTTCCAGGACATACTTTTGAGCGTATTCCAGCCGCTTTTTCTTATTTTTAGCAGATATAAACGGCTTCTTCAGAGCAACACGACCTCGGTATTCTCATGAAGTATGTTCCGTACCGATTGAGGATTAACCTGTATGTTTTCAAATTTTTTCAGGCTGTCTGCTAGTTTCGGGGCACTGATTTTAGGATTCTGACTGATTTCCCTGACAATGATGCGATGGTGACGATCCGTAAGCTTCAGTTTGCGACTTCTTCCTGGAGTGGTCTCCAGGTAGTTAGTCTTCTTAAAGTTCTGAAGGACATACTGAACCGGCGATCGTGGCCGTTTTACTATACCTCAAATTTAGAACAAGCTTTTACCGTCATTCTTCAGGTCAGCAATCAGTTTTCGGATGTCAACGGGTATTTTTTTGTGAGGAGCAGACATTTTCTTGTTAATTTTTGTGGATTTAATTAACAGGAAAACGTCTGCTTTTCACAAAAAAATACCCGTTGACATCCGGAAACACGAAAATCTACTGATTTATGCTAGATAAAGTTCATTTTACCGTATTTATCGCTCAGACCACTGGAAATTGTCTTTGCTGAGATTCAATTCACGTTTCTGCGTTTGACAGACTGACACATAACTGTTTACTTGACTAATATTTGACAAAGGCCTCAGTGTACGGACAATTTTTTGACGTCGTTTTTGGGACTTTCTATACAAAATGAATTGGATTATTTTTAAGGTTTAATTCATAAACATTTTTAATACTGATCTACAAAAAGGACTAGTTTCTGCAGCGAATGATGTAATTGTAGTATTTTTATTGACTGAAAAGGTGCACTTTTTGATTGTTTGGATTTCAAAGTACGTGCTGTATGGACAATTTTTTGATACAGTGTATATAAAAAACAATTTCTGTATGTTTGTTTGTTTGTTTGTCCTCTATAGACTCAGCCGTCTTAAGAGCTAGAGAGCAGAAATTTGGCATGGATACTCATTAGGATCAGGAAGGATGAAAAATGTTTTTAGATTTTTGGATGACCCCTTTTGAAGGGGGTTTTCTATACAAGACAAATATTGTTATCGCGATATTGACGTTATTTTCGTCGGATTTTGTTGAAAATTTGCACATGAGTGTGTTGAAAGACGATCAATCGATTTCAGGTGTCAATTTTTTTTGTAAGGGGACAGCCATATTAACTGTTCGCTGTTTTTGCGATATTGACGTTATTATACATCGTATTCAGATGAAAATTGGTACACGATAGTTTTGAGTGACGTGCAATCGATTTGAGGTATCAAATTTAGTGTAAGGGGCCGGCAAAAGGGGTCGTCCATATTAAATTTTCAGTATTTTAGCTATTTTGACGTTTTTATACATCGGATTGGGATGAAAATTTGCACATAGGAGTTATTAGGAACAATCAACCGATTGCACTTATCCAAACTAAAATCAGGGGTCGGCCAAAGGGTTCGTCCATGTAAACTATTCACTTTTGATGCGATATTGTCGTTATTATCCATCGGATTCATACGAAAATTTGTACACGAGAGTTTTGAGAGATGAACAATGGATTTCAGGTATTCAATTCAGTTTAAGGGGCCGGCAAAGGGGGTCGTCCATATAAACCTTTCAATATTTTTGAAATATCGTTGTGATTATACATCGGATTGGGATGAAAATTGGCACACGGTAGTTTTCAGGGACGGGCAATCGATTTCAGATGTCAAATATTTTGCCAGGGGTCGACGGAAGGGGTCGTCCATATAAATGGCGTTGTTATGCAATGATTAGTCGAAATTTATTCACGTGGTTTTTTATTCCTGATTTCAAATTTAGTAGCAGACGACAGACAAAGTGATCGTCCAATATTTTTGCAATTACTACTTAACAATTAATCTGGAAAATGCTTGGCAATTGACTTTCATACAAACTGTTCATGACATATTCCAAGTTTAAGACACGAATGCCATACAGATGGTAAAGTGTCTCAAATAAAATTATAATAATAATAATATTCCAAGTTGAAAGCGAAACGGAGTTCGTATGGGATCAGCTAGTGATAGATAAAATTGTGAAATTTACAAACGCGTGATGCCAGACAATCATATCCCAGTATATGGAATCGAGATTCAAAAGGTTAATCTTTGATTTGCATTTTGATGAATTTTTGCCCAGACTGGTAACTGAATTGTAAAAAAAATATTTTTTAAAAAATTTTGTAAATTTTCAAAACATATTTTTACACCAACAGTGTTGGTATAGGAAAATAAAAACAGTATAAAATTTGATATCATTAAGCCAATCTGTCAAACTGGGTAAAGTTTTTTACAGCATCGAAAAATGTAAAAATGTCTACATCTATTGCCCAATTTTTTCAAATTTTCTATGAGAATCAAAAATTTTAAAAATCTATCGCACGATGTGAGAAACTTGGGCATAATCATTTGTTATCATTAAATGATAACATTATTACATTTAATTTAAATAAAAATTGCAAAAGTTTTGTGGTATACAAATGTAGCATTTAACCCTGCTGTTGCACGATGCCCCGTTGAACGGTTTTTGATAAAAAAAAAAAATAGCTACCCGAACAAAATATCTCTTCCCCCATCGACCAGCACATAAGGTCACTTGGGTATCCCGAGATGGCCGAACAGAAAATCAAATTGACCACATCTGCATCAGCCGAAAATGGAGAAGGAGCCTTCTTGATGTCCGCAACAAACGAAGCGCAGACATTGCATCTGACCATCACCTCGTCCTTGGCGAGATACGACTGAGAGTTGCGCGTGTCCAACGGCGCGAGGAGAAAGTCGGGTGTCGATACGACGTCCGCCGGTTGGAGAATCCAGAGGTGAAAAGGGCATACGTTGAACAGCTAGAATCCCGAGCCTCGGAGCTGCCGACAGACGGAACAGTCGAAGAACAGTGGTGTGGAATCAAGAATGCCTTTATCACGACGAGCCATGGTACTCTCGGTAAAGTTTGTGGAAGAAGGAGTGAATGGATGTCGGATGAAACTTGGAGGATGATCGATGATCGGAGAAAGGCGAAAGTCGGAATTGAGCAGGCATGTACCGGGTCAGCCAAGCAGCCGCCCGCTTACGATATGCGGAGCAGGAAAAGGCAGTTAAACGAGCTTGTAGACGAGACAAGAGAGCCTGGACAAACTCCCTAGCCGAAGAGGGAGAAAGAGCCGCCGCCAATGGAGATATCCGATTACTTTATGACATTTCTCGCCGCCTCAGTGGTGCAAGGACTAATGCAAGAATGCCGCTGAAAGACCGAGCAGGTCAGTTATTGACCGATCGAACAGATCACCTCAAACGATGGACTGAGCACTTCGAACAACTCTTCCAAGTCATGAATAGCGATGGCCAACAGAATCTGCAGCTCGAAGCGCCAACAGTAAGTCGCATAAATGGCGTCAACTCGGAAGCGCCTTCGCTGGCTGAAATAGAAGCGGCAATCAAAAACATGAAATCCAACAAAGCACCTGGGATCGATTGCATCCCTGCTGAAATGCTGAAAGCCGACCCTGCCCTGTCAGCACAAATGTTGCACCGTCTTTTCGCTGACATCTGGGATACTGCAACATTCCCGGCCGACTGGATGCAGGGTATCCTCGTAAAGGTCCCGAAGAAAGGAGACCTGACAGAGTGCGGTAACTGGCGAGGCATAACGTTGATCTGTACAACCCTCAAAGTACTCTGCAAAGTGATTCTGAACAGGATCCAGGAGAAAATAGACGCTACACTCCGACGGCAACAAGCTGGATTCCGATCCGGACGATCATGTGTGGACCACATCACAACGCTACGGGCGACGAGGGGTCCCAGAGAAACTAGTCCATCTCATCGAAGCACAGTATGAGGCATTTTCGTGCAAGGTCTTGCACGACGGTGTCTTGTCCGAACCAATCCCGGTAACTGCTGGAATGAGACAAGGATGTATTCTATCACCGCTACTTTTCTAATCGTAATGGATGAGATTCTGATTGGATCGATTGACTGTGCACCGAACCGAGGATTGCCGTGGAATCCTTCAACAATGGAGCAACTGAACGACCTTGACCTGGCTGACGATATTGTTTTGCTCGCCCAAACACAACCAGATATGCAGAGCAAACTCGACGACCTCACCGAATGTTCCAAGGCAGCAGGTCTCAAAGTCAATGTCGGAAAGACCAAGTCGATGGAGATCAACACAGGAAATCCCTCCAGTTTCATGGTAGCTGGGCAACAAGTTGAGAAAGTGGAGTGCTTCCAGTATCTTGGTAGCCAGATAACGCCTGATGGTGGTACCAGAAAAGACATCGAAACCCGGATCAGAAAGGCCCGATTTGCGTTTGCGAGTCTCCGAAACATCTGGCGGTCACGCCAGATCTCTCTACGAACGAAAATCCGAATCTTCAACTCAAACGTCAAATCCGTATTGCTGTACGGGTGCGAAACTTGGTGCACATATGCGGTAACGACGCGAAAACTGCAAGTATTTGTAAACCGCTGCCTGCGGAATATCATCCGCGCTTGGTGGCCTGGCAACTGGATCTCGAATGAGGAACTACATCGCCGGTGTCATCAAAAGGCGCTAGAAATCGAGATTCGGGAACGTAAGTGGAGATGGATTGGGCACACGCTGCGAAGAGATGAAAACGAGATTTGCAGAGAGGCGCTAGATTGGAATCCAGAAGGTCATCGAAGAAGAGGCAGACCCAGAAATTCGTGGCGGCGAAGCCTAGCCGCTGAAATCCGAACTGTCGACGAGAATCTTGACTGGGACCAGGTGAAGACGCTGGCTCCGGATCGTCAACAGTGGAGGTCTTTTACCACGGCCCTATGCACCGGAGGATCGGCGCGGGATCATTAAGTAAGAACAAAATATCTCAAACTTCTTTACAAACTTCAGGCTCGTTGGGCGATCCCTTCTTGTGCTATCGAGGTTAAATGTTGCATGTAAACTTCACATAACAATCAGCTTATTTGGGCCACTCTACTTAACAAACTTATCAGTGAGAACACGTTCTAACTCTGGCTATTCATATTAAATTATTTCCAAATGACACCGCCGGCGCAAACCAAAACAAATGAACACGGGCCAGTCAGATTCCCAGCACATAACGTTTGCCTCATAAGCGTTCTCCTAGGGAGCTACTCCCTTAGAGCGCTCATTTCTCTTTTCAGAGCAGAGTGAGAGGCAAAAAGAGCTCCCTAGGAGCATTGCATCTTTGAGACAAGCGAATCACTGATTTTCTATGTATTCCACGTACGAATTGTGTTAAAAATGGGTGTAATCGTTGAAGAAAAGTGTTTTCTACAAATGACTATGATTTTTCATTACTCAAATTGCTATAGTTTCTTTAAAAACTTGTTTTTTAAAAACCATATTCAAAGCCACAGAACAAAACTGTGTTGCGAATACGCGCCGCTGTGTATTCAATACGCGCCTAGCAGCCGAACACACCCGAGAGCAGCCGGAGACCGAAAACACACCAATACTTACATACACTTTGACTGAAAAGATAATCAAAATGGACTAATAGAAATTTAACAAAAAAATAATAATAGATTTTTTGGGCTGAATTAACGCTCAAAACATGGTTTTAGACTTTTTGTACATTTTCAATGAAAATTGGCCTTTTTGAAAAATTAATGCTATTTTCAGCCTACTACGAGTGACGCGTTATAACGAGCGCATGGGCCGTGATAGAACATACGATGCAGGTCCGGGTGGGAATTATTACCAGAGGCCCTAGGTGGACTGTATGGCGTAGGGGTACATAGTATCTAGAGTCGACTTATTGCACCCATGGACCCAAAGTAGCATAATGGGGGGACGCTGTGGCTCGCCGTGCCTTGGAATGCAATCCGTAAAAAGAATTTACCACCTGGGTGATCAACTAATAAAAAAAAACATGCATGCATTAAGCAATCAAGGTCATTCACCCCAGACCTGAATAAAACAGGAAAATTAAATAAAATTAAGGTTCCACAGACTAGAAGAAATAAACGTTGATGAAAAAACATTTTTTTTTCTGCTGTTGCGCGGGTCATTGAGACTAAATCCAAGGATTGTCACGGATAATCGAGTCAGACTTGTCGTCGGCGGATGAGTGAGATGAAACAAAACAAAGTATTCAGAAGATGAATTAAAAAATTACAATTCTGACATCAAATACCATCCAGAATAAATTTATGAATGAAGAATTCTAGTCCAAAATTTGGTCAAAATTGTGATTTAAAATTCAGTTTCAGAGTTCAAATTTTATATGATAGCGTTTGAAGTTAACCTCGGGTTCAACATTCGAAATCGGAAATTTATTCAGGTTTTGAAATAATTCTAAATCCCGATGCAGTGGACGAAGATGTACGTTTTTATAAATTTCTTTCAAAATGTAAACGCAACTTGCTTTTTGTAATCTTAGTTAATTTTATTTCAACATTGGTTAGGATCCTACAAATAATCATATTGTTCGGTAAGGTTACCCCCTTTTTTCTTAATCTGTCTTGTTTTCAGAGGAGTAAAACGCAATGCTTGGTATTGTTAGTACAGTGAGCGAAGCGACTGGTTCCAGCTATGCGCTATAGAACAGGAATAAATAATTTTTTTATTCTCTCGGCTGGGTCACCTAAAATATCAACCAAATCGCATAAAGGCAATCAGTTTCTAACTGATGTCGTTTGCGCTAAGGGTTGAACAATTCATGTATTTTCTTTAGTTTTTTTTAGTATGAGTTTATTTTTTCAGTTATACAGCACAAGATTCACTTTCGCCTAGTAGATAACTTTTCTAAATGATGAACACGATTTTGTCATTAGCTTAGATACTTTTCTTCGTTCTTCGCGCATTTCACAGAATTAATAACTAATTTACAGCTTTTATCTTATTGTGGTCGGCAATATGCTTTTTTCTCACATTATTTGGAACCTGGAACATTTTATATCTTATTTGTTTTTCTACTGATAAACGGGATTAGTTTTGATGAGTCTTTCCTTTTGATATCGTGAATAATATTTTTATCATCAACAATTTTTCGTTAACAACATGCTACTTTTAACGCTTTACGACCAATCTATTATGCAACGTTAAACTTTTATGTTTTTATTGTTTACTTGTGGTAGCGTATTTCTGCAAATTTAGTACCATCCATTTGAACAGCATTCCCCTGGGACTTCCTAAAGCACTAAAACGTAGATGCAGCAATCATTGCAGCTTCACTAGAACCGGCTTTTTCATTTTTTAGATTAAAAAAAAAGAAACATTAGACCGTAACACCAAGGCCCGGTTTGTTTCCCAGAACGTCGCACAGCTTTTGCTGGTACATAGCCAAGGTGTTTTGGTCACTGATACCGCGATTTTTGCACACCAGATGGAGCGCGTTCAAGTATTGCATCTCGGTGAACTGGGAACCTTTCTCTATGATCGATGTCAGGATTTCCTATGGGATCGAAAACGAACAATAAATATCAGTTAAAAATTGTTTTCCTGTAGTTTGAAACAATTCAATTAGCTGTAACTGGAATCGAACATAGAATGGGTATATTTTTTCAGTATTAGAATTTGAACTGCTTCCGTCAAACTTTTTATCATCCAAGAATATTTCCCGTTCATATACAGTGTCGGACAATAGAATAGGACCGCTCTAAAGCAAAATATTCAAATCACCTTTAAACTGCCAATTCAAATATAATAATATGCGACACCTAGCGGCAAGCACTTATTGTAGTATGCCAACTTCAGGGGTGTCAGGTGTCCTGATTTTTCAGGATTTGTCCTGATTTTCGAGAGGCCGTCCTGATTTTTCAAAAACGCTTGGATTGTCCTGATTTTTAACAAAAGACCCTTAAAATGTCCTGATTTGTCCTGATTTTTTAAAAATATCTTAACTTTATCTTAATTTATTGTTCAATGGTGAGAAAATCAAACAAATATTGAATAAAATAGTTTGACCGATGATAATTTTTGGTTCAAATAATATTTAAATATTGTTTTTTGATATTAACTTCAGGCCATCCAACGTTCTTCTAGATTTAGTTGCATAATTTAGGGCGTCTCCAGCACCTGTATTTTCCCTTTAGTTATGCAATTTAAGCAGAGCTGCATGTTATTTTCATCAATTTAGTGGTGTCCTGATAAATCCTGATTTTTTCATCACAGTGTCCTGATTTTTGTTAAAACCACCTGGCACCCCTGGCCAACTTTCTACTGTACGTTTGTTGCAATCAAGGAGAAAGCTCGCATGAAAATTTAGAAAAACAGAAAGTTTGATCGAAAATTATGGAAAAAAGGAGCATCCCTACGAAAAAACGAAAATCAACATATAAACAAGTAGTGGTGATATAGAGTATAAAACTCTCTGCCAATCAAACAGATCCATACATACATACATACATACAAGGCAACCCGTTTGTTCTACTCGACCAGAAAGCTGTCAGAGAGTGAAAAAAGTCGCGTCATAAAATAAGACCAGCTCATCGGTTCGGCTGTTCCGGCATTTTCAGCGCTCTAGATTTGAAGAAAAGGTGTTGTTTGTCCATTCTCGTGTCCTGGTAAGTATTTCCCATAAAATTAATCATGAAAACAAACAAAAAATAAAGATTTCCTTCCTCCTACTCTGTTTTCAGCGAAAAAGGTCCAGCGAGCGATCATCCGGAATCTGTACAAGGCTGGCAAAAGCCAACGCGAGATTGCCGGCTACTTAGGAAGGTCGAAAACTTTCGTTTTCAACGCGCTTCACAGCACCAGCAAACGGGAACTGACCGGCCGCCCCCGCAAAACGACGCCGAAGAACGATTCGGCAATCAAGCGGGCCTCGCAAAAGGAACCTTTCAAAGCGTCCAAGCAGATCAGAGACGAGCTGAACTTATCTGTGAGTTCCCGGACGGTTCAGCGGCGGTTGGCGGAGAAGGGACTAGGAGGAAAAAGTCCCCGGAAGGTGCCGATGCTGACGCCGAAGCACTTGAAGGCGCGACTGAAGTATGCGAAGGACCACTTCGATTGGGTCGGTCCGAAAAAAGAGAAACTATGGAGAAATGCGCTGTGGTCGGATGAGACCAAAGTGAACCTCATCGGCTCGGACGGAAAGAGTTGGGTCCATCGCCCACTCGGCTGTGCGTATATGCCCCAGTATACAAATAAAACATTCAAACATGGAGGAGGTAGCATCAGGGTCTGGGGGTGCTTTTCTTGGTACGGGGTGGGTCCCTTGTACTGGATCGACCGGATTATGGACCAGCATCTCTACGCCCAGATGCTTCGGGAAGAAATGCTGCCACACGCCGAGTGGGAGATGCCCCTAAAGTGGCAGTTCCAGCAGGACAACGACCCCAAACATACCACTAAAACGGTTAAAAAGTGGTTCCAGGATAATAAGGTAGACGTTATGGAGTGGCCAGCACAGTCCCTATGGGAAATAGTTAAACGTAAGGTGTAGACCGAAAAAAAAACAAGCAGCAGCTGTGGGAGAAAATCCAGGCGGTGTGGTACGCTATCCCGGTGAGAACGTGCCAAAAGCTGGTGAAGTCGATGCCGAACCGGGTTCGAGAAGTGATGCGTAATAAGGGTTATACCACCAAGTACTAACCCTGCGAATCGATCACGGTATGAATTTCCTTTTTTTTTTTTAATTTTTTTTTACCATGAATTCTAAAGCGGTCCTATTTTATGTCGCGTTATTTTAGTCAGTAAGTATGCTTAAAACGCACTTTTAAATAAAGGACAATTGTTTTAACTACGGATGATTTTAATTTCTTCGAAGAATGGAATTTACAATTTGTAAATGGTTTGATGGACTTAAATCGAATTTTTTTTTCTATGTTTTGTCACTTTCTGTTTTGGATTGAGCTGTGGTCCTATTCTATTGTCCGACACTGTATGACGAATTTGTTATAAGGTACACCGGGGTAAGTGTGGACGGTTTTTCGTATAGTTCAACTTCAAAAAATTATTAAAAAAATCAGCAGTGGAGCAATTTTCATAAAATGACATTCTTTGTGATGCAGAACATGTTGTTTACAAACGCTGAAGAGATGAGCTCGATAGAAGCAAAGCGAAAAAAGTTATCACGTAAATTCTAATAGACTGCTGGTGTCTTCACTTACCCTGATTTATGGGGTAAGTGTGGACGGAAGATTTTCCCTATGGTTTCTCAGGAAAATTTCAAAAAAATTGTGTTTTCTTGGTTGAATACGTTATTTTATTACTCGAATCGTCCAAAATATTGAAAAAAAGGTCCTGATACTATTAGTAAGGCATCTTTCAATAATTATTGTGCGTAATTTATGCTACAACACACGAGTTCCGATTTTACTAAAAACACTGAATAAACAAGTACTTTACCCAACTTTTCATGATCCGAATGCTAAATTTAGCTAAATAATGCAATTCATGAAGGATGAAGGACATAAAATTGAAAAAATGTATAAACATCAAGTCTTTAAAGCCGTCCACACTTACCCCAGGCAGGGGTTGGAGACAAAATTTTAGTTTTTTGTAAATAAACTCTTTTTTCTTCAGTTTTAACCGCCGTTTCTTTTCCTAACTGGTTGTTTGGAATGTAAGGATTCTTTCAATGTAGAGTTTTTCATCTAGAGCCAGCTAGTTTACGAGAAATTGGCAATTGAAAAAGATGCACATCACCTCGACATCGTAGGTGAAAATAGAAAATTCGCAAAAAGTCGTTGTAAACATCCGCCCATTGACTACTAGGACGTGGCCGGCGCCGTTATTGATCAGTTTTGGAAAGGAAGAGAGCATGAGTTTTGTGCATTGAGAATGTACTGCTAGTCCCAAGCACCATTCTATTGGACATTGCACAAAATTGATGGCCTCGATCAATCACGGAGTAGCAACCATTGGCGATGTGGAACTTGTTCCACTTAGCCACGCCAGCGATCGTGAGATTCGAAATGCACTATTGATTGATAACTAACAACTAAGTTGAGTAATAAATAAATAAAAAAAAACAACACATTATTTTGTTATTGGATAATTGAAAATTCTGATGCATTTCGGTTTTGACGATTTAAGGTGGATATGAGTAGTCAAACAAGCTAAGCTAAGCTAAAAAGTCGTTGTAAACATCCGTTATTGTAGGAACTGTATTTTTTTTACAGTACAGTACAGATTACAAGTAAATTGAACAATCTGTATTAAAAGTTTGAGAAAATAGTGCACAGTATTGTTTTAATAGCCATCGTCCACACTTCGCGTCCACACTTACCCCTATGTACCTTAGTTGTTGTCAAATTTAAGTTTCAGTTTGTTTATGAAGGAACGAAGCAGTTCTCGAATTATTCGAGCTTTTTCTAATTTTGGAGTTCGTGTAGGTTTTTTAATTTTTCTTTTGGGAAACGTTGCCAGCCGACTTGTTGCTATTCATGGCTTCCTTAACTTCACTAATCGTTGGGAGTCCCAAGAAACACCGGTTATTTTATAAGTCTCCACAAGCCTCTTATGAACCAAAACTTGGTCTAGTAGCTTGCTATAAAATTTTATTTGTTACTTGGGGTGGCTCCTCTACGTCGTTGGGTACACGGGCGATGTACCTTCTCCTATCGTCATTATCTCCTCCATGTGCGCCGTTCAGGTATTCATCGAAGTGATGCTTCCACCTTTTTATCACCTCACGATTGTCCGTCAAGATGCCTCCGTCCTTGTCCCGGTACATTTCGGCTTGCGGCACGAAGCCTTTGCGGGATGTCTTGAGTTTGGGAATAATGCAGCTGCTTCAGCTCCTCGAGTTCCTCCTCCTCCAGGCGGCGCTTTTTCTCCTGGAAAATTTGGACTAGCTGTCTCTTCCGCTGTCGGTGATTTTCCACGTTCCGACGGGTGCCTCTTTGCACTACTGCCGCCCGTGCGACGTTTTCTTCGTTCATCACCCTCCTACACTCCTCGTCGAACCAGTCGTCCCGTCGTGTTCGTTCTACATACCCGGTGACGTTCTCCGCAGCGCTGTTGATGGCTGTCTTGATAGTATGTACCGGCAGCAATGCTTCGAGCGATTGCGCGAAGTCTGCTGCAACCTCAGGTTGCTTCAATCGTGCGATATTTGACCGAGACGAGCGTCGGTTTTGTGTGTTGTTCACAACGGAGAGTTTTGGGCGCATCTTCACCATCACCAGAAAGTGGTCTGACTCGATGTTGGCGCCTCGACAGGATCTGACGTCGATGATGTCCGAGAAGTACCGGCTGTCTATCAAAACGTAGTCGATCTGTGATTGCGTTTGGTACGGTGATCTCCAGGTATACTTCTGTGGGAGGCGGTGCTATGATTCTTAGGCCGTTTTCGTCTGTCAGCTGGTGCACGTTGAAGCTTCCAATTGTCGGTTTGAATTCCTCCTCCTGGTCGAGCTGAGCGTTAAAATCCTCGATGACGATCTTGATATCATGTTTTGGGCAGCGGTCATATTCACGTTCCAGCTGCGCGTAGAATTCGTCTTTGTCACCGGTACTTCCGAGGTGAGGGCTGTGTACGTTGATGAAGCTGATGTTGAAGAATCGGCGCTTGATTCTCAACAGGCACACTCGTGGGTTATCACTCGATCACGCACTTCGTCATCTTTCCCATCACTATAAAAGCTGTTCCAAGCTTGTGTGTTGCCACAGCTATGGTAGGTGGCATGACGAACGTTCGTATTCTAGAGCCTCGGTGTTTTATCTTACACGCGAAAAGCTCATTGCCTTCATAATTTGGAATCGATGAACTGCACACTTCAGCATTTTATTGTGCACAATGAACGGTATCCACCGTGCCACAATGCAACTTCCGTTACCGATACTGCGTTGCACGCTGTTCGAAGATAGCAATGACGTCACTTGTTTTACATTCAAACGATTTGTTTACTCGTGGCCTACCTTGTATTGTATTACCGTGCTTTAGACAGTTAAACATCGGTAGGAGAAAGGTCAGTTGTCCTAGCGATTTCTAATGTCGTTGATGTTGAGCTAGACTTTCATACACTCTATCAGTGGTGCAAGAGCAGGGATCTCTAGGATTCCACAACAGACACTTATACCTCTTTATACCACTGCTTATACCATGGTAATATGCCTTAAAAATGAAATGTGCATTTAACCCAATCGAATACTTACGTCCGGTTCCAGGTAGAACATTTCGTAGAACGACCTTGCATAGTCCAGGGCCACTTCTCGGGAAGCTGTTATGCTGCTCAGTGTCTGCTGCAAAGCCAACGCATTCCTACACATTCTTTGGACCCCGGGATGATCGATTGCTTCCATCGAATTGGCCGCCATAACTAGAATCCGGGATGCTAAGTGAGCAAGCCCTTCAAAGACGTACTGCGAAGAAAAGAAATATATACTTAAAAAATACACCGAAGTGAAATCTAATTAACAAACCTTGGTCTTTCGAGGATGCAGCGTCGAACTCAAGGCTTCGTCCATATCGGAGAGCACCTTCGTGAGCTTCAACACCTTGGCGTCCGGCTCCAGTGAGTCGTTTTTGTTCGGGTTGTTTGCCTTAAACTTATCCGATGGGTTAGATTTCAGATAATGGAAGCACTGAACTCGAACCTCCAGGTGTAACACCAGTAAACACGTATTTGCCAGTTCCTCAAACTCCAGCGCCAAATTCATCAGCACCTTAATCATACCGTCCTTCACGACAACTGGCGAAGATCCAACGCCACCACTTCCCATCAACCCGTTAGCGATCGGTTTGCGTAGATCGCTAGCAAAATCAGTTATCCGTCCGGCGAACCATTCCATACTTTCCTGCAGTATGGCCAGCTCCTTGAGGACACCAACGTCGGACAGGATTTCCTGTTGCGAAATTCCTCCTTCGCCTAGGTTGCTAGTCAACATTTCGGCCTCCCGAATGTTTCGCTGCTGCACGGCCGTCGGACTTTCCTCCTCTGACGGTTCAGCCTTCATCCCTCGTTTTTGGGAAGCTTGTCGGAGCCGGGCGTTGATCAGATCAGTCCAGTTGGGTAGGGATCTTTCGGATTAAATGCTGATAAGTAAAGTGATTTAATATAACACTTAAGTAACTTACTTCAGAAACCGCATAATGTCGTCATCCTTGAGCCACGCAACGCTATAGATTCGTTTGTCCTCGGTTTCCGGCTGAACGATTCCACGGTAGGCAGCCTGACACGTTTCCCGGTAAGTCTTCAACAGGGAACAAACCATCTTCAGAAGCTCGTCCGAGTACGTTGGCAGATCTTCGATGAGTTTCTTTGTTTCGGAGATACCTAAAAGTAAAAATTGCCTGTTGTGATCAGTTTTAATTACAGAGAAATTTCAAAATTTAACTTACGGCTTTCGACGAGAACTGTGTTCTGCAACAATGGTCTCGCCAAACCAAGTCGTTTCATTTCCTCCGGTGTGATAATCGTCCGCCAGGCGTCCTGAGTTTTCGACAACGAATCTATCGTAAGCTGTAAGTTTCTGTTGTGGCCACGCGCTAAATACGCGTCCTTAACGTAATTGGCAAGGAACGTATTCAAACTACATAATTGACTGAAATATAAAAATCTAAAATTAGAATTTACCATCAATTTTAACAAAGCCCACCCCGACTTGCACTTCATGAAGCTTTCAATTTCATGAATGTAGCCCATCATCGGCAAATAGATATTCCTAACCAAAGCCTACCCCGACTTGCACTTCATGAAGCTTTCAATTTCATGAATGTAGCCCATCATCGGCAAATAGATATTCCTAACCAAGGCAGCATCCGGAGTACACACCAGCTGCCGTTCCTGCTTCTTCTTATCATGGACACCGACAGCACTCGGATGATGCTTGTTGAAGCTCGAATTCAATAGATTCGATCCATTAGGACCCGTATGATTCAACAGATCCTGTTCCTTCCCGGTACTGTTTGAGACATTCGAAGGGTTTCTCCGATGTTCCTTAGACCCTGTACTAGGCTCCACATCAACCGTATGTGAAGACTTATCGAACTTAAACAACAACTTCTTTCCCTGCACCTTCCGCCGGCTGAAGAACGTATTGATATTTGTTGTTTGTTCGGTGAATTGTGTGCGCATCAGCTCATCACTGCTATCATTCTGAATGTCCAGATAGTCGGTGAGAACGAGTTTCAAAACGGCCTGCGCCTGGCCCCAGTACTCGATCAGATCATAGGCCTTCACTTGCGGTAGATTGTACCGGTGCATCACGTTGTGGTAGTTCTTCAGCGTCAGCTGATGAGCGTTGGCGATCAGCTTGAACTGTTTGAAGACCAAATCCAGCAGTTCCAAAATGGGGATCTTCTGTTCCGGAAGGTCTTCCGAGGCATTCGCACCTTGAGCGTGGTTTTGTGGGTGCTGCTGCTGGCTGACCGTAACGATGTGATGCGTCGATTTGGTCACTATCGCAAGCAGTTCACTTTGCATGTGGGTTCTTAGAGACTGCAATGGGGAAAAAGAAATGTGGTTAAAACTCTCTGATTAAAAAACCTTAAAAAACATACCTCTATGGAGTCAGGCACTTTATTAAGCAGCGCAAAGCACTCGATTATGATTCCGATGAAGTAAGTAGAATTAACGTCCGGGTCCAGCAGATCCGTGTCCTCGATGATTTCACTCTTGTCCACGTCCATGTAGCCTGAAGGTGGAAAAATAAAAAGAAAATATTCAGACGGTCCCATAACAAATTCGGGTCCTGCGTTTTTCATATATTGATGTTGCAGCCCTTTATCGTAATTTGAGTCGGGGCTGTAGTATTTTCTACTAAGCAAAGTCGTAAACTGTGGCTTTTTTTCAAGGGAGTTTAACTGCCAGGGTCATTCTTCCCTAGAAAACTGTGGAAATTGTCAAAATGTTGAAAATGCAAAAATAACTCACCATTCTGAGCAATCTCAAAAAGCGCCTTCCGAGCCTTGGTGTTGGCTTCCACTCTTTCGGCCGATCGTCTCAGCACATTGCGCTGAAATGGAGAAGCCCCAGCCGCAGCAGAATGACTGTTCCTCCCGGAGCTCTGACGCTGGAAGCTTTGCAACACCCCATCGGTACTGGAAACGTAAAGATGCTTGTTCAGTTCTTCCAAAAGTTTGCTATACAGATGGTGACGTTTAGCTTGCAGATCCTGTCTCAAATCCTGTAGCCCTTCAACGTCTTTCAGCGGGCCTTCAATGGATTCAACCGATGTTCTTAGCAGTTTCGTTGCATGGAGATAGTGCTTCTTGGCCATAAACGATGCTAGTTGTTGAGGAGTACGACGCAGTTCATTAACCTGATCCAACATCTCCAGCACACACTTGTGCTGGATGGCATCGGTGTAGAGCTTCTTTAGTTCCTCTCTTCGGCAACGTAACAACTGTTTGCAGCTTTGTAAGTTCTCCTTCACGACGTGAATCCGTTCCCTAGAGCTGGTCACCTGTACCGAGACCTTGCCGAACAGTTGCATAACCCGGGTGAGGTCTCCATCGTTCCGCGAAACCAGCTCATTGAGACGCTGATCGGTCTTCCGGAACTCCTTTTCGATTTTAAGCTTCTCCCGCTCCCGCTGCTCGTTGGTTTCGCTTGCGTCGAGGGTTTTGATGACCGAAACCAGCAGACCGCAGCCACTCTGCTGGAACATAGAAAAAACAACAACAATGAGTTGAGGAGATTTATGATCCGCACAGCCAAGAATAGAGGCCCATCAATCCAACATATGCAAAACACGAGAACATTAGCCGCGGATGATGTCATGCGGAGCACATAACTCTTGGCCAAACAACAGCCCCAATTGTGACCCTATTGAAAGAAACTGGGCCCAATTTCTCACCATTATATTCTAATCAGATGCAGGTTGTGCAATTGGGAAAAAAAATCAACCAGATGAATTTCACTACGAATTCCACCCCCAAAAAGTACACGTATTTTTTTGTCGAAATCCAAACCCCGATGGGAGTCAAGAACAACAACTAGCTTATCAGTCGTGTCGTGATTAATTGAACACTGCAAATCTTTTGCCCTGATAACAAACAACTAAAACACATCCGGATAAAAGTGCCATTGGAACCGAACTGAACGTGCACTCGAGAAGGAAATGATGGCAAACAACAAACCAGCACAACTCGCACACAAACACAACCAAAAACGTTTGACGTTTATGCTGCGAATTATGCTTTGTTTACATTTACTTTGTTTACATACAGTTGATGTTAGCCTTCACTGAAATGGGAAAGGCTACCAGACTGGAGTTTTCTATTTTTGTACAAATCTGGAAAACTATCATTAATCGCAACCGATGGAGTAAACCTTCAGCTATTATTCATCCTGAACGAAGCGCTTTGGTTCAAAATTCGAACATTTTTTAGCAGAATTTTTCAAAAAACAAATAAACAAGCATAAGTCCTATCCGTAAAACGAAATTTAAAAAAAAATCAAAACAGGTTTTTTAAGGTAAGTGAAGTCATTTCTAATTTCTAAGGAAATAATTTAAAAAAAATGACTTCAGGGACCGAATTTCAAAAACGTAACTGGTGAGTGACCAGCTCAAAAAAGTGACCAAGGTTACTTAAAAGCTACCAACTTCCAGTCATGAACATATGAATTTCTATATGTAACATATTTACGTATTAAACTTTTACAGTCAAAGTAACAATAATTATGAGTCTCAATTTGAAATAAACTTCTGGCAACCCTTATCCTCTGCATCCATGTTAGCCCGCAATAGTGACATCAGCTTCTTCTTCGGCTTGCTCTTTTTCTCAACTCCCCCGACCCCATCTCGGCAGAAAGTGCAGAAAAATTTCGATTCACTGAAGATGAGCGTGACCACCCACAAAATAAACACTAATTTCACCGAATCCGGCCAATTTTCCCACCAACTAACACCCACTTCCGGTAGCCCCACGAGTTAATTACACTTTGCGACACTTTTGAACCGGAAGCGAACCCCAAATTACCGTTTCTTTGCCATATTTGACGCCGCGCGGAGGTTTCACGGGTGGAGAATCCATCGATGAAAAACTAGCACTCGCTCGACTCGATGCATATTTTCATTCATCTGCTTCCGCCCCTCCCCCGTACGCATAGAAGCAGCAGAGATACCGTTTGTTTTGTGTCATGTTTTCTTGCTTTCTTCGAAGCTTCGGCACCCAGTGCCGAAAATATGGCGGGTTTGATTCGAGACTAAAGAGGTGCGCGTCTTAGCTAGAGGATGAGCATAGAAAAATATGGTCACCAGATGTATGAAAAATATATTATGTGTATAGCACCAAACCGAATATCGACAGAAGAACTAGCGACGCTTTTTTACTAACGAGGTTCCTGTCATTCGCAGGTTTGTTATTCTTTTTTCAGTCCAGTAGGCGATTTCAATGTAGTACTCGAACATTGTTTACGTTATTTACTGTACATTTTCCCTAGGTCATCAATCGCATGCTTCAAGTTTCCTAGGAAACTGGCGATGCGTCGTTATTAATTTCAACGTAGTGACGTATGCGACGTGTCGCTAGTAGGCAAAGCTGCTTTGATTACTAGCGCTCATATTTTGGATTTTTTCTGCATGCATAATACCTGTGAAATGAATCCACCTTCCATTCCTAAAAACCAATGTATGATGTTTTTTCAAATTATCACGTGACTTAAAAAAAAACAAGTCAACGGAAATTATCTTGAAACTACATTTTATTATAAGATGCATATTCCCTGAGAAAAAAGAATCAAAAAAAAAAAAAAATAAGATGCATATCGATTTGAAATTGCGTTTCATTTCATTGGTGAAATAGAAAACGCCTGAATGTATACTGTCAAGAATCGTCAAAAGCTGAAAATAAAACTCACATAAAAGTTTTGAAACGCTACTGGCAAGGAGTTTAAAACATAATCATTGATTACAGAATATTCGATTGAAGAACATATGTGGCTGAAATAAAATGTTTATCACAATGGCAGATTTCATATTTCGGGGTAACTATGGTCAGTGGGGTAACGTTGATCACTATGGTTTTAAAGAATCTGATCATCTTCAAAATAATTGCTTTGGTGCCATTAGCAAAGAAGGAATAACTACACACAAAACTTTCGAGGCTCCACTTAGCAAAAAATAGCTGTTACTTTCCGTTAGCAAAAAAATTTTTTTACTGTTCAGTTAGCACTTTCCAATATTGTCCTAACTTTTGCTCAATTTGAGTAAAAAACACCCATTTACTACTTATTTTAGCATTTGTAGTAGCATGGACTCAAACTATTAGCCTGTGCCCAAACCGCGGTCTTTATTTGCTGAATTTTTAGAAGGAAGACACAAGCGGGAACCTGTCAAATAATTTTGTTTTTATTTTGCACCGCGCGAGGGTTAATTTATTTGGAAGCTGTTATTCCTCAAATTTTTTTAATACAAAGGCAGCAGCTGACATGGAACGGAAAGTTAAATGCCCTTTTCTGATAGGTCGATCAGGTGAAGCAGAAAGAACAAACCGGCCTTTGAGAGCGCATGCCACAACCCGGGTTCAGTTCGAAAATTCCTTGCTGGTGATCGGTATGCAACGGATTCCCTTATTTGCCAACATGTAAGGGGAAATCAGGGTTGAGTTATATTATTTTTATTTTATTCTAAAGACATTTTATTATCATTCCAGATCTTTCTGTGTATGTGACACCAGGGTGAGAGGAAACGCTGCCAGCTGATAGTCTTCCTTCTTAAGTCTCCCCGGTGGGGCAGCAAGTCAGCAGTTTTCCCAACAAAACTGGGAACAAAAGGTAAGTGAATGAGTGTTAAAAATAGGTACCTGATGAAGAGGCAAAAACTGTTTACAGTGCTCCGTTTGAGCTCGGAACTCGATTTGTCAGTTGACTACCTTCCTGAACAGTCAAATTACTGTTTGCAAGTTTTAAACTCCAATTTTCAAAAGCTGCAACGCCAAGTTTCGAACTCGAATGGTTCCAGAACGCAGCTGAAACTATGAATTCCGAATTCGAACGGAGCACTGCGACAAGTTCTTCTCGATATTCCGGACAAGCTGTTCCTGAAAGAGCAGATAGAATTTGAAAGAACTCTTAATTTTTTTTTCAGGACTTTTTTTAAAAATTGTCAATCTTGTTACTGTGTGATTGCGCGAGCAACTGGGCCTTGCGCTTTGATACGATTTTTAAAGTTATCTTCCATTCAGAGACAGGTAAGTTTAAACATGCATTATTTATTGCCTTAAAAAGTACTCATATTCATTGAGCTCTCGCTAAGAATCGAACTCAATTGTAGTTTTAGAAATTTATTAAGTTTAAATGATAACAAATTGCCTAGTTTAATATTTTTAAAGAGACATTTTCCAAGAACTTTTCTTAACTCAAGTGAATAATATCCTCCATATATTAAACTACCTTTTCTTTGAATATTCAGCCAATAATGTTTAATACTAACCTTCTGGTATTTTTTTTCTGATTCTGTTAAATAGAACGCAAAATTTTGATAATAAGTAGTTGAACTATCTAAAGCTACCAAGTTTCCATGAGAATTAAAAATGATTAAAGTCGTACGAACCGCTAACTCTAACGATTTGTACGATTCGTTAAAACTAATCGTACGGTCCTACGGTTCAAACTGTTTGGTCAGTTCGTTGCGTTGTAGATGTGCTTTCTATAAATATGTTTTACATTTAAGCTTTGAACGACTTGTGGCATCCTACTACTTGTAAACAAACAAGTAGTAGGATGCCACAAGTAGTTTCTTTCAACGGAAATATTCTTTCTGCTTCAATTATTTTCAAATCTTAACCCAATTTCCCTGTTATAAAATTTCAGCTAAGATGATTGGTCCGGCCTGTAATAATACCTCGCCGCATTGGTTGATGGCTAAGCAACGCCACGATCCACTGACAAGTTTATCCGGTTTACGTATTCCCGAAGACTTTTATTTTTTTTGATGACTTTTGAGCAAATCTCTGTAAGTTTAAAATTTGTTTTAAAGATTTTTTTAATTCTATTCTAAACACATTGCTTTTTTTGTAGAATGGTTTAATGGCTTCCGTCGAAAGTCCTATGGTATAACTTCCTTCCTACAAGCATCGAATCTCCGGATACCATACAGTTGTCAAGAAGCTACCGGACTCTGGTTAACACTGTCAGTACCGAGACAGTACCTATAACAAAATATACGGTGTAAAGTGTGGGTAAAAAAATCTGTTGCTGCTGCTTTTGCATGCAGTTGTTTTTGTTTTTTGAATAAATTGAAACAATCTAATTGAAACGATCTTTTTATTTAAAAACAAAATAACGGTAATTTTGAATTTTAAATTTTACTAAAATTATAGTAATTGCTGGGGCAAAAAAAAACTTTGCTAAAATTTTAGCAAACAACGAATTTGTTAACTGAAAAATTAGTAAAAATTTAGTCTGGACACTTTCGGCTATTTTGCCAAAATTTTAGTAAAAAAAAATTGCTAATTTCATTGCTAAATTTTTAGCTGGTCAAATTTGAGCAAAATTTTGCTAAATTCCGGCCTCAGAAATTTTGTGTGTACACACAAAACTTTCGAGGCCCAACTTAGCAAAAATACTCCCTTACTTTCAGTTAGCAAAAATTTTTTTTTGCTCTTCAGTTAGCACTTTTCCAAATTGTCATGACTTTAGCTCAATTTGAGTAAAAAACACCCATTTGCTACTAACTTTAGCATTTACAGTAGCTAGGACTCGAACTTTTACTTTGGACTCGAACCGCGGTCAACGATTTGTTTTGGCAGGCATTTTGATTTTGATTTGTTTTCGTTAGTCGGTCGCGATTTTGGAACGAAAATGTAGTTTTTCGATTCCGTTTTGTAGAAAAAAGTTCTGTCGGAACAACAAGTGCGTCGTTAATGTGTTTGGTTTGCCGTTCTTGGGAAGATTCATCACAGGCCGCTGGAAGACACACTTGCCCGGACATGTCGAAAAATTGGGGATTGAAATCCTCCGGAGCCGAAGAAATTGTAAGTGTTTCTTTGGCAAACAACACCACTGCGACCCGCCGGTTGTCTCCACTAGGTGGACTCGAACCGGAAAAATCCTCTATTTCGTTTTGTTTAAGAAATTAACTTTGATTTAAAATCGAATTTGAAAGATAATTTTAAATTTTGCAGGATTTTTGTGTTGGTTCGAAGATCCGACACAGTCAGGCGATGAGTTTTTTGACACCGCTGAAAGCTGCTATTTTTCATCCGCCGGAGATTGTATGCATGTAAGTACATACCGTTGCATTATTAACATTCCCCAACCCTTCGTAAACACACGGCTGGACCATTTTGGAAAAAAAATACGAAGACTCTCACTTGAACAGTTGTTGCAGTGGACGTTGTGAATGATCAGTTTGTTTCTTTTAGTCGACGCTCCGGAAGAACGTTCATGATGCCCAAAGTGAAGGACGAAGGCAAAAGACGCATTGGAATAATTTACAAGAAGTCAGCTTGTTTTGATCTGAGTGGCTGAGGGAAAACACAAATTTCAGGAAACAGTCGAACAACTGGAAATCAAGTTATGGTAAGCATTGGTAAAAATTTTGAAAGTATAGTATTTTTTGTAGTTAATTCCATCTACTTTTTTAAATTATGTTTTAAGTTTGATGTAATTGCAATTCGTATTTGGAATTATTTATTGAGGCAATCAAGAATATCTGATTAAAAAATCTTTTTCTACATTCCGGAGCTTGGATTTTGAACTATTTATGAAGAATGAAATCATGTTTCACTATCTTTTTATGATATCGAACAAAAACAGAATTTAATATAAATTTTTAGTTCAGTATGGAAATTTTCAAATTAGTTTATTCGAAATGATGGTATATTAGAGAAAATTCAACCTGCACCTTATTAACCAAAATTTTATTCAGTTAAAAAATAAATCAAATGAAAATAATTCTATTTTGCCTAAATTACAATAATTTGTAAACAAAATTAAGTTTTCAGGACACTTTATCACCTGTAGGAGCAACTTCTTGATGCAATGGTAGGATCAAGACACAAAATTCACTGTCACTACAAGACTACAAGTTCCAAAAAGCTGGTAGCCGGATCATTATATTTTTGGTTTTTGTAAACATATTAACTTAATAGAAACTAATTTATGAAGGCGAGTAATTTTTAATTCAAATTGCCTCCATTTTCGATGCAGAAGTTTTGAATTTTTGGCTCAAATGAAACTATACTGTTTAGAGCAATCGTTTGATGTTTTTGAATTCCATATCTATTCAGCAGCGGAGATCAAACAAATTAACTGATTCATTATAATTCCATCAAGTCAAGCTCTTGATTCCCATATTAAAAATAAAACAATTGAATGATAAGCTTTTTCCTTAACAAACGCTAAACCAGGCTAATTTGAAAAAATCTTAATAATTATTTCCAACATTTCCAGGGACTCCCAATGTTCCTGTACGTTTCCATTTGGGCATGATGGTGGCGATCACGGCCAATCTGAGCATAGTGATTAAAATCCTAAACGAGGCAATATTGTGTTCGCACATTGTTGCAATATAAAACAAGTCGGGTTTAAGCAACAAACAATAAAAATAAACTTTATTCGCTAATCGATATACTTTAAACTATGTAACTTTAAAATTGTGTGGTGTGGACTTGATGTGTGCAAAGAATGGAATGTGTGTGTTGTGTTGATCTGCATTCATCTCAATCTGGGCAGCATCCGTCTGGGTGACAGCCGTCACTTGATGAGCTACCAGTTGATCAAATTGGTTCGGACGAGGGGTCCTCTCAACACCTCCCCCGTTTTAGTAAAGCTGATAAGGCTCGTAGCGTACCGGAACTCTTCTGGTCCTCGAAGAGCGGTCTGGTTGAGATGGTTCAGCTTCTGGAGTTGGACGATCAGCTGGTTTACAGCTTTGCTGTCGAGGATTCCCAGTTTGTTCGAGTTCATACGAGTTCGAAAATTTGATTGATTTCGGTGATGGCTGGTTTTCAGGTTCCTCTGGGAAACGTTCCAGAGTAGCCGATGGAACACCTTGGCTGCTAGGTTTCTTGGTTCCTGGATGTGGTTTCGGCATGATGTTTTCGATTTGATCGTTTTTGTATCGCTTCTTCTTTACCCAAACATGTTCCTTGCCATCGTAGCTTCTGGCCTTGGAACCATGTCTGCGGTCAAACTGATGTTCTTGCTGATATGGTTTGTTGCTGTTTGAGGGCACAGGAGGTATGGAAAGATCTAACGATGCTCGCCCTGGTCTTTCAAGCAAATTTTCAGCAGGTGTTTTGTTTGCAGGTGCACACGAAGCTGGACGATAACAGTGTAGAAAACTGTCGATTGCCTCGGCAAGGGCTTCTCCCTCCGTCGAAACTTTTTCCAACGTTTGCTTGAATTTGTCCACAAAACGTTCTTGGAAGAGTGATTGTTGGACTTCGGGTTGCGTGAAAAATTTCATCCGATTGTTTGGGAACTGTGACTGCTGTTCCTCGACACCTTTCGCTGGTAGGCAACCGACTTGACTGCAGAATGAATTGAATGGTACATCCCACAGCCCGAACATTTCAATCCAGTCGGTACCTAAAACGAAAAGATTAGTTTCTGGTATTGCAACACGACACAAACCTTGCTTGGACATTCCGTTGATTGAAATGTTGCACCAGAATTCAGAAGCAATCTGGAGCGGCTCGCCAGATGCTGTTACCACATTGCAGGATGGTGGTCGCGTTCGAGGCCGGCCGATTTGCTTCCACATTTCATCGGTGATTATGCTGAGATCCGAAGCGGAATCAATTTGCAGACAAACTGGAGTTCCGTTGATCTTTACTTCGGTAAATTTTCTCCCCTGATGGACTGAATTCACGGAAACCACTTTGATTACCTTCTTTGCGTTGAAGTGTTCCTTTTTCCCGACCGGTTTGTCAGAAAAACAGGCACAATAGCCCTCTTTGTGGCCTTTTCTACCACATTCCCGACACAGATGCTCCCGGAACTGGCAATCCTTGGAGTAGTGCATGCCGCCGCAGGACCAACACGGTGACCGTGGCTGATCGGTTACCGTTTTATCGCCCGTTTGTTTACGCTTTGGCTTGGTGTTGATTATGTTCTCCTTCACTGCACGCACTGACAATTGCGATTGTTTTTCAACCATAACGTTGTCCTTTTTCAGGTTGAAAATGTTCCGGCAATCCTCGACGATCTTGGCCAGGCTGATGTCCGAAGACTCGTTGAGTTTGTTGATAAGACGCATTCTGATGTCGGCATCCTCGGGAGATTTTAGGCCTGCCACAAATATCAGGCATTTAAATTGCTCTTCTGTGAGTGCCGAGAGCTTGAAGTCCACACACATCTTATTAACCTTGCATGAGTAGGCCAATATATCTTCCGATTCACCTCTTACCGTCTGGAGGCATTGGTACCGACGGTGGAAGACTGATACCGGGGAACCGAAGAGTGATTTCAGCTTTTCGATGGTTTCGCCGAAGGTGAAGGCATTTGAAAGCTTAGGAAGAATGAAGCTCGTATACCGCTCGTGAGCCATCGGATTGAGCTTCCTCATTAGCAGCCTAACTTTCGCGGAATCGTCGAGTTTCTTGGCGTCTTTATCAAAAAGATCCGAGTATCGGGAGTACCACGAATCAAATGTGCAAGCTTGATCAGGGTCGTAGGAAAACTCACTGATGTTGCTTGCGAGTGACTCCAAAGCAACGTCATCGCGGGACAATTCTCGGAGGCATTTCTGGGTTGTAGACATTTGTTCTGCCATCTGACCGATGAGACGTTGCTGCTGCTGCAGGATCTGCATCATTGCCTGCTGGAACGATTGTTCGGTTTGTGGTAGTCCATGTGGGTCCGGCATCCTAACCTCAAAGTCTGGTTCCCGCTACAACGACCGACAACTGGTTTTCCGCAAAACTCGCGACTGCTGCCAAATTTTCTCGTCGCCACTTTGTTGCAATATAAAACAAGTCGGGTTTAAGCAACAAACAATAAAAATAAACTTTATTCGCTAATCGATATACTTTAAACTATGTAACTTTAAAATTGTGTGGTGTGGACTTGATGTGTGCAAAGAATGGAATGTGTGTGTTGTGTTGATCTGCATTCATCTCAATCTGGGCAGCATCCGTCTGGGTGACAGCCGTCACTTGATGAGCTACCAGTTGATCAAATTGGTTCGGACGAGGGGTCCTCTCAACACACATGTTGATGATCGTCGAGGTACCTTGATTTATGGATTGAAGAACAGATGAACAGGCGAGGAACTTGACGGTCATGAAGAGAAAACGGAAAAACATCGTGGAAGAAAAAGCCAACGGTGTTGAGGACCTAAAAGTATTTCGTACCAGTGTGAATTATTTAATGTTAATCTAAATTGTATAGAATATGCTAAGTGGTTGAAAATTACTTGAAAATAAACTAATTTCTCTTTTTCCATATTTTCTCCTTTCTTTAGAACACCAACGCATACTTCGAAATATGAATTTTACTAAATCTTTAGTAATTTTAAGAGATTTTTTTTTTGCTAAACCTTTTAGCAAACAATGTTTCTTTTTACTATAAAATTAGTAAACATTTAGTCAGGGCACTTTTTGGAATTTTGCTGAAATTTTAGTAAAAAAAATTTGCTAAATTGATTGCTAAGTTTCTAGCTGGTCAAATTTGAGCAAAATTTTGCTAATTTTCGGCCTCGAAAATTTTGTGTGTACACACAAAACTTTCGAGGCCGGAAATTAGCAAAATTTTGCTCAAATTTGACCAGCTAAAATCTTAGCAATCAATTTAGCAATTTTTTCGAACTAAAATTTTAGCAAACGAGAGAAAAATTTAGCCGCCGCTATTTTTGCTCACTTTTTTAGCAAAAACCGGAGAAAAAGATCGCCCGGACCTGAAATTTTAAAATTTATGGTTTTTCTGTGGAGATTTAGGGGGAATGTTTGATTCTTAAATGCAATACTCAAATTTCATTCATTTTTAATTTATTTTTCACATTTTTCTTAAAAATTTTGACACTTTGTAGAACAGAAGTTCCGATCCTGGGGACGCACCTTCCGGCGAGCGGATTGCAATGCCATTCTTACCAACGAATGCACTAAGTTGTGTGTCGGATGGAGCTCGTTGAATTTTCAGTCTCGGCCCTTTCCATTTCCAGACTGTTGAGGATTTCTTTTTGAAGTTGTAACCTGGTAGAAAAATAATAAACAATTAAAAAATTGGAAAATCTTTATAATTTATAATTGACCCTACCTGTACGCTTCCGGCGTCGATTAAGCTAGTATATCGTAGTTGACTTAGCCACCTTTAGGAGCACCAGAATTAAACTTTCGGAACCGCGCTCAATCGTGTCAGTTTGTTTTTTTCCTCCCAACACGCGGCGGCTGCTGTCTGTACACAAAGCGGCTAAAAAACTTTCGTTTTACTAAAATCGAGCAAGATAAACTTTAAAATTACTAAAATCAAGTAAATTTAGCTTTTTGCTAACTCGACGGTAAAAAAATATTTTTGCTAACGGAAAGTAACAGCGAAATTTTGCTAAGTGGAGCCCCGAAAGTTTTGTGTGTACATCAAATATCGTAATTTTTCGTTAAGACCAAACTATTGGACAATGGTGCTGCATAAATTTAGGAGCAAATATCCATATGTGGTAAAAGGTTACATTACATTGAATTTATTTGCGTTAATCCTGTGGAAACGGCGAAGTTTAACGCTAGTTTTGATATTTAGCTTATTAGAGCCTAAACCCAAAAAAGTAAACATCCATATAAAACAACCAATTTGCTTCTAAATGCTATCATTTTATCAGGAGAGGAGTTTGTTTGTGAGTCTTCGAAAAAACAGATATTTTAAAACTTTAAAACTACATTTTAAGTAATATAAAAAAAAAATCCAACTACAACTGTAGCCGATTCCGAAGGGAAGCAGGGGATATTCTCGCGCGGACGAATAATATAACACACGTTTTCGCTTGTGCCGCTTTATATTTTACGTCTTTACTTGTACGCTATCGAATCGAGAATGACGAAACGGAAAATCAACGAGTTTGATACAAATGTTCGTCGTTAAACGCCGTTACGCCGGACCTATCAATTTTACACGCTAGGAAATCATCGCTCAAATTCGTATTATCAATACGCTCAGATTAGAATGCTACAGCTCGTCCATCCTGACAATATACTGTTGACCTCAACAGTTCGCTTAGTTCAAATTAGTTGTCGCATTCTCGTTTTATCGCAGACTTTTTACCATATTTACATTTGTTTTTCAGAATCGAAACTCCTATCGTACTCGCTTACAACTACTATTTACATAAATTTACATTTTAATCATTTTAATTTTGCGCTTTATCATCTTTTTCATCGAGACAATTATCGTTAACATCTTTCTCGTATCTCTTTTTATATCGTGTTCGATGTTTCGAATTTCTATCGCGCTTCTCTCGAATATTCATTTCAAACGAGTTATCACACTTGATTTCGTTTTGTTCTGGACTGCCTTCTTGAGTTCTCAAAAGATTAATTTCATAATCGCGATTTTTCTTCGATTTCGTTTCAAAAGATGGTTTCTCGTGTTGTTTACCATTTCGACAATTTTTCTTAAAAATCTCGCAATCGCTTTCTGAAACTACTTTCCTAACATCGTTGTTTCTAGCCTCTAAACTCTTAGATTCAAGTTTCTTCATCGCGTTAAAATTAAAATTGTTTTTGAATTTCAAACCGCCAAGATTATTATCTTGAAAAAATCTTCGACCTAGTATCATATCAAATTTAATAGTATTATCTGGCACCACTGTCAAGTTAGCTACCAAAACATTCGAGTCAACGATCAAATTAGTCGAGTACGATCCTATAACATCAATTTTCGAATTATTTACGCCTACCAAATGCCTATCTCTAGCTGCACTTAAAGCTACACGGCTTCCGAAGAACGATTTCTTCACCAAATTCACCGGACAACCTGAATCAGCAAGTGTCTGAATCGGTAAAACCCTTCCTTCTATGATGACGTTACTTTTCAGCATCGAATTGCCATCGACTTCGAGAAAACGTTGTTCCTCCGCTGGTTCGGCTCGTTGTTCGTCGTCTTGATCGGAACCTTCGATTTTCGTTTCGGTTTCGCTCTTCTTCTCGCCTTCCACATTCGTCTCCGCAATCACACACACCGGGCCGCTGGTATGATCGATTTCGGAATAGTTAACCGCTTCGTTTGACACCGTCGTTTTCGCTGCTTCTTTTCGCTTGAAACACCGTTCTTCGCTGTGTCCAACTTTGTTGCACAACCGACACCTTGGACGACGTTGCGGTTGGGGACAATCCGCCGAAAAATGTCCTACGCCGTGACAGTTATAGCACTCATCGTTACGCCTCGGTTTTCTGTTGCCACCTTCGTCAGCTCGCTGAACCAAATTCACTCGGTTTGGTTCCGCTTCCGGATGGTTACCTTTCGGTGCAAAATTTCGACGTTTGCACATTTCTTGATTTGCCTCGCAGTACCGCAGGTGCTCTAGCAGATCATAAATCGAACAAAATCTGCTGGTCGACAAGCTGGTGTACAACGGATCATACGACAATCCGCTTATGATGTATTTGATGACAGCACCATCGCTGACGTTGCCCTTTCGTCCCAGAGCAGTCATTCGAAAAACATAGTTTTCGTACGACTCGTTCGCTTCTTTTACGCCTTTTGCCAACTTGCGGTGAATGTCGGCCTCGTCCTCTTGATCCGGAAACGCCACTTTGATGCCCGTTTTCAGATCGGCCCAACTCGAAATCGCTCGCCGCACTCCCTCGTACCATTGTTGCGCAGCACCACCTAGTCGACACGTTGCGTACAGCAATGTCGAGCTCTTCGACCAATGGTAAAGTTTTTCATAGTGATCTATGGTTGAGATCCACTCCGTAACGCCTTTGCCTTCACGAAATACCGGGATTAACTGCCGTAATTCTTCCGGATGGAAGTGCCTTTCGGGGACTTGTCGCTCGTAATCGCCTTCCTTCTTCGGTGTTGATTTTGAAGCCATATCACGATCGGAAATTTTATCGCAATCCGGATCGCAAAAAACTTGACTCCTACGAGTTTTTCTGGTCGCCATTTCGCTGGTGCTCGTTTTCCACGCTGAGGCTACGCCACCCGATTGGTCCACTGAACACGCTGGAACCACAAAACTTTCGCTCGCTCGCCTCAGGACAACTGATCCGGATGTCGATCCAGATTATATCGATTCAGATCCAGATCCTGATCCTGATCCCACTTCTGATAATTTGTAGCCGATTCCGAAGGGAAGCAGGGGATATTCTCGCGCGGACGAATAATATAACACACGTTTTCGCTTGTGCCGCTTTATATTTTACGTCTTTACTTGTACGCTATCGAATCGAGAATGACGAAACGGAAAATCAACGAGTTTGGCTGATGTCATGCTGAAACAACTAGCAACGCAACGCAACGCAACGTTCCAATAAGATTGCGTTGCATTGCATTGGTATGTCATGCTGGCGCGACCTGTCACTTTGAAATTCCCTACAAATCATCACTTCTCTACATCTGATAATGCTTTGAATCGTCTCCTTTCTTTCCGGAGCCATCAAAAACTCATCAAATCACGACCCGGATTGCAAGAATGCCGAAATTTGAACCGACAAAATTCCTTGTTTTTTGCCCGAACTAAGATTTCATGAAAATTTTCTCGCCGATTAAGATAGTTTTTAGTTTATTATCACAAGTTCGAACAGATCTTCGTACTATTGTGCTTAAAACCCGGAATCACTGCTTCAAATCGAGAAAAAACAATTTTCCTATTGGATTTCCTACTAGTCGCGCTACTAAACACATTGGCATCAGATTGGTCGCGCTACTCAAAGCAACCAGTATGACAGGTCTGCGCGATTTCCATGGAGATCAAATGAGAGCTGGTTAGTCGTGTGAACGTTGCGTTGTAGGTCGCGTTGCTAGTTGCTTCAGCATGACATCAGCCTTTGATACAAATGTTCGTCGTTAAACGCCGTTACGCCGGACCTATCAATTTTACACGCTAGGAAATCATCGCTCAAATTCGTATTATCAATACGCTCAGATTAGAATGCTACACAACCCAAATTTAGCATATTTGAAACTCAATTTATAGGCTTTCAAACGTAGAAAACAGTTTTCGGATATTTTAACCTCAGCATTATTTAATGATGATGTTGTTACGCGAACTTTCGGAGTTATTTGAAGCAATCGTCCGTTTATTTTATGGTTGTGATAGCTAAAAACTGTAATCATTTTTCATTTTGATTTGTTTTAAATTAAGTTAACAAATTTGAATGACTTACATATTGAATCTCCTAGGCACTACTTCGTAACAACTTTTTAATTTTGTTTGTGAATTAAGCCGAATATATACTAGAATAATAAATTGAAGGTGCTGATTTAAAAAAAAAAAGTAAAATGGTGATGATTGAATACCCCTTTCGATAAACGTGCTATATGGTTCACAATCAATTTTAGTATGACATCTTTTTCCTGTTCTACAAAGCAGTGGAGCCTATTCTGACATGTATCTAAATCACTGTACTGTGATTATGGTTTCTATATACTATAAACAGTTTTTACTTAGAGGGTGCTTATATTCAGTTATTGTTAAGTGAAAAATCGATCACAATTCATGGTGAATAATACCATTAAAGGTCTTTACCAATACAACGGGTTGCCACAAGCAGTATCTTCTAGCGCGGCTATCTTTCAGCATGTAATCGAGCAAATTTAAAAAAAAACCTAGAAAATGTTATTTAGATGATATTTTAATTTCCGGAAAAGTTTTGAAGATTGCAAAACTAAGGTGTTGTTGGTGCTTGACAGATGGATGGAATTAAATGTAAATGTAAATTGTCTAAATGTCGATTTTTTGTAGACAAACTTCCCTATCTGGTACACATTTTAACGGCAAATGGATGCCCTGAAAAATTAGCAACTTTCAAAAATGCGAGTGTATCAAAAAAAAATGTATCAAAACTAAAATCCTTTTAAGGATTGATAAATTACTATTCTAAATTTTTATCCAAGTTATCAACTAAACTTCACATTTTCTACAATTTATTGAGAAAGGATGTAAAATTTGAATGAACTAATGAATGTTTTACAGTATTTGAATAAGTTAATCAATAGCTGATAAATGCTATATTTATGGAGTGTTATGATCCGCAGAAGCCTTTAGACGTTTCTGGTTATGGAACTGGAGGAGTTATTGCACATGAGATTAATGGCATAGCGAAACCAGTTTATTTCACTTCATTTACGTTGAGCCCTGCTCAAATTAAATACCCAATCCTGCATCTAGAAGCCCTTGTATTATATTGTACAATTAATAAATTCCACAAACACTACCCGATTCGATTAATTCGAGTACGCAGTAAGTCCAAACACTACACCTTATATCTAAAAACACGAATTAAATTAAATTATTCGGAAAACAGATCAAAAGACAGCTATACAAGACCAGCCGAGTCGACACTCACAAAAAAACGGCATCTTTTCGGTAAGAAAGCATAAATTATAATCAGCAGAACTAACTAAATAAACACTATTTTAGTCCCTGAAGAAGATCCAATAAGGATCGAAACGTTGGAAACGTAAATCAATACGTCGTTTTTGCTAAAAACAAGACTGCAAGCCGAAAAAACTCCCCGAAAAAACATATTTCCAGTCGAATTTTTCTACCACAAGAACTTAGTTACCAAAAAACCGTATATCTAAGTATTAAAGATTCGGCGTAATAATATCAAATCTAAAAACCTCTGACAAAATATAGCGAAATTAGGCTCATGTACCCTAAACATTCTGTCTACGTAACTAGAAGAACTTTCTATATACGACTTTGAAATCTACTACAGACCTTTGACGAATATGGGTAATGCGGATTTCTGTTCTAAATTCCCTTTACAGCAACCCATACCTAAAAGTTATGATCCAGATTTTATTAAGCGTTTAAATTTTTTTGAAAATTGTCCAGATGATATCAAAATTATGCAAGCTGAAACAAAAAACGATACATTTCTAAAATCAATGAAAAAAATCATCGAAGAAGGATGGCCAGAGAAATTTGGAAAGGAATTTAGAGATGCATATGCAAATAAAGAAGACTTCGAACTGCTTGAAAGTTGTATACTCTACAAAGATCGTGCAGTTGTGCCAAAATCTATGAAAAACAACATTTTGAAATTTTATCATATGAATCACGTTGGAATAACCCAAATGAAACAAGTCGCTAGAAGGAGCGTATAGCATGGATCACCGTGAATCTGGACGCACTATTTATTATACCATTGCGCCCCTAGTTGTTGGATCTGGAATGTTTTGACAGAACTTTGTTCGGAAATGTTTCCTCTATCAGTGCTGAAAAATTTCATTACGATTCGTTTTGTTCCAAAAAAGTTACACGTGATGGAAGCCGCGAGAAGAAAATAAATTTTGGACACTCACGTTAAAAACCAACGTGGTCGGGTTAACAAAATCGCGAAATCGTTCAAAATGCTCAAATCAACCGTGTGCAGCGTTCTCAAACGTTTTCGTGAGATGCATACTATCGACCGGCAGGTTCATACCAAGCGTTATAGTGGAAGAATCAGAAACTGCATTCGAAGGTGTTGAGAACGATCAAGGCAAACACAGGTTAGTCGGACTACGACATCGCCAAGAAATTCAACGTCGACCGGTACACCGTCAGAAGGATTAGTCTCCGCGAAGGAATACGATCCTATCGGGCCAGTAAGCAACCAAACCGGACATTGAAGCAGAATTTAGTAGCCAAAGGACGTGCCCGGAAGTTATATAACAAGATTTCAACGAAGTACGACGAATGCATCCTCATTAGACTGTCCCAAATGACTCGACTTTTCAAAAAGTTCTGCGCTGCAGGCTAAAATTGATCCTAGTCCTAGTACAAGATCGCATGCCAAATTTGGGCCAGATCGGATCACGGGAAGTGGTCGCTCAACGAGCCTACAGTTTGTATGGGATTTTGGGACATTTTGTTCGGGAGAAACATGAAAACAGAGCATTTCGGGTTCAATGATTCAGGTGGATGTGAGTAGTTAATCAAGCTAAGCTAAGCTAAGCTAATAACTTTGGTTCCTGTCGGCCGATTTCTTACGAAAACAGGTTTTCTTAAAGCCTAAGTTATGACAAATATTTCATCCCGAGACTGCATTTCGATAAGAGTTAAGATAAAAAAGTTATTAGGCTTCGAAAATGGGCTAACTTTCTTACCGGGGGTATTCATCACTGTTCATGAGGCGTCAATATGTTCGACCGCCTTGACTCATTGACAGTGATGAATACCATCCTTAAAAAAGTTAGCCCATTTTGAAGCCTAATAACTTTCTTATCTTTAATCTAATCGAAATACAGTCTTCGGATGAAATATTTGTCATAATTCAGGCTTAAAGAAAACCCGTTTTCGAAAGAAATCGGCTGTCGAGAAACAAAGTTATTAATAAAAAACTGGTTTTTCATGTTTCTCTCGAACAAAATGTCTCAAAATCCCATACAAACTTCAAGCTCGTTGAGCGACCTCTTCCCGTGATCCGATCTGGCCCAAATTTGGCATGCGATCTTGTACTAGGACTAGGATTAATTTTAGCCTGCAGCGCATAACATTTCACAGGTTTTGAATTTCTCAGGCAAATTTGGGGCAGTCTAATCCTCATGGATGACGAAACGTACGCAAAGATGGATTTTGGGCAGCTTCCTGGCCAAAAATTTTATAAAGCCACTGCAGTGGTGCACTGCACTGGTCATGGTGATGTCCCCGGCAAGTTCGAATTCGTTTTTGCTTATAAGTTTGCACGAAAGTGCATTTGCAGGTATTTGCAGCTGCGGACGAAAAACCCCGGTTTTTGTGAAAAACAAGACCATGCATAGACTCCGAAATGTACAAGGAGGAGTGCCTTAAAAAATGTTTTTTTTTCGTACAATAGATCCAGTACATTTTCGCCAGATTTGGCATGCTGCCACTACAGCTAGGAGGTACTACAGTGGTATTGGGCCAACGGGTGGATTTTGTTGAAAAGGACATCAACCCACTCAACTGCCCTCAATTCCGCCCTATCGAAAAATTTTGGGCAATTGTCAAGCAGAAGATGAAGAAGAATGGTAGGACGACTCGGGAAGCAACAGAGGTGAAGAGATTGTTAAACAAAATGGCCGCTGAGGTCAGTGAATAGGTTGTCCAAACTTTGATGAGTGGTTCTAGACGAAAAGTTCAAAATTTTATCAAAAAAACATCGAAATATTTTTTTTCTTATTTTTCTTTTGAAGTGCAGTAAAAACCCTACATTTTGATTATAAAACTTTTTTTTTCGTTTACATAGCTCCGAGATAGACCCGTTTTAACGCGTCCAGATTTGTAGTGATCCATGCTTTATTTAGAGTTGGATTAAATGTAGATATTTTTTTTTTTATAATTCTTTATTTGAAACGGCTCATACCTTCAGGTTTTAAGGAGCCAAAATCGTTTTTGTTTTTACAATTGTTTGCTTAGCTTAACACTTTGAGTTTAAAGAAAAAGATGATAGAAAGGGAAATATGAAAATAAAAAGAATTATAGACGGAGATCGATAGCTTTTAGAAAAAGGTAAATTTCGAACATGTAGTCCAAGTCTAGCACAGCTAGCACGTCTCTCACTGGAACGTTAAGTGGTTTTCCTCGGGCCCGAAGGGAGTCTAATAAATTCGTTCTGGCGACAAGATGGACCTCACACGACCAGACAATATGCTCGATGTCATGATAACCTTGGCCGCAACTACACAAATTGCTGCCAGCAATGTCAAAACGATAGAGTACCGCGTCTAAGGAATAATGTTTGGACATGAGACGGGAAAATATACAAATAAAATCCCGACTCAAGTTCAATCTATTAAACCAGGGTTTAAGGCTTACCTTTGGGATAATCGAGTGAAGCCACCGACCCAACTCACCCTCGTCCCATTTGCGCTGCCAGTTGACAAGAGAATTTCTCCTAACTAAAAAGAAAAACTCGTTGAAAACGATCTCACGCTGATACGTGTCGCCTTCTGTCGCCCCCACCTTTGCCAGAGAGTCTGCCTTCTCATTACCCACTATCGAGCAATGGAAGGGAACCCAAACAAAGGTGATGGAGAAGCGACGTCTTGTTAAAGCACTCAAAATATCCCGTATCTTCTCAAGGAAGAACGGTGAGTGCTTTCCCGGTCTTATTGAGCGGATTGCTTCAACAGAGCTGAGACTATCTGTTACGATATAGTAGTGTCCCGCAGGCCGTGAAGCGATGGTGTCCAAAGCCCAAAAAATTGCTGCTAACTCTGCTATATACACAGAGCATGGTGACTGGAGATTATAAGATGCGCTGAACATTTCGTTGAACACTCCAAATCCTGTTGATTCCTCTATAAGTGAACCATCGGTAAAGTACATTTTATCAGCATCGACGTGTCTATATTTAGCATCGAAAATTCTGGGAATCAGAAGTGGGCGGTGGGAGTCCGGTATTCCACGAATTTCTTGCTGAATAGACAAATCAAACTGGACAGAAGAGTTGTCGTAGTCTGGGATGTAAACACGAGTTGGAGAATACGAAGAAGGATTTACCTGCATGGACATGAAGACATGGTATATAGACATAAATCTGGTTTGAAAATTTTGCTCAAGTAGTCTTTCGAAATTTACAATCACCAATGGGTTCAAGACCTCACACCTGATGAGGAATCGGAGTGATAATAAATTAAATCGATCTTTTAGAGGGAGTATTCCTGCCAAAACTTCAAGACTCATGTTGTGCGTTGAGGGCATACAACCCAAAGCGATGCGAAGACAACGGTATTGGATACGCTCGAGTTTTATGAGATGAGTTTTGGCAGCCGACTGGAAACAGAAGCTACCATATTCCATCACTGAGAGAATAGTTGTTCGATACAATTTTAAAAGATCTTCTGGGTGAGCTCCCCACCAGGTGCCAGTGATTGATCGGAGAAAATTGATTCTTTGTTGGCATTTTCCTTTCAGATACTCAATTTGGGCTCTCCAGGTGCACTTGGAATCAAACCAAACCCCAAGATACTTAAAACACCTCGATTGAATGATCGTCCTGCCTAGGAGTTGAAGCTTAGGCTGAGCAGGTCTACGTTTCTTAGAGAAAACAACCATCTCCGTTTTCTGTGGAGAAAACTCAATCCCAAGCCCCAAAGCCCAGGTTGACAATCTGTCTAAAGTATCTTGTAAAGGTCTGTGCAGATGAGACTCAGTAGATCCTGTTACAGATACCACGCCGTCATCTGCAAGTTGTCTTAGAGTGCAGCCTTCAGAGAGACAACTGTCGATGTCACTTACCTAAAAGTTGTACAACAGTGGACTCAAACATGAACCCTGCGGGAGGCCCATGTAAGAGGTTCTTCTAACTGCAATATCACCGTGAGCAAAATTCAGATATTTCTCACAAAACAAGCTGTATAAGATGTTGTTCAATAGAGGAGGCAGACCTCGGGAGTGCAACTTGTCTGACAACACCTCTATTGAGACTGCATCAAAAGCTCCCTTTATGTCTAGAAACACTGAAGCCATTTGCTCACGTTTTGCGTACGCCATTTGTATCTCTGAAGACAGCAAAGCAAGACAATCGTTTGTTCCCTTGCCCCTTCGAAATCCAAATTGAGTATCTGAAAGGAGGCCATTTGTTTCTACCCATTTATCCAAACGAAACAAAATCATTTTCTCCATCAATTTCCGAATGCAAGACAACATCGCTATTGGACGGTATGAATTAAAATCGGACGCAGGTTTCCCAGGTTTTCGGATAGCAATAACTCTCACTTGTCTCCAATCTTCGGGAACAATGTTATGCTCCAAGAATTGATTAAATAAATTCAACAAGCGAAATTTGGCGGCATCCGGAAGGTTTTTCAACAAGTTGAATTTTATTTTATCAATTCCCGGAGCTGTGTTGTTACAAGAAAGGAGAGCAAGTGAGAATTCTACCATCGAAAAGCCGCAATCTAGATCGCATCTATTCGGCGGCACACTTCTTATGATTTTTTGCACAGGTGTGGAATCTGGACAAATTTTCCGCGCGAAATTAAATATCCATTTATGCGAATGTTCTTCACTTTCGTTCGTGGAAGAACGATTACGCATGCTCCGTGCTACATTCCATAAAGTGCTTAAGGATGTTTCCCGCGACAAACCTCCCACAAAATTACGCCAATGCGCACGTTTTTTCCCCTTGATCAGGTTTTTAAATTGCTGCTCAAGGGAAAAATACGTGTTAAAGTTATCCAGGGTTCCGTGTTTTCGAAAAACTTTAAAGGCGTTCGATTTGTCCTTGTAAACTTTGGTACACTGACTGTCCCACCATGGGTTGGGAGGCCTTCGACGAACAGATGGATCTAGGATGGGTTTCGTTTGAGCACCAACCGCACAATCGAAAATCAAACGAGAAATAAAGTTATATTCCTCCAACGGAGGTAAAACCTCCACGGAATTGATAGCTGAGTTAATTGCGTCCGAATACTTTTTCCAGTCGATGTGTCTTGTGAGATCATATTCCATATTTGTTGAATTTGAAGTATTGATCCCATTGGTGATTGTAATTTTGATAGGTAAGTGGTCACTACCATTGGGATCAGGGATAACCTTCCACTGGCAATCCAATGATAGTAAATTTGAGCAGAGTGAGAGGTCAATTGCACTTTGTCTTGCAGGAGGTTTAGGCACCCGTGTTTTTTCACCCGTGTTCAAAACTGTTAAATTGAAACTGTCACAAATGCCATAAATAAGATAAGAACGTCTATCATCAATTTGCTCCCCCCAAACAGTTCCATGAGAATTAAAGTCACCCAGGATCAACCTTGGCTCAGGAAGCACTGAGCACAGGTCCTCTAGATGACTTTGATTCAATGTAACTCTCTGAGGCCAGTACAAACTCACAATGCATAATTCCTTACCTCTTATAGTTGTATGACATGCAACAGCTTCAATTCCTCCTGTCAATGGGAGGTGGATTCTGTAAAAGGAGTGACGCTTGTTGATCCCCAAAAGCACCCCTCCATAAGAATCGTTGCGATCAAAACGAATAATGTTAAAGTCGTGGAATGGAATATCTATTTGAGAAGAGAGCCATGTTTCAGAAAGGGCAAAAATATCGCAACTAGTTTCATGAAGAAGATGTTTGAACGGATCCAGTTTAGGGATTAAACTACGACAATTCCACTGCAACACAGTGATATCTCCGACCTCTCGGCTTAAATTATCCATCGAGAGAGATAAACACTGAAAGAAGGGGCCAAGTTTGCATCAATTGCTTCAAAAGTGTCTTTACTATAGGGAGCATTGTAGTAACAATGCCTCTTACGGATTCAGATACGTTTAAGAAAGAGAAAATTCCATTAATTATGTCAGAAAGTTTGAAAAGTCCTGGCTGGGAGACTGATTCTGACAAAATCGCGTTAGTAGTTGGAGTACTCGCTGCAGCTGAAGGCCCCGCTTGTGATTTGAAATTTGATGATGAAAAATTCGTTCGGAATCCAAGAGGAACTGGTTTTTCTTTTTTTGGTGCTACTGACTTTTTAGTGGCGCTGATAGGAGAACTTATAGTAGGGATTTTGTTTGGAATTTTGGAGGACTTAGAAGCTGTTTTGGCTCGTTTCCGGGAGTTTGCCACAAAAACGAAAGGGGTCTCTTCATCAGTAGTGTCCTCGTTGTCAACTGGCAGCACTGAAAAAATGTTACTTAACTGAGGTTGAGTAGGGGGAGAAGCGCTTTTTAAAATAGCGGCGTAAGAACGATTGGATCGTTCTTTTAAAGAGCGCCTCTCTTTATCCCAGCGACTCTTAAATGCCTGGCATACAGAGATATCATGAGGTGAGCCCCCGCAATAGACACATTTCTGTTCTATTGCTGAGCACGCTCCTTCCTCATGAATCTCTGCGCAACGAGGGCACCGTGCCTTGTTACAACAATGGGACTCGGTGTGTCCCATTTTAATGCACTTTTTGCAACTCATTGGGCGAGGCACAAAGAGTCGCACAGGAAGCCTCAACATTCCGTCGATCAAAACGTAGTGAGGGAGGGCGGTACCTGCGAAAGTTACGCGAAATGAGGCTGAAGGCGAGTACTTTTTAACTCCATTCACAACGTTGGCAGTTTTAAGTTGGCGGCAATCCAAGATTTCGACCGAAGTCGAATCAAGGCCTTTAAACTTACCAACGCCGTTGGACTTAACGTACTCTGCCTCCAGGCTCATTTCCGTTATCACGCCCTCGATCTCGACGTTTCGAGACGGAACAAAAACATGGTACTCCAGGTTAATGAACTTGCTGGCAACAATTTCATTTGCGCCTTTCCGGTCAGCCACTACAACGCGCAACTTGTCTGATCGCACCTTTGAAATACTGGTCACGGAGGGCCACCTCGCCAGATCTTTGGTGATCTGTACCACGTTAAGACGTTTACCATTAGGTTTGGGCCGGATGAAAACCACCCAAGGCCCAGTAAAAGATGAACCGTCTGTGTAGGTTCGGAGTCGGGGTGCTCTACTCTCAACTGTGGTTGACAAAGAACTAACACTCATCGAAGAATGGGAAACATTTGACGGACCAGCATCACCTGAATCCTCCAAATACTCCTCATACTCGTAGGTGACATCCTCATCATCCTCAACTGAGGAGTTCAACTCCCCGCCATCGTTCATATTTTCTCACGAGAACACGAGTGCCCCCGTTTTGAAAATATAAACGAAGCAAACAATGATCGTATAAAGGGAAACAAATAGAGAAGAAAAAGTGAAAAAAGAATAAAAGAAACTCACAAGCTTTTGCACTTTGTTAATACAGATGTTTTCACCAGCCACGTGGTCCTCCGTCGGAACAAGATGGAGACGTCAATCGGATCAATTGCTCGACCGTCCTGTGTTTACCCGGGTGCGGCGATCAGAACCGGATCCCCCGAGTTACCGCCCTGACGATGTCCAAATTCCGAATTTGATGGGCGAACAGGAAGGCGCCTTCCGAAGATGAATATGGCCTTGATGGAGATGGTGATGGCAAAAAAAACCTGCTGCAGCGAACCAAATTGGCGTTTGCACACCTGTGCCAGCCGGCTCCGTTGATGAACCTCGGCAATTAACGACCGAGCCAGCAGGAAAAAATCACTCCGCGTGGAAAACTGCAGTTAGGAACACAGCACTTTTGATTTCTTGAAATGATTTCAACAAAACACACAGGCAGAAAAAATGCGTCTGCACTGGGCGAGCTACTGCGATCGAATGAAATGTAGATATTGAACAGTATGTTAAAAAGTGTGAGACATGTGAAAAGTTTTCAGCATGTTCAAACAAAGTGATAAATCCTTGGAAATTTAGAAACTTTTCAGCAGAATTCATGCGATTTTTTTTATTTCGAGCATCAAATGTATTTGGTGATAGTAGACAGCCATACTAAATGATTAGAAGTTTTTCTAATGAAATATGGTACAGATGCTGCCAAAGTAATTAAAAACAATTATTAAGTTTTTCTCAACTTTTGGACTATTGTGATCACCAAAATTATAAATTTTTAAAATATGGGAAACTATATAGGATTTTCCTTTAAGTTATCAATAAATGATAACACGTCTACTTAGGCTTGTAGTTACACCAAAAGTGAACGATTACTCTTTATTTCTTTCATATCTTACAATAAACCGAGTCTCTCTCGTAATCGGTTATTACCGTTTAACTCTCAAAATGGATTAGCCTAAACTGATCGAATGCCTGATTGATCGACTATTACAACACCTCCTTCCTTAGATGAAACTATGAACTATATTTAATTTGAATAGTTTCATTGATCCTTTTTCTAAATTCATAAATTTTCTCTATGTATTGAAAAGTAATTCATTTGCGAAATATTATGTAAATACAATTATCAAAACATTACTCTTTTTTAAAATTCGGAAATCCTGACGTAGGAATCTAACTTGATGTTAGTAATATACAAAATCCTTAATCTTTTTTTTTTTTCTTTACAGCTCTTTTACTTCTTCTGGTCTGCTTTTCTTCATTACATTCGTTTTCGAATAGTGGATCATCTCCTCCTGAATAGATGAATGAATCAGCCGGGAAGCCATAAAATTCATCTTCCGAGATATCGCCCACTTCTTCATCTTCACTTCTTTTACGTTTATTCCTTCCTCCTTCAACCGGTGCTGCATGCAACTGATGTTGAACTCGTGGTTCCAAAATACGGTTCGCATGGGAAAATTCACTGGATGGTTCCAATGGCAAAACTGTTCTATCATGAATAATAGTTGGTTGTTTAATTTTCCGGCGTGAACCATCCAAAACTCTCAACTGGCGCTTGTGTGCCAAAATGATCCTTCCACCAAGCGAAACCTGTGAAATATTTGGAGAATACCATTTTAGAAATGTGACAGGTAACCATATCCTTTTATCGGCTTTATCGGGATTTTTATAATAGATCAGTTCTCCATTTACCAGATTCAAAAATGGGTCTGTTACCCTAGGCACATTTCTATCTGATTGCGGATGATTATCATCATTTACTTTTGTCAAATTTTGTTTATAATTATTCTTTGGATTTAGTAAATCAAGAAGTATCTTTGGTTTGTACGATAATAAACGTTCTGAAGGGAATTTGCTATCGGGACCCAAACAAGTGTTTCTATAATTGAATAAAAAATAATATATCTGTTCGTCTGAATCAAGTTTACTAATGTTTGGATCCAAAAGGAACTTTTTCAAAACGTCCTTTACTAAACGAACAATTCGTTCCGCTTGTCCATTACTTTCAGGGTGGTATGGAGGACTTTTCAATACTTTAATTCCCTGCTTTTTAAAAAAACTTATAAAACATTCCGAATTGAATGGTGGTCCATTGTCCGTTACAATAACATCTGGTAACCCGAATCTTGAGAAAATATTTTAAAAAATCTTTATCACTTTTTTGTGATCAGTTCCGTTTTTCATATGTTCAACCTCTATCCACTTGGTAAAACTATCTACTATCAATAAATAAACTTTACCATTCAAATGAAAAAAATCCGCATGGATCCTAGAAAACGGTTTAGAAGTTGAAATCCAAGGTGAGTAATCAGTAACAGTTTTCGTTGAAACTCTCTGTCTACAGATGTGACACGATTTTACAAAATTTTCAATTGCCATGTTGATCCCGAACCAGTACACTGTTCTTCTGGCTAACTGCTTCATTTTAGTTGTTCCGATGTGATTAAGGTGTAGCATTTTCAGCACCTGTTGTTGCATTATCTCTGGAATTACCACTCTGTCCTGGAAGAGTATGCAACCCTCCAACTCTTCCAATTCCTGATGCATTGAGTAGATGTCCATAAATTTCTTTTCAATCCGTTCCGGCCAACCTTGTCGAAGGTATTTCATAATTTGCAAAATAAAGATATCATCTGCCGTTGCTTTCGCTACTTCTTTGTAATCGAGTGGAAAATCTGGTGTGAAATTAAGGTTTTTTACTATATCCTTATCCAAACTCTCAGAAACCATCTCAGTTACAGGGAAACGGGAACAAAAATCAGCATTAGCTAATTTGGAAGCTGGGCGGTATATTATGTCAAAATCGTATATAGACAATTCTAAAATATACCGTTGCAAACGAGTAACTGATATCGGATTTTTACCTGCCTTTCCCAAAATTCCAATTAGCGGCTTGTGGTCTGTGTAAATAACAAACTTCTGCCCGTATAAAAATTTATGGAATTTTTTTACAGTGCAGACCACAGCCAAAGCTTCTAAATGAAGAATGGGATATTTTTTCTGGGCTTCATTTAGAGAAAAAGATGCGAAACTAATGGGGCGTTCTTCCCCATTAATGTTATGTGCCAAAACACCCCCAAGGCCATAAATGCAAGCATCTGTTACAATAACCACTGGTTTCTCAGGATCAAAATACTCTAAAAGTTTTGGTTTAAGCAGAAACTTTTTACATTCATTAAATACTTGCTCACAAATGTCATTCCAATCAAATTTAACATCTTTTTTCAATAAACTATATAACGGACTTACTCTGCCGGACATGTTCGGAATAAATTTTGAATAATACGAAACCAGACCAAGAAAAGCCTTCAGCTCTGTCACATTACTTGGGGATTTTGCTTCACGTATGGTTCTTATTTTATCAGGACAAGGAAGCAAACCACGATCGGTTAAAATGTGACCCAAATATGGTTAACTGGTTACAAAAAACTTACATTTTTTAAAGTTAACTTTAACGTTAGCTTTAGCAAACCTTTCTGAAACTATAAAAAGATTAACTTTACAATCGTCAAAATTTTCTTCCGAAATTAATACATCGTCCAAATAGCAGACAACATTTTTAAGACCTAATAAAATCTGGTCCATTACCTTCTGGAATACACTTGCAGATGATGAAGCACCTTGTGGAAGTCTTTTGTAAACAAATAATCCTTTTATTGTGTTTATCACCATAAACTTCTTTGAGCGTTCGGATAGTAAAAGTTGAGTGTACGCCCCTGCTAAATCTAAAGAGCAGAAAACCTTTGATCCAGATAAAGTAGCAAATAGTTCTTGGGGTAAAGGTAGTGGATAAATATTTGGTATCAAAACCTTGTTAATCGAAACCTTGCAATCGATAACCAAACGTATATTTTGGTCTGTTTTTATAACCACTACTACTGGGGAAGCCCATTCACTTGCATCAATTGGTTCAATAATCCCGTTTTTTTCTAAATCCGTCCAGTACTGAATAATTCTGACCAAAATATCTGACTTGCACCTTCTGTGCTTCTGACTTGCACCTTAATGTGCTTCTGACACGCACCTTATGTGCTTCTGACTTAGGGTATTTGCACTTAATGTTGATCAACTCAACGTTCCATCCGATCGCGACGCGAATTACCGAGACTAGCAACCCGATATTGACAGCAGCGAGTGGGCACAACCAGTGTAAAAATTGCAAAGTAAAATGCCAAAGAATACCAAGACCAATTTGTAGTTAACGGACAGGGCACACTTCATGCAATCAAAGATCAATTCACAATCAATTCTTTATTTTTATTTGCACTATTTTGGCCTCATGCACCTAGCCTTCTTCAATACTTCCTGTTATGTTTATTCCGGAAAACTGCTCCTTCAGACGTTGCGTCGTTTGCTGGTGGCTCAAGATCAGCTGTCCTTTAATGCGCTGCTGTTCAATCAGCTGTCCTCTGCTTCGTTGATGTTTGATCAGCTGTCCTATGTATCGGCTTCACTTCACCACTATGCTTCAGGTAACCGGTGGACAATTGTTCCGAGATCGCGATGGCTGACACTGGAGTCCGATGCACTCAATTGCATCCAAGCCAAGCGTTCAAAAATGCACTTGCTTTGTTAGCACAATCACTTCGGTTCAATTGTTCAGTAGCGCTATGGCGATTTTGCGAACACAAAATGGTTCACACTTTTGCTGCTGTCGAGCAAAGTCCAAACTTCACTTAAAACTTCTTAATGTCCAATTTATGTTCCGGAACCACTTTCCGGACGGAAATCCGGCTCGAAGGACCAAAATGTTGGGGGAAAAATGTTCACTCGAGCACTTAACCGGTTCGGACACTTGTTCGGAATTCGCGGATAAAATAAAAACCACTTAAACTTTAATTTCGATTAGATTCGCGGCGGTTTATTGTGGGACGATTTCAACACGGCGATGGTTTATGTTCGACTGTGCTGCTGCTGGCTGCTTCAGTCAGCTGTTTCGGTAGTCACACACTACCACACATACGCGACGGCATGACTGTCAAGCCGTGCGATGTTTTTTATTGCTGGGGGTGTTCAAGCATTTTGATTGTCGATATGTTTTCCTTCCTTTTCTAACATATGATCCGGCTCGAAGGACCAAATGTTTAGGCACCGGAACACTATTTCGGACCGAATTAAGAACTCGCGAATTTAAACTTAACTTCAAAATCGAAACACTTTATTTTCCGATTAGCGAGTAATGAGCGTTTTATTGGGGTGATCTTATCAACACGGCGGATTGGTTTGAACTGTGTTGACTCTGCTATTAATTGCCTCAGTAGCGAATAAGAGAAACGAATATAAAACAAAAATCTTTCCTATTCATCCTACACTTATAAAGCAATAATTGGTAGTGGTTAATATATGGAGAGAAAACAAGCATAAACCTTTATCTGAGTGTTTTTTATGCTCTGTTGAACAGAGCTTATTTCTCCCGAAAGCTCTTTTAGATCTTTTTCGGGTGGGTCTAAATTCCCGTCCCGACTGTCATTGTCAATTTCTTTCCCTTACTACTACTACTACTGAGCGGTTTGTTTATACTCCGACAGGCCTGGCCAGCATTGTCCCGCGCAGCTCAGGCTAAAAACCCCGCGCATGAACTACAAACCGTAGATTACACCAGCGAAGCGAGAACCGAGACGTCTGAGGAGTCCGCGGAGGCCTTGGGGCCTCCGCACCAGGCAAGTTCCCTTCAAAATTTTCAATTTACGGTTTAAAAAGCGTATTGTATCTTACCAGGTCACCCCTTCTACTGGTCATCGAATCTCATCACACGTCGGTGGCATCGCAGCACTTCAACGAGGTTTCGCAATCAGCAGACAAGTTCGATCGACAAATTCCCAAGTCATCCACCACAGACCAACATCAGTCAACGAGAATTCAGTGCAACCTAAAACAGCGAGACAAGAAATTAGTTCATCAATCACCGAAGCAGTTGAAAATCAGCACACTGGTAACCGTATTCGAACTGCAGGTGCAGTATACAACAGCTGATTCCGACCCAGCAGCTAACGGGATCCTTCTGATGCAAATTGGCAGCTCCATGCATTGAACACAACATTCTTCAACACCAGATTCAAACACCACATATGAACAGCAACACATATTCACGCACTAATTAGATTTTTAAGAATATTTAAAGCAAATTTGCTTTCGCAGCTAGTAAAATTGTTAGTTTAACTAGTTTCACCGGCACAGAAGAGAAGAAATATGAAATCAAAACAAAACTGAATTATTTTTATATACCGTTAGAGTAAGCAAGATAGATTGAAATGATATTTCAAGGCGGGCGGCATATGTTAGAAAAGGAAGGAAAACATATCGACAATCAAAATGCTTAACACCCCCAGCAATAAAAAACATCGCACGGCTTGACAGTCATGCCGTCGCGTATGTGTGGTAGTGTGTGACTACCGAAACAGCTGACTGAAGCAGCCAGCAGCAGCACAGTCGAACATAAACCATCGCCGTGTTGAAATCGTCCCACAATAAACCGCCGCGAATCTAATCGAAATTAAAGTTTAAGTGGTTTTTATTTTATCCGCGAATTCCGAACAAGTGTCCGAACCGGTTAAGTGCTCGAGTGAACATTTTTCCCCCAACACATTCAATAACTTTTTTGCGAAGCCGAAGCGGAACTTCATATGCTTTTCGGAAAATTGGAGTGTCCTCTCTCTAAACTAAATCCCCAACAAAGCCTTTTATAGGACTGGAGAAATCATTGTCAAACAAAGATGAAAACTTACATTTCAAACTTTCGATTGTTTCATCCTCTTTTAACGCATTTACAGGTACGCCTAACATCTGCCGTTGGTCGAAAGCACTTCTCCAATTGCTATAGACTACATCCATCCAGCTCCGGCCCATCAAAGGTACAAAATCTCGATCGCATCTCAGGACCACCAAGCTTAAACTACGCTGAACCTTACCCAAGCAAACTTTGACAAAAATACTACCCAAAATCTTTAAACGGTTTCCGTCAATGACCACCAAACTCTTATTGCAAGGAAAAAGAGCTAAATGTTTAAAATGCTTTCAATAATATTGTTCTGAAACCACAGTTTCTCCTGATCCACAATCTATTTCCATCCTTGTCATTTTGTTTTCCACCTCAATTTTCACGTAACAAGGTTCGCTTATCTTCTTTACAGACGATATCATCATGCATGATATTTCCTCGTCACTTTCCGATTCCAAATCTTGTTTTAATCTCTTAAATAGACCCGAGTTAGATGGTTTGGGAGAATCGATGAATTTAACAGTTGAACGACGAACATTTGGGCTCTTATTTTTCCTGCGAAAACAATATGCTCGCGTATGCCCCTTTTTATTACAATAAGTACAGTGGAAAACAGGTTTGGTCTTTTTCTCATTAAACCTATCATTGTTTGGTGCCCGAAAAGACACTGAACGGTCACTGTTAGAGCTATGACTCCTTGATCTAAATCTCGATATGTTAGAACCGCAATCCTGTTTTCGACCCAGCCTAGCTACAACACTGACACGTCCCGCATCGGAGAATGCCAAACGTTGCGATCTATCCAAAGCTAGCTCTTGGTTTACGATTATTTTTTCCGCCTTAGCTGCCGTCAAATCTTCTTCATCGAACAGCCTTTTTCTTAACTGTTGATCCTTTATACCCATGACTAACACATCTCTAATAGCTCGTTGCTTAAAATCGCCAAAATTGCACAATTCTGCTAAAAACTTAACAGCCAGAACAAAATCAATATTTTTTTCATTAGCATCTTGTTGCCTAGTCCAAAAATTGTAACTGTGTACCACATCGGAATCAGTTTTGTCATAATTTTTAACTAGCTCACTCGTGAGCTCATCATAGGGAATTTCCTTGATGCTTCTTCCCGGAAAAATAAGCTTTAATTTTGTATAAACTTCCTGACCACAAATTGCCAGAAAGGAAGCCTTGTATTGGTCCTCTTTGTATTTGTGGTGAATGAAAATCCATTCTAGTTGTTCAACATACTGGGAAAACGGTATAGAACCGGGAACGTATGGTTCCATGTTGGTGGTCAAAGACATTCTTTAAACTTGTCAATAAAATAAAATGGTAAATAAATAAGAAAAATAAAAAATACGACAATGCACAAACGTATAAAAAAAAATATATAAGCGAAAAATAAATATTTCATAAATTTAAAAAACTTTGATTAAAAGATCAAAATTGGGTCACTTACCCTATACCCTGTCGCTGGGCAGGTGTATTCCAAAAAATAAAAGGAAACAAAATTGCTCACTTGAACAAATCAAATTTCCTGCAACCACCTTTTAACCACAGCACTCGACAGTCAGAAATTTGCCTATCCGCTGGAATTCCGGGTACAAAAAAAAAGCTTTATATGCAAAGCAAACTGCAAATCAATACAGCAACCTCCAGGCAACAGCAACAGCAACTTCCAGGCAACAGCAACTTCCAGGCAACAGCAACTTCCAAGCAGCACCAAAATTCAGGTACCAACAACAGCAGCAACTTTGTGATAAACCACTCCGATCAAATCCGAAAAACACCGAAATATACTTCGAAACTGAAATGCAATTTTTAAATGCAAACGCACGAACAATTTCGAAGCAATTCTTTTTGTCTTCTTGATCACCGTTCTCACTACTTCCTTTCAACACACTTATGTAAAGGTGGAGTGCGTTCAATGTAGGTTGGAATGCGTTCCCGCTCTCTTTCGATGTTCTGTTTTTTATCGTTTACCACTCACTGCCTGCGTTTGAAGTATGGGTTGCCAGTCCTGCCTGTGCGGCCAACTAAAAAAATTGGAAGAACAGAAAAAGAAAACTCACCACTGCAAACGTTCAATAGAAAAGTATTAGAGCTCAATTATAATGAACAAAATGGCGAATTGTTCACAAAAAAAACGTGTTTTTTTACAAAAGACGTAAAACGTGTTCTTTTCGTCTAAATTTTATGATAAAACAGTACAAATAAATAAAACTAAACCAAAAATAAAATATAAATGTTGAAATACGGCGATCAAACCAGAAATCCCAAAACTGCTAATGAAAAATGTGTTTTCTATCATTAGCGTCAAAAACGATTCTGATACACGGGTTTTCACATCCAAAACTACTTACTCAGCAAGAAAAAAAAAATCACACAGGTTCCAAAATTATCACCTTCTCGTCGCCAATTATTGTGATCACCAAAATTATAAATTTTTAAAATATGGGAAATTATATAGGATTTTCCTTTAAGTTATCAATAAATGATAACACGTCTACTTAGGCTTGTAGTTACACCAAAAGTGAACGATTACTCTTTATTTCTTTCATATCTTACAATAAACCGAGTCTCTCTCGTAATCGGTTATTACCGTTTAACTCTCAAAATGGATTAGCCTAAACTGATCGAATGCCTGATTGATCGACTATTACATGGACATGCAGATGTTGTGGTAACGGACAATGGTCCCCCGTTCAATTCACTGCCTTTTGTAATTTTTTTTAGAAAAACAGGGAATTTTAGTCTTGAAGAGCCCTTTATATACATAACTCTCAAAGCAATGGGCAAGAGGAGAGAATGGTGCGAACGGTAAAAGAAACTTTAAAAAAATCTTTTAAAGCCTGAGCGGAAATCTCTTGATAAAGAAGATCGATTGGAATTATTTTTATTTAACTACAGAGATACACGTGCCTCAATTGATAGTGAATCACCTTCTGATAAAGTTTTCAAGAACAAACCAAAAACAATCATAGATTTGCTTCATCCTAAGCACAGATACAAAGATAAACCACAAATGAATGAACAATAAGAAAATATCCATGTAAACTCTTAATCCGATGAAAGTGGACTGTTTGACAGTTTCAAAAATTTAATTCAAGGAGACAAGGTCTTTTATAAAAATCCAAGAATGCATGAAATCGAAAATGGGTTGAAGCGAAATACGTTAAAGGAGTCTCTAAAAATGTATTTCAGGTCGCCGTTGAGGGATCACTGTGAACGCTCACAGAAATCAGCTGAAATCATTTCCAGCAAAGAAGACTAAAAACAACGTGATGACTTTTTTTGGCAGGGAGGGTCCCAGGATGGTCTCAGAGGACGATGAAGATGGATGGATTCCCGGACCTTTTGAGGCCGGCAGTGAAGAAGAGAACGGATGGAGAACATCTTAACCTGAGGCGTTCAGAACGTTTAAGCGAAACGAATCATATATGAAATAATCCCCTATTTCATGTATGATTCTTGATCATCGTGGATCGATGATGGTTAAATGTCGAATGATGATTGAACATCCTGTAACTCCAAGGCCCGAGCAAGACACGTACGCGTCGCCCAATAAGTAAGGGCTTGTAAGTGATTTTGAGACATTTTTTCGGCGCTTTGTAGAAAATCTCCTCAGTTTGCTGGACGACCACCTATTGGAATTTATGCAATGTGTGTTAGACGACGATATTTTGTCACCCTGGGAGGAAGTAAAAGAACTTCTAGACTAGATAAAAAGCCTTCATGCTGGTGTGTTGCCAATAGGAAGGTTTTAGGCAGATGTGGGAAAATTCATTAATTTTGGATGTACATTGTGATGATTTAAATTTTCAAAATTCGAATGTGAAACTAGATACACGTTTTAATTTATGCTTAGTAATTTTTGGGAGCTGTAACAAATCTTAGACTACGAATTGAACAACCGAAATTACAAAAGCTATCAGAAATATCATAGTTAATCAAATCTACGGGACGAACAATGGATCCGGAGCCAGAGTCTCTGGAGCCACTTTTTGTTGAAATTGAAACGCCATGTACCCCGAAAGTTTAAATAAAAATAAAAGGTAGGTACCTACTAATGTTTTAATGAAAGAGTTGATACAACTTCGGAACAATGAACAATAAATAAATGTCAAATTATAAAGTTAAGTCCTTCTTCGTCTCCAGAGTTAAACTTATCCTAAATTTGAAAATCGATGGTATATCATTGCAGTTTAACCTTGAGGTTAAACAATTCAAACATTGATTGAATCCTGTTTCTGGAAGACCTTGTACTTCTTTTAATGGTGAAAATAAAACCATGTGCCAAAGTGCTCAACTCAGTAGTTGCATGGTGCGAGTCGTAAAATCCTAAGTGGATCAATCGTTAAATTGTGACACTTACTCACACAGCGTGGTTCATGAATCAAAGTGTCTCGACAGAACACGCTCGTAAAAAAACGTTGTTTACAAGGAAACCAGGCACAAATAAACATGTTTTGCAGTTGCATACTTGAGAATGAAACTTTTACAACTCGCCGTTGCTTGTTGATATACAAATCAACAAGAATGAATGGGGTTCATTGTATTTTTTTCGCAATTATACAAAAATAAATAATAAATGGATTTTTTTAAAATATGAATGTGGATCTCAAAACTTTAAAAACAGAAATGAAAGTTGTGTTTTGAACTTTTTATTGATGATACGAGATAGATTTTATTCTCATTTTTTCTAAAGAGGCTTCTTCAAAACTGGAGTAAAACACAGTGTTTAAATTGTCTAAATTGTGTGGTACCATCAAAATAATTTTATTTCATTTCATTTACTTCAGCAACTTATATCATCGATGTAGTAGAGATGATTGCGATGTTACATGGAAAAAGATGACAAAAGTGTTCGGTGAGTGGATGAAGGTAACAGGGTGCAGGTGTGATGTGTTTTGAAACGTGTCTCTCTAATAGATTTGAAACCAATCAAAGCTGTAACAGAGTTTCTTTTTTGGAACAAAGAATTTTGGTGAATATCCGTAGTACACCCACAACAAAGCTCCGGTGGGATTTTTTTTCTAACACAACATCGATATTATTCAATTAAATTTTACTTGTTCTTTTTTAGGTTTGGTTTTGGCTTTAGTCGAACTCGAACCTCGAGTAAAACATTGCGTATGTGTTTGTTTTTTTAATAGTTTTTCTTTCGTTAGAACAAGTTGTTTACCAATTGCTAGTACGCGATCTAAATTTAAAGAGTTGTTTTTGTTGTGTTTTTTTTGTTAACCTCCATTCGGAAAGGCGGTTTCCCAAATTTGGTGGTCAAAAATTAGACTCCATAACAATTTTTACTAAGCACTTTTACATTTTTGATAGTTTTTTTCAGTGTTGAGTAACAAATCTTCTTAACAGTTGATTGTTTTTGTTTCGATTAACTCTGGATCATTTGAAATGAAGTTTTTTCAAAGAATATTTTATTTTTAATAAATTGAACTTATTTTTGATTGTTTAGAAAACCTAACGTCGTAGTTATTTGAAATGCTGGTCCCGTCAAAGAAAATTCAACAATAATGAAAAAAAAAATCGAAAGTAACATTTTTAACAGCTCAAATTTGAAGTTAAAAATCCATCCAGATATCAAATTTGTAACTGTACCAGTTAGATCTGTCATCTTTGATTGCTCTTGGAGAGTGACGCACATTACAGAGCGCTTTCATAATCGTCTCTCTTTTGAGTGAACGCGATTCAATAGAGAGAGAAATTCGTGAGTGATCACGAACAAAAATTTGAGTCCAAGCGCACAGCGGTACATTGAATGTTTTTGTTTATATTCCTTAAAAAGATTGGCCTTCTTTGATCAACAAAGTTTTAGCAATAGTTTTGTTTTTTGTTTTCGTTTTCGGTACAATTAGCTTTTGCTTTAGCCGTTTGGGGATTATTATGGATCACTGATAGTTTGTTGCTTGTTAATGCTCTCTAGAACTCTACCATTACTACTACTCTAGTACTGTTATCGTTATTATTTACTCTGTTGCTTTAGATGTTTGCGTTGCTATGTCACATAATAATAGGTAGTGTTATGTTGATTTTTTTTGTTGTGTAAAGTGTCACTTACTACGAGTTTACATGGCTAACGTTTTCTTTAAATAACTATATTTGAATACGCACCTTTCTTGGCTTCGTTAATCTTTGTTATTTACTTTATCAAACCGTTGTGTTTGTTTATATGTTTTTATCATTTTTTGGTATAAGAAATTGTATATAGGCTCTTGTTGGAAATCCAGAAAAATATCATTTATCAAAGAAGTTTTGCGTTTGGTTTTGCTTCTTGCGCTTCAGTAGTAGTACCGTCTTGCTTGAGGGTTTTCGTTAGTTTGTGTGAGAATTGTTTCTGTATTTGGGCTTTGTGGGATCAGTTTCAAGATTTGTTTTTGTTTCTTTTTGTTTTTTTTAAAGGTTGAGTTTCGTTACACTCTGGAGAGACTTAGGGTTTCATTTTGCTTTGTTGCTTGATTATAAAATTGTAGGGTCCAATTGGTATTCACTTTCAATATACTTTTGCTTAATTTTAGAATAGTTTGTTTACAATCATTCCTTTAATGTGTGGTTTCCTCTGTTTGTGTTTATGTCGCTGATTATGATTTGATTTGAACGAACTTTTTTTTGGTTACAGGATTTATACTCAATGCTATATTTGCTGTTGTTGTTGTCTTGATGATAAAAATACGTACATCTATAAAATTGATATCAGAGTTTCTTGCTTTTCTTCCGTTCTCTCTTTTTGTATCTCGTCTCCTCCGACTTAACGATAAGAATGTTCAATATGCATGCAAATGTTCTTAAATGTTTATGTGGTTGTATGTGTGAGTTTTTTCTCTGGTTTATCTTCCCTCGTAACAATTTCGATTAAAATAGGGTTGGATTCAACACATTAATGTGTAGAGTGCAAACGGAAAATTACTCTGGCTGCCTATCGCCGATGTCGTTTCGCTTGGGATCAGGTGAAGCCCGCTTCGAGGTTCACTTTTTGATCGGGGGCAGCTGCTCGCTGACGGTGATGCTGAGTCGTCTGATGTTCGGTTTGTCGTAGTCCTCCATGGACATTCCCCGGGACAGCCGCCGGGCTCCCGGGGTTCCGTCGTTGGAGCCGCCGGAGCTTGTCGAGAAGGCTCGGCTTCTGTCAACGCCCGGCATAGCAACTGAGGTCAGTAGACCTTGGCCCTTGCAGAACAGCAGGATCGATTGGGCAACCTTGGCGGGCTGGAAAGAAAAAAATGGCGAATTCAGTTACGTTCACGCTCCTTTTTTGGTACTCAAAATTAAGTTTGACCGTGGTTCAAAACATTGTTCGATTCTATGAACTTCAAGTTGAGTTCCACTTTTCCTCCTTGCGATGGTTCAAACCGTAGTTTGAACTGCGAACTCAAAACTAATGCCATTTTTACCGAACTGCATTTTGGGTTGCTACGAATAAAGGCATGAAAAAAGCTCAAATTGAAATCCGGCTGAAGAACTTAGATTTGAGTCGGAATTTAGTTTTGTGATTGCCCAGCCGAACTCAAAGTTGAGAGCTGTCACTGAAGTGCTGTTTTGAACCAAAACAACTTAATATTGAGTTTAAAAAATGGAACGTGTTTGCATTTTTTTTTTATCAGGATTAATTATATGTATATAATAGCGCCAGCACTAAATTTTACTTCGGAAGTCCGGACTTCCGACTTCCGACAAGGAAAAGCGAAGTACTAGATTGTCGGAAGTCTGTGTTTGGTGCCATTTCACCAGCGACCTTTTCTAACAATTTTATGTAAATTCACAATAATAGGTGGAGCGAAAATAAAGTGCTTAACTTCAACGTAGCAATAATCTAATCTAGTCATTCTTGTTTTTCATGAAAAAGCCACAATGACAGATTTTCAGAAATATTATTTTTAAAGGAAATTATTGATTTAAGAGTCTTGAAATGTTCTGATGAAATGATCTTCATTAAATTCTCTATCATTTACAGACACTAAATTAGGGTTACCAACATTTTTGAATCTCCAGATGCAATGGTTTCGCAAAAACTCAACTAAAATTAGGTGTAGATGATCCCAAATCGACTCAGCTTGTTGAAGAGGTACTTACAGCATCAGCCAGCACATCACCGGCGCGTTCCACCTTCAGTAGGGTAACCTTCTCCTTGTTCAGGTCCTTGTACAGCTTCTCCACCACACCGGCATAAGGGCTCATCACTCCGGTAATCAGCAGCAGATCTACTTTGCAGTTTTTCAGCGGCAAATCCTTACGGCTGCGAAGTGAAAAAAAAAAACGGTAAAAAATCATTCCATTAGAATTAGAACCCTTAGCCAAACGACTGAAAAACGAAACTAATCCGATACAAAAAAGTAAAATCCCTGGAACTTACCTGGTAAATGCTTTCACATATTGCTTCAAATTCTTGCTGTTGAGCGAACTGTGCAATCGGCTCTGGAATTCGGTGACGATTTTCTCCTTGTCCGGATTGTCACCCACCAGTTGCTGTTGAGGATTGGTTGGGAAAATGGAAAGAAAAAAAATCATTTAGAAGTTGTTTTGCTTAAAAAAAAAGATCTAGGTTTAGTTCAACGAAAACCACTCTTTAACAGCAAAACGTCTAAGCAAGGGAGTTTTTATTAAAAAGGGCTTTACGGCAAACTTCAAACAACTGGAAAGTGAACCACTTTATCTAGGAAGGAGTTTAAAAGTTTATAGGTGAATTGCTAGAACAGTGAGGAGTGAACGTTATTTCATTTACAGTTTGAGCATCGAAGAACTTCTAGTGATAGAAACTGCCGATTTTTTTTCTACAATTGGATACTAAACTTTTTTAAAGATGATTTAACCAATATCCGTTAACCTAAATAGTCGGCAGATCATATTCCCAGTTTTAGACTAGATTCTTATTCAAAATACAGATTAAAAATATTTTAAATTTAATTTCTGTTTCGAAATCAGAAATCAAAAGATAGCTAAATGAAACAGAAGGAAGATCGTCAATCTGAATAAAAGTTTCTCAGCCATCGGTAACAGTATCCCGACTTAGAGCAGAAAATAGCTCATTAAGAATCAAGATAGGGTCATCAACCATTTACTTGAGGATTTGTCATTTTAACTTGGAGAATCACGGTGTGACCGAGCTTTCTTTGGGAATAAATTAGAACTTAGAGCCAACCTACTAAGCTGAGCTGAAAATACATCGCGAGTTCCCAGAGGCTTTAACGGATTCATGACTCAGCTAATTAGTGTGGGAAACCGATGGTTTCGCTAAGAATACACAAGAGGAAAGTTCGGAAATTGAGATGCTAGATAAGAAATAAGGCCTCCGGCCGTGGGGTAGTTGCATTAGCATCGTTGACCCATGTCGTAAAAGGCGACTAAATAAAGCAAAACTACCCTACCTCGCCCTCTCCTACGCAAACGAACTCGTATTATGCTCTTGGAATAGATTGGAACCATCCCCCTTCTAATGATAACACATGCAACGGAAATAGATTATACAAACGGAACTGATAGAAATCCCTCTTATGAAGACACATTAAACGAATATGGTCTAACTAAGCTAACAGAGCTGACGGAACCCCTCTATGGATGACGAAATTTACAACGAGCTCGGACTTTTTTAACGAAACTTATTGGATACCAGGACCCAGAGTGCCCAAAATGTACCGCTCATGGAGGCGCGGAAACACCTTCATGCAAAAGACCGTGCTGATGAAGTGGAAGGCTGGCGGGTCGAAAGTGTGTTAGTCGTAAACGGTAGCCTGTGAGGCACCATGACATACTCTACAGTAATGAAGTCCTTGCTGCGCTAAAGCAGGGCACTAACGAAGTGCACCGTATATTTCTCTAGCTATTCGTGGGACTAAAAATGAATATAAACAACAACAACTTCAAAAACAGAAGGAACTTCAAGATAACTGACGTTAGTTCGCACGAAGAAGGAGAAGGCAGAAGAACGTAGACGGGGGTATTTGCTAAGCGAGGACTCCTTACGTGCTCTTCGTAACTATAACAAGCACAAGCGTCTTTACAACTGAGGGCATTTCTTCAGAGCAACTAGCCAGGGCTGTTCGGAATATTTTACCTCTAGGTTCATCTTTGAATGGATTCCTAATTGAAGATGCAGCCATCTTGAAAGCGACAGCAAAGTTGAAAAATTCAACCTCTACGGGCCCGGACGGTATACCAGCAACCTTTTGCTGACTCCTATCAAATAAATTTTCAATCATCGCTGGACAACGCAATTTTTCCCTCACTGTGGAAGGAAGCTTATATGTTTCCTGTCCACAAAAAAGGGGACAAGCGAGATGTTAGCAACTACCGTGGGATATCAGCTCTATGCGCGATATCCAAACTCTTTGAACTGGTTGTTATGGATCCTGTTTTCTCGTTCTGCAAGCCTCACATTTCCAACGACCAGCATGGATTCATGCCTAAACGATCCACAACTACCAACTTACCGAGCTTCACATCTTTCGTTCAAGACTGCTTTGCCAGGAAGACCGAAACTGACGCCATTTACACTGATCTCTCTGCTGCGTTTGACAAGGTGAACCATGATATTGCTATTGCAAAGCTCGGATGCTTAGGATTCTGTGGATCTCTACTGGATTGGTTCCGGAGTTATCTAACGGGACGAAAATTATCCGTTCGAACTGGTGAATCCTTTTCCAGGCTATTCCCTGCCCCCTCAGGTGTGCCCCAAGGAAGCCATTTAGGACCGATAATTTTCGTAATCTACTTCAATGACGCACTCACGCTTCTTGACGGACCAAGACGACATCGACTTTTTACAGCAGCAATTTTCCGTATTTGCTCACTGGTGCGACATTAACTGCCTGCCGTTGAACCGCAGCAAATGCTTGGTTATATCATTTTCCCGTAAGCGGCTCACTCTTCATGCTGAGCACATCCTTGGAAGCGATACCATCACCCGAGTCGAACATATCAACGATCTAGAAGTTATTCTCGATCAACGGCTGAAGTACAAGACTCACACGAACTATGTTAGCTTAGCTTAGCTTAGCTTGTTTGACTACTCATATCCACCTTAAATCATTGAACCCGAAATGCTTCTCTTACATTGTTATCCTAATATTATAATTTTTTGATTATTTGAAACAAAAAACATATAGAATACATTTCGAGCTCCATGATCGCTGGCGTGGCTAAGTAGAACGACTTCCACATCGCCAATGGTTGCTACTCCGTGATTGATCGAGGCCATCAATTTTGTGCAAGGGCCAAAAGAATGCAGCTTGGGATTAGCAATTCATTCTCAATGCACAAAACTCATGCTCTCCCTTTAAAATATGATCAATAACGGCGCCGGCCACGTACTAGTAGTCAATGAGGGATGAAGGAAGGATTGGAAGTAAGATACTTTTTAGGATCAACCGTAAATCTGTTATTCAAGTTTTCTTAAAAAGCTTGTTTTGAAAAACTCTGAAACAATTATAAGTCAGTATCACCAGCTATAGAAACCGTCTATACGTCTGCGAATCTATATTCAAGTATCTCAGGAATGGTTGTGTTAATAAGGGAGAGGTTTGAATCAGGAGCCATTTTTGGAAAATGGTGCGATCTTCGTTTTACCTACACCTCCTATGCTTCTAGACATTTCCTTAGAAATCTCCTATTGATACCTACGGACTATGGTGTATTATTAATTCCAAAATCCAAAAAAAATTAAGAACACTCAAATAATTAGAAAAGCAATCATTTAAATTTCTCACAAGCTAGCTGTTTCTCTCATTAAAATCTCTATAACATAATGGATTTTCAAACCGACAACAATGTGAAAAAAATGTAAAAAAAAACACATTTAGTTTAATTTCACATTTATAAAATGATGAAAAAGATTTCGAACATTAAAACTGGATGCATCAGAATTAATAGAAAAAAATGTCAAAATTGTTTGATAAAAATAAAGATTATTCGATTTTAAAAACACGTTTGAAAATATATCTGGATAAAATGCATCCTTTATATTTCGAAATAAATTTCTAAATTGCTATTTATTGATTAGTAACAGTAACATGACAGAAATAATATCCTGAAGCTATAAATAGAAAAATGTTCATGAAGGTTCTCTGTGCTCATGAATCTTGAAGAATTTTTTCACGCAAAAAAGTTACAATACTACCTTGTTTACATCCAGTTTTTGAAATTATTATTTGATTATTTGACTGCATAAATCAAGCAGTTTACTGTGGGAACGCCTAATATATAATTGAAAAAATTACAATTGCACACAATTTCATCGGGAAACATCCCTTGTGAAATATTTCGTAACTTGTTTAGAATCATCTTACTGCTATATTTTGTTAAGAGAAATTCGTCAGAAACATGATAAATCAAATCAAATGAATAGAAATCATAAAAAAACACTTAGCTGAAAATCCATCGGCAGTCATCTCGAAAGTCTACGTTCGTCTTGGATTGGAATTTCCAAGATAGGCTCGCAGGGCGTTGTTCCAGTACTGGTTGCATCGAATCATCAGAATTTATTTTTGCATTTTTGCACAACTGTAGTTGAAAAATCACACCTAAACTTGTTAATGCCACTTTATATGCACTGTAATTCATTTATAATGTCTATGCACAATTTAACGCATTTTTGGCTATTTGAACTATAATTTTAGAAAATTTTCACGGAGCACGAAAAAATTGCGTCCGATATCAAAAATTCATGGCCAACTCTCAAGACTCACACGAACTATGTTGTTGACAAAGCTTCTAGAAACCTTGGATTCCTGTTTCGCATGGCCAAAGACTTCAAAGATGTGTACTTCCTTAAAAGTCTTTATTGCTGCATAGTTCGTTCCATCCTCGTGTACGCATCAGCTGTCTGGTGCCCCTTCTATCAGAACGGAGCTGAACGAATCGAAGCTATCCAGCGGCGCTACGAAAATCGTTGCCGCCTCATAGACTTGGATACGCTTCAAGTTCTTAGGAACGCCCCAAGCAACCAAAAGTCACATATTTACTTGAATGAAGGCATTGAAAGTTACATTTTGGCTGACAAAGAGAATCAACTGCCCAATTCCCTTTAGTGAACTTTATGTACTCATTAATGAACTTGAAAGTTGCAACAGTGATTAATATGTACGTTGTATGTGACTTGTTCTGCCCAATTCCCATTAGTGAACTATATGTACTCATTAACGAACTTGAAAGCTGCAAAAGTGATCTATACGTACGTTATACGGGACTTAAGTCACATAAAGGGCACAAAAGTGCTCAATACGGGATTTGGTAAGTCACATAAAGGGCACAAAAGTGCTCAAACGGGTATTGATAAGTCACAAAAAGTGCATCGATGTGCTTTCAAAATCAAGTCACCTCTTCGAGTTTTAGTTTCAGTTAGAACAACTTCTAGGTGTGGTCTCGTGGTAGCGTGTTCGATTCTCACCACGTAGGTCGGGGTTCGATCCCCAAGCCGGGCAAGTTTTTTTTCAATAAGTAATTTTGTACTTGAGTGACCATTCTGACGCGATATATCGAGGAAATGTAGGAAAGAAGCAATTGAGCAATTTGTAGAGTTTGAAATCCGGCACGTGGCATCATGGCGGCACAGGCACAGAACACAGTAAATAATCGAGAGAAGGTGATATGAAGCGAAGCCAACGGTTCAGCTGAGATAGAGAGAGATTTTTTTGCTCATTTTGCGATTTTTCGGAAGCTGAATTAAGAGGCCGCTGGAAGCTGAATAGAAGATCATTAAGACTTGTTTTGGAACTTGAAAGTATCAATTAGAACTTAAATTTTGAGCTGCATAGAACGTACTTCATATCAATGATGGGGCTGAGTAAGCGTGTTTGTACCTGTTTTATGGGACTTTTGGTTGCTTGGGGCTACTCGAGCTCTGGTTGTGGCTGACCTGCTGACATCGAGAATAGACTCTCCCGCGCTGCTGGAAGCTGTCCCTCTTAGTGTACGACCTCGAGGATTAAGAAACCAGCATTTGCAGCTTTACGTTCCCATTCGTCTGAACAACTATGGGGCCAACAGCGCTTTTATCGAAATCTTAAAAAACTTTTAATCGTTTTTCTGAGCATTTTGACTTTGACGTTTCGAGAAATGTGTTCCGAAGGAAAATATTAGACGTGTCCAGAACTGTGACGAGTGGATTTTAATTTTAGAAAGTTATTTAGAATTAAGTTATCATTTGGATCAACATGCAAATAAACAAATAAACAAATAAACAAAGTAGTAAAGGAGCTAGGTAAGGAGATAAGCAGGGAGGTTGACAATGCCTCAGTAGTTCCCAGCAAAAGGAGCGGGTCCCAGTCGCAGGAAAAGGTTCACCAAGGGATATGGCTGCGGAGAAGGATCTGGAGGAAACAAAATTGGTTGCTTCTCAAGGACCTTCAAAGGATTCCAAGCCAAGAACAACTGTGAAAAGTGATCGCAAATCCTCCGTCGTAATCGATTCCTCCAAAAAGGAGGATTACGGACTACGAGGATGCCGATGCAGAAAGTAGTGCTTGAGGGTAGCAAATGGTTCTTAATAGAAAGGTGAACGTGAAAAGAAAAGTCGTCCTGAAGCCAGAACCACCCCCAAAACCCAAACCTCAACGGGGGATGCCCTTATCGTAGAAGCGAAAGAAGGCACGTATGCTGACCTGTACCGGAAGCTACGCGCAGAGCCAAAGTTATCTGCTCTTGGCCAGAGCGTCACCATAACAAGACGCACCCAAAAAGGCGAAGTGCTCTTCGAGCTAAAATAAAAGACTCGGCGGTAAAGAGCGCCAATTTCAAGGATCTTGTTGAAACCACCTTATGCGATGAAGCGACTGTCCGAGCGCTATCGCAGGTCGCATCTATTGAATGCAAGGACTTAGATGAGTTTACCACTGCAGATGGGCTCGAGAAAGCACTCTCCAGCATACCTGCCATGAGAAACGAATCAGTAGCTATAAAACTAAGAAACGCGTACGGTGGAATGTAGATTGCGACGATTCGTCTCTCATCAACAGCGGCCAACACGTTACTGACGATAGGGAGTGTAAAAGTTGAGTGGGGCACTTCAGAACCGCGCCCAGGATATCGACACAAATGTAATGCTGCTTAGACTTTAATCACCAATCCCAAAGCTGCAACGGACCCGAACGGTCACGATATTGACGCTAGATATAACAAAATTCAACCGAAATGCACGCTGCAGCAGGCGGATGACAACGCCCACGAAACTGTCGGCTAGGACTGCCTGGCATACAAAAAGGCAAGGCAATCCAGTTAAATTAGAAGTAATCCAGCTAAATCTAAACCATAGCAAGGTTGCACAGCTTCTGCTAGAGCAAAGGTAGGCGAAAAGAAATGCGATGTAGTGCTATTGTCGGAACCAGACAGAGTTGGAAATGGTAACTGGGCAGCAGATAGGCCTCGCTTAGCTACTGTCTACGTCACGGGGCGTTTTCCCATTCATGAGATAGTGACAGATTCTTGGAACGGATTCGTGATTGCAAAAATTAACGGCATCTTCTTCTGCAGCTGCTACGCTCCACCAAGATGGACGATTGGTGCCTTCAACAATGCTAGCTGGGAAGCTATTGCCAACGCACTCCATAAGATGCGTGTTCCGATACCCTCCTCAGGATAATAGGAAGCTTTTTTGAGAATCACGTCTTGACCTACGAAACCGAAACCGGGTAACAATCTACTGCATTAACAGCAGGTGTTCCACAGGTTTCCATACTTGGACCTGTGCACTGGAATGTCATGTATGATGAGGTGTTAACGCTGAAATTACCAGCAGGCGTGCAGACATTTAGTCGGATTTGCAGACGGATATCGTGCAAAACAATCGAGAGGGTAGAAGACCTTGCAACGGTGTCTGTAGAAAGGGTTGGCATCTGGATGGAAGAAGTCAAGCTTCAGACAGCCCACCATAAAACCGAAGTAATACTCGTAACCAACAAAAGAGTTGTGCCGCACAAGGAGATTACTGTCGGTCCAAAGAGTAGCAAGAGACGTCTTCTTGCGAGCGCGGCACTATAGAAAATACGACACTGAGGAGCGGTCTGGAGCTCTGCTATAGAGGTGCAGCTGAACAGATACACATTACGGAGCACTGATCGGCTGATAGCCATGCAAGTTTGCTTTCTCTCTACGAACGAATATACGAATATTTAACTCAAACGTCAAATCCGTAATGTTTTACGGGTGTGAAACTTGGTGCACATATGCGGCGACGACACGTGAAAACTGCATGTTTTTGTGAATCGCTGAATGCAGAGTATCATCCGCGCTTGGTGGCCTCAGTTGCCAGATCTCAAATAAGGAACAACATCGCCGGTGTCATCATTCAAAGGGTGCTAGAAATCGAGATTCGGGAACGTAAGTGGAGATCAATTGGTCACACGCTTCCAAGAGATGAGAACGAGATTTGCAGGGAAGCGCTTGAATGGAATCCAGACGGACATCAAAGAAAAGGCAGACCCAGAAACTCGTGGCGGCGCTGCCTAGCCGCTGAAATCCGAATTGTCAGCGAGAATCTTGACTGGGACCGAGTGAAGACGCTGGCTCCGGATCATCTAGAAAATTCTGGATGGGGAAACGTATAGGTAATGATCTTTTTTTTTGTCGCCAGCCAGATCGCAATAGTACAGATGCTCATTACTTGATAATTGGGCGTGTTGGGAAGGTTCTTGTCCTTGGGAACCACCTGCACGTTGTTGGCGGCGTACCACTCCATGGCCTTTTTACCGTAATGGCAAGATGCCAAATCCGGCCAAAATAGTACGGAACAACCGTGTTTCTTCAGGAAAGGCAGTAGACGTTTATTCAAACACTCTTTCACGTAAATTTCTTGGTTGACAGTACCGGGAGCTATGAAAATGCTGCTTTTCAAGCCACAGGTACAGATGACTTACAAAACCAGATATTTCTTCGCGAACTTTGACAGTTTCATATGCTTGAAAATATCTGCTACCTTTCCCCTTCCTTTTGCCGTATAAAACTCCTGTTCCGGAAGCTGCTTGTAATCGGCTTTGACGTAGGTTTCGTCGTCCATTACCACGCAGTCAAACTTCGTCAGCATCTTCGTGTACAGCCTCCGGGATCGCGCTTTGGCCGTCGTATTTTGTTTATCATCGCGATTTGGAGTCACTACCTTCTTGTAAGTTGATAGTACGGCTCGTTTTTTGGCTCGATGCACGGTTGTAGACGATACCCCCAGCTTATTTGCGGCAGGTCGGAGAGAGAGGTTAGGGTTTCGCTTGAAACTACCAGCAACTCTCTTTGTCGTCTCAGCGGCTTCCGGTTTTCGATTTCCTTCCGATCCAGACTTCCAGGCTGACGACAAACGTTCCCCAAACACTTTAATTACATTTGTAACGGTTGATATGGCAACTTTTAGCGATTTTGCCAGCTTGGCGTGCGAGTAGCTTGGATTTTCGCGATGCGCGAGCAAAGTTTTGATACGCTGCTGTTCTTCCTTGGACGACATTTTGACAACTGGAGAGTGAATTCCAAAATCAAAATAGGAGCAACATTCTACACACACACACACACACACACACCTTCAAAATGAGGGGTGTTCAGGTTTTTTAAATGCAAAATTGAAAGAAATACGTCAAGTTGATATTGACCAAATTTTGACCGTATCACCCTTTAATGAGATTTTATGTTTGCTGGGAAAAGTTTGATTTTCTTTTAAAATTTGACAGATGATTTTTTTTTCTGATTAGATGCGTATCGGAAAAGAAATGACCGAGTGCACCCGTTTGCATTTTCTTTAATCTAAGTATTAAAAGTGCTGGCACCAAAAGACATCCTTTTAACTTTTGGAGAACGGATTGAAGAGAATGTTTGTCGTGCAGTTTGGCTTTGTGCATAAAACTGCGTCGATTTACGGTCATTTTCAAAATTCTCAAACCCTAAGGTCTTTAAAGCTTCGATTTGAGGCAACACCTATCCATGATCATTTCAAGAATTTAAAAGTTAACATTACTTTCAAATTCTGTTAAAAATAACGAATAAGTTTTGAACCAAATTAAAGCTTTTTAGACCTCAGGAATTCGAAAATAACCTCAAATTGATTTAGTCTACTGCATTGGACTGAGTCGATTTGGGGTCATTTTTGAATTTTTCTAACCTTGGTGTTAAAAAAGTTTCGTTTTGGTTCAGACTTTATCCATGATTATTCTCAAAATTTTTAAGTAAAGTTTACATTAGTGGATTTGAACTTTGAGGTTTGTATGGAAAATTATATACATACAAAAATAATAAACATAATTTTTTATTCTCCTATGCAACCAAGCCTGCTAATGGTTTTTTTTGCTAGTTTTTAAATTTTCTAAAGGAATTTTCCACTGAACAGCTGTCAAAGACCGCAACTTCGTATCTTATTAGGCAAAAAAGTTATTAGTTGTTGAATGGAGGCATGTCATTTCGCATTAAAAAACAATAAATTCCATTGACATCACTGCTGGTGCCTCGTGAAGTATTGCATGAAAAGTAGGCACACAATACCTCGCTAGGAGCCCAGCAGTGATGTCAATTGATTTTTTTTTATGCGAAATGACATGCCATTTAATCATATAACACCTAATAACTTTTATGCCTAATAAGATACTAAGTTACGGTCTTCGACAAAGTTGTTTAGCGGAAAATTTTCTTTAGAAAATTAATATATAAGCACAAAAACCATAAGAAACAGAAGAAACCCCATGCAAACCTCAAAGTTCAAATTTACTCATATAAACGATACTTGTAAATTCTGCAAAAATCATGGATTAGTTTGAACCATAAGGAATCTATTTAGACCCCAGTGTTTGAGAAGTGAAAAAATGATCCCAAATCGACTTAGTCTATTACAGCATAGTCTCAATTTCTTAAAGTTTTTTTGTGAAACAAATCTAACATCCTCTAAGCTAAACAAATCGTTGGAATAATTTCTGCAATGATTTTTTAAATGAAGGTGATGTGGAATTGTGCTGTTTGCTATTTACAGTGATAAACGTTTGAAATATAAAACCTGCAATTTTTTTTAATTAAAAAAAACAATTTTTTTAATGAACGTTACAATACTTGGTTATAATTAGTATTCATCGTTACCCATCTTATACGAGGTTTTTATCTTCGAACATGTTTCAAAAACGAAGTTAACAATTACAACTATTTTTCTAGAGTTATTTTCTTTCTTATAAGATGTCTGAAAACTTGGAGGTTTAGTTTGCTTCTGACTGATTATTAGTAAAGTAAAATCACACTTTCTTCTTCTACTTTTGAAGAACTTTTCCAATGTACTAAGTGGTTCAGGGATACTACCAACCCTCAACAGGGGAGGAAGCTAAGCAAGGAATCTATGAGGGCATGAATGAGTGATGATTCTATGCAGCAGCAGCTAGAACTAGATAGAACTTTTCGTTCGCATGCTTCTAAGTGCAGGCTTTGCACAGAACAAGCTTAGGCCATACAAACACTGGAAAATACTAGATAGCTAGAAAGCCAGACGGGAAAAAAATCTAACCACTACCGGAGTTAGAGTAGGAGTTCAACCATTTCCTGTATAGATGTAACAGGCTAGGGTGACAATCGATTAGTTTTTTTTCGGATCTAATTTATTTACGATTCAAATCAATCCCTTTGTTCATATTGTCTGACTTACTACAAGAAAAAAAAATTATACAATAAAATCTCTCCAAACAATTGTCACCCTAGTATGACTAGTGATCAGCCGGAAGCTAAGAAAACAGCGCTTGGAAGCCGCAGAAAGCTCATAAGTTAGAGACAGCTTTACACATAGCTAGAGAGATAGGTTGCTTGAAGCACTTTGGCACTCTAGAACATTTCCATCATCTGGTTGCTTCATCATATCATTTTTTTACCAGCAACTGGCTTCGATTAGGAAAATTGGAAACTAAAGAAAGTTCACACATGCCAGATGGCAGCAGAAAAGGAAAGCTAGAGCAAGGTTGTAGGTAAACAGGACGAAATAACGACAAATCTACGTGTTTGGCAGTGCAGTTCAATGCAATGTTTTATGCTCAATGTACCTCAGAGAAGATCTAGCCTCCGGAAAATGGGACAGAAAATGCGGTTGGAGTTGGAGAATCAACATCATCATCATCATCAATATCATCATCGTCATATCGTCATCATTGACCGAGATCCAGATTTTTCATTTGGTACAGTTGTTGAGAAAGGTTGATATTATTTTTCAACGTTTTACATATTGGCGATGTGGGCGAGCAATCGAAATCGCTCGTTTGGAGTGGATTCAACTCAAGATATTTTTGGGTATGTGGTTTTGTTATGACTTTTTTTTGTTGTTTTCGAAATGAAAATGTTGTTTTTCTTGCATTTGTCATTTTGTTTGTACGATTTTTGTTGTTTTTGTGTGTTTAACGAAAGATGAAGTGAAACAGAAAAGTGCATCGACGTGCATAAGGGATACCGTGATGAGAAATATTTGGGACACAGCGTCATTTTGAGTGGATTGAAACTGAAGGAAGAATACTATCATGTCTGACATATTTTATACCATTGATTCAATTTCAAATATTCGGAAGAACGAATGAATTTAACGAATCAATTGAACAAATGCTTTCAAATGCTGATTGGAATTTCGAACTCTTCATTTGATAACGTTTCCCTTATATTAGAATGTTCATCTGAAACACTAAATCTCCTGTTAGATAAGGATGTCCTTTGAGCATGGTCCTTTTTCGCTTATACGTAGAATCCAAAATATGTTAAATAAATCGATTAATTGATGCTCAATAGATTGTTGTTTTGTTAAAGTTATTGCTGATATAGATGGCACGTGTCACGCATACGTCGTTTATTCGAAATAATTTTGAATTTTATAAAGCTCTAAGAGCTCTTAAATTTTTTCAGCATTTATGCTAAGATAAAAATAATTATTACCAAATTACAATTTATGACTTTCAAAAACTGTGTTTCAGAGGACCTCATTTGATAAAAGAAGTAGAGAATAAAAAGGTGACCCTGTTAATAAAACTTTCCGTATCACGAGTGAACAATGTTCAACAGATTAGTTGAAAATTTACATTTTCGCTTTGTTTACTCAGTAAACGCCATTTGAATCTCGTACAACAATTTTTGGTTCTTAATATTTATATTTTGTCGAAAATTTGGCATGACGCTCATGTATTTCCTCCAGAAAATAAGTTAATTGCCAAAATCATACAAATGTGTTGTAATTTTATTTGGAAAAACTGGAATGAGACGATTTGAGCTCATTTTTTAAATTTCTCAAACCCTGAGGCTAAAAACTATATTTTGATCTAAAACTCATTCATCCTGTTTTTGCAGAATTTTTAAGTAACGTTTACATGAGTTAATTTGAACTTTTATGTTTGTATCGGAAAATTGAATATTTTGTTCTGAAACATCATCATCATTTTTGTTTCTTCTGTAGAACCCAGTTTTCGAATGGTTTTTGTGCCGCAATTTTTTCGTACCTTATCAGACAAAAATAGTTATGAGCTGTTGCAAAGATTTTTTCCAAATATGATACGAATTTACAGTCTTCGATAAACTTGTTCAGCATAATTTTTTTTTACTGGCAGAAAAACCATTCGAAAGCTCAGTTCTACAGACGAAACAAAAATTATGATGTTTTTTAAGAACAAAATAATCAATTTTTCATACAAACATGACAGTTAAAACTAACGAGACTAATGTAAACGTTACTGATAAATTTTGCAAAAAATCGAGGATGATTTTTAAATCAATACGAATTTTTTAAGACCCCAGAGTTTCCAAAAAATCATAAATGATTTCAAATTGGTGGCTTATTTTTTTATATAATAGTTTTGCTTAAGCAATGCATGAATAAAAAAAGTTTTTTTTTTTGTAATTTTAGCACTATTTGAGTATCCGTGTCTAAGTTCTTTTACATAAATAGTTTTTCGTACATAAGAGTAACTTAAACTGACATACTTTAAAAAACATCCTTAAATCAATTAAATTCTAAGCTGAATATTCTTTAACAAAGCTTTTAGTAACGAAATAAGCTGCTTACTTTTACCAATGGTTGAAATCTTTGAATATACTCCAGAGGCTAGTAGATTTAGTTTATTCGATTTAGGTGTAAACTAAGTTTTTTAAATCTACAAAAAATCTTCCAAAAAAAGCTTTATTCTTTGCTCAAATCAAATAAATCAACCAAACTCTTGAGCAAATTTATATATTTTAGCCATCGATGTAAATCAATAGAAATTTCAAAAGTTCAATTCTTGTAAACTTTATCCAAACATAAGATTTTAGTTTGGAAATTGGCTTATGGGAAAACTACAACATTAATAATCTTCAACTATTGACTAAGAAAATATTGCAGATTTTGTTTAATTGAAGATTACATGTTTTGTATCATCAAATATTTTTCCTTAATAATCAATTAAATACTTGTTGGTGTTTGGAGGTTCTTGTATAAAACAAAATTAGCTAAATATACTAACATTCTACTGTAAACATATCAATTTTGATTAAAAATTTAACTTTTCAATAGAATTCACAATAAATATTATCAGTCTCCTTTCTGTTGCGATTTAAATTCGTCAACGAAACATTAATCTTGATATTTTTATCTCGATTGTACAATTCATTTTCCAGCTTAATCAGAATCTGACTTTTAAATTTACAATCTGAATCTATCTAAACCTGAATTCAGAATTTAAACTTTGAAACTGTTTCAAAAGTTCCAAAACGATTTCTGTAATATTTAAAAAAAAACCAGATGCAAACAGTGAATTTTGTTTCAAGAATCTGAAATTTCAACTTCAATGTTTTTGGTTTCAACCTGAATTCATTATTTCAATAATTTATTTTTAATCCAATTTGTACTTCTGGAAAAAATATGAATTTCAAATAATGAACCCGATTATGATTTTTCAATTTTGAATCGCCATTATAAAGCTTTATTATGTTTGAATTCAGCAAAAATTAAAATTAAATTTAAGAACTTCGATTCTTAATATGAAACAAAAACTCAGGATGGATTATTACTCTCTTTTTTTTTCATATTCGGAAAATCATCGTTTAAACATATGAGGCCTTTAAAGCCAAAGGGGTATAAGTGACAAAATGGTCGATTTTGAGTTAATGATGCCAAACGATTTTTCGCTTTGATGGCTGATTTTTTCAGATTTTTAGAATTTTATTAACAAATTTTTACATGCGGAAGAAAAATACAAATTTTTGAAAAATATATGGGAAATGGTCAAACACAACAACTTTAAAGCGTGTTTTCTCGAAATAAGCTTTTATGCAATTATACCACTTTGGCTCCAAGAGTTTCGAAAATCATGAATCAAATCATCAGTTTTGAAAAAAATCATGAATTCAAGTTTCAAAAACATGATAATTTCATTAAAAATTCATGATATTCGTAACTAGAATTCATGATTTTTTAAACTGATGTAACCAATTTTGAACCGGAATTTCAAAACAGCTTTTCATTTTCAATTTCTAATGATGGTACCAACTGAAAATAAGAACCCTTAACTAAATACAAAATTATAAATAGGCAAACCGACAAATAATTTGGTTTTGTTAATATGTTGCCAGAACCAACGAAAAGAGTTATATCTCATTTTAAATGAAAACTCAGAACTTAATTTTTATCAACAAGTAAGAAATTGTTGCAGAGATCTGAACCTGGGATCAGTTTTCGAGGTTTTGGCATCAGTTCTGAGTCAAGATTTTTACTCTTGAATAACCTCAATTATCAAAATTTGTTTTGGAATTTCAAATTTTAATGAAGAGTAGAATACCTCGCTTGCTTTTTTTTTGGACCTTCAAAACCCCTCCTCCCCCGTTCTTACGGCCACTTAGCAGGCATCACCCGGAATCGGATAAAGATTCATGATCCAGAAGTTTTAATTTCAACTGTAATTGTTAAAAAAGCTGCAAATTAAAGGCTGCTGGCTAGTAGTTGAAAAAGTGGAAAAAATTACATCAATCGAGTACGAAAGTTTCAGAAAAGGATTCGCGAAAAACGTTGGAATTGTAGAGAAATTTTTGATAGACATTTTAAAAATTATATGGAAAGATTAATCATCGTTATTTAAATTTGTTGCTTAATTTATCGGCTTTATCGGTGAAAAGTGATGTCCTTTTTAGTAGGAACATCTAAAGATTACGATTTTTTTATAGACGGATAGAAAGTTAGAAGAAATGAAAGATGGTGAAAATGAGCTCATTATCTTTACATATTCTTACTAAAAAAGATATCACTTTTTTCGATAAGGCCGATAAATGAAGAAACAAAAATTTGTTTTTTTTTAACATTTGACCACAACATAAACGGATAAGAAAGTTGAGAATTAAAAACAACAAAGAATATGCAAAATTTATTATTCAAAATTCTGTCGGATTCATTATAATAAAAATTTGGAAGTTGTAATTTTGGAAAAAAAATTGAACGCAAACACAATTTGTATTCTGAATTATGAATCTAAAAAAATCAATCTAAGAGTTTAGATATCAAATGAATTAATCAAAAGTGTAAATGGTTCTTAGAATTCTTAATTAAGGTTTATTTTTTTAAATTTATTTTTGTGTAAAAAGAAACGGATTTTTAATGTTCATTTTCAATTTTTATTTTTTTTTGTACTTATAATCTGAGGTTTGATTCTTAATTCTGACCCTGGAATTACTTCTAAATTTAGATAGAAAATCCCATCTCAGTTTACTTTAGATTCAAAATTTTAAATTCCAATTAACCAAAATAAGAACAATGCCAAAATACACAATAAATAAGGCAATGAACTTCTAATATCAATTTCTTACTCATAATTATCACCCAAACTAGAAAAATAATGAATTTTACTGATGGAATAAATCAAAATGTCCAAAACAAACCACAATGAAAGTTTCAAATAAATGATATTTTCGGTAAGTCATTGAAAAATGTTTGAAAATTATGATCCTTATTTTGAACGAAAAATTCGCAAAATAATTTCTAAGCAGCCTAGTTTTCAAATTAAAAATAAATATTTCCAAAACACAAATTTAAAAAAATATGAATTATAGAAAAAATGTCAAATCAAGTGAAAAATAAACCATGATTAATTGGTAGAAAAATGATAACAGTTGTTATTCATTATTAATCTTAATTAACAATTAATTTTCTTCATTTTCAACTGAAAGGTTGATTGAAAAATTCCACTTTAGTGTTTTGAATCTTTAAAAACCACGTGTTGTAATGTGAATTTTTGATCAGTAAAAAAAATTTAAAGGTTTTTGGTTTTAGAACACAAAAATTCAGAATTGAAAAACATAGAAAAAACCGTGCTGTAAAATAAGGTGAATTCAAAATATGAAGATGTAAAATCAAAATATGAAGATGAAAAAGATAAGTATTTTAAAATCAAAGTAGATTTTTTTTCAATTAACATGTTTAACCATTAAAAAATTATTTATAGAATTTTATTGATAACTCAAGGGGTTAAGCATTTTGGTGCTTAAGTATGTGTTAATGATTGATTTGGTGGATTTCACTGCCTGAACTTTTTTGTTTTAATTTTAACAACCACATTTAGTTTTGATAAAATTATAGATATCATAACAAGTATTTTTACAACAACATTTTAAGTATTTTTGAAATTACTGCAGTAGGTTTTGTAGCCAGCACTGATCGATCCGGTGCAAGCGTGCTGCTTATGCGCCACCCTCGAAGAGGGACAGCACACCAAGGTGAAAATGCCCGGCTGAGACTCACTTCAAGGCGAGTCCATATAGTCTTCCCGAAGGATGGAGGATCGAATCAGTCCGACTCCGAATTCACAAAGCCCACAAAACTCGAGAAAATTCTCGGACACACTCCCGAAAATTAACAAAACCTAGAAGATATTCCTCAAAAATCTCGGTACGAGACCACCCATACCTGAATTAATCTTCATAGGAACTACAATTCATTCCGCCCCGAAGAACAAGTGATTTTGGAAGTGGCTGCAGATGTGAGATCATCTGAATTTAATCCGTTACGCGTAGCGATGGGATTCCAAAATTAAATCGACTAAAATTCTTGGTAGAGTTCAAAAGCGATTATATTCTTCATTGAAAAAAGAGTGTATTAATAAATTTGTACAAAGGTGTTCATTCGGTGTATCAATTTAGTTCATTCATGTTATATGTATACATATGTATTTCCTACTCTCTACCTATCTCTTGTGCGTGCGTTTCTAGCTTATATCCTACCGTGCAGTGCTAAAGGCCGACGTTCAAGTGTTGAGAACGGCGTGAATTCCAACGATGACTCCAAAAGAGAATGTTAGGGTGGTCCACGCATTGCGCGACGTAGCTACGTTTTATGTTTATGTTCGAAAATTCAGTGTTAACACATTTTGATGCTGTAGTTTCTCTTACAGCTTTGTCGACAAATTATGTACATGTAGGTGATATTATTACTGAGCTGAAGTTTCCATTTCAGCGGGGAATATTTAGGATTTAATTTTTCATATATTCGATGCAGTGGTAGCGGCAGCCGTGACCGGCGCTCTAATGGGAGAACCAAAAGGGAAAAGAGTAATGTTCATTCGACTCACCAAGTATGTATGGTTTCAAACCTTCTCTCCGACGTTGGTGTGGCCCAGCCCAACCGCGGAGGGCGCTTGATGACGTCGCTGCCGGTGATGACGTCGAAGGTGAGCGATGATGACGCTGCTCGCTCTCGACGATGCGGTGGTGGAATCCTTCCGATTCTGCGCTCCTAGTAGAAGTCGTAAAAATGATGTCGAATCGGGTTCGCTGAAACGGGGATGGGCCTATGACAATTTGGTTCCCCCTGGTTACCGAAAAGAGCGTGCTATGTATGTTGCGATGTAAATTCTGTTACCTGAGCTGCAGTGTGACGAAGCACGTGGCGTTCACTGGCTCAATTGGTTCCAAAACGGGCAATCAGGCGGTAGTTTCGGGCTCGAGGTGACGATATGGCCCGATAGACTGGACGGATGGGCTAGGTGGATTGTTCCAGGTGACCGGAAGCGGCTGTAGGGCGAAATCAGGTTGCCTGTACGGCCTTTACATTAGCACTTGCACTTGCACTTGCACTACGGTATATGCTGCACGACTTTACCTTTCTTTTTGTAACAAAACGCACAAACTTGCCCTAGCTCGCGATATGTAGCCTAGAGGTGGGGCTACATATGAGAAAAGAAATTTAGCTTTTTCAATTTTCAAACCACATCACTTTATGGGTACCTTTTTATAAAAGTAAAGGAATGTACGTCTCGCGAAACAAAGCGCACTTCCAAGCACATTTGCTGTCCAGATTGAAATGAGCTTGCAGCGTGCAGCCTCAGATCAGGGAAGATGATCTCGGGCGTTGACCCGTGGCGGATATACGTTAATCCCGAGAGGTCTATTGAATATCTTCGGGATTTTGGCAGTTTTTGTTTGTCGCTCGCTTTGCCGACTGGAATTCGGGTCTCGCTGCAACTTTCCTAACCCTTTCGAGAAGCTTTATGCAATTCCACCTTCAAGTGAAAAGCCTGACTCTCCTCCTTCGATCGAAATCGATGAAGACACCGAACCGATCAATGCTGTATTGCATACCGAAAGGCGAAACCGAAAGCTAGTCTTTCGGTTCTGGAGAATTCAAATTTTTAAGTGGTGCGACCGCTACATAACACCGGACTTGTTTTACGAAAATTTGGTTTTCGGAGTAAAACATTAACATTAACTCATATATTCGCAATTACTAGAAAAGAGCATCCGAATTTTGAAATCTCCCTCTTGCGTTCAGAATCTGGTTTCAACATTCAAATATCAATCACAAAATTGTCTTCAACAACTGAAGAATCCTCCTGAATAACCAGGTCCATAGACTACAACCAACTTCAAATCCATATTTGTAAAAATGTTGAGTCTATTTCCCCAAAACTCCTTCCGCTTCAAGCCCCAATAATCAACAAGTGAACTTCGCACACGAAACTCCAATCCAAAGTTTGAAACATGATTCGTGCCGAAATTTACCGACATCCCATTATGCTTGCCTTTTTTTCAAGCACATATACTCCATATAACTCCAAACATACTCCATAGCTTCCATGTTCTACACCCCAAACTTGCTTTTGGGCAACCAAGACACATTTCCGCTTTTTATTTTCCCATAATACTCAAATGCCAATTGATATTTAATATTTCGAAACTTTCGAAAAAAATCAATTATTTCGGCATATCGTACCACCCTAATCCCTAAGAGTTCATTTCACTAACACAACGAAACCAATAATTCATCCCAGCAAGCGAGAGACATCAAAATTCAAACGTAAACAAAAGTTTGTCGCGAGTGCAAATGTGTTCCAAATTCTAAAAAGTTTTCATCAAAATTACGGTAAATGTCGCTGCAATTTCGTATAAAACGAACTTAAAACAACACAGCAGCCCTCAATTCCTCATTCATCAACAAATATTGGCAAGTAATCCCTTTTTTTCTTCCTTTTCAGCAATCAACAACTGGAAAAATCAGCAAGCTAGAGGCGACGCTGATGGGACCGCTGAGCAACCGAAGTGTCGAGATCCACTTCCAATCGACTGTTTTGAAGAACATCCGGCTCCGGTGCATCAAAGGAAACAGCTATCGGTCCACATGTAAGTCATTTGAACATTTTACTAATTCCTTCTTTTTGCTTTTTAGGTACGCACATCGGATGAACTTTCTTCCAGAAACAGGACCAAGAGCAAGGGCCTTCCATAAATGGTGCTACGCGGGCAACCCAAATAAAATCCTCACTAGCAGTCAGCGGACCAGGTGTTGTTTTCGAGTGTCGGTCGGTTCTCTGATGGTAGTCGCTGGCTGATTTCAAGCAATCCATTAAGCGTAGCGTTCCGGTTGGATCTGGTGTCGGGTTTTTCTATTTGTTAGCTAATATAGTTGCTCTATGTGGTAGACCCGTCCCACATCTCATATGCCAGAACACCCAATGACGGAGCAGCTAAGCCTTCACCTCCACGCGCTGATTTCTCCGGAAAGATGTTACACCTCCCGTGACGAAACCAACCCACGTCAAAATGTCGGTCTAGCTGCTGTCACTGGACAGTAATGCCAATTCAACTTTGGCCACTAATACAGCTCTGCGTGGGAGGCTAGTTTTCACTGCCCCCACAATTAATTTATTCATATAAATTATACCAAATAATACTAAAAAAATTAAACAAAATTCAATATAAATAATAATTCAAATCATAAACAAAAACAAATAACTTTATACATTCTAAAATCTACCACCTAGAATATAAGGCACTCATGTTAGTTTTTAAGGACCTATTGTAAAATCTAAAATTAAGGGAAGAAAAAAAAATATGTAAGTGGATAAAGAAAAACCACTTTAGGTAAGAACTAACCTTAGGTTAAGTATGTTCACTACCAACTAACATTATTTACAAAATAGAACTTACAAAGAACAATGAGAAGAGGTTGATAAAAGTAGGTTACGGTTAGGGAACATTAGCGTATGCAAGATTTGCTTCCCTCTTCTCATTTCCCTTTTTTTTTTTTTCTCGCGATTGTAGGTGTTCGACCAGTTTAGGGCGCGAGTTGTTGTAGGTTTTCGGCCAGTCTAGGGCGCAAATTGATTATCCTAATCGGCCAGTTTAGGGCGCGATAGATTTTGGCGGAACGCTTATAGAAAGACCGCGTATTTCAAGAACACGTGAACGTTACAGAGACAATCCGTTGTAGCCAGCTCGATTAACTTGGGTTGCTCAACATTGTCTTTTGATTATTCGACTTCTGAGTCTTTTCGCGATCAACGTCCGGGTTTCCCCACTGCCGGTCTCACGCTATGTTTCCGATTCACGTACTCCTCGTCAACGTCTTTCGACTCTGAGTTTTCCGGATGGGTAGGTCATCGTTCGTACGGTTAAACCGCAGAACTCGCTCTTATCTTCGGGTCGAGGGGAACGCTATACGTGCTACGACGGATCTCAAAGTAGGTTTAGGTGTCTTGAAATTTTATGAAAACTTTAAAAATCGTTCTCCAGAGCGCTTACAAGATCTCCCCCAGTAAAGAAAAGGTTTTGTGGTAGGATTTTTGATCTTGTAAGGATGGATAGATGTTTTCGTAACCAGAGCTAGGGCATCATGGTTCATAGTCCCATTTCCCCTCAGAAAATTTACATAGCTAGAATTCTTGGTTGCTTAGGGAACCCCCGTGAACTTTTTGAGGAATTTACAGTGGAAAATTCCTAATCTTTTTCCTTCGAGCGTTTCAATGTCATAGCAATGACTTCCCACTATTCGTTTTACAATGGCCGGTATATATTTCGGAGCCAACTTCCCACAAAAGGCTCTTCCTTTATCCGACTGTTCCATGTTCTTTTTCAACACCTTCTCCCCCACAGCGTATGTTTGGCAATTTGCGTTAGAGCGTAGGTTGTAGTGTGCCGCGTGCTTTTCGTATGCTCGTTTGAGATTCTCCCTCACGTCCTTGAACAACTTCTCCCTTTCTTCCGAATTTAATCCTGCGTTGTCTGCACCTGTATCTCTCAGGGCTCGATACTCCCGTCCATCAGCTACTCGATTCCGCCCGAACATGATAAAGTAAGGGGAATATCTTGACGCTTCATGAACGGAATTCCTAACTGCGTTGACAATTGTCTGTACATTGTTCGCCCACTCGGTATGGTCCTTCTTTATTGAAGCGCGGATCGCCGTCGTGATAACCCGGTTCACTCGTTCCGAGTCGTTGACCTGTGGATGATAGTTAGGGGTTCGCCAGTGTGTCACGTGGTACTTATGTAGGAGACTTTGGAATTGATGCGAGACGAATTGGGATCCGTTGTCGGACAGGACTACTTCTGGGACGCCAAATAGGAGGAATAGGTTGTTTTCGACGAACTGAACCAGTGACTCTGCAGTTGCCTGACGGAAGGGTTGAGCTAACACGAACTTGCTGAACAGGTCTGTCACAACCAACAAACAGGTATTCCGATTTTTTCCGGAAGCCGGTAGAGGACCCACGTAGTCCATCGTGAGGAACTGCCACGGGTACTCCGCGATTTTCTTTTGAGACGACATAGGTGGAGTTGTATTTTTGTTTGTCGCCTTACTTGTTTGACATTGAAGGCAAGTTCTACAAAACGCCTTAATGTCCGAACTCATTCTCGGCCAGAAGTATCTCTCCCTGACGGCTGCCAGCGTTTTCTCTGCTCCGAGATGTGCTTGTCCATGTATTTCCCTGACAATTTCCTTCCTCTGTGACTCCGGTGGATACCTCTTCCACTGAAATCGTGCGTCCTCCAGCTTACCATCCATTTTGACGTACTTCACGACTTCTCCATCGATCACACGGAAGTCAGGGTAGTTGTTCGGCTCCTTACAGATGCTGTCGGCTAGTTTCTGATGTTCAGTGTCCACAGGGATGGCAGAAATGGCATCTATAGACCTTGATAGGCAATCGGCTAACACGTTGCTTCTCCCCTTCCGGTACTCCAACTCGATGTCATAGGATTGAATTTTCAATGCCCACCTGAGAAGCTTCGCATTTCCGGTTTCTACGCCCATAGTAAAAAGCCACAACAGACTCTTAGCGTCAGTAATGACCTTAAAGCGGGTTCCCTCGACATAGTGCCGGAAGTTTTCTATGGCCAACAAAACTCCTAGGCACTCCTTTTCGACGGCTGCATACCTTCGCTGTGTGCTGCTGAGTTTCTTACTAAAGTAAGCAATGATCTTCGTCTCTCCTTCGATCGTTTGGACTAATGCTGCTCCCACTGCGTTGTCTGAGGCGTCCGACTCTATTGTAAAAGGCAAAGCAAAATTAGGGTTTCCGAGAATCGGTGCTGAAACAAGCGCTCCTTTCAGCTCTGTGAAGGCTTGCTCTGCTGCTTCCGTCCACACAAATTTCGTCTTAGTCTTTTTCAATAAATCAGAGATAGGCGAGACTATCCTACTGTAATTCCCGATAAATCTCTGGTAGAATCCAGCTAGTCCGAGTAATCGTCGAATGTCCTTGATGCATTTCGGTCGTGCATAATCCAAAATTGGGGCTATTCTAGAGTTATCAATCGAAATTCCCTCCTCGGTGAGCAGATACCCTAAATAAGTAACCTGCTTTCGGCAAAAGCGACTCTTGTCTAAAGAGATGGTTAGGTTTGCCCCCGATAACCTTCCTGCTACAATCTTCAGCAACTTAACGTGTTCGGCAAAGGTGTTCGTCGCTATGACAATATCGTCAAGATAGACGAACACGTGAGGTTCGAGATCAAAACCGATCACGCGTGCCATTAGCCGGCACATTGAAAAAGGTGCGTTGGTGAGACCAAACGGGCACACCTTGAACCGCCAAAGACCCTGACTCGTACGAAACGCTGTGTAATCCCTTGATTCTTCCTTTAGTGGGATTTGGAAATAAGCGTCTTTCAAATCAACCACTGAGAAGAATTTCGCTTTCCCGAGTTTGTGAAAAATCTCACTCATGGACCGCATTGGATATGAATCCTTTTTGGTCAGAGCGTTGATTTTTCTGGAGTCTAGGCATATCCTCAACTTCCCATTTGCTTTCCTCACTGGTACTAGAGAGGTCGCCCATTCGCTCGTACACTCCTCTATGGCATCCATCTTCTTGTACCGCTCCAATTCCGCTTCCATCTCTGCCTGAATTGCCGGTGAACATCTATAGAGGGGTTGTCGAATAGGTTTAGCCTCCTCCTTAAGAACGATCTCGTGTTGCAGCATGGTTGTTCTCCCTAGACGGTTCTCGGTCGTCACCGGAAATTGACGAATGGTATCCACCAAAGCTTCTCTTTCCCTCGCGGTCAACTCATGCTCTGTCTCGATGGTTTCCGGTGTCGCTGATGATGGTTCCGGAAGTTCCAAAGCGGGGATATCCAACGTCTCATCTGGTTCTGCTTGCTTTAACACCGGTAACGTCTCGATCGGGCACAGAGTTAACTGGACTGCTGCTACTCCTGCCTTTGAATCCTTCCTGTTCTCCATCGTGATATGTTCGTATCCGTGCTTGCCCTCAATCATCGGTTGGATTCTAAATGACTTCCAAAAATTGTATCCCAATATTAATTTCTGACTAACCTGAGGGACAACCAGAGTTGGGATCACTCTTGTCGTTCCTCGAAACTCTATCGGGAGTTGTACGAACCCCAAGCACTCATGGGTCGTTTTATCAGCCGTTACAATTTTAAGTGGACTCGGATGCAGTTTGAGGCCGTTTTTCTGTGCGATATCCGCGATACTCGTCACACTTATGCTAGCCCCAGAATCTAAAAGGGCGTCAAACTCGTTTTCGAATATTTTAACGGTTACATGCGGGCATGTTTCCGTCTGTACTCTCACTTCGCAAACTTGTGAGAAAGGGTCCTTGAAGTCTTTGTCGTCGGGAGCGGGATTTTCCGATGGAATGCTGTCGCTCCCTTTTGTGCATTCCATGTTCAGTTTCCCACACGTGCGTTGCGTGGGTGGCTGTCGCAAAACGTCGAAGTCTTTCCAGGGTTGCCGCAGATATAGCAGAAAATCTTCTTCTCCTCCTTGCACTGTCTCCAAAGGTGGCCAGGTTTCCTGCAATTCCAGCAAAACATGGTCGGTCGGTCGCTCGTCGTTGTCGGTTTCTGGACGCTCTCGTTATGCCTCGGTCTCCTGGTGTAATCGTTAGCTCCTCGTGGCCTGTCTTGAAGTCTGCCAGTAATCGCGTTGACCTCCTCGGTCTCCGAGTATTCTGAGTACGACGGGTTCGACTCTTCTTCCGCTTCAATGTGGTGCAAGTTTGAAGTTCTTCCTGCTCCTTCCCTGCAACTTTGAAATACTGGGTCGTTCGCGTCGATACGATGCGCGTAAAATTCTAAACGACCGAGATTTTCCACCGTTTTCAACGATAGCCTAGACCTGTAATGGGGACGCATATTTTCAAATATTATTTGAAACAATCTACGCTGACTTAAAGGTTTAGGTAACGTTTTATTCATCCTTTCAATGTCCATCTTGAAAGAAAGAAAAGTCTCGTTCCTCTGCTGTTTTCGACCTTCAATTTTCAGTCGCGTACCCTGGCCCTGACTCGGATTCCCGTACATATACCGAATCCGTTCCTCAAATTCTTTCCACGTTGAAAACTCATCCGCGTAACACAGATACCAGTCGTATGGCTCCTTTCTAAGAACGGTGTGGATCCGTTGCAGTAACACGTCGTCTGCAATCCTGTCCATTCTCGCTAGACGCTGTACCTTGTGGAGGAAGTCTTCAAGCGAACGGTGTCGTGGATCCCCATCGAAGGTCAGATGCCATTTCTCCATTCGCCTGTCCGCGTTCTGAATTTCGGCATCCGAGACGAGTCGTTGCAGTTGTCTACACGGGTAAGACTCGGGTTCTTCGTCCTCCGATGAACTGTAGTTCTGCCTGACGTGCTGTCTATTCATCGTTCTACTTCGAAAACGGTCACGTGGGTCACGGTTCTCCTCGCTGTCGTCACTCGTCCTATCTCGTACTGCCATAGAACTGCGTTGGCGTTGTGGTTTTCCAACAAAACCTGCTGACTGTCGTCGGTTGTCGCCATAGTCCTCCTCTGACTTCCATTTCCGGTCATGATTGATTACTGGTCGCTGCTTGGATAGATTCTCCATGCCACGTGGTTCAAAAATACCCTCAACCGTTCTTGGATTAGGCGTTTTCTGACACATCCCTGCTAGTTGTGCCTCTAGTTCGGCAATTCGTCTCTTCAATCCTGCCGTCTCGTGGTCGCTCGTGGTAGTCCTGTGGTCCTGACGCAATTGTTTCGGAACTGCTCCCGTATACGGTGCTGGTGTTTGTGACCAAACTGTGTTGACTGCCGGCGGCGCTTGAAATTGACCCACAGGCCAAATCGAGGGTGCGGTGTAGTAGTTCGGAACGGTTCCAGGAAACGGGACCATTGGAGGTGAACTGAAGGTCTGAGGTAGCGATGCACTCCCAAGTGAGTGTTGCGTACTCATCCCTGCAGTCATCCCAAGAGCCGTCGTTCGTGGTTGGAAAGGGGAAGTTGTTCCAGGCGGGACTACAATTTGAGTTGTAGTCACTGGTGAAATATGTTGATGCATTTCCGGTGCATCCTTGTGACTTGTAACAGTTGTGGGGTTGTCCTTGACCATACGTGTATGTTTGTGATGCTCCAAATCCGATTCGTTCTCTGAAGTTAACTTTTTTGCTGGCCTAGATTGTCGGAATTTGTTCAAAACAGACCTGATGTCATTCGCCAACTCTCTGACCATATCCTTAGAAGCCTGGTCGGGTGCTCGGCTTCTCAACGTACGCTGTAAATAGTGTTTTAACCTAGAAAAGCTGACCTCGTCAGGCTTGTCCTCCAGCTTCTGACGTAAATCGTTCACGATGCCTGCTATTCGATCAAACTCTTGCTCGATGGTGTAGGGTGACACGTGTTCTCGGTTCTCCTTCGCGTCTTCCTGGAAAAGCCTCCTCAACAGCCTACATTGCTCATCTCGATCGCCTTCTAGAGCCTTCACCTCACCTCGAATTAACAATTCATATTTCACTTCGTCATTCGTGAGGTGATCGACCCGCGGAAAACTTGCCATTTTTAAAATATGAATAAATTTTAAAATTCCAAAAAGTGTGAATGAGAAAAAAAATTGAATTCAGGTAAGTATTAACTAAAAGAATACTTAAAAAAATAAAAAAAAATAGAAAAAATATAAAATAATAAATTTGATTGAAATAAAGTAAAAAAAATAAAATATTGAACTAATAAAAAAAAAAATAAGAAATGTAATAATAAAAAATAATGGAAAAAAATGAAACACAACTTCCTCAGACAAAAATTTCTCTTCTTTCCACTCCGAAATTTCAAAAGCGATCTTTAAAACAGTGCGCAATTGCACACGCAGAACAGTATAGTAATTTCTATACGCAATAATAATGTACCTTAATATTTTCCAAATAAATCATTAACTTTAGCTAATCCCTAAAAGTACATAGTGTTTTTTTTTTTTATTAATTTACTCCAAAAAGTTTTTCTTAAACAAGTCCAAAAAATATTACAACCTATTAATTCTCCATAAAAATCCTAAAAACGAGCAGTTTTATCATCTGCTTTGAGGCATAATAATCGCGTGTTCTCCAAATAGAACCTTTTCGTTGGGCGCCAATTTGTAGCCAGCACTGATCGATCCGGTGCAAGCGTGCTGCTTATGCGCCACCCTCGAAGAGGGACAGCACACCAAGGTGAAAATGCCCGGCTGAGACTCACTTCAAGGCGAGTCCATATAGTCTTCCCGAAGGATGGAGGATCGAATCAGTCCGACTCCGAATTCACAAAGCCCACAAAACTCGAGAAAATTCTCGGACACACTCCCGAAAATTAACAAAACCTAGAAGATATTCCTCAAAAATCTCGGTACGAGACCACCCATACCTGAATTAATCTTCATAGGAACTACAATTCATTCCGCCCCGAAGAACAAGTGATTTTGGAAGTGGCTGCAGATGTGAGATCATCTGAATTTAATCCGTTACGCGTAGCGATGGGATTCCAAAATTAAATCGACTAAAATTCTTGGTAGAGTTCAAAAGCGATTATATTCTTCATTGAAAAAAGAGTGTATTAATAAATTTGTACAAAGGTGTTCATTCGGTGTATCAATTTAGTTCATTCATGTTATATGTATACATATGTATTTCCTACTCTCTACCTATCTCTTGTGCGTGCGTTTCTAGCTTATATCCTACCGTGCAGTGCTAAAGGCCGACGTTCAAGTGTTGAGAACGGCGTGAATTCCAACGATGACTCCAAAAGAGAATGTTAGGGTGGTCCACGCATTGCGCGACGTAGCTACGTTTTATGTTTATGTTCGAAAATTCAGTGTTAACACATTTTGATGCTGTAGTTTCTCTTACAGCTTTGTCGACAAATTATGTACATGTAGGTGATATTATTACTGAGCTGAAGTTTCCATTTCAGCGGGGAATATTTAGGATTTAATTTTTCATATATTCGATGCAGTGGTAGCGGCAGCCGTGACCGGCGCTCTAATGGGAGAACCAAAAGGGAAAAGAGTAATGTTCATTCGACTCACCAAGTATGTATGGTTTCAAACCTTCTCTCCGACGTTGGTGTGGCCCAGCCCAACCGCGGAGGGCGCTTGATGACGTCGCTGCCGGTGATGACGTCGAAGGTGAGCGATGATGACGCTGCTCGCTCTCGACGATGCGGTGGTGGAATCCTTCCGATTCTGCGCTCCTAGTAGAAGTCGTAAAAATGATGTCGAATCGGGTTCGCTGAAACGGGGATGGGCCTATGACAATTTGGTTCCCCCTGGTTACCGAAAAGAGCGTGCTATGTATGTTGCGATGTAAATTCTGTTACCTGAGCTGCAGTGTGACGAAGCACGTGGCGTTCACTGGCTCAATTGGTTCCAAAACGGGCAATCAGGCGGTAGTTTCGGGCTCGAGGTGACGATATGGCCCGATAGACTGGACGGATGGGCTAGGTGGATTGTTCCAGGTGACCGGAAGCGGCTGTAGGGCGAAATCAGGTTGCCTGTACGGCCTTTACATTAGCACTTGCACTTGCACTTGCACTACGGTATATGCTGCACGACTTTACCTTTCTTTTTGTAACAAAACGCACAAACTTGCCCTAGCTCGCGATATGTAGCCTAGAGGTGGGGCTACATATGAGAAAAGAAATTTAGCTTTTTCAATTTTCAAACCACATCACTTTATGGGTACCTTTTTATAAAAGTAAAGGAATGTACGTCTCGCGAAACAAAGCGCACTTCCAAGCACATTTGCTGTCCAGATTGAAATGATCTTGCAGCGTGCAGCCTCAGATCAGGGAAGATGATCTCGGGCGTTGACCCGTGGCGGATATACGTTAATCCCGAGAGGTCTATTGAATATCTTCGGGATTTTGGCAGTTTTTGTTTGTCGCTCGCTTTGCCGACTGGAATTCGGGTCTCGCTGCAACTTTCCTAACCCTTTCGAGAAGCTTTATGCAATTCCACCTTCAAGTGAAAAGCCTGACTCTCCTCCTTCGATCGAAATCGATGAAGACACCGAACCGATCAATGCTGTATTGCATACCGAAAGGCGAAACCGAAAGCTAGTCTTTCGGTTCTGGAGAATTCAAATTTTTAAGTGGTGCGACCGCTACAGTTTTAAATGCTTGATTTCATTTAAAAATTGTTTGAAACCTGGAAAACGATTAGAATTATGCTTTAAAAAGTACCTAAAATTCAATTAGGCTCAAAACTTCTTTAAAAGTTCGTTAAATGACACATTAATAAATAGAAAATTCTATAACTTTTTTCGCAGAAAGCAAAGTTACTTGAAGTCTCGATGAAAGTTGATAATTGATTCAAAGTTTTTATTTTAAAATGTAATGTTTCTGTTTTCAAGCCTAGTCAAAAAAGTGTAAAACTTCCTTAAAAGATTTTAATCTAAAAAGTCATTTCAATAACGAAAATAAAATTGAGACTGAAACAGGTTTTCTGAAGAATATTTCATATCAGCATATAATTTTTAATTACATAAGCGATTTTTTAATCAACATTTTTCATAAAAAGATAGAGGATACTAGATTTTATAGTTTTTTGCTAGTTCTGTTGACCATCGTAAGAGCTAAACGTCTGTTACATGGTTTCCAACTTGTCGATGAATAAAATTAGTATTCGATTTATTAATTTGAAATCTGTTCTTGTTTAATTACACTTCATAATGAAAACCCCTTTTAAAGACGAGGTAGGGTTACGAATTTCAATACAAACGGTTCATTGGATTGCAAATCGAAGTTTAAATTTGTGAACGTCATATAATGTCGTAAAATTAAATGTGTCAAGCCTAGAGTGAATTGAAACTGGAATCCGCCAGAGGCGAGCTAAATTTCTGACTTGCTTGTTTAGTTATTTTAAACACTATTGAAGGTCAAGTAATTTTTCGACAGTACGGTGAAAATTTTACTTGGAAAAAATCTCCATGCGGTGGGGGGTTGAACCATTCTTATAAATCAGGCTTATTTCTTAGGTATGATTTCACGATGTCTCTGGGAGCAAACTTAATTCATAGGCACTGCTTAATTTTTGCACCATTCGAAAGCTGGGTCTTACCTCTTTTATTTGAGCTCAAATTTGAAATAATTCATCGGGGGTCTAACAATTTTTGAAATTTTTTGATTCTTTTTAATGGTTTTTCAAAGGAAAAATCATACTAATCACAGTGAGAACGCTCATCTTACCTTTAGCGTTAATTCAACTCCATATGTCAATAACATGATTTAATAGGAAATTTCCCTGGCTACAATTTTGTACAAAACATCAAAGCATGGCCGTAGGAACGGGGGGGGGTTTTGGGGGTTAAACCCCCCCCATGAGGGTCCAAAAAAGCAAGCGAGATATTCTACTCTACACTCAAAATTTGTAATTCATAATCAAATTATGATAATAGAGCAAAGATATTCAAGAGTAACTATCTGAACTAAAAACTAATACAAAAACCTCAAAAACCCATTTCAAGTTCAAAATTCTGCTACAATTTTTCAAAATTTTCTCACTTGTTCATAGAATATGGTTGTCAGATTTTTTTTTAGCACGGATCCGGGCTGTTTTATATAAAAACCTGACAAAATCAGGGTATTTGATTTAAAAATTGTCGACCAAATCAAGGCAAAACCGGGCAAATTTGATTAAAACCTAGGAATTGCTCATCAAAAATCTAGAAAAAATAACTTGAAAAACCTTTCATAATATTTTTTTGAAACTTGCTGCATAAATTTCGGACGAATGCATATTAAAAAATTACATCACAATTTGTTTTTTTAGGTTTGATTTAAGAATGTGAATGAGAACAAACCCGGGCAAAATCCGGGCTTTTCCAATGAAATCTGGGCAACCGGGTCGGACCGGACTTTTCCCAAATTTTATATTAAATATCCGGGCCAACCCGGTCAAAACCGGTCAATTTCGCTACCTTATCATAGAAATTAAGGTCTGAATATTGAATTTTAAATTAAACCCATTTTGGAGATTCTGGTTCCATATTCCTATAACCAAAATTGTATTTCTAAATATTTTCGTATTTCTGATTTTATATCAAGTTTAGGATTCTTGATTTTCAGTTCGAATAATTATAAGAAATTAGGAATGAAAAGCTGATTTGAAATCTTTGTTGGAGTTCGGTATTGCATTTCATATCAAATTTTAATCATGTATTTCGAAAATCAAATGAATTTTCAATATTTTGATAATAGTTTTCCAAATATGGAAAAAGAAGAAATTTGTTTTATATTCAAATTCGAAGTTCTTTAACTTTATTGTAACACAAAATTTAAACATTTGAAGCATCTACGTGGCGATCCAAAATTGAAAACCAGATTTTGATTCATCATTCGAAATTCACATTTCAAATCAGATTCACAAAACAGATAAAAAATAAATAATTGAAATAATGAATTAAGATTAAACCAGCACTACAGAATTTTAATAATAGATTCATGAACGGAGTCTCTAAGATTTGGTTCATGAAGTTCTGATCTGGAATTAGGATCAGAAATCGTATTTTTTTTACATTTCGGAAATCGTATTGAAATTCGGAAATAGATTCAAAGTTCAATTTTTGAACTCAGGTTTAGAATTCAGATTGAAAATTCAAGAAACTCAAAAATTTGTTTGTCAATTAAATTTCCAGATTTCAACGTTTTTTATCAGAATAAATTTGTGTACACAATTCAGCTGAAAATCACAGATAAAAATTAGAATTTGAGTTAATTTTCTAAGTTTTGATTCATGCAAAATATCCCAAATTATTTAAAAAAGAATCATCCACAGGATTTTTAGTATGGAATTGATTCTTTATGAAAAATATTTCCTGTTTAAGAAACATGTACCTGATCTTCACCTAAAAAATCTGCACAATTTTTTAAATTTGTTCTACAGCTTTTTTAAAGCCAAATTTCAAACTAAAATCATCAATTTAGTTCAAGTCAAGCAAATTTGATTTGAAATTTTTTTATCTCTTACTGATTTTTTTTTTGAAAATTTTATTAATTTTCATTAATGGTTTGAATCTTGGAATTTGCAAAAGAGTTTAAAAGATTGGGCTTGTTTGGATTGGGATTGTTGAGTATAGAATAAGTTTTTTTTTTAAGAAATTGAAGGCGACCCTAAAAAGAACTTATTTTATGCTCAAATCAAATAACTTTGCTCTACCAGACTTTTGAACAAATTCAAAAAATTTTGTCATCTATAAAAGCAAATTTCATATTTTGATCCTAGAGGTTTCGTTAAAAAAAATTAGACTCACCCTTAAGGCTAAGAACCACTTTTCTAAAGTGACTTTTTTTGAGGTTTTTTTAATGACACTTCGTGTCTTCTCTTAAGTTACTTAAGTTACTTTAAAATGAGTAATCATATAGTTACAAATATAATTTGTTTTAATGTTTTTTTTTTTCGTGTGCTGTTAGACAAAAAAATCAAAGGTAAAAATTTGTCACCAAAACCCCCCCCATGAGTCGGTTCTTCCTACGGCCCTGCATCAAAGTGATACAAATTAAGAGAAAAGAGTTGTAATGTTACAAACAGAGTGATTATTGTTTCATTTGAAAAATCTAAAAAAACTTCTCATCACTTATTGTACCAAGACCAGAAACAGTGTTCTATGAGCTTGGTTATTGATTTAAGGGTGTATAAATGTTAAATATGATTTATTAACATTAAAAAATCAATCTGTTATCTTTCATGTTCAGGATAATCTGAAGTAAAGAGCATTTGTAAGGTTTTATTCTGAAAAATGTATTCCGCTTTTCTTGAAAATTTAGTCATTTACAAATATTTGGGACTAGGAAACAAATTAGACTTATTTCTTACATTTAAGCTCAAATTTTAAATAATCCACCAGGATTTTAAAACCATTTATTTTTGTTGAAAATCTTTCATCCTTTTTGATGATTTCTGAAGGTTTTCATACTTTTCACTTTTAATTAATTGTGCAAACCTTAGCCCCGGTACCACGAGGATGGTAAAATGTCACATATAAAACTAAAAAAAAAATCAATCTATTTTGTTTATGTTTGATTGCATAAATTAAAGTTTTTGGAGGCATTCGTGTATGTAAAAATGTTGTAGAATTTAAGTTTCCAATTGCAAATTCAAGATTGTTCATTTTTGTCTAAATTACACGTTCTGAACATAATGTCTTTCATTGTTTTTTTTCGATAAAGGGAAAAAGAAGATTACAAAATCGTGAAATCAACTTTGTTTTCAATAACTTTAAGTGGTTGATTTGATGTAATACTATTATCTGAAAATATTCTGTCAGTTCACTTTAAGTTGTCAAATTTTTTACGAATTCTTTGTTTCGTTTTCAAAAAAATTTGCATTTGTTCAAATTAATGATTTTTTTCAAATTTCCTAGATAAAATTAAAAAAACATGGGTTTTTATCTGGTGTATGGAACACTGAAAACATTTTTGCGTTTTTCTACATGTTTGGCTTTCCCCTGGGCTGCTATTTTCTTACTTCTATGAAAACAAAATGATACAAAATCTAAGTTTAAATGTTCAATCCGTGGCGTCACCTAACTTAATTGCTTAAAGCTTAGCTAAGCTAATCTTAAACAATCAGCCTGTATGACTATAGTCATAGACTCCAGAAATAAATAAATATAACATCGTGTCATGAAAGAATTTAAGGCAGAGGCTTGAAATGCTTAGAATAATTTTCCTACATTTATTTGCCCAGATTATGCAGGTGCCATCTTTTGTCTATATGGCCTGAAAAAATTTGAAATCAAAAATTTGTCACTTGGAGTTGAAACATCATGAGAAGGGGGGATTTTTTAATAAATTGGAGAAAATGGACAAAAGCTGGCTTGCAACAAACTTGTTTACAATCTTCATTGCACAAAATAAAAAAATCGAGAAAATTTAGATCAAACATCTTTCAACTGTTTGAATAATCGAAGGTTCGAAGAATGTGTCTATTTTTTGTTTAAAATGTCTTAAACTTTATTTATTCCCTTCTTCGGGATTTTTGGAAAAATCGGAGTGACAAAAAAAGAATTTGATATTTGTTATGGAATAATAAATCACCGTAAATGCTCATTACTTCAGATAATCATGATCAAATTTATGCAAAAGATTGATTTTTAAAAGTAAAATTGTTTACATTTTGAACATTTATACATTTTGAACATTTATAATCACTCTTTTTTAACATTACAACTAGTATCACTTTGATGTCTTCTACAAAATTGTAGCCAGGGAAATTTCCCATTAAATCATTATCATGTTATCAACATATAGAGTTGGATTAACGCTAAAGGTAAGACGAGCGTATTCAATGTGATTAGTATGATTTTGTCTTTAAAAAAACCATAAAAAAGATTAAAAAGGTTATCTTCAAAAAAAATAAATTTTTTCAGACCCCCGATGAATTATTTCAAATTTGGGCTCAAATGAAAGGGAAAAGTCCCAGCTTTCGAATGGTGCAAAAATTAGTGATGCTTTTTTCGATAAATAAAATGGTTCCATCAGAGACACCGTTATTATTCGTTCAAACCTTATTGAAGAATGATATTTTTTCAAAAATATGTTACAATACCAATTATTGAAAGCATTCATTCTTACTTAAAAATTGAACAGAAAATAAAAGTCTTTTCGAGGAAAAAATCCTTAAGAGATATTCGTCATACCATCTCTCAAGGGAGGAGTAGAAATAATCAACCGAAAGCTCTGTAGATTGTTTGGTTTTAATCGTGTTGTTAAGTGTTTGTTTTGTTTTCCCCTTCAACGAGTGTTGAGCTGAAGTATTTAATTTGATTAACCGTGTAGATATGGTGAAACATGATGCTGGTGTCGGAATGTTTTGATTGGATTGAGACAAATTAAATGAAACAATTTAGTGGGGAGACATCCATTCGCCAATGCAAACAAAATACGCTGGGAATACCTTGGGGGCTTTTGGGTTGGTCGGAAATTTAGTTAGCCGAATAGTGTCGAAGACTACAAATGGTGCATGAAATTTGGGGAAATTGGACCGAAAAAGGGATGGTGCGCTGATGAGAGTCAACAATATATAGCCGTAGAAAATTGAATAGACAAATATCTGTTCTACCCGACGAAAGCCAATAAAATCAATACGGGGAACTGAAATGGTGTTTGGGGATGGACACTCTCTAGTAGGTTTACTAGGTATAATATATCTGGCACTGATGAGTATATATGGTTATATGTATGAAAAACATTTAATTAATTAATACGCCCAAACTTTACAGATTCCCTAGGGAATCGGTAAAGTTTGGGGAAGTAAAAATAATTAAAGGAGGCTAGTAAAAAATTGAAACTCACATAACCGAACTTGTGATAGAGCAGGAACGTTTCGGCAGATTGTCCGATTTCGTCGCCCTTCCAGCTGATAAATTTGGTCTTGAAGGCATCGAAAACGGAAGCCGCGGAACCGGTCACGTTGATCAGGATCAGCCCCAGACAGCGGGAAGGATGGGCCAGTCCGAATCGGGCCAGGACATTGGCGCCAGCGCCTTCGCCCAGCCCGATGACGTACTTCACGTGCAGGAAGTCCAGAACCGTGACCAGCTCTTCGCCCAGCAGCTGCAGCGAGGGAAACTGGAAGCTGTGATAGAAAAGATCAAAAACATCATCAAAACCCAATAGCTAATTGAATCAATCTGGTGACGCTAATGGACGGTCGATGGAGAAAGTTTTCGATTCACCGATCGACTTAGAACACGATGTGTGATGATGGATTGACACGTTCGAGAATGAAATGGCTAAAGTAAATTCAATTCTAAGGGGAAACTTTTTTGTGTTTGAGCATTTCTTTTTTTTTCGTAGATTTTTTATTTGCTAAAAGATCGAAAGATAAGGTTTGAAATGTCTTTTTTGGTATTGGTAGCCCATAAACTAATCTTTAAGTGTAGGTTGATTTTTTTGTTTGTGATATAGACATATCATTCATTACATCCTGACGATAAAAATAAATTTGAACTTACCGAACATAAGTGATAGCAAATAAATCGACGTCGAAAATTCTTTCACTTACCTATCTGGTAGATTCGGTGCATTGTCTGCGTGTCCTGGAACGTCGATGTGGATGAAGCAGGATCGTTCTTTGATTTCGATCATGCACGCACTGTTCACGAACTCTTCGAAGGATGCATCTGGTTTAAAATTAAAAAAAAATGTCAAAATTGTCAAAATACAACTATAAGGAGACTTGTTTTGAAGACACAAATAAAAAAAAATATCACAATGGTTTTAATTCAACCAAGAAGATGTTTCTTGAAGACACAAATAAAAGTGTACTTACGATTGCATCCCAAGTCGTGAACGGTGAGGAAGACTGCACGCTTTTCTTGTTGCGTTAAATCACCCTGAAAATGAAAATTGAGAAAGGTGATGGTCATTGGGTATTCCAAAAAGCATGAAGCATAATATTTCATTGACAGATATCTATTATATAAAATTCTCTTGTAACGGTGTTTGTAGTACTACTCCTCCGAAATGACCCAACCGATTCAAATGAAATTATTTTTAGAATATTCTGTAGGCATGCGAATCGGTTTATATCGAATAAAAACAACAAAAAGTCGCATCAATTGTCCGTAATCATTGAATTTGTAATAAATTGAATCAAATTAAAGTCATGGCCTTCAATTTTTTCAAGATTTTCTTTCCTTTGGGCGCCGGGCGGGTGGTTTGTTTTTCATCTCCATGGTTGAGGCGTCGCCAGCAAACGTCGTAGGAGGTTTGTTACTATGGCATAGCATACTGTTTAGTGGGAATATTTGGGCGCGCATTTCTCAACCAAGCATTATTTCAATGCATGTGGTGGCCATATGAAGCCTAGATGTGTTTTTTTTTCTTGATTTCTAGATCATTTGTACAGCACATAGTAATGAATGACGCATACATTTGATCCATTTTGATATTTTGCCGATCAAATCAAAACCATTTAAACGATTTAAAAAAATTAAACTATAATTCGTGTTATTTAAAGAAGGAATCTGTCTGTCTGTCTGAATCATCTGTCTGAATAATATGAATTTAGTACTGATGCATATGAAATAATGGTATGACTCTTTGCGGACTTTTGAAAAAAGAAAAGTGGAAAGATTTGGTTTATAATCCAATACGCTAGAAATATTTTCCGAACATGTACAAATGAGCTTCACAGAAGTTGTATCAAGCGCCTTTAAATGTATAGAACAACCACAAAATCCGTTGCAAATGAACAGACACATGAACTGAACAAGAGCCTGTCCTTTAAAATGGATTATATAGGATTGATGTTCATTTAAAAGCCGAATGCAAAAAGTGCAAACGTTCAACATTTACAAAAAATGTATACATGATTTCTTAATTCATAAATGGTTGGGCCCAAATGAACAATCTGACTAAATAAACTTAACGTTTTTTAAAAATAGTTCACCAAAAAACTGTTTACAGGTTCCCTGTTTGCTTACACATAATTCAAGTACGTACTTCAGATAAATGTGTGTTTTTGTTCAACATATTTTGGCTACATAGAAGAGACTTTAGATCCGATTTTTTGCTGAAATTTTTTTTGTAATTGATATTCCAGAAGAATAATTTTTTTTGATAAGTTTTTATTATGACCTAAAAGTGTTGAAAATAATATTAACTCCTGTCATTTCACACGGTGGAACAAGTGGCAACGCGCCTTTTAGCCATTAAACATATACCAATTATTCTCTAAAAAGGTCAGATAGGGTATCCCGAGTGTTAAATCTGAAGCGGATATTTAAAATTTTCAAATGTCGAGGTAAATTTACATGAAAATTTCCAGAAAAAAGAGTGAACTCATGAAATCATCGTAGCCTTAAAAGATTAGTTCTTTTTTATGTATTTAATTTGTTTACACCTGCATTCCAATTAAATGTTATTGAATCTTGAAAATATCACATAATCTTAAATAGAATCGCAAATCACCTTCAACACTGTTTAGGAAAATTTTAAATCAGACAAGGATAAAAAAGAAAATAAAAATGCTGTAATTCGGCTGAATAACAAAAAATTTAAACCTACATATATTTTTTCATTTCAAAACCAAATTAAACTCCTTTGAACAATAACCCAATAAATCAAGTCTTCTTGATTCAATTTGCATTTTTTGCACGAACAAATAAAAAAGGGCGAACTTTTTTTTTGACATGATTTTGATGAAAATATGGTTATAATGCTTCCAAAGGTGAGGAAAGTGAAGCTGCTTGAAAATGGTTTGTAAAAAATCTTCTCTAATGTTTTTATATCTTCAGTTTAAAAAAATATACCATCCAAAGCTACTCGGGAGCTAAAAGTGCTGCGCTGGGCAGATAATTGGGCAAACGCTCCAAAAGTTTTCCCGATATTCAAAATTCTTCTTCCATAAAGTTTCATATGTAATGAATTTACAATAAATGAAAAATTTTGTTGATTTCGATTTAATCCTTAAAGTGAACTCGAGCAAGCGGAGTAAATCAACTAAATGATATACAATAAATGAAACATAGATATAATCAGCATATGTTATTTATGGAACAAGTTATAAAGAGTGGATTTTTTTTAGCATGAGGTTTACCAAGATTGATGGTAACGAGTGCTGAAAAAATCGAATTTGCAACGGGAAGCTGATATCTGATACCATTCGGCAATATTCAAATCATCCGAATCAAAGAAATGTAAAGTATTCAGGTAAGATGCATGTAAAATTAATTGAAGAGATTTTTTTAATAATTTATGAAAAGACCCGTAGATTTGAGTTAAAATTCCTAGATTTGATTCCGATATAATTAAGCGGGACAATTCGAGCAAACGGAAAAGATGGATATATTAAAAAAAAAAAAAACTAGGACATGTTCAAGAAAGCGAGACGATTAACAACTCAAGATTTGATGCTTTTTTTTAAATCAAACAGTGAAAAAAAAAATGGAAATAGACGCCAAGTTTAACATGGTAAGACGAAGTTTACCGGGTCTGCTAGTCTTCTATAGATTTCAACAATAAAAATTTAATGTTTTGAAGTTTTTTTGGCTGTATATAATGCATTTCATATATTTCGATCAATTGCAAGTCGCATTGGAGAAGTTTCATGCCCATTACATAAATAGAAATTTAACTCTTACTGTTGGGCTTGAATTTATGCTTGATGGTCCACATTGCAGTTATTCACTCGGCTAAGATGATTGAACGAAGCGAGATAGATGAAAAAAACAATCACGTTACTCATAGTTTCAACTACTAAGGTGGTCGAACTGTTTTCAATCTTTCTCAATTTCATAACAATACTCTCTGGAGCCACGGTTCTGCAAAAAAAAAAAATCAGACAAATTACAGCTGTTCTTTCCATAATTGCCTTTTTTTGGAAGTGAGAGTATTTTAAGGCTCTCGCTAACTGTTCGATTTCAGAATCATGGAAACAGGGCTAGAAGCGATCATGCGGTAAAAAAGTAGGGCAAAATAGTTACTTTGAAGTGAAATTAGGGTAAAATTAGTGACCAGACCAAGACGAAAACTAACTAACAAATGACTTCGAAAACTAAAATAAAATCAGAATTTTTACAATGTCACTAAAACAGTTGAAAAAGTGTAAAATTATCAAAAAAAAGTTAACAATTCTTAAAAAATTAACAGAAACCAATAATTTTGAACAAAATTGTTATATGAAAGAAATCTAAACAAATGCAAATAAAAAATCACACATGTTCAACCAGCAGTTTAAAAAATTATACTTCAAATTGAGTTAAGATTTACATTTACAGAACATTTCATGAAAGAGTATTTTTTTAGGTAATTTTAAACGGCTGATATTTTTAGGTTCCTTATTATTTAATTGGCATTTCAGTCTTTAGGAAGCGAGTTACAGAGTTTTATAATTTTCCCGACGTTTCGGCCGACGATCTTGGCCTTCTTCGAGGGATAATTTGCATTATACTGTATGTGTTCCTGAGTGTATACTGTGTAAAGAGAATTCCTGTCGGAGTTTAACCTGTTTTAATATTTTTTCTTTTAATCGCAGAGGTTGTAATTGAATAAAAAATGTTGAATGCGTGGACATTTTTCTTGTAGTTTACTTGTCAATATACTATACAGACCCCGTTCGTTTTTGGCAACATGCCCGAACATTTTGTGTTGCAAAAATCGAATTTTGTCAAAATCGAACGTTTTTTTTCTGAAATTTTTTCTACTATTTTTACCAATAACTCTTTTTATCATCATTAACGTTATTTTAAGTCAATTTCCGACCATTTTTTAAATTTTTCAAGTTTTTTTCTCATGTTTTTGATGTATTTTACACTACTGTTTTGTATATAATCTTTGTTTTTTTGTCATTCTTCATCATTTTTAAGTTGATTTTGTCATTTTTAGTATTTTGTTTGATTTTTTTTAAATTCTTCATCTTTTTGTAATTTTTGATGATTTTATAATTTTTTTAAAAACTTTTGTTTTTGTTGTTGTATTCTATCACCATTTCTGAACGTAAAAACGTATTTTTGGTGTTTGTCCAAATTATATTGGTCCTGTTATAGAAAAAAACTAAAAGGTAATGTCGCTTATAAAAACCGTTAAATTTTGACACATGCGTCAAAATCAGATGTTGCCAAAATCGAATGGTGCCTAAATCGAATGTCGCCAAAAACGAACGGGTCTATATTTACAAGTAAGCTATAAAAAAATGTGTCCAGACAGAATCCTACTGTTTTTAATCAATTACGAACTTTGCGACAAAAAAATATCATAAACCAAACCATAAATTCCGTTGCATATATTCATATAACAATTATATTTTCCCGTATATTTGGATAACGTGTCGCTATTAAGCCTACCCCCATTCTGATACCTGAAGTGCAATGTACAGATTTTGAGTGATTGTTTTTAATTAAGTAGAGAATTTTATTTTAACAAATTCTAGCTTTAAAATTTATAACACTCCAAATAAATAATAAACGAATAAACTGATGAATACATACCGCGTGCCTTGAAAAAATATATTGTTTTTAATAATGAGTAGAAAAAGCTTAAAAAAATAGGCTCAGTTGTAAGGAAATTAATAGAGAAATAGTGACTTTAGTGACCAAATTTCAAAAAAGGTAACTTGTCAGTGACCAGCCTGAAAAAAGTGACAAAGTTACTAAAAAGTGACCAACTTCTAGCCCTGTGGAAACAATTTCATAGTCAACACTTTCTTAATGGCTTTCAAAAATTATTTCGCATAAAACACTTATTTATTTTGCTGTGTTTAATTTTTTTTTATTATTTATGAAAATATCGGAATAATTATCTTCAATATGCTAAACTTTCTAATCTGGATAAACAGAAGACTAGAGGGAATTGTCTAAGAGTTGAATAGGAAGCAAAGTTATGAGGGAAACTTTTCTACACTCACTTTATATTTACTTTTTTAAGTTCAAAATAAAGGATATGAAGTATTAGAAAAAAATCTCTTCTCATATACAGTTGCGTTCAAAAAAGAATGAAATCGCGTGAAGCTGCGCGCTCACTTCCAAATTTGACAAGCTGTCATTTCTCTCTCGGTTGATATTTTTTCATGAAATTTTCACACAATCTAGTTCAACTATCCAACTAACGTTCTACAAAATTTGAAGACTGTACAATGACTGGTAACAAAGATACGACTATTCCCGTAAAAAAGGGAAATTTGGAGTTGCTTCACTAATTTTGCTGTATCTTTGACAGCTTTCATTGACAAATCTTGAAAATTAGTCAAAAGATGTAGAAATGTTTGAGCTAAAACCAGGTCAAGTTTCGTAGAAATCGATTAACGTGATCAAAAATAGTGCCGGGTAGAAAATGAGGTTCATTATCGCTCAACAGACGATTTCATTCTTTTTTGGACGGATGTTTGTATGGAAAACATCTTAATCAATGTATTTTTGGTTTTTTCTTTCACAAAATAAAAAATTATCACACAGAATGTTGTAAATTGATAGGAACTTTATTTATGCTTTGTATATGAATAGAAATTGTTTCAACAGAGTTCAAAATAAGAAGAATATACTGATAAACAAATTTGATTCACAATTAAAGCAAGTATTATATTAGCTCTTGTGTCTAAATACCAGTTCTGTTGGAACAATTTCTATTTCTAAACAAAGCATGAATAAAGTTCCTATCAATTTGGCTCTGCCAATTCGGACCACAGTGCCGAAAGGCTAATAGTGAAACTTTTTTCCTAGCGCCTCTTTCTTTCATCTAATCTCCTAAGTGTCTTGAGAACATTTGTTCTTTTAAATATGCTACATAATTTGAAAGTATTTAAAGATAGTCAAAGTCCACTATAAACAAAAATTGAAAATTCTAACTTTTTTATTTCAATAGATGGAGCTTTACTTTATGCTACAAAGTTGTAGAATACGTAAAAATATGAAATTTGGTTGAAAACATCAAAACTCTATCTCTTTTCAGAGCAGAGTTGTAAAGGTTTTCTTTGGAAAGTTATTTAAAAGTTAGTTTTTTAAACTGAACTATAGTTAGATGAGAATTTACATGAATAAGAAGTTCTGAACATTTGTTAGGACATTCAAATCACACGTTTTACACCATTTTCACCATTCTACGACGTTTCCTAGCCAACTTATTGCAACTTCAAGTTTTATGTAGAGAAACGAATCCAACTTAGATGAAATTTCAGGGACTAGATAAGAAAAAATCGATATTGAAAAACATGCGAAAAAAATTCGCCTTGTCTCCCGGTAGGACTTGAACCCAGTTTTATTTTTACTCAATTTCACGTACGTTTATTGCAAAAACGTGCAAGTGGATTTTTGAAACTGATAAACCACGTTGAAGCTTGAACTGAGTGCAACAAATTGGTGTTGGCGTCATTTGTCCCCACGCGCTCATATTTGAACACAGCAAGCATACATTTGATGTGTTTTGCGTGTTTCCATTCAAAAATTATTTTCAACTGCCTTCTGCTTTCGTTCTGCGAAGCATCTGCGTAGCCTGGAAATCAATTTTTTCCATTTTTTGTATGGAAACGCGTAAAACACATCAAATATATGCTTGTTTTGTTCAAATATGAGCGCGTGTAGACAAATGGTTCCAAAATCAATTTGTTGCAGTCAGTTCATGCTTCAATGTTGTTTATTAGTTTAAAAAATCCACTTGCACGTTTTTGCAATGAATGCTCGTGAAATTGAGTAAAAATAAAACCTAAAGTTGCAATGAGTTGGCTAGGAAACGTCGTAGAATGTTGAAACTTTGTGAAAAACGTGTGATTTTTTTTTTTATTAAGGACCTTTTTGACATTCGGTCCCTAAACGTGTGATTTGAATGCCCTAACAAATGTTCAGAACTTCTTAATCATGTAAATCCTCATCTAACTATAGTTAAGTTTAAAAAACTAAATTTTTAAATAACTTTCATAGGAAAATCTTTACAACTCTGCTCTGAAAAGAGATAGAGTAGGTAAAGTAAAGCTCCATCTTAGCTTAGCTTAGCTTGATAGACTACTCTCATTCACCTGAATCATTGAACCCGAAATGCTCCAATATCAATCAATCTATATATATATATACATATATATATATATATATATATATATATATATATATATATATATATATATATATATATATATATATATATATATATATATATATATATATATATATATATATATATATATATATATATATATATATATATATATATATATATATATATATATATATATATATATATATATATATATATATATATATATATATATATATATATATATATATATATATATATATATATATATATATATATATATATATATATATATATATATATATATATATATATATATATATATATATATATATATATATATATATATATATATATATATATATATATATATATATATATATATAAAGCAATTTCTGTATGTTTGTTTGTTTGTTTGTTTGTCCTCTATAGACTCAGCCGTCTTAAGAGCTGAGAGCTGAAATTTGGCATGGATGCTCATTAGGACCAGGAAAGATGAAAAATGTTTTCAGATTTTCGGATGACCCCTTCTGAAGGGGGTCGTCCATACAAGACAAATATTGTTTTCGCGATATTGACGTTAATTTTCGTCGGATCATGTTGAAAATTTGCGCATGAGTGTTTTGAAAGATGGGCAATTGATTTCAGGTGTCAAATTTTGTGTAAGGGGTCAGCCAAAGGGGTCGTCCATATTAACTGTTCGCTGTTTTTGCGATATTGGCGTTATTATACATCATATTCAGCTGAAAATTGGTACACGATAGTCTTGAGTGACGTGCAATCGATTCGAGGTATCAATTTCAGTGTAAGGGATCGGCAAAAGGGGTCGTCCATATACACTTTTCAATATCTTAGTGATATTAACGTTTTTATACATCGGATTGGGATGAAAATTTGCACATAGGAGTTCTTAGGGACAAACAATGGATTTCACTTATCCAAATTAAAAACAGGGGTCTGTCAAAGGGGTCGTCCATATTATATATTCACTGTTAATGCGATATTGTCGTTATTATACATCGGATTCAGATGAAAATTGGTACACGAGGGTTTTGAGGGACGAGCAATTGTTTTCAGGTATTAAATTCAGTTTAAGGGGCCGGCAAAGGGGGTCGTCCATATTAACCATTCAATATTTTTGAAATATCGTCGTTATTTGACATCGGATTGGAATGAAAATTTGCACACGGTAGTTTTGAGGGACGGGCAATCGATTTCAGATGTCAAAATGTTTTGCCAAGGGTCGACGAAAGGGGTCGTCCATGTGAATCAATTTTTCACTGTTTTAGCCATATTGACGTTACTATGCAATGGATTTCTTTGAAAATTTGTACACGGCAGTTTTGAGGGAAGGCAATCAATTTCAGATATCAAAGATTGTATAAGAGGCCATCGAAAGGGGTTTAACTTTTTGACAATAATTGCGTCACAATTTATAGACGGGGGTTTTTCGCACGGTCAACTGATTCCTGATTTTAAATTTAGTAGCAGACGACAAAAAAAGTAATCGTCCAATATTTTTGCAATTATTACTTAACAATGAATTCGGAAGTGCATCTGGAAAATGTTCGGCAATTGACTTTCATACAAACTGTTCATGACATATTCCAAGTTGAAAGAGAAACGGAGTTCGTATGGGATCAGCTAGTACTAAATAAATTTCACGTCTGAAACAGATATTTTCAATTGTTAAATAATGATATAATAATTCAACTCTCTTTTTTCTTTACAAAATGCATTTCGAAAACCATGATCGCAGGCGTGGCTCAGTAGAACAAGTTCCACATCGCCAATGGTTGCTACTCCGTGATTGACCGAGGCCATCAATTTTGTACAAAGGTCAAAAGAATGGTACTTGGGATTAGTAGCTCATTCTCATTGTACAAAACTGATGCTCTCTCTTTGAACATCAATATCGGCGCCGGCCACATGCTAGTAATCAATTGATAGTTAGGAAAAATATTGAAAGGGATGAAAGATATAACTTTGCGCTTTAGGACCGAGGTCACCTCTGCATCCTAGCAAACAATTTTGTATTGGAGTATGGATGGAAGGATATAATCGAGAAACACTTTTGACAAGTGTGATTTAGTTTTTGAAATTGTATTCTTGAAATTGTTGTATAATGGAAATACCTGAACTGCCACAAGTACAATCCTAACTCATAACCACATTTTTTCGTTTTTCATGATACTTTTAAAAACATCTAATTATCAGCCATTTTATCGCAATATTTTCATTCAAAATATTATTCTTTTTCCTTAAATGATAAAATCATAGTTTTATAGAAGCTGAATTGATATTACAGTCATTTTATTAAATTCCTAATACTTCTCTGATCTCAGCCTCATACTAGTTATCTGGTTTGGATGGAATGTATAAGCAAATATCAGAATACACATTGGATCAATATTTTTGTTACTAACCTGAGATGAAATATTTCTTCGATCAACGTCATTAATAAGAAGCATTTTAGAATTGAAATATTTTTATAGACAAAGTTATGTTAGGAGTTTTTTTTACTGAGAAAACAGGATCAAATAATAATTCAAAATATGTTGGACAATTTTGTTTATTTTCGTGCAACAGCTTGTCAATGTTCTGATATGATTACTTTAATGTAGCATTAATATCTACTACAACCTCTTCATAATTGCAAAAATTATTTGTAACGAATATAATTGAATCAACAAACAGTTTCATTGAAAAAACCCGATTTAATACACTTAACAGTGGATTGGAGCCTTTCTAACAGAGTTTAAATTATATTTGGAAATATATAAAATAATATAGAATATACATGATAGATTCCTTCCCTCTGAATCATATAAGTATGATTTCAGATATTCAAACACGAAAAATTCCAATCTCAATATAAAAAAATGATGCCTGATACGTTTTTTTGGGGAAAAGCGAACTGGTATGTAAGGAGCTCATTTTATGTATGGAAAGAATGGTATTTAAACAGTAGAATTTCCAAGATTTATAACACGCTGAAATGGTGCCGTGGTAGCAACCAGAACTTTCACGTTGCTGGTCACGGTTCGAATCTTACTGTTTTTTTATGCTTTTTTTTTACTGAATAAGTAAAACCAACTACAATATTGATGGATAGCCGTGACGCGTGCCCTAGCATGATACCTTTTTTAGAGCTCAACCATGCATAGAGGAAAAATTCCCACAAAAGGAGGGGAAAGTAATATGACTATTAAATGATTAATCTCATTCTGTAAACTAAATCTGAAATCTTATTCTGATTCTAAAGTTTGAATTTTGAGTTACAACACTTAGTCTAATATTTGAATATAAGTTCCAATTTCAAATTCCAGGTTGATCTTTAATCCAAATTCTTAATCAGAATTCTAAATCTGAATTCTCAATCTGAATTCTGAATCTGAACTCTGAATTTGAATTCTAAATCTGTATTCTGAATCTGAATTCTGAATCTGAATTCTGAATCTGAATTCTGAATCTGAATTCTGAATCTGAATTCTGAATCTGAGTTCTGAATCTGAATTCTGAATCTGAATTCTGAATCTGAATTCTGAATTCTGAATCTGAATTCTGAATCTTAATTCTGAATCTGAATTCTGAATCTGAATTCTGAATCTGAATTCTGAATCTGAATTCTGAATCTGAATTCTGAATCTGAATTCTGAATCTGAATTCTGAATCTAAATTCTGAATCTGAATTCTGAATCTGAATTCTGAATCTGAATTCTGAATCTGAATTCTGAATCTGAATTCTGAATCTGAATTCTGAATCTGAATTCTGAATCTGAATTCTGAATCTGAATTCTGAATCTGAATTCTGAATCGGAATTCTGAATCTGAATTCTGAATCTGAATTCTGAATATGAATTCTGAATCTGAATTCTGGATCTGAATTCTGAATCTGAATTCTGAATCTGAATTCTGAATCTGAATTCTGAATCTGAATTCTGAATCTGAATTCTGAATCTGAATTCTGAATCTGAATTCTGAATCTGAATTCTGAATCTGAATTCTGAATCTGAATTCTGAATCTGAATTCTGAATCTGAATTCTGAATCTGAATTCTGAATCTGAATTCTGAATCTGAATTCTGAATCTGAATTCTGAATCTGAATTCTTAATCTTGTAAATCTCATTGAATTCTTAATCTTGTAAATCTCATTTTGATTGTTTTGCATCACACGGTTTTCAACATTGAAATTTCTTTCATCCAAATTTTTTTTTATGATTTCGGATTTTACAACTTTTAATAGTATGGTTTTACCCCTAAAAGTATGCAGCAAACTTAATTTCAGAAAAATTGTGAAAAAAAGTTTTCACAAAACAAAATCGTGTTTTCATGCGTAATGATCTTTAAGTCATCGCAAATTTATCAAAAACTGTGCAAATTGGTATTCTTGGAGAAACAATTCCAGAATTGAAAATTGATAAAGTGAGGAGAAATTTTACGGATGATGAAAAGAGCGAAAGAACATTTTTGCAAGGAAAATTTATTAACGTACACCATACTTTACCTCGCAACATCCAGCTTCATCAATTTTTAATTCTGATATTCTTTCTCCATGAATCTAAATTTTTCACCGATATGCCGAAAATAAATTTACAAAAATTCTGAATCTGAATTCTGAATCTGAATTCTGATTCTGAATTCTGAATCTGAATTCTGAATCTGAATTCTGATTCTGAATTCTGAATCTGAATTCTGAATCTGAATTCTGAATCTGAATTCTGAATCTGAATTCTGAATCTGAATTCTGAATCTGAATTCTGAATCTGAATTCTGAATCTGAATTCTGAATCTGAATTCTGAATCTGAATTCTGAATCTGAATTCTGAATCTGAATTCTGAATCTGAATTCTGAATCTGAATCTGAATTCTGAATCTGAATTCTGAATCTGAATTCTGAATCTGAATTCTGAATCTGAATTCTGAATCTGAATTCTGAATCTGAACTCTGAATCTGAATTCTGAATCTGAATTCTGAATCTGAATTCTGAATCTGAATTCTGAATCTGAATTCTGAATCTGAATTCTGAATCTGAATTCTGAATCTGAATTCTGAATCTGAATTCTGAATCTGAATTCTGAATCTGAATTCTGAATCTGAATTCTGAATCTGAATTCTGAATCTGAATTCTGAATCTGAATTCTGAATCTGAATTCTGAATCTGAATTCTGAATCTGAATTCTGAATCTGAATTCTGAATCTGAATTCTGAATCTGAATTCTGAATCTGAATTCTGAATCTGAATTCTGAATCTGAATTCTGAATCTGAATTCTGAATCTGAATTCTGAATCTGAATTCTGAATCTGAATTCTGAATCTGAATCTGAATTCTGAATCTGAATTCTGAATCTGAATTCTGAATCTGAATTCTGAATCTGAATTCTGAATCTGAATTCTGAATCTGAACTCTGAATCTGAATTCTGAATCTGAATTCTGAATCTGAATTCTGAATCTGAATTCTGAATCTGAATTCTGAATCTGAATTCTGAATCTGAATTCTGAATCTGAATTCTGAATCTGAATTCTGAATCTGAATTCTGAATCTGAATTCTGAATCTGAATTCTGAATCTGAATTCTGAATCTGAATTCTGAATCTGAATTCTGAATCTGAATTCTGAATCTGAATTCTGAATCTGAATTCTGAATCTGAATTCTGAATCTAAATTCTGAATCTGAATATGAGTTCTGAATCTGAATTTTGAATTCTGAATTTTGAATCCTGAATTCTGATTCCTAAACCTGTATCCTGAATTTGAAAACTGAATCTGAATTCTGCATCTGAAATTGAATCTAAATTATGTATGAGTATGTAGAAATGAAAAAAAAACATAAATTCATTCTTCAACACGGGTAAAAAAAAACGAGGGTCATAAGATCTTCATGTAAATTCCCCCCCAACGCAGTTTCCTGTACGGCTCTGCATTTTGTTGACACCCGGCATGGCTTTAGACACTATAATTTCATAAATGAAATTATAATGTCTATAGGCATGGCGGACTCTGAAGGAAACGCCCATCCGCCATTTGCTGCATTGAAAAGCAAGAAGTGTAAGATATAAACACTGTTGCCGTATTTGCCCCAGCAGACTGAGAAACTGCCCAGACCACGGTGCGTCTTAGTAATGCCTTTTACCTATTTGAGTTTGAGCCGCTTTCAATCAAGCGTGCCGATGGTTTATTGGATAGCGCTTGCAACTTGGGATCTGAAGGGTTTTGGTTCAATTCTCGAGTTAATAAAAATATTATTTTTTTATTTTGATTATCTTCAATTTATAAATGATTGCTGGTGCTGCTGCTTCGAGGCGCCACTAGCAACTTTTTTTTATGCCATAATAAGTATGATATGTATTTGGTAAAGAAAACGGTTTCAACTATTTTGTTTTTTTCCCGTTTTTGAAAGGGTTGTGTAGAAAAAAAAATGCATTCTTTTGAGACTAAAATCATTTTAATTGTGCAGCCCAGTTTCGCAAAAACGTTCTAGACATTTTTAAAATGGCACATACAAATCCACGGACATCAACAGAACTCGTCGAGCTGAGTCGATAGGTACCTATAAAGGTATGTCTAAGACCCATAATTAATGATCTCTCAAATCGACCGATAACCAAACCTTTCTGTTAGAAAGGCAAAAAAAATCGTTTGATTCCTTATTGTATCTTATTCTTTGAAAAACCTTAACTCCCGAAAATGTACAAACTTAATGGAAAAAACTATTCGGCTTATAAAAGATTTTTTTGAATTCATTGCATTCCTAATAATAACGGCGAAAAAAATCCTCCATGTTAAAATTTCTAGATTCGAAAATGTTAAACAGGGACAAATGCATATAGAGAAAAATCTCTCATAAAACAAAAATTTAATCCTCACGCAAATCTTCAGAAAAAAAATTTAGCCGCCTCAACGTCTCTAGATTTAAAGCACCAGTTTTCATCCACCTTTATGAAAATTCTTGTACCAAACTCCTTTAAATCAACTATACAATGCACAGTCAGTTTATTTTCGTATGCACTCTGTCATAATAAATTTGACTTATTATGCAGCAATGTTTATTTTGAAACGTCAGTCTTTCATTAGAATTGGGTATGCGGTCGATAAGTACTATCACAACGTAACTTGATTGTTAAAAAAAAACTTAAGAAAACAGAACAAAATGTATCCTCTTCAAACTTAAAAATCAACTGATTTACTCAAAGAATCCCAGAAAAATAATGCAAACGCAAACGATTGTGGAAATTCCTTCAGAGATAATGCAAGCCGTGTAAACTGTGCAACTAATAGCTGTTACCGATATTGATTTTTGCATTGCGAAATGACACAATCTAGTTAAATCTCCTCCTCCTCATCTTCTCCTAAAATCAAAATTAGAATTTTCCAGTTTATTATATCTGTACGACGTCACCGAATGTTATTTGGAAAAAAAAATGCTGAGTGTTTGTAAATTGAACTTATCTCCGACTTGATTGGTATTACAGCTATCATGAATATTTTTAAATAAATATTCTAAAAATCACCTATCGGAATATAATAACAAGCGAAAACAATAAGAGTAAAATAATACTTAGCTGAAAAACCTTAGCAAAGCTTTGAAAGGTAGAGTTGTAAGTTTCGCTTCTTATAATTGGTCACTTTTCCCGGTCCAAGATAAACCATTCGAATCTAATCGTCTTCGGATCGACCGCCCATCTTCCCTCCTAGTTGATCTGTCCACAAATTCGAAAGCAATTTTTTTTCAATAGTAAGTAAAGTAAAGCTCCATCTATTGAAATAAAAAAGTTAGAATTTTCAATTTTTTTATAATGGAATTTGACTAACTTTTGATGCTTTCAAGTTATGAAACATGTTTGAAGAAGCAAATTTTCCGAAGACACTGAAGACATAAGATGAAAGACAGAGGCGCTACGAAAAAAGTTCCACTTTTTGCCCTGTCGAACCACTGTGCACTGGTCTAACACATTAAATTACTTTTTTTCTGTCAGATGTCTTTTCAAGAAAACCTGAAAAAAGTGTTATTTTGAAAATTTGAGCCCGTTTTGGCAAAGCTCTAGAACATTTCAAAGATATAAAAAACAAAATTTTAAAATTAATTATATTAATGCGAGAATGTTGTAATATCAGGCTCTTTTTTAAATTAACGATTAACAATTAAAAAAGATATATGCATTAAAAGACAGAATCGAAAAAAATTACTGCTTCTTGTTGCAAGTTTTTGACAATATTTAGAAAAAAAAAGTTCAATATTAGAAGAAGAAAGTTTGCTTGACTTCAGATTATTCATCAAATCTCATAAATTTTCAGATAATTGCTTAAACGTTTGAAGAAGTGTCAATTCATTGCCGATGATTTTGCTGGTGTCCACAGTTCGCGAAACGGAAGTTCTAAATGATGAGTGTTATGAAATAGAGCATTTCAATTCTTTTCTTTATGTTTTTTTTGGGACGATTTGGTTTTTAGATTTGGTGTCGTTTTTACTTTTGATACTAAATTTCCTTAGGAGTACAACATTCAAATTCAATGTATTTTTTTTAATTGAATTATAAACCATATATCAATTGAGGTAAAGTAAATTTTTGCAAAATAAGCTTTATTTATTGAGTTCTATTATCTTCTTTAACTTGAGTTTTAACAAACTTCTACTATTTTGGTTATTTACAAACTATAACCACAGGGGTGTGTTCGAAATATCCTTCTTTGTCCGAATATGTTTATGAATTTTACAGTTTTTAAATCAGACTACTTGGAATTTCGTTAGAAGAGTTGGGAAAATTAACTATTTTACTCTGCGATTGTAGAATTTTGGGTTTTGGAAAATATTTTCCCCATGTAAATGAAATTTAAATATATGTTTAAATTGATAAATCATGCCAATAGACATGATGATATGATGATTATCAAATCATGATTTACTTTGCTTTATCATGTTATAAAAGAAAAAAAATTAAAATATAAAACAAAAATGTTAATCGAATCTTAGGACAATTATTGCCAAACCTTAACATCTGTATGTATGTATGTATGTAGATAATCCATCATGGGTGCACGGATTCACCGCAGTTTTATCAAAGTAAGTGCTCACATGCATTTTTAGATAACATCAATTAATCATAAAATCTCAAATGCAACATACACTATACCCGATACCATGATTTCGTGTGAACTGTTATGAAGTGAATGTAATACGTGTACATGAAAGTATATTTTGGGAGAACAAATCAATCAGATACACAACCAGTTGAAAATTTATAACATTTGTAGTGCTATATATTTACTACAGGTATTCCGGCATCCGTGTATATACCTGGCCAGCTGGCAACTGATCGAAAGTTTCAATTATTACAGTTTTATGATATGGCACATCTTACCCATCGGCAGATCATGGGACTCAAACCCAAAACTCACTGCCGATACTGCAATCCAGATACAAACCGCATGGTAATCGAAACAAATTTGCACAACGCTAGAGTCGCTCTATCTCCAGCACTTCATATTGGACCAAAAGATTGGACATTTCCAGATCTCGAACTTCTGGTAACTTTTCTCGGGATATTTTGTATAACTTTCTTCTTCCCTCCTTCGCTCCTACGGTAGCCAATGCTCACTTATCTTGTTCATTAACTTAATTTCATCGCTTTCGCGCCCAGTAACACTTGATTGGCCCTTTTCCATAATCTTCAAAAGATTATTGCCAAACCTTAACATCTGGTGGCTTAATACTTCTGAAAGTCCTTAACAATAGGGCAAAAAGAATGCAAGAAAAGATTAACGCTACCAAAAATTATGATTTGTAAATAGTTTTAGAAAGTTTGAAGGTAAGAAATGTTATTTTACCATTATACCATTTGCTTAACCCATATGAGGCCTTCAGAACCCAAGGGGTGACGATTTTTCATGTTCCTAACTATTTTTGGTGAAATTTTCAGATTTATAATTTTTTCCTACACAATTTTTCCATCGAACGAAAACTAAGAATTCACAAAAGAAAGTATTGTTTTTTTTCTAGTACCTATACTGATTATTTTAAAAATTGAACCAATCCACAAAGTGTATGAACTCCGAAGAAATTCAATATCTTTCCTTCTACATGAACAAAATCTATGAAAATATACTTTTCTACAGTGAAAATGTCTTGAAAATCAATTGAACATAATTTTTATTAGACGCCGCACAAGCTTACGGAATGGAATGGAATGGAATGATGGTTGTTTTTTTCTCTTAATTCCACAAAATTTTCCAATTATTTCAGAATAACGCATACTGGGACTTGAAAATGTTAAACCAAATGAAACATATCAAGAGTGATTTTTTCCTTGAATTACGCTTCAGAAATGAAACTATGGTTGTTTTTACCCCCAATTCTATCACATTTTTCAAATAGTTAAGCCATAACTCAAATACTTTTTCAAATAGTTAAGCCATAACTTCTTTTTCTGATACGTGTGGGAGCTCTAGTAGCCTTCATTCGATTCCTCGAAAAAAAAACACAAACACAAGACCAGTCTTATGTGGAGGACATTTTTCAAGTCCGAACACTATGAAATTGCTCTAACTTTTCAACCGTTGAGTAGAATTTAATGAAAATTTTGGTGGATTTAGTTCATAGTGCATTGTTTACATCTTGCAAGTTTTAAAGTACTGTGATCAAAACTCGCGGAAATAGAGTCAAAACAACATTTCGTGCGTGATAAAATCTTGCACATTCATCACGAGAACAAGGATCTCTCCATCGTTCCATCGCTAAAACGTTGGGAATCGCGAAATTTACGGTGTCGCAAGGGATTAAGCGGTTCGAGGAACGATTGACCACCGATCAGAAGCCCAGAAGTGAAGGAAATAGTATTCCGTACAACACAAAAAATCAAAACCACGTAGTTGGGGCCTTCAACCGAAACATGAACGCCTCCGTTCTGGATGTGGCTAAGAAGCTGCACCTAAGCCAAAGTTTTGTCCAGAAGGCCTTAACTAAGGCTGGACTGCGAACGTTCAAGGTACAAAAGGCCACTAATCGCATCGAGAAGCAGAACAAGTCCGCCAAAATCCGTGCCAGGAAGTTGTACCTCAACGTGCTGACGAAAGTTGAATGCTTCATCATGGACGACGAAACATATGTGAAGATCGACTTCAAACAGATCCCCGGCCACCTGTTTTTCACGGCCAAGGAAAAGTTCGAAACGCTGGACTTTTCCTTGGCATGTCCGCACTCAGAAGATGTCCAAATTTGCGATTAAATTTCTGGTTTGGCAAGTCATCTACAAGTGCGGGAAGCGGAGTGCACCTTTCGTGACCCAGGACACGATTAACGGACAGTCGAGGAACCGAAGAAAGTATGGATTTACATGCAAAAAAAAAAAAACGGTTGATTCACAGGTTGTGCAGAATCTTATGGCCGGAGTTAAGGCCAAGGTGCGGGCATTTGTGTATGGACTGTAAATAAAATACGAGTAAAACGGTAAAATGAAGTTTAAAAGTTATTTTTCAATCCCTGAGAATTTGATGGTAATCGGATGAAAACTCGAATATTGCGAATCAACCCTTTTATTGAAAACTTTAGGGCAATAGAAAGTAAAACAGAAAAAAATCCATTTCCCGATGCGTGTGGTGACTCAAACAGCCTTCATTCAATTCCACGGAAAAAAACACTCAAGATAGGTCTCATTTGATTTGAAGTCCGAACAAGCCTTTTATGAATTAATTAAAAAATGTTAAGAAATTGAGGATAAAACAGCCATAACTCTATTTTTAATGCGTGCGGTGGCTCAAAGAGCCTTAGTTTGATTCCTCGAAAAAAAATCACTCAAGAAAAGTCTTATTTAGATTTAAATTTATAAATCTTCACATGTTTTTTTCTTAATTAATCGAAAAGGTAGGGGAATTTAGGGAAAAAAAAACATCAAAAACTCAATTTCCGATGCGTGCGGTAAATCAAAGAGCCTTCATTCAATTTTTCCGGAAAACACAAGATATGAACTATTTATTGTGCCAAAAAAATCCCACGAGCATTTATATAAAAACCATATAATCACTACCTCAAATCCCATCCAGAGATTTAACGGGAGTGAATGGAAACTTTTCGAACAACATAAACAAGATTGTTATGCGAACGAACAATTTCAACAAGCCTATATAAACCACACAACTTCCGTTATGAATGGCAAAAACCTTTCAACGACAAGTTGAGCTGAAAAATATACCGACCAGCAGCAGAAGCAACGCAGAGCTTTAGATAAGTTGTTTTTTTTTTCGCTTGTGTGTGAGCAAAAGAACGAAAAAACCAACCTCTCAAGTCTTGAGATTTAGTGGGCTGAAAATGAAGATAAAGAAAAACCCCAACGTGGCTGCTCGGGAAATTTTCATCGACTTCCTGTTCTCTTATTTTCCGGGGCTGTTTTATCAGAAAACAAACTTTAGAAGATAGATTAAATTTTTCTCTTGCAAATCTTCTATCTCTCTCTCTGTCTGTCGTTCTATGGTTTTTGTTCGGTCACTTGAAGGTAAAGATCATAATATGAAGAGAGCAAAAAAAAAACCAAAAGAAAACTTATCGAAGCGGTATTTTGCTTCTCGATTTCTTTTATCATCATCGCTATTCAAATTTATCTCATGTTTCAAGACGGTCTTTTTCTGCTGTTCAAGTTCGGTATTGTTGGGGAATGATTTGTTGACTGGTTGAGAGATAATTCAATGAGTTCTGGGATATTTTTTGTATTCTTTAGGATTATATAAGACAGCCCAATATGAACCAAACCAGAGAAAACTGATGGAATTAAAAATTTTGAATTAAAGAAATGTTGAGAAATTTTCAATTATTTTTAAATCCTGAACAAATAAACATCGCTGTAAAGAATTTTGGCGTTTTCAGTTTTCCTGAAAACGCAGAAAATCTTTACAACTTAAAGAACCAGTCGATAGGGGAATTTAATAAAAATAAAAGTCGTTCAAGAGAATTAATTCGTCTTTTCAAAGTTTTCCATGTCATTAAATACCTATGTACTTATTAGCTGTCTGATATCTCAGAAAAATATTAAAGAAAAAAAGACTTTGAACATACGCGCGTACGCGTTAACTCCAATGGAATACGATTTGGTTGTCGAAAACGTTCAAGTAACTCTTCTAAAGAAAAAAAAAACACTTCAAAGAAATCTGAATAAACTGTAAGAAAACTTTTGATTTAAGATTATTAAAGCATGTAGACAATTTCGTGCATTTATGTAAAATAGCTACTGATACCGTACTAACAATTTGAGGCAGCTGATGATGAAAATATGGATACCCTGTAATTCAAAAAGCTGCCTGTTTGGTTAAAAGGAATGTAATATTGTTGCAGATTTTTTAAAATGAGATTTGGGTACCCGAATTTTGATTCGAAATTTTGTATGAAAAAAATGCGAATTTTTTTTCCAAGAAAAGGGACGTTCTTTGGTTTTTTTTTGAATATTTTGTTCTCAAGAGTTTTCTAAATTTCACATTGCTTTTTTGAAGCCTTTCTGTCAGTATTGGGAGTTTCAGTTGAAAACTATAGGAGCAGGTATTGGACAAACTCGATACCCGCAACGCTGGCCTAGCATTTCTCAGGGTTCGCATTCCTCAAATTTAGCCCTCTAAAACCTCCAGACGTTAATGAGTGGATCGAAGAGATTTTAGCATCTACCATAAGGTTGCCAGAATTTTTTTAGTACGTTCGGGCTATTTTTGGTCAAAACCTAGGAATTACTCATCAAAAATCAAGAAAAAAAAATCGTTGTAAATTTCGAATCGAAAGTTTTATAATTCATTAAGTTTTACATTTCCTATAACTTTTTTTGATCAAAGTTAGTCAAAAAAATGAGGAAATGATGGAGGGCAACAAATTTTCCTATGGTATAGAAATTCTTATTATTTAACAAACCTTTTTTTGAATAATCATCACAGATAAACTGAGTCTATAGTTTGAATTTTTGAAAACTGCTTCCTACGTTTGAAAGCCTATAAATTGAGTATCAAATAGACAAAAATTGGTTTGTATTTGAAATTTGATTTCTGTTAGTAAAAATATAAATTCAAAATTTTAAAATATCTATTTTTCCAAAGCTCGCAAACAAACAGCTCTTCTGATGATAGCAAAACGCATTTAAAGGCAAATAAGTTGTTGAATGTGAAAGAGCAACTTTTTTTTCTTTATATATGTATAGTTATAGTGCTATTTTAATATACATTTAATTAGAAAAATTATATTTGAAAAATAAGGACATTTTCCAAGAGTATGCCGGTATTTGAAAAAACGGATAGGAATCCTATCAAATGGTTAACTTTGAAGAAAAAATGAAAATGGAAATATTGGGAGGGCCTAGGAGAATGTGTGAAGGTAAAATTTCATTTATATTTTGAAGCTTAAACTATTTAGCAATTGTTATAATTTTTGCCCTAAATGTATACAGCATCAATCTTATTTTTTCAATTATAAATGATTTTAATAGAAAATGTTAAAAAGCAAGGTAAAATTGATAAACAAGTATATGGAAATATTATGAAGGTGTTTTGGATCAATTATGATCAAGAAAACTCGATAAATCCATCAAAATAGAGACTGATCAATGTCACCCCAAAGCATCAAATTCTGAACAGAGACGATATCGAATTTCAAATCAAATTTAAAATAGTCTAATTAATTTCTGCAGCCATTTTTTACGTTCAAAGGAGTCTAGTACTGGTTTTAAAAATATGAAACATGCCACATTCCCTTTCACAATAATCGAAAAATATTGATAAAAGTGATCAATCTTTCCCCGGATTACGGTATTTGAAGTTAATCTTTGACATTTGGCCCCCTCAAACTACATAAAGGGTGATACGGTCAAAATTTGGTTAATATCAACTTGACGTATTTCTTTCAATTTTGCAATTTAAATTTAAATTTAAAATAACGACTAGAAACCAGTTCAGTTGGGTTATTCGAATTAAAATGTTATTATTTCACTGAATAAATAACTGATATTCTCAATTATAAAATGTCATGCATTAAAGGGTTTAGGGAATCATAAGAAGACCATAGTCAAAACTTGAGCTAAATCTATTAACGGGAAGGGGTTGCACTGAATCTCAAGTTTAAAAGGGATTCTGAGACATTTTAATTTGTTTTTATCTTTAGAACCACGCCCAAATATGTCCAAAGAAAAAAATAATTTTGAGGTAGAAAGAATAAAATGTTGAATGATTTAATTGTCGCTTTCATTCTTACACTCAAAACTCCATTCTGTCTTCTAAAATAGATACAATCATGAGAAATGTACTTTCTAATATAAGTTTTGTTTTTTTTTATAGTGTTGCCAGATTTTTTCAGAAACGTTGACATTTTCCGTGGTATGGATTCATCGTTTCGGCGTTCTCTTCTTTGCAGTTGGAATTTTTTCATTCTTAAAACGCTTTAAATTCATGCAAATTTTAATTTTACAATGTTCTACTTAAGATGAAATTGATAGTATGGCTTGTGCAGTTTTTCCGACAGATTGTATTTATGGATGTATGGAATCATACAACCGTCCATATGAATGAAATCGCCTGTTGCCCCGAAACCTACCTCATGGTCAAACGGCTCTTAATTTTGATTGCTTTGATCGAACTTACACATAATCTCATAAAATTTTGAAAGAAAAACGTAAAATTTGTCAATGTTACAGTCAAATATGTGAGGTCATTTGAATTTGCCCCACTTTTACTAAAATAGCTGTATCTCTCTTCCTTAAACACGTAGAATGTTCAATGCTCAGTGAATAAAAGGTTTTTAGTTTTCACTAGCTTGTGTCAAAGTTTCATGAAAAATTATCAACTGTGAGAAAAATGGTAGTCTGTCAAAATTGGAAGTTTGTGCGCTGCTCGGCGTGATTTAATTTTTTTTTAACAAATTCTGAAAACTGGAAAATAATTATTGAAAGTTAGTTCTGACAAATCTCCTACTCAACTGATGCATCTTCCCATTTTTTTAGTGGCTTTTTACCAAATGTACAATGAATATACACTGTCAGCAAAAGTTTGGAAACACGCCCTCAAATACCTGAAAATTTTGTTCAACGACATCTCGACCATCTTATGACATATTGCAACTATGTTGATTTCATTCGAAAGATCGTATGTTAAACCTCCTTTGCCTGTTTTTAACAAGAAGTATTTATTTAGTTTATATTACCTAAACTAAGCTTAAAGTTGGGACATTTTCTATAAACTGCCCTTCAATTTCAAACCCGAACATCTCAGGGTGGGGTTGGCAAATTTCAAAATTCGATTTATATTCGAATCTATTTTTCATACTCATCGAACACATTTGTTTAAATATGTGCAAAAAACAAAAAATTGAAATGTACTTAAAATAAATAAAATAGCTACTTGATTTATCGTCCAAAAGTTTGGAATCACTTCGCAGTATGGCGTGGTGGCCAAAAGTTTGGGATCAGTCTTCTAAAACATGCATTATTTAGTTGTCTTACAAGCTTTTTACCATTTTAGCTTGTAAGACAACTAAATAATGGTAAAAAGAATTTGCATGTTTTTTTAATAATCGAACTATTTGGTTTTAATTATCAAATAATGATCAAACTTTAGCTAAATGTTTAATGAAGTATGTCCTCAAAAATATTTCAACTAAATATTCATAAAGCAAGTTCTACTCATATGTATGAATATTAAAATCATATGATTCATGTTATCACATATCATACTCATTTAAAAACTTTTGTTCTAATATTAGACAACGTTCTGGTTCTAATCTTTGATATATTTTTTTAGCAAAGCTTTCCAAATTAAGTTTAATTTATAAACTTGCAAACAAGCCAATCCAATCTGCAATAACTTGTAAGACAACTAAGTTAAAGTCAAAACAAATTTGCATGTTTTTTTAACAGTAGGGCTATTCAGAAAATGATCAAACTTTAGCTGAAGGTTTAATGAAGTTAGTCTTCAAAAATATTTCAACTAAATATCCATATAACAAGTTCAACTCATAATCAAAGGATACGAATTTTGAAATTTGGCCAACCTCACCGTGAGATTATCGGGTTTAAACTTTGAGGGTAGTTTTTGGAAAATGTCAAAATTATAAGCCAAGCTTAGATGATACAAACTAAATAAACACTGTTTGTCAAAAACATGCAAAGATGGTTTTGCTCATAATCTTTCCAAAGATATCAAAATAGTTGCAATATGACAAAAGATGGCAGAGAAATGGTCGAACAAATTTTTTGTGTTTTTGAAGGGAGGAATCCCAAACTTTTGGCTGGCAGTGTAGATTCTGTGCGTTATGGTTTGCTCTTCCTCCATAATAAGGTTTTCTATTAAGGGTCTCTCGATAAGTAAGAAACTTACATAAGCGAGAAAATAAGCTCGGTTTCTTGGACTTAAGCTTATTAAAGTTCGTCTGTATAATTTTCATTGTTTTGCTTGTTTTGAAGAACACTTCGAGGAAAAAAAAAATTATACAAAAATTATACAATTTATACAACTCTAAAGTCTGCTTCATTTAATATTGGAACAAATTCTTTTGCTCATTGTGGCGCTCCTAGTGGACGGATCTGGAAACTTTTTTCACCCACGTGTCGGGAAATTCATTACCTTTCACCATGTATTTATGTAATAACACCAAACGATAGCATTTTGTAAACAACCGCCATGGAAGCCGAACGGAGAGATCAAATTGTGCACAGTTTTCTTGAAAATCCATTGTTGTCGGCATCGAAGCTAGCTAAACAGCTTAAATGCCCAGAAATACCGTATGGCGTGTTATCAAGCAGTACAAGGAAACATTGACGACGGCTCGGAAGCCGCATTCGAAGCGTCGGAGTGGAACTGTCGACCGGAAACTGCGTGGGAAAGTCATCAAGGCCGTCAAGAGGAATCCCAATCTTTCAGACCGCGATTTGGCCAATAAGTTCCAGGCCGCTCACAGTACGGTGCGACGAAATCGTCTCCGGGAAGGAATAAGGTCATTCCGAGCCAGCAAACAGCCAAATCGGACGCTGAAGCAGAACAATGTGGCCAGAATCCGTGCTCGAAAGCTGTCCGACCAAGTGCTGACCAAGTTCGACGGATGTATTCTGATGGACGATGAGACCTACGTGAAGGCGGACTTTGGGCAAATCCCAAGTCAAAAATTTTATTTGGCGACGGCTTGGGGGGATGTACCTGCAAAATTTAAGTTCGTGTTTGCGGATAAATTCGCCCGCAAGTACATGATTTGGCAGGGGATATGCAGTTGTGGACAGAAAACCAAAGTCTTTCTCACTGGCAAGACAATGACATCAGAAGTCTACAAAAAAGAGTGCCTACAGAAACGGATTCTGCCGTTTATTCGTGCCCACTACCGTCCAGTAATGTTTTGGCCGGATCTCGCAAGCTGCCATTACAGCAAAACGGTTATGGAATGGTACGCAACGAACGGGGTCAGCGTAATACCGAAGGACCTCAACCCCCCCAAACTGCCCCCAGTTCCGGCCGATAGAGAAATACTGGGCAATCACGAAGCGGAGGCTTAAGGCAACGGGAAAACTTGTTAGGAACATGACTCAAATGAAGAACTGGTGGAATCAAATCGCCAAAACGGTGGACGAAAAGGGTGTGCGCCGCCTAATGTGCCGTATTACGGGAAAAGTACGAGAATTTCTTCGAAACAGCAATGAATAATTTTTTTAATTTTTTTTTATGAAAGAGTAAAGAAATTGCTACATTTGTATGAAAAACAAATTATGAATTCGTTAATAAATGACTGAACTACACGCAATTGTTTGTGTTCCAATATTAAATGAAGCAGACTTTACTACCATACCCCGAAATTGGCCTCAAAAAGTATACTCCAGCAATTTTTTAAGCACAAACCTTTTAAGTGTTTGTGCAAAAATGGTCAATTTTGAGTAAATAACACCAAACGATTTTCATATTATCAACTTTGATTGTTTTTATTGATAAATGCTAGAATTTTCTTATAATGTTATTGGTCGACTTTTTCAAGAAGTATCACGCAACACGAAAACTTCAATGCGTGTTTTCTCGAAATAAGTTTTATGCACTTTGATCACCCTAACTTTTACTCTGATAGCCTTATTAAGTTTTAAACAGTATAAAAAATATAACCTTTCATTCGCACTTACCTGTACTGTAACTATGAGTTCTCCACTTTTCTCTGTGTTGACGGCATATCTCTGAAAGAAGACGGAGAAAAAAACAAATACCAATTAGTTTTAATCGTTAATGTCGTATTTCGCTGCTCATTGATGAACCGACTAAATGGTATCGAAGGCATCCCTATGAGTGAAAACCTGTACGATTTCCACCGAAACACTACCTACTGATGAGTGTGCTGCCGGAAAATGGTAAATAAAAGCGGAAAATGCACGTCTACAGCAGCGGCTAGGTAAATCGAAAATGGAAGCACGCCGAATGGCGGCGCTAACAGTTAATCTAATTAACGATATCGTGGCGTACTTTTTGGAGCGCGTTTTTTCCGGCTCACTTAACTTCAAACGATAGAACCAATTTATGGCTGGCGGGGAGCTTCGTCTTATTTCTTCCTTTCACAGAAATTCATGCTGGGAGCGCTTTAAAGTGGAACATTTTGAAGAATTTATTTCTATGGCTGTAAACATTAAATTAATTACCGTCAAACGGGGCATCATGCAACAGCGGGGTTCGATGCAACATTTATATAATACTTCATTGAATCAATTTTTAATTTAATGTATTGTAATAAAGTTATCTTTTAATGATAGCAAAATGATGATGACATAATTTCTCGCATTTTAAGCTAGTTGTCTTAAGTTTTTTATTTTTATGTAAAATTTGAAAAATCGAGTAATAAATGTACAAATTTTAACATTTTTTGATGCCGAAAAAAACTTTACCCAGTATGACGGATCGGCTTGATAAAATTACCTACAAACTTTTTACAGGTTTCCTCATGTTATACCAACATTGTTGGTGTAAAAATATTTTTCGAACAATCACCCATTTTTTTTAAATGAATATTTTTAAAATTCAGTTAGGTGTCTGGGGTTAAATGCAACAAAATGCAAATCAAAGAAATACCTTGTAAATCTCGTTTCCATGTGCTGGAATATGAATGATTTGCATCACGCGTTTGTAAACATTTAAATTTCATTCATCCAAACATTTATTTTTATGATTTCAGCTTGTAGATTTTTCCGTAGTATTATTTAACCCCTAAATGTATGCAGCATCCTTATTTTTAGAAAAAAATGTGAAAATTTGTTTTTACAGACCCAAAAACTACTGCAATTGGTGTTGTCATGCGTAATGATCTTTAAGGCATCGCAAATACATTAAAAACTATGAATTTTCGTACGTGTTCATAAGATTTTTCGTTAAAAACAAAGTTTGTTGCAAGTTACCCCATTTCCTAAGGGGTGTGAAAATCGCATGTTTTTAAAAAATTAAAAACAACTGAAGAAACCAATAATTTTTTTAACTACGCCAATTTGATGCCCCAGCATCCTTAAAACTTTTGATGCATAAAGGATACGATTTACTGTGAACATAAGTTTTTTAGAAGCCATTGAAGTTGAAAATTGTTGCATGTTGCCCCAGTTGACGGTATATGGTGTTTTTTCGATTCAACGGCTAAGTAAATACTAAACACAGCCTGGAAGTTATTTTCTATCGGATTTTGTGTGGAATTATCAAAACAGAAAAGAAATTACCCGGCGTCCCATGGCTGATGTTCACATCGGCTGCGTCCTTCCACCGGCTTTTCCACTGAAGCTGAACTTCTGTTCCCACTGTTGATGGTATTTTTGACTTTCACACCTCCACCCGCGTCGTTGCTGCTAGCTGGTTCTGTTCTTGACTTTCTTCTTGCACTTTTTACCTACTTCTCCTGAAGCGCTGCTGCTGGCTGTTTTGATTTACTTTCGCTTTTTCGAGTTATGGTTCTTTTCGTGTCGGGATTCAGGTTCTGACGTTAAAGGTTAAAGTTGAAAACTTTTTAGCAAATGCTTATGATCTTGATGCCCGTTTGAATAAGTTATAATTCGAAGCGGAAAAGAGGAAACTTGATTTTTTTTTAAATTTTGGGGTTCATTTAAATCTAAATTTTGCCTTCGGATTCATGTTTTTATATTTTTCAAGGCCACTATAAAAAATTTTACAAATGATTTCTGACTGTTGCTTGAAAATTTTAGTTCAAGGTACAGGTTCAGCACCAGGATCTGGGATCAATATAAGGGTACGGGATTAAAATTCGACATGAGGATTAGGTCAGAATCCCCCCCCCCCCCCCATGAGGGTCACATTTTAAATCGAATTTGGATGAAGTATCACAACGATTCAAGACTCAACAATCTTGACTCAGAACTAAAACAAAAACCTCGAAATCTTATCTCAGGTCAACAATTTCAATAAAATTTTTCGAAAATTTCCTCACTTGTTGATAAAAATTCAGACCCTAATATTGAATTTAATATCATAAGGCTTGTCAGATTGCCCAAATTTTGCTCGAATCGTTCCATTTCATTTGCAAAAGCAAACAAAAATTAAAATTGGGTTATCGAATGATGTATTTTGCTTATAATTTGTTTGAGCAAATTTTATTAAAATTAACATAAACTATTTTCGGAAGCTAAAATATTATTTAAAGTCGACTGAGATGTTTCTTTATAAAAAGCAATTTTTCAAGTATTTTTTCTTCATAATTTTAATTAAAATTTTTTTATTTTGGCGGATAATTGGAAAAATAGCCCGAATTTGCAAGGCCCGCCGAAAAATATCTGAAAAGCTTAGGTTCAAATAACTCCAGATTTTTATGGTTTAAGAGCTGCATTAAGTGAAGTTCTTGTATCAACGGAAAAAATTATAACCAATTATTTCATTATTAAAATCCTATGAATATTTTTTTCAAATTAAAATCTTGATGATCCAAGACACGAAGTCTTTGAAATGATTCCAGATCCTATTTTATATTTGTGATTTTCATCAGCTTTATGCTTCCAAACTATGATGGAATTATATTTTTTTAATTTTCACCAAAATCAAGATCTGGAAATTTCGGTTTTCTGCAATTTGAATCTATAATGAAATTTTTTTATTGATATTGCAATCTTGATTATATAATTCATCTTCGAGCTTCATCTGAATCATATTTTTATACCTGATTTAAAAATCTGAATTCCGAAATTGAAAACAATTTTCGAATGAGATAATAATTCTTATTTATTATTTTAAGAGGAGAAATCACCGTGAATTTGTTTTATGAAATGAATTTGCGGCTTTATCGGTGAGGGTTAAAGAGTTAAAATGATTGATGCGGGACAAAGAATTTAGCATGTGGTCAAGCTTCTATTTCAAATGCTCTTCGCTCTTTTCACCACCTTAGAATTTTCTTCTGATCTTCTATCCGTCTTTCATTTCAACTCTTTAACCCTCACCGATAAAGCCGCAAATTCATTTCATAAAATTCTTATTTATTATGAACCAAAAACCGAAATTTCAACCAGAACTCTTTTATTTGAATTCTGAATTTTTGTTCTTCAATTTCTTTCTTAAATTATTTATACGTAATTGAACTTGAATTTTAATGAAAATTGCAAATTATGAAACTATTTCATATTTTTCAATTCTGGATCACCTTCATGAAACTTTATAAAGTCTCAACTCTGAATAGGTAGTAAGGATAAAAATTTCCGATCAAATCCTCAAAGCGGGTTTTAGTTTTAAAGATTTTCCAAATTCAAAATAAATAAATCCAAATCTTGCAAATGGTTTTTAATTTACAATACCAAGATTCCAATCAATTCGTCATAATAATAATCCAAACTCAAAATATTTCGAATAAGATTTCGAAATTTCAACCTCAGTTCTGATTCGAGATTTCAACTCATTTCAAAGTCATTTAAATTTTGAGCTTAGACAAGAACATCACTTGGTATTTATGGACTCCCGGGCGGGGAGTGACTCCACCCTGCTATTGTTACCAAAATATTTATCTAAGCTTGTTCTATGTATTTCAGTACGGCATTACAAGGAAAACTTGCATACGTAATAAACTCAGCAAACATGAAATCGTATCAGAAATGATAATTTAAGTCGTTTACAATGGGGTTGCGAATCGCAATTTCAACTTCGTAATGAAAAGATCGTATAAAATGCCGTCTGAAGTCAGTTTAAATCGGATATGATAGAAAATCCGTCCAGTTTGTAAATTTTGAAATGTTTTTTCTCACACACGAGCTTCAAGTGAGAAAATCATCTGCAAGCAGCAGTGCATCCATCCAGATGTCTAAAAATCATATGGGAATTGAGTAATAAATATTGTTCAATAAGAGAAATAGAAAATTTTGTCGTTGGCAACGACTTGAAGGTTATGAGAGCAAAATCTTGCCCTCTGTTGCATTCTTCCGATAGGTACAAATAAGGTGTAAGATAACGCCCAATTGGTGTAATTTTCGTCGCTTAAGAAAGAAATTAACTTTTTGCATGTATGTATATTTCCTCCACTTTGGTAGGTAAATGCTGTTTTTCAACTTCCATATGATCATTCTACAATGAATATAGAACGTATTTTAAAACAGCGTAAGAATACAGCGACAAAATGTATGCTAAGAAGAAATTTTAAAATGGAAAGAAATGAGGAAAAAAGAAAGACGAGAGGCTCAAAATGAATGACTCAATCCTTCTCGGGAAAACTCTGAGTGGTGACAACATGTTGAGTGACAAATTTGTATTCTTTTCCCGAATTCAGCAATCGTTTTGGCAGCAAACCTCCCCCCCACCCCGGATTATGAGAAACTGCGAAACGTGACTTCAAAATTTGGTTCCGCAGTTGAAGAGTTTGCCGGAGACAGGCGACTGTCACTTGCGTTTTCCCGCCAAAACGTGACCCGTTATTTCAATGAGAGCGCGGCCTCTGCTGGTTATGTGTAACAACAAGACGTCATTTAGTTGAACAAATAGGCGCAGATGGAGAAATAGGAAATAACAAACAACGTTCCCCCTTTCCTGAGACCGACCAACCGAATCATCCTTTTCCAAACAGATAATTGTTGAAGGGGTTTCAGGGGTTCAGAAAGTTTTGCCACGCCATCCATGAAGTCGAGCCAGAATCGGATTGGACCGGAAGCTCGCTTTAACACCCCTCCTCGGGCGGAAACACGGAAGTTGATGATGGCGCTAGCGGTCATTGGCGAAGCTGAAATGGATGGAATTCCTAATGTGGTTTTTGACCTGTCACCGGCAAGAGAGCTAGCTGGGTTTCGTGACCGGCACGCATTCATTCTGGGGTGCCCCTTCAACAAGTCGTCGTTTCTTAATCTCCCCGGGGAAGGGGGCCAGAACTTGTTGCTTCACTTTCAGGACGCGTCGTCATCGTCGGACTCAAATGGGGTAATGGGTTTGGATTGTAGCCAAAGCTATGAGGTTTCAATGTGTGTTGGTATAGGACGGGCAACAGGTACCTGACTTCCAGCCGGTTGTCGGAAGATGGGAGCTTTTAGAATTGGTAATGTGCCAGCTCGAAGAATATCCACCCCTTGTTTTGGTCCAGTGGCATAAGTGGTAACATATTTTCTCGGAATATGGCATGGGAAAATTTAATAGGTCATTGGTGTTGTGTTATATAAACATGATGAATGGAAGATCATCATTTGTTTAATGGAAATATTCATCGACTCCCAAAGTCGACTTACCCCAAACAAACATCACCGGGACGTTTAGATTTTGTTTTTATTTCTGCTTTATTTTTCAGTTAGAAAGTACGTCTATTAACAAAAATGTTGGAGCAAAAAATGTTATGATCGTTCGCCCTTAAACTATGGTAATTTGCCATGAGAAAAGAAGCATATGACATTTGGGATAGCTTTATCGCTAATGGTCATCACTAGGGGAGATGATACATGACGAGCGCATAGTAAGCACTCTTCTTTTCTTCAAAACTACATATTTTCTTAAATAAATTTTGATGAGGATTACTTTCGTACTTCCTATAGAATAAATTTTGCAGCAAAGAAATCTCCTTATCATCTTTACAGAAGTATTTAAAAATCCAACTAGGTGACGAAAATTTTGTGATTTATGAGCCCCAGAAAATAAGCTCTTATGATCGTTAAATCATCTGGACCCATGGCCGTAGGAACGGGGGGGGGTTTTGGGGGTTAAACACCCCCCATGAGGGTCCAAAAAAGCAAGCGAGGTATTAATTCTACTCTACTCTCAAAATTTTAAATTCATAATCAAATTATAATAATAGTGCAAAGATATTTAAGAGTAACTACCTGAACTAAAAACTAATACAAAAACCTCAAAAACTCATTTGGAGTTCAAAATTCGGCTACAGTTTTTCAAAATTTTCTCACTTGTTCATAAGTAAGGTTGTCAGATTTTTTCAGTACGTATCCAGGCCGGACAAATCCAGGCTATTTTATATAAAAACCTGGCAAAATCCGGGTATTTAATTTCAAAATTGTCGACCAAATCCAGGCAGAACTGAGCAATTTTGTTTAAACCTAGGAATTACTCATCAGGAATCTAAAAAAAAACTTTAAAAACCTTTCATGATAATTTTCTGAAACCTGCTGCAAAAATTTTTGCATTTCTGCTCATAAATTTAAAAAAAAATTACAACACAATTTGTTTTTTTTTAAGTTTGATTTAAGAATCAGAATGAGAGCACACCCGGGCAAAATCCGGGCTTTTCCAATGAAATGTAGGCAACCGGGTCGGACCGGACTCTTCCCAAATTTTTTATTCAATGTCCGGGCCAATCCGGCAATTTGGCAACTTTATCATTGAAATTCAGGTCTGAATATTAACTTTTAAAATTTTGGAGGTTCTGATTCCATATTCCTAAAACCAAAATTGTATTTCAACATATTTTCATAATTCTGATATTGTATAAAGTTTAGGATTTTTGAGTTTCAGTTCGAATATTCATAAGAAATTAGGAATGAAAAGCTGCTTTGAAATCCTTGTTCGAATTCGGTTCATATCAAATTTGATAAGCAATATCAATTTTGATAATAGTTTTCCGAATATGGAAAAAGAAGAAATTTGTTTTATATTCAAATTCGAAGTTCTTAAACTTTATTTTAACACAAAATTTATACATTTAAAGCTTCTAAGTGGCGATCCCAAATTGAAAACCAGATTCTGAATCATCATTCGAAATTCACATTTTAAATCAGATTCACAAAACAGATTAAAAATAAATTATTGAAATAAATAATCAAGATTGAATCAGCACTACAGAATTTAAATAATAGATTCATGTCTTAGATTTGTCTAATGAAATTCTGATCTGGAATTAAGATATGGAAATCGTATTTTGTGTACATTTCGGAAATTGTATAGAAATTCGGAAACAGATTCAAAGTTTAATTTTTGAATTCAGGTTAAGATTTCAGATTTAAAATTCAGAAAAAGATTTAGCATGTGAATGAGTTTTTCAATCAACATAAAATTGTTGAGAAATTCAAGAGAACATAAACTTACAAATTTGCTTGTCAATTCAATTTCCAGATTTCAAAGTTTTTAATCAGAATTAGTTTGTACATAAAATTCAGCTGAAATCACAAATATAAAGTAGAATAAGAGTTAATTTTCCAAGTTTTGATTCATGCAAAATAACCCTAATTATATTAAAAAAAAAATCCACAGGATTTTTAGGATGGAATTGATTCTTTATGAAATTATTTCCTGTTTAAGAAACATGTACCTGATCTTCACCTAAAAAATCTGCACAATTTTTTTTTATATTTTTTCGGCGATTGTTTAACATTATTAATATTGCAGCTTTTTGAAAAGCCAAATTTCAAACTAAAATCATAAATTTAGTTCAATTTTGCATCGAAAATTTTTTATCTTTTACTTTTTTTTTGGAAAATTATTTTATGCTCAAATCAAAGAACTTATTTTATGCCCAAATCAGATAACTTTGATCTACCAGACTTTTTAAAAAATTCAAAAATTTTAACCATCGATGAAAGCAAATTTCATATTTTGTTTCTAGAGGTTTTAAAAAAATTAGCTCACCCTTGAGGCTATGGACCACTTTTATAAAGTTAGTTTTTTAAGGTTTCATTAGTGACACTTTACCATCCTTGTGGCATTCGTGTCTTCTCTTAAGTTAAAATTTCATACGAAATCTATTAGTGAGTGCTTAAAAATGAATAATCATATAGTTACAAACATAATTTGTTTTAATTTTTTTTTATTCGTGTGTTGTTAGACCAAAAATCATAGGTAAAAATTATTCATCAAAACACCCCCCATGAGTCGGTTCTTCCTACGGCCCTGTCTGGACCTATAATGTAGGCACTGCTACATGATGTACACTTTGTTCCTTAGCTTTCACTATAATTTAAGCTTTGATTTTTCACTATAATCAATTTTAGAACACGTTTTTTTCTTAAACTTGTTTACTCGGGGCGAACAGAGCACTTTTGATCGGGGTACGATGAGCGTTTTCTGTCGTATAATCTAGCAGCGAATCCAACTCGATGTAGTCACCTGAATTAAAGAGCTACAGCTTGACTAGTTTACATCTGACGATTTAGCTAGCCTATTGGTAAGAGGTAATCAGAAGACTCGAATTCGATTCCTGGCCGAGGTGTTTTTTTTTAATTTACCATCCATGATGGATTAATTTGATTGTTGCATTATACAGCTAGTATCATCATCTGCCAAACAAAGCACAAGAAACATAATGTATGAGTATGTTGGAATTGTTTGTATTCTACAAACAGACCTAGATTATTTTGTTGTTGCTTTGTTTGATGGATCTCCGACTCACGGTAAATTTCAAAAATGCATCGATCATGAATGGTATAAAAGAAGCCATCACAACCAGGAATCGAACTCGAGACATCTAATTATCTCTCCGACAAAAAAAATTAAAATGCATTTTTAAACGTGTTTATCTACTTTTTCAAGTTTCAGCCAGATACCAAATTTTAGTGTCTGAATACGGAACAGTGATTTATCTCACATAAAACAGCTGTTTTCTATGATTAAATACTTTAGCGTCCTCCTTAAAGTGACTATTATGCCTTTATCTCCCGTATTTCTGTTTTTTTTTTATTTTTTCTTCAAAGCTTTTGATTGATTTAAAGCTTTGTTGAAAACTGCAAAATCTTTTAATAAATAACCGGGGATCCTTTCGGTTTAAATTTCTAAAAAATCCTGTATTTCACAAAACAGAAATAAAGAAAAAGAAAACTTACGTAATTTTGTTCTCAGGAGTAAAATTTACTCGCGATTTTCGAAGAAGTTGATCATTGATATATAAAAGGTAGACTTAATAGCGGCATGTTGTGGAGTGTCTATATTACAAAGCGCACTAATATCGTTATTAGCTGCATCATTGACATCAAGTAGCCCCTCGTCGGCCGAATTATCGCCCATCCTTCGCCCGCATTCAACTGTCACATAAGCCAGCCAGTCATGCGCCAATTCATCGTCCTCGACGGGCACTCCGGCAATCACCGCAGCAGCAGACTTTTCCCGCAGCGCCGATGGCTTTTCCTCGCCGGACATTAGCAGACCACAAAAGGTAAGAACCCCGCAAAGGAACCTACCCCAAAGCAGAACCCACACATGTCATGTTATCCAAAGAAACGAGAAAATTATGCCCAAAGGAAATACTCATAGAAATTGCTTCCTGCATAGTAATGTTTTTGTGAACCTTATAAAAATGATTGTATGAATAGAAATTCCATATTTGGATTCAGCTGTGCTCGGTGCTCTTATTCTGTTATGTGTTAGGTATGTGTCGAATTTAATTCCGAATTTCTTTCATATGAAGCTGTGCCTTGATTTTGAAAGAAACTATTAGCCCAATTTCAATTTACATGTTAATAGCATATTTTACATACATAGGTTAAGTTGCATGCACGCAAACATTTCGCGCATCAAAAATGTATGCTTTTGGTGGATAATCAGTTAACGAAAAAGCATAATTAGCTTCTAATGACGGAGTTCAACATTACAAAAGGTTAACTAGCATGTAGCAGCTGAGAAGATCAACAAATCAACTATTTAAAATCTGAGGTATCTCCAAGCATTCGTTTTTCACCGCAGAAGTACTAACAAAATATTTCTTTAAATTTTGAATAAACACACTCTTTTCTTTAAAGGTCATTTTGTTTTAGAACATTTTGTTCGTTCCATCCTTCAGATACCGTGAAAGCAAAAAATGTGGGATTGCAGTGGGAGTGAGAGACCTTCAAACCGTATTAATGAAAGATTATTTTATGAGGACTTTCGCCAGTCGCCAAAACATTTTTGATTTTTTTTCAATCAAAGTGGTTGAAATAGACGGAAATTTTGAATTGGACTCACGTCTTGAAACAATAATAACGCTGGAATTCATAACAATATTAAGTTGTGTGATTTAAGTGAAAGTCAAATGTGTTAAATATATTTCATGCTCACGAGAAGTTTTGTTGAGTTTAACGTTTACGTTTGGCGTATTGAACTGATTGAGCAAGAGTTAAGTTTCTCATTAGTCTGAATTTGATTCTGATAAAGTTTTGAAAACGTGTATAGGTTCACTGAATAAATGATAAACAAAATGCTCAAAGTATTCCAAGATAATCGGAATTGAGAAGTGTTTACAAACGAGTGAATAGGAGGAAGAAATTTATGCGTGTTTTAATCGCCCGAGAAAGATTAGAATGAGTTTTGCTTTTTGATGGCTGCCAGAACGTGTTTAATTTTGAATGTGAACATAATAATACTAGTTTACAAAACTTTCAAATAATTGGAAAATCGATTGACAGTTTAGACTTGATGGTAACATTTAAAAAATCTTATTTTATATAAACCGTGAATGTTAATTTGAAACAAAGATTTAAAGTGCTTATTTTTCAAAATCGGTTCAAAATTGAAGCAGTTATCGTTACTTTTCTTTAACAGTAATTTTTTGAATTTTTGAATAAATTAACGAACCGTAGTGTACTAATCTGAGTATATGAAGAATTAAACATGATAAATCTCACTCGCTCCAAGTTAAAATTGATCATTAACTTGCCAGAAGGTCGCATGCCAAATTTCTGTAAGATCTAACCATGGGGGGGGGGGGGGGGGGGGGGTTGCTTTAGTCTGAAGCGTGAATGGGATATTTAAGCTATTTTGCTCGAAAGAAGCAAAAAAATCTGGTTTTTCATCTATAACTTTTTTAAATATTGACTGATTGCTTTTTTAAAAACATTTTTCTTAAAGCCTTAATAAGAACAAATATTCACCCGAAGTGTGAAGCACATGACAAAATTAAGCCAAATATGGTAAAAGTTTGACAAAAAAAAAATTTTACAAAACTCTGACAAATATGACAAAGATTTATTAAAAAATAAAATGAACAAAAAAACGACACAAACATGTCCAAATTATGACAAATATGATAAAAAAAAGACAAAATTTAAAAAAAATATGTGACTAAAAAGACAAATATGGTAAAATATCTAGAAAACTATGACAAATATGAAAAATTATATCAAATGTGGTAGACATAAGACATTTAATGACAAAACATTATGGAGAAAAATTACCAAAAATATGACAAATGTGGAAAAATCTGAAAGAATTTGGACAAAAATCTGACAAACATGAAAAAATTATGAAAAATTTTTTACGAAAATTTAGAACATAAATGAAAAAAGTATGTAAAAATATGACAAACTGATAAAAGTATGACAAATATGGTATCCGTCAAATATTTGTCATATTTTTTCCACAATTGTACTGATTTTGTCATTTCATATTTTTCCCACAATTGTCAATTTTTTGTAATAATTTTGTCATATTTGTCTAATTTAAATATATCATATTAGTGTCTTATTGTTATCACATTTGTCATATTTTTAACAAAGGAATATCGGGTTTAAGTAATTTTTTTTTGTTAAATATTTGTCATAATTTTGACATATTTTTGTCTTTTTTTTTCATTATTTTGAATTATTTTTTGTCATTTTTGTCATTGTATTATCAATTTTATGTAAAACTTATGCGATAATTTGCCATATTTTTTATATTGGTCATATTTTTGTCATAATTTTGTCGTATTTTTGACACATTTGTCAAATGTTTGTCATTATCAACTGCCATAAATTTAATCCTTAAGAAGTTTATATTCATCCCATAACTTCTCGTTGCCCTCCCAGCTAACATGAAATCGTAATAGAAATAATAATCCAAATCGGCTTTTAAGATTTTTTTAATAACCATCGTAAGCACGTAAGTATTGAGTGATTTTCTATCATTCATTTACGACAAGCTTTGCCCAAAAGTAGTTGAATCGGATAGCAGTTTGGTCAATTCGTAAATATGTCTTCAAAAAGTTGGGAATATGTTAATTAAATAAATAAAAATAAATAAATAAATATCAACTGTTGAGTTGGCATCGTGGTAAGATATCGGACAGCGTGCTCGGAGGGCTGGAGTTCAAACTTTGTTGGGGTTTTTTTTTTCGTTTTACTCAAATAACTTAAAATCGTTTATTTAGCTTTTTGTGGGGAAATCAAATCGTTGGCATCTTGTCATTTTAGATATATCGCCTCCATTTTTGAAGCTAAATGCTATTTTAGTAAGTTTTATACAATCTTTTCAACTGGCATATTCGTTTGAATAATTCTGTAGTTGCTGTAATATACATATGTGCTTGAATGTTTTCTGGGCCCTCTGAATGTTGTAAAGTCTAAGCGTTTTTCAAGTCGTGTTTTCTTTTCGAATCCCAACCCACAATCCGCAAAAAAAATGGCAAAAAAGAAACTGATACTGAAATAATCAGCAGCTTTCGCTAACACTGATTGAATGCTAAAGCTGCATTCACTGATCGAATACAGTGAGTGACAGAAATACCAAAGCGAAAGATACTTTCATAGCAGTCGAGTGAAACAAGTTTGATCTTGTTCTCCAGTGAGCTTTCTACTTACTGATTGACATATTCACAAAGCTTTCCGTAAGCACGAAAACAACTGAGCCGATCAGAAGCTTTTATATTTGTTGACGTTACTATTCCTTCGTTTCAGTTTGAGCTTTTAACACAGTCAATATCATTCATGCCTTCAGAAAATTTGCAACACTGCCTACAACTATTATCGACAAGGAAAACTTTTTAGCGTGCTTCCATCAAATTGCTCTTCGGAACGTATGGTACTGATGGTCCACGTTCCTCTTCTCCTTTGATCCTGACGTCTCTGTATGCTCTGCTCCACAGTGGGCCCAGCCGGTTTATTCTTTCTATTATCTTGATGTTTTATTTAACTTTAATGGAAAACATGAACAAAGACAAGAAGAATATTAACAATCTTTTATTGTTCTCCGGGCTGTCGAAGTACGATTAGTGATTAGTGATTAGTGAAGACTCCCGCCAGTCGCCTAAGCAGTTTCATCAATTGTTTCCATCGACTAACAAAGTTTTGCAAATATTCAAACCTATGGAACGATCAAAACTTCCGCTAATCACGTATACACTGTTCAGTGGCGAAACACAAAAACTAAATAATTATCACCCACCACAGCGACTAGTTCGCTCATAAACTCTGTCGGTGAGTTTGAAAGCATTTCATAATCATACTTCACACTGGACGTCGGAGTTGAAAGTAGCTAGATACGACGACGTGAATGGACTCACATTTTCCTGACCTCGCAGATTCCACCGGCCGAGTGCACTTCCATAAACCCCCGGCGGACAAATCGGAGATGATGGAAAGAAGGTTCGCCGGTAAACGATCCAATAAATTGTTCATTCATTAGATATCCCTCTTCTGGCGGGTGCCGTAAACACACGAACCAATGAATAGTGGAGAAGCGAGCTGGGAATAGCTTTCTCTCCTTTTCCTTTCTTCTTTGCTTTGCCAGTTAAACAAGGTAGTTTGTGCGATTGGCAGAATGCCATAAATCGTTTAAGAGCGAAGCGCCAGTCGGTTGTTGAAGCTGCTCGCGAAAAAGCAGATTGGTTCATAAACATACCCACACCCACAGAAGGACCCAGAGAGAGGCTGTTCTGGTCAGATTATAACCGGTATCGACAGGTATTGGTCCGGTCTGTGGCCACTCGAAACCGGAATTTTCCACCGCCATCGTCGTGGAAGAGCAATGGAGAAAAAATCCCTATCATCGTTCGAAACAGAAACGCGGAATGGACCGGAAAAGCGATTACCATCGGGAAGTTGTTTCCAGGCCATTGCATTGCAAGGAATTCGAAGCACTGCCTGTTGTCCGCAGTCTATTGACGCTTACAGTTTTAGTGATAACTTTTCAATCGACTAAGGAAAAACTAACTATTATGACAGCGCTGCCGCCCAACAGTTAGTTAGACAAGTCGGGAATAAACGGGTTGATTTAAAAGCAATTAGCTTTAATTGGAATATACTTCGCGCAATTGTTCGCCGAAGGGAATAGCTATGAGCTTGTGTTTGACTTGACTTGGGTAGAAAAATGGTGGGGCCCATAAAAGTTTGATGATGTTTTTACGAGAGGCTGTCAATGAACCGGGTCGGTCATTAATTTCGACGAATGTGACGAACGCAGAGCAATTCAATCAAGATTTTGAAGACCGGTAAGAAAAAACTCACAGATCGTCATAGAACATGCATTTGATATGAGTTGCTCAGTGATAGTTAAATAAGATCAATTTCAAAGTTGAATGGGTAAAGTATATGAAATGTTCATTATGTAAGATAGATAAACAACAATGTTAGTTGTAAACTGAAATTTGGCATTCATTTGTTTAAAAATCTCAAATTCTGGTAAATGGTTTGGTAAGTTTTCAACCTGCTTGTTTTAGCGATATAATGCTTCAAAGTAATAAAGGGTGATACGGTCAAAATTTGGTCAAGGTAAAACGCGTGTGAATCGGTGAAATTGTTTATTTAAAAAATCAAATCAAATTTCTTTTTGAAGGTTAATTAGTATAAAATTCAGGAAAAATATTCAGTTAGAGTAAGTTTACTGGTGTTGGGGAAAAGTGGTAGAAATTTTGAAATTTTGAAAATTTTACCATGCAAAAATGTTTTCAAGATCTCTGGGCGTTGTATTTTTTTACAGCACTGTTTCTATTTCAGCCGTATGTGATAGAAATATTGCTATTTTTGCATCACAGCATGCGAAAATACAACAGGTGTTGTAGAAAAACTTGAAGGCCACAGATTTGAAAATGTATTTGTATGGCAAAATTTCAAAATATACAAAAAGTGACAAAATTTCTACCACTTTTTCCCAACACCAGTGAATTTGCTCTCAGGCTTCCGCTTTTCCAAATCCGAATGGCCGGGTCTTACGCTTAACACCTGCCATCAGATTTTATACAGCCACCTTGTCCACCTTCTTCGTCGCAGAAAGCTAGTTTGCCTTGAACTGCTGCTCGTCCTTGGCAATTTTTTTGGTCTTCTTTAGGTTCCGCTTGACAATAGCCCAGTATTTCTCAATTGGGCGGAGCTCTGGCGTGTAGGGAGGGTTCTTGTCCTTGGGAACCACCTGCACGTTGTTGGCGGCGAACCACTTCATGGCCTTTTTACCGTAATGGCAAGATGCCAAATCCGGCCAAAACAGTACGGAACAACCGTGTTTCACACTCTTTCACGTAAATTTCTTGGTTGACAGTCCCGGAAGCTATGAAAATGCTGCTTTTCAAGCCACAGGTAAAGATGGCTTGCCAAACCAGATATTTCTTTGCGAACTTTGACAGTTTCATGTGCTTGAAAATATCTGCTTCCTTTCCCCTTCCTTTTGCTGTATAAAACTCCTGTACCGGAAGCTACTTGTAGTCGACTTTGACGTAGGTTTCGTCGTCCATTACCACGCAGTCAAACTTCGTCAGCAGGTTCCCAAGGACAAGAACCCTCCCAACACGTCAGTGCTCCGCCCAATTGAGAAATACTGGGCTATTGTCAAGCGGAACCTAAAGAAGACCAAAAAAACTGCTAAGGACAAAGCAAACTGGCTTTCTGCGGCGAAGAAGGTGGACAAGGTGGCTGTACAAAATCTGATGGAAGGGGTTAAGCGTAAGACCCGGCCATTCGGATTTGGAAAAGCGGAAGCCTAACTGAATATTTTTCCTGAATTTTATACAAATTAGACTTGAAAAAGAAATTTATTTTGATTTTTTAAATAAACGATTTCACCGATTTACACGCGTTTTCCCTTGACCAAATTTTGACCGTATCACCCTTTAGATACTTAAAACTAACTAGGCCGAATCCAGATAGGGATGCATAGTGAAACGGAAAATGATTTAAAACCATTAAAAATAGCTTCGAAATGCTTACCAAGACATCTATAAATTAAAAGCATGAAATACTTATTCAATGGTTTTTTCAATTGTTATGACAAAGAAAACCAAAATGTAACTGTGTTATTAATGAAAATCATCAATTTAGATGCATTTGAATTAGTAGGTTAGTATGAATGATTTAACAGTTAAAACATCACGCAAAACACAAGATTTATCAATCTACAAAGAAGTGACAAATTTCCTAAAAGAGATTAAGTCAGAAATATAAATGCTTTAAACCAGTTGATTTCGCCCGACTGCGAGGCGATAAGCTGGTAGTACTTCGTACAGGGCATATGGTCATCGCCACCGGTTCCAACCCAAGTTGATTGGAAACTACAATCAACATCAGAATAAAGAAGAAGAAAAAGAAAAAAAATACATTCCAAATATCAATCGTAGATTGTTTTTTTATTTCTAAGAAATGTTAATCAGATTAAAACATTATCTTTAAACTATTATTGTATGATTGGACAAAAATTTGAATAAATAATAAGAAAGTTTTAAGTCCTCATATTTAACTTATTTTATGTATATCTTAACAATTGATACCAAGCTCAGTTAGATTAGATTCGACAAACTCATTCTAGTAAAATAATGATAAAATTTACTAATTTTGATTATCGTGGACTTTGATGCAGAATGACTAAACATTCGGGTCACTTTTTCTCGGTTAGTCTTCCCTTGATTTGTAAGCATACTAGTTTATCTAGCATTTTATATTTATGTTGATGTTGATTTGGTTATGTTTTTTTTCTCTTTCTGTTTAAGTGGCCAATGGGTTAGACTTACTCGTTTAAGACGAACTACTTTTCTGTCGTTTCGATCCTTTGGACTAACTAAATCAATATGAGGCAAAGAGTAGAATTTCATTGATGAGTTTCCAAAAACGATCTTCATCAATTATCACAACCGACAAATCTTTTATATAAAAATGGAGGCGTTTTCTTTGCAACACCATCACGTATGAATGGTCGGTCGGAATTAAGTGAAATTTGGCATCCTAGAGTTTTTCGGGCAGGAGATGGTAATGTATAATAGTTCCGAGATTATCACTTTCTATGGAAGGGGGGCTCCTACACAAAATCAACTATAAACGGGACAAAACTCGAGCAACTTGAAGACGATATTCACGAGCACGAAGAAGTTAAAGAACTGTTAAAATTTTCCAACGATTTATTTAGTAATAGGTAAAACGAAGTTTACCGGGTCAGCTTGTTATTTATAAATTCTTACCAGAACAACGAGACTTTCAGACGTCAAAAATTTCATTATAATTATACTTTGATGTACTATGGTCTGTTTTTTTTTCATTCAATGGTAGTTTTTGGAAATTTATCAATAACAGGAATTAAAGCTAGGAAGATAAGTTAGCTTGAAGAAGATATTAAAAATATTGCTTTTGTATGACAAATGCATTATTGCAAATATAATTGAAGTATATCTGATTTTTACCTCGAACTAAAAATTTACCAACAGTTAATTCGTAGTGAACAGTTCAAGTTAATCCTTTTACAATGTTTTCTTCCAAAAAAATACATATCTTACAGAAAACGGAAAATTAGAGCCAAAAATGCTTCGGGTGATATTTTTGCGTAGAATCAGAACGCATACCGAATGCTAAGGCTATGATCATTTAGTATCCGGGCACTTTATTTCGGTGATAGCTACGTTAATAGAGCTCGGATATGCAAAACTTTAGCAGCGTTGTGTTGGGTATGAAAAGGACTATCTTGCCTATTTTTGCCAGATTTTTAAGATAATGTGTGTTTGAGATATTAACGATGCAAAAAGACATGGTAAAAATAATTTTGCACAAATTTGCACCTTTTGCGCATTTTGCGCCTCGAAAATTCTTCATTGTCGACTTGAAAACTTATAAACTATTGTTTTTTTTCTGATTCTTTTTTAACCGAATGGTTAAGAAGTATAAGGAGCTACTCTAGAATCTACACGAAGTTCAAATCAAGCATCGGAATGGAACCCTTGATCTTAAATATGGTTAAAAGTCTATGTTATTGGGGATAACTGAATTCAGACCCCTTAAATAATGCAATTAATCGAATTCCGTCAGTCAAAAAGTGTTGTCTGACTAGTAGACACCAAGTAAATAACTTATAGTGAACAGTTCCTTAGATTGCAATATGTGCAACCGGATTTTACGCAATGAGACAGATGTGTTCTGATGGACGAAGAAATTTATGTTAAAACCGGATTTAAGAGATCAAATTTTTCGAGATGCCTACTCATGAAAAGGTTCCAACCAGACTTCAATTGCCTTTTCCAGGTGAGTTTGTGTAAAATATCATGATTTTGCAAAGGTTTTACTTCTGTGGTAAAAATAATAGATCAATATATGACTGACACAAGTGTGCAAGAGATTTTTTGGAAAAGTAAGATTATTTCTTGAAACCATTGATAAATATTTTTTTTTACATTTTTATATTAAATGTCATATTAACACCTTCATTTCCTCCATAGAAAGTTTTTCGATCAAATGAATAGTTTTTAAAATACGATCGTTTCTAACTGCCCGGATACTAAATGATCATAGCCTTAGTTCTACGAAAAACTGTCACATGGCTACACCTTTTCTATCAATTTAAAAGCTCGTATAGTTTCTATTATTCCCAAAAAAAAAGTTGAACCGTAATTTGAGAAATACGTTCCTCTTCGTTTATGAAAATGTATAGTACAGTATCGATCTTGTAAGTAGTGCTTACCGAAAAGCGTGGGTGTAAATGTCTGTAAGTAAATCACTAAGGCTATTCGCTCGTCCCCCACCCTCGATTTTAGTATACTTTTCGTTGAATAACATTACATTTGACAGTTTAAACTTATCTCAAGAGACTTTTTCGATAAAATTTGCCTTTTTCATAGAATTTTCTCTAGTGTGACATTCATGCGTAGAAATATCAACATGAAGACAACCACTTTGATGAAAAATTTCGTATAAGTTCAGAACAAACTACAGGTAGGTACTTGTTTGTGATTTTATTCGAAAGTTAACACTTAAAGAGACCCTTTCCAGCAAATAAGTGAAAATGACCCAAAAGTCACATAGGACAGTTTTGCTTGGAACGGGAGTATATATTACATTGCTATGTAGCTACACTGAAAATTTCATCTATTTCCATTGTTGAATTCTATAAGTAATTCTCAAAATCAAGTGTTGCATTTTTTCAAATACATCTTTAGTACAGACTTAAATATATTTCTTAAAATTGAATAATAAACTTAATATGTAGATAAAATTTGAATAATTCTGGCCTTGAACGCGTTTAAAGAACAACATTCTTTTTCCAAGCAGCAATAAACAAATGCTAAAAAAAATCATCAGAACATTCTTCATTTGGATTCTAGTACAGACCCCGTTCGTTTTTGGCAACACGCTCGTAAATTTTATGTTGCCAAAATCGAATGTTGCCAAATCCGAACGGATTTTTTTTTTCACTTTTTTATTTCAAATTTATATTTCAAATTATTATAAAATGATGTAAAACCTTATATAATCATAAAATTTTTCAATTTGGCTCAATTATATTAGTTTTAAGCAGTAAAACATGGAAAAAATCGTGTTTTCACAGTTTAAAACTATTATAAGTCAGCCAAATTGAAAAGTTTCATGCTAATATTACGTTTTACATTAATTTTTATTAATTTGAAATGAAAATAAAAAATAAAAAAGTTACAAAAAAAACCGTCATTTTTGGATGTTGCCAAAATCGAACGGTTTTTGCTCGGATGTTGCCAAAATTGAATGTTGCCAAAATCGAACGGGGTCTGTAAAACTTATTTTTGATTCACTCAATGGACATTTTTCTCACTGGATTTTACTTCTTTGAATTCTTCAGCATAATCTCGCCAAATATAATTTCAGAGCAACATACGTAAATGTATCGGTTCGGAAACCTTTCGTAAGCAACAATAACCATGCAGAGGTGAGAACACCTTCACAAAACAGAATCTACTTAATTAAGGTCTTTAGCAATACGATTAAATATCCCAGCATGTCATTACATATTTTTCCATAAAACCATCAGTATGAAAAATATTTCGTTGAGTTTAATTATCAAACATTTTCAAGTTTCTCGACTTTGCTTTGCACTAAAGTAGGTTAAGTTTCGATTCCTTTTTGTTACCCCGGATGCAAAATTTTCACTCGAATTTTCCACAACCTCAAAGCACAAACACTAAGTACCGCGAATTTTCTACTCGACCGGTAGCCAAATCCGTCGACTTTCGCGGTACCGAAGAAGGTGTTCCCCAAGAAAGGTTCCTTCTTGTCCACGGCCGAATCTGAACTGAACCATCCGAGATTGCAGAATTCGAAAGATCGATTCCGTGTTTCTATGCATATCGAAAAACGAAACCGGGAAGGAGTGCGGTTACGTATTCCCTCGCATCGCGTAAATGGGAAATTGATGTTACTGGCAATTGGATACTCTCCCGATGAACCACGTGGATATGGAGCCCAGCAGAGGAAGGTGGACGGCTGTGGCTTGCTGTTGGAAGGGATCAATTTGTGAAGATCGCTTCTCCCCAGTGAACACGGCACTTCTTATTTTAGTGGGGTTCATTCAAGATGATTGCCACCGGAAATGGCGATGAGCTATTAACGATATTGGCAGGACCCCTCCGGGATAGAAGGTTTTTTAAACCTTAATCAATTCTGTTAACCCATATTATGGTTGATAGATTTCTTTTTTTTTTAATAGTTATTTTTTATTATTTTTTTTTTATTAGAAGCCGTTTCCGTACTGAATTGCATAGTGCTGAAAAGGCTTTCGTATTTTCATGATATATTTTTGTAAATATTTAGCAACTTGCCGTTTTTGCATTTTCTGCAACGTATTATTTCAAGTTTATATGCTCCAAAAATTAAAACTATAAATGAACACGTAGATGAACTAGAAATATTTTCGTGAGACGAAAAAAATTGTGATATTTTTTAAGTTAGAGGAGACTTGATCCTTTACTTAAGGAGACATGATCCTTGGTTCAGGATGCCCGACCCTAGGCAAGAATCAAGAAAAATTCAAATATAAAAGGTCCGTTGACTATTTTTGCCATATTAGTTCTCATTTCAAAGTTTGTAAGTATCAGACAAAGAGCATTCTTGAAGTTTGACTACTACACTAGTGTCATTTACACAGCATTTACTGTATACAGTATTTAATTACTGTTTAAACATTACTTATTGGACAGAAATTATCAATTTAGTGATATAATGGTTACTATCCATTCAGAAGAAAAATACACTTTTTTTAAACTCTAGGGATCAATTAAAACCATTTTTTTTTTAACATTTTGAAGTACTTTTCGAAGTTTAATAACTCGATTTTTTTTTAATTTGTTGAGATTACAGCATTGTTGTTTTTTTCTATTTGGCACATTTTTCTAGAGCATTTGCAATTTGTAAGGCATTTCGGTCTCGAGATATAGCAAAGGAATGAAGTATCCTCAGGGATCAAGTATTCTCGCCTACTGTTGTTTGTTTGGGAAAGTGCCGTCCACAATTTAGGGACCATTCAAATATTTGTTATAATATTTATTTTAATGGCATTTCGGCGAGATGAACTCTAGTAGAATGAAATCGAAAGATAGGGAATGATAGGTGGATAGTTAAAGCTAGGGCGCTTTGAAGAAGAAACATTGAAAGGTGGTTTTGAAAATGTAAGTCTAGGGCATGTGGGAGAAAGCTCAAACTAATCGGTTGAGTCTTTGCTCGGCAACGGTTAATTCTGTATGGGAGGCGAAGCAATCGCAGCTCGCATACAGAATCAACCCGATGGATTAGATGTGTACCAACACACCTTGAATTTTTTGCTCGATTAGGTCGATTAGGCGTGTTGGTACACATCTAATCCATCGGGTTGATTCTGTATGCGAGCTGCGATTTGTTCGCCTCCCATACAGAATTAACCGTTGCCGAGCAAAGATTCAACCGATTAGTTTGAGCTTTCTCCCACATGCCCTAGACTTACATTTTAAAAACCACCTTTCAATGTTTCTTCTCCAAAGCGCCCTAGCTTCAACTTCAAACATTTAAAAAATTATTTTCAAACTTTGATGGGTTCTTACTTTTAAAACTCCGAATAATGATTCTTAATTTTTGAAATTCTGGAGAATTTTTTTTTTATTTTAATAGAATACTAGCAGACCCGCTAAACTTCGTCTTACCATTTTAAACTTGGCGTCCATTTTCAATTTTTTCTTCGCTTTAAAAAATCATCAAATGATGAGTCTCGCTATCGTGAACATGTCCTAGTTTTTTTTTAACATTTTTATCCTTTCCGTTTGCTCAAATTGTTCCGCTTAACTCTATCGGAATCATCGTTTTTTTCAGCACTCAACGTAACCATCAAACTTGGCAAGCCTAGTGCTTAAAAATTCACTTTTTGTAACTTGTTCCATATTTAACTATATGTTGTAATATCTATGTTTCATGTAATGAATATCTTTCACCATTAATTGAAATTCATTACATATCAAACTTTATGAAATTAGAATCTGAATATCGGGGCAATTTTTGAAGTAATTGCCCAATATTCCTCCTAACGCAGTACTTTCAGCTCCCAATTAGCTTTGGATGGTATGTTTTTTAGAACTGAAGAAATAAAAAACACTTTTTTACAAACCATTTTCAAGCTGATTTTTTTTCATCATCCTCACAATTTGAAACAGTTTTAATCAATATCCATATTTTCACGAAAATCATGTCCAAAAAAGGTTCGCAATTTTTTTTTAAAAATTTATTCTAGCATAAAATGCAAATTAAATTCCTTTGGGTTTTTAAACGTACTTTCACCCAATTAATCAAGGAACCGATTTATTTTTAAAGCAGGAAAAAAATTTGTTTAGATTTTTTGTTATTTCACCGAATCACCACATTTTTTTTATCCTAAAGGACATATTTGCCTAATTTAACCCATTGTTTTTGAAGATTTTAACTGAAGCATTGGGGTGTTCTGATTTCAAAATTACCTGAATAGTGTTGGAGGTGATCTGCAATTTCATTTAAGATTATGTGATGTTTTCAAGATTCAATAACATTTAATTAAAAAGCAGATTTATAAAAATTAAATATGTGGATCGAAAAGAAGTGATCTGTCTAGGCTACGATGATTTCATGAGTTCATTCTATTTCTGGAAATTTTCATTTAAAAATACCTCGAAACATTATAAATAAAATTGAACGTCTTTTTTATTTTAAATTTTAATTTAAAAAAAAATACCGGGGCAAGTACAAACGGATATCATCACAATTCAACTTTCATATTCTTTCTTAAAGAAATAAATACACGCTATTAATTTTTTGGTGTAAATTTGTGTCAAATTGGATGAACAAAATTGTAGCATCACTTTCGACATAAAATTACACTAGAGAAGACAGAAACGCTTGAAGCCATAAATTATCGAAGATATAAAATTGCATCGACAAGGATGTAATTTTATGTCAAACTGGATGCACATAAATAAATCATCGCATTTCACATAAAATACATCAGAGTCCAATAAGAATATAAATTCAGGGATTTTTCCAGGAAACAATAACATTTTTTCATGAATTTACATTGTGACTAGAGTTTATTTCATATTTATAAAATCTCTGACGGATCTTTACTAATCTACAACACGATTAAATGATTCTCGTGATTACTTTTCACATCAAAAACACCCGACACCGAGCGGAACTCGTAAAAATCTATCGAACAGCAGCCAATACTGTCCGACGTTGTCTTCAAAAAAAAATTATTAATTATCGAATGGTTGAAGTAGTTTAAAGAAAAACTCACATCGCTACATCGGTTCCACACCGGCTCAAATGAAAGGGGAAAGTCCCAGCTTTCGAATGGGGCAAAAATTAGCGATACTTATTTTCGAAAACTAAAGTTTTCTCCCAGAGACACCGTGCCCATGTATAGCAAAGTCATGCAATAAAGGGTTTATCACAATTTGAAACGTAAATTCTCGATTAGGAAACACAATATTTAGAACTTAGGAGGATTTACTGAATTGTTGATAATTGATTTTTATCTATATATATAAAAATGAATTTCTGTCTGTCTGTCTGTCTGTCTGTCTGTCTGTCTGTCTGTCTGTCTGTCTGTTCCCTATAGACTCAGAAACTACTGAACCGATTTATGTGAAACTTGGCAAGTGGGGGTATTGGAGGCCGGGGAAGGTTCCTATTATGGTTTGGGACCCCTCCCCTTAACAGGAAGGGAGGGAGGGGCCTCCCAAACAAAAGACTATTTTTTGCATAACTCGAGAACCAATCAAGCAAATGGTATCAAATTTGGCATGGGGTGGTATTTGGGAACGAGGAATATTTATATAAATATAAGGTACCCCTCCCTCCTCACAGTGTGATGATAGGAAGGGGGGAGGGGGGCTACTTTACAATTTTTCATATAACTCGAACACTAATCAAGCTAATGGAACCAAATTTGGCATGGGAAGGTAATTCGATACGAAAAATATTTCAATGCTTATTTGAGACCCCTCCCTCTTTCCAGTTGAAAGGGGGAGGGGCCTTTTTCATAATTTTTTACATAACTCAAAAACTAATAAAGCAAATGGAACCAAATTTGGCATGGGAAGGTATTTGGATACAAAAAATATTCCGATGATTATTTCAGACACCTCCCTCCAATAGGGAGATATAAAGGGGGGAGGGGCCCTCTTTTTAATTTTTTACATATCTCAAAAACTAATTAAGCAAATGGAACCAAATGTGGCATGGGTGGATATTTGGAAACGTGACATGATTGTTCGAGAATTTGAGGCCCCTTCCTTCTTCCAGCGGGGAGAAAGGAAAGAGGGATGGAAGTTTCATACAATTTTTATTGCATAAATCAAGAACTACAACAGCAAATGGAACCAAATTTGTCATGGAATGATATTTGGGTACGTGGTGCTTTTATGAATATTTGGTATCCCTCACTCCTTCAAAAAGGTTGATAAAAAGGGGGAGAAGAGGTCTCCCTTACAAATTTCTGTATAACTGGAGTGCTGATCGAGCAAATTGAACCATATTTGGCATGTGAGGGTATTTAAATATGAGAAATGTTTCTATTATAAAATTGACGCTCCACCTTTTTTCAGCGGAAAGATATAAAGAGGGGCTTCCATACATTTTTTTTCCATAACTCAGGAATTATTCGAGCAAACGAAACCACCAAATTTGGCATCAAAACGTATTTGAGTACGAAAAATACTTTCATGAATATTAAGTTCTCACCCCTCCATTAAATGGGAAGAACGGAAGGGGGGGATGGTACTCCCTTTCAAGTTTATGCATAACTCAAGAATTTAATACGCAAATGAAACCAAATTTGGCATGGGATAGTATTTCAATACGAGAAATTTTTCAATGTGAAACAACTCCTTTCTTGCAGTAGGAGGATAGAATTGGGAATATAGAAAGGGAAGAGGAAAGCTTACATTTAACTTTTTTTTTTACAAAATTGACAAAAAAATTGACAAAACTTAACATGGAAAATCATTTTGGTATGATTCTATGATTATTTGACACACCATCCTCTTTTCAGTGAGAAGGTACATGGGAGGAAGGAGGTGAGCCCAATACAATTTTGTTAGCATAAGTTCTCATTTTATGCTAACGAAGCCAACAAATGGAAACAAATATGGCATAGAAAGGTACTTGGTTAAGAGATATGTTTCTACGATTGTTAAAGACCCTTACGCTCTACAGTGTAGAGAGGGGAAGAAAGAAAGGGGCTCCATATAAATTTTGTTGTAAAGCTTAAAAACTTATCAACCAATGGAACTATATTTGATATAAGAGGAGTTTTGGGAACGAAAAGAATGGTTATTAAAGATTACAATCTCCAATCATCAGGGGGTGAAGAGAAGGACAGGAGGGAGGGCTCTATTATCTGTTTTTTAGCATGAATCCAGAACATATCAAGCAAAACCAACCATATTTTTAAGTTAGATTGTTAGCGAACGATTAATTTGGGAACCACCTTTTTTAGGGCGAAGCTTGAGGAAACAGATTAAAATTATCATATCTTCAACACAAATTTATAGATCAAGATTCAGAATATAAGTTTAAGTTATCTTTGTGTTGTAATTTAAAACTCCACCTGCAATTCTCATTTTATAGCGGTTGCTTATCAATTACGTCATAATTTGATTTAAAATAATCCCAACAAAAAAAAATAAAAATTTAAAAAAATTCTGAAAATATCATTTGATTTTGAAAGGTGTAGCAAAGCACACCGGGTCAGCTAGTTTGATATAAAAAAGAAAATATTTAATTTTATTTCAAGACTGCCAGTAATCAAAGTCAAAGATAAAACTCTTTTCGATATTCAAATTCTTCCAGTTATAAGAATAAAAGGCTTAAAAATCTCTGGAGTTCAAAATGATAACTTAATATGATTATAATACAACATGTTCTATTCTACTGACAAATTATAGATCCAGAAATGATCAATGAGAAACGGATGAAATAAAAAAAAAATAATGAATGCCAAATTTTGTTATAAATATTGAAAACACAAAGATTATAAAAATTTAATTAACGCTGCGCATTTAAATTATTCTTTTAATTAGCTATTTTGAATCATTTTTTCAACATTTCTTAAGATAAATAAAATATCATAATCGATTGAAAAGCATGATTGAATATAATGAAAATTAAAGAAACGTTTATTAGTTGTCAATCGAAGGTTTTCAATTTCAAAATATCAAGCTCTGAATATTTTGTCGCATTCAATTGGAATATTGGACAGAAGATAGAAACCATGTTTTTCTTATTAAAAATTCAGTATCAAAGACTTCTTAGAAGAATTTTTTTTTCAGAACATAATAACTCAGAATTAAAAAATAAAGACAAACCTGAAAAAAAATTCATTAAATTGAAATAATTTGACAAAATATGAAGATGAAAAAGATAAGTTTTTTAATATTTCAGAAGCATTTTTAAATTAAGCTCGTCCAACCATTTGAAAAACTTATAAAAATTTAAATGATTACTCAAAGAAACAACATTTAGCTGTCTATGAATGATTGATATGGTAGATTTAAGCGTCATGAACTCGGATCTCTTGTCAAATTTTGTCTATCATCTTGCGTGATATGGAGTTTATAAGCTTTAAAATGTTGCAGTTTTAGGTGAAATCTATCATTGATGAAATAACAAATCTACGCCAAAAATAAAATCTGATTCTGAATTTGTTGATCAAACCCATTTTATTCAGCTAAGGAATAATATTGTACAAACGATGATGCATGATCTAAAAAGTTAAATTCTACGGTTTTGAAAAATTTAGAAAGAAATCATTAAAAGGTTTCTGACATGACATAACTGAAAAAAAGTATAAAAGAACTGATTTCACTTAACAGAACTTGTTCAAATCTGCAAAAAGATTTTTAAAAAATCCATAAAAATATCTGAAATTCAATCTTGTTTGAAACTTTATCAAATATGGGGAACGTAATCGGGTTGAAAATCTCTATAACTTTTTTCAAAGACCCCAAAATAACTTGAAGTCTTGGGGAAAGTTGAAAATCGATTTTATTCAAACTTTATTTTAAAATGTTTTGTTTTTGTTTAAGTTTTGCGAAATAAATGCAGAAATTTATTAAATAGTTTTAATATAATTTCAGGAGTTATTTAAAATATAAAAGCTGAAAAAAAATCAAATTTAAGTTCAGGGCACCCAAAGTAGTCCAAATTTGCATTTTTATTCTTTGCACCTTGAAAGCAAAAATTTGGTTTCCTTGTGAAATTTATCAAAACGTTTCCGAATGGTGATGTTAAGTATTTAGAAGAACAAGAAACACAAAATAAAATTGAGTCTGGAATTGGTTTCTTCAAGAATATTTCATGTCAGAACGATTTTTTGTTAATCAAAATTTTAAGTTATAAAGTAGAGGATACTAGGTTTTGTTTTGCTAATATTGATGACCATCGTGAGTCATGAAACATGGCTTCCAACTTGTTGATGTACAAAATTAGTATTCTATGGACATGGCCGTAGGAACGGGGGGGGTTTTGGGGGTTAAACCCCCCCCATGAGGGTTTAGAAATAGCTAGCGAGGTGTTTCACTTTACAAACAAAATTAAAATTTTTTTTATCCAATTTTGATAATAGAGTAAGGTTATTTAGGAGTAACAATCTTGACTCAAAACTGATGTGAAACCCTTGAAAACTTATCCCAAATTCAGCATTCTGCTACAATTTTTCCAAATTTGGTTGATGAAAATTAGCTCTGGATTTTAAATTTCAAATGACATTAAACTGAAACTCATTCCGGAAGTTCTGGTTACTTAAATAAAAAAAATATATTCCTATTTTCATTTCTTTTGCGATTGTTTATTTAGTTTAGAATTCGTGATCTACAGTTCGAATTATCATTAGAAATTAGAAATGAAATGCTTTTTTGAAATACTGGATTAAATTAGATTTTGAATTTCATTCATAATTTGATTCATGCTCATGTTCATTTTCAATAGTTAAATTAAAAAAATCGAATATAAAAAAGGAAATAAGAATCCATTTTAAATTTTTGTTTCATATTCAGATTCAAAGTTCTTTAACTTTATTATTGTGCAGAATTCTAAATTTCAATCTTGAAAACGGCAATTCAAAATTGAAAAATTAGAATCATATACATAATTCAAAATTCATAATCAAATTCAGATTCGCATGTCCGATAAATTGAAACCCAAAACATCAGAATTTAAATTATAGAGCTCTGAAAGGATTGAGGGCTCCGAAATAAATTTCACTTCGTAGTTTATATTTAAATTCTTATCTTGAATATGAACTCAGAAATCGTTTTTTGTTCACTTAAGAAATCGTTTTGAAATTTGGAACGGATTCAAAATTGAAATTTTGAATTCAGATTCATAATTCAGATTCGGAATTGATAAATAAAATTCAGATTCAGCTTATAAATGAGTTTAATATCAAGATGAATATAAATTAAATCACAAGAATAGTTGAGGAAATCAAATCCCAAGAGATCGCAGATTTACAATTTTAATTTTAATTCAATTTCAAAATTTTGAATGTTATTCAAAAACAGTTTGTATTCACTATTCAGCTGAAAATGAAGGTTTTAAGTATAATTTGAGTTTATTTTGCAAGTTTTATTTAATTGAAAATACTGATTTAAAAAAATATCCACAGGATTTTAGCTCAGCAATTGTTTTTTTCTCAACATAATTTGCTGGAAAAGAAACATGTTATTTAAACGTATGAAATTTGCAGTGAATTTCATATTTTCTTAGTGTATTGTTTAACATTAGGTATAAATATTGCAGTTTTTTTAAGAACCAAATTTCAAACTTAAATCTAAAATATGGATCCAGTTTTCAAGAATCAGAAGCACAAAATTTATATCTCTAATCTTGAAAATTTTATTTATTTTAACTTTTTTCTTCCTTTTTTCTCAGAAATTATTTTTACCAAATAGCGAAATATATACTCAAGAATTTGATAGATTTAGCATAATTGATTTGAACATATATTTTGAAAGACATTAAATCTATTAGATTCTAGAGAAAATCAAAAAATTTCTACTATCGATGAAAGTAAGTTCCTATATTCTTAATAAATAAATTTAGGCTTTACAATTGTAGCTAACCTAAGCTTGCCTGATTGTCCGGTTTAATCCGGGTTTGCCTGGATTTTTTATTAAAAAAAAAAAGAGAGCTCTGCTCCGACTCGAATGCCCGATTTTCATTAAAATAAGCCCAGATTTTGCCCGGATTTTTCACTTTATTTACCAAAATTAAAGCAAAAAATGCGATTTGAGTTTATTTATGCGTCCAAAACGCATTTTTTTTTAACAAGTTTTATGAAAATAATCATGAATGGTTTTTTTTTTGAAGTCTCAAAAACGATTTAAAATTTGCTGTTAAGTTTTATTTTTTTTATATTTTTGTAGAGAAATTCCTGTGTTTGACCAAATTTTCCCGGTTATTGCCCAAATAATAAGTCAATAGCCCGGATACGTGTGGTTAAACATTTTGGCAACCTTAAACTAACCATTATAAACATTTTGGGACGTGTTTTTAAAAGTTACTATTTAATTCGAAAAACTAATGCCTAATGTTAAACAACTTAAAGTGAGTAATCCTCACTAATTTTTTTTTTTTTAAGTTTCTTCTATCAATGCATTGTTTGAGCGAAAAATATCACAAGAAAAATTCAGTCACCAAAACCCCCCCCATGAGGCGGTTCTTCCTACGGCCCTGTCTATGGATGATTTTGAAGTTCAAATGGTAGGTTTCAAATTTTTAATTTGTTTGGTAACACTTCTTAATAAAAACTTATTCTAAAGACAAGGTAGAGCTTTTTAATGTCAAGTTTAGAGTTCCAGTACAAAAGATTGACTGTATTGCAATTGAAATTTACAATTAAAGATTTGTTTCAATTCTTGAAGAGCATATATGTAATGTCGTAAAATCAAATGTATCAAGCCTAGATTGATTTAAGACTAATTTCCACCAGAGGCAAGCAAAATATCAAAACCTTTATAAGTTGAACAGATTTTTTTCAAATGAGGCTCTTGGAGCCAAACGGGTATTCGTGCATAACCCGCTTGTTGTCGAAACTTCTCTAAGATTTTTAATACAAATCTTTGTCTATTCAAGTTTATAGTTAATTGAACTTCTGACAAATGTTAAGAATTTATAAGGAATATTTTTTTCAAAATTTTGAAACCTTTACTAACACGCCTAAGGGTCAGATCTATTTTTGTCGCAGAATTTCCTGGCATTCGACAAGCAATTTAAAAGTGTCACAAATCAATAAAATTTCATCGCTTCATCTTCTGTTTTGCCCCGATGATTGGCTCGAGTTGTCTTTGCTCGGTTTGTTTTTCTCATCCCTCAGCCACATGTGATGATAAGAAATCTTTTCCTGTGGACATCCCAGATGGAAGGGTTGTGGCATGAGTGGGATTGGAAGCATTCAACAACCCATCAATACAATATGCGCATATGGAACGAGGAACATCCAGTTTCCTCAAGTTGGAAGGGTTTAGTTGGGTAAGATGCTCTGTAACGAATGTCGAACATTTTCGTAATAAATTCCTTAAGATGAAGGAAAAAATCTGCCTTACCCTACGTTTCTCAAGGTACGAGTAGGTTTGCCCCGGTGGAATCAATTCCAAATAGTAAAATGCGCGAACTCGTTACAGTTTGCGAGTTTGAGTTTGCCTTTGCCTTGATTGGAAACAGTCAAGTCCAGAAGTTCCGAATTGCGTGTCAAAAGAGAAAAAATGGAAGAAGGATGGATTTTGTTTTGCTGGAATTTCGGATGTTTTTGATTTGCCTTCAGGTGCACAGAGAGCTTAATTGGAAAATAAAACTCTACGAGACGTTTAGTTTGACTTTTCGGAATTTGAAGGGAAATTGAAAAACAGCATTTCTAGGAATTCATTTCGAAGTTAGTGAAACCTGTTGGAGAAAAAGTTGAAAAATTCCCAATAATTCAACGAAAACAAATTGATCGTCATGTATCCAATTTATTTCCACTGAAAGAAATTCACTAGTAATTTGCTACTTTTCAATCCAGTAACAAGCTCAATTCAATTTGTCGTTAGCAATTTCATCCTCAAACTGCAAAGTGCTTCACATAAAAAATTCAGACTCATTCCCTGAAATACAACGAAAAACGGAAAGTAAACTAATAATAAAACTATACCCCCAATGGTTCCCAGAGTCCCTTCCGGTTGGAAAATAGGTCAGCAGAAACTTTTCCTGGAGTAGCTGGGAGAGGGAGAGGAAAAATTAATTTGATGTCACAACCTGTGACGTCAGGATGTTGGCAGCAAACAAAAAAAAACAACGAAGAAGGAAAAAAACGTAAAGCCAAGTGCTGAGAACACTTCACAGAACAACAGCCATTTTCCATCATCATCATTGTCAGTAAATTGTTGACCGGCAAAATGACGAGACTGGAGCAACAACTTTTGAAGTTTGCTCTTGCAATTGTTGTTGAGTGGTTTTTTTTTCCTAAAGACTGTTTTTCTACAGGTAAGTGGGACGATAAAGAGACGTTTCGTTTGATGAAATTTACTAAACGTCAGCAGAAATTATTTAAAAACTGATGGACATATTTGATGTATACATCTACAAAAATCTTCAGAAATACAAAAATTTAATGATTGAGGTTGTAAAAAAAGCGCAATGTTTTGTAATTAATTAGTTTTAATCAAAATACAAAAAATAATAAGATATGCAGAGCTCTTCAACAAGAAGTTCATGTTTGTCAGTAATGTTTTAAATTGATATATTTATCGAGACTAACGTTTTTTCTAAGATTTCGCCTATGGCTCACAATGTTTCCTCTTCTTTATTCTGTAGCAAGTAGTAGAGGGGACGAAAGGCAACTTCAAAAAATCTTCCATCGATAATCAAGGATAAGGGAGCAAGATGAGCATCATGTTCACTGAAGAGACCTTTGATGAATGATCTTTTCTTGGATCAATAACAGGGCAAAGTAAATTACTTGAAACAATCCTTAAAATGTCAACAAGTCAAGCTTGAAATCAGTTGATGAGTCAAAAGCTTTTGCAGAATCCTTAGAACGGCTGAAATATTGAAACTGTATCTAAATGCTGAAAATTCATTCCTGCAACTGATATCCCAGACAACCAGAAGTCGTATTTTCTTTTACGGTGATCAGTCGGGACTGAGAGATTTTGTCGTGCTATGCATAAAATAATTCGAAATAAAAAACGTATATAACTGCATTGATTCGTAATAATGTGCATGCAATCGTATACCTATGCAAATCAATTCGCATGTGTGATTTTCGTAAAACGTATTTGCTGGCAATCGTAAAAGAATACAAATAAGTTCAATAAAATCGTTTATGATAATACGACATCGATGATTCGACTCGTATTTAAGGAGGCTTCAAAATGCTGATCTATTTTAAGATCATCGATGACGTGTTCTACGATTTAAAAGATTTTAGTTATAGAAATATACGATTTGTTTTTGGATTAATGCCTTTGAAGCAAATCCTCTTGAATTTATATATTCCAGATAGCGTCGAGGAACCATCATGAGCTGCAGATCGTATCGTCATAGGTTCAATCAGGCATATAATAAATTTGTACGATATAAACTTGAAATTTGACAGCAAAAACGCATTTCTTTGAAATAATCTTATTTTTATTATTTTTGGGGATGAATAAACCAATTGGTTTAAAGTACAAAAAAATAATAATCCTATTTTTATTCAAATGACGGAAAATGAGAGCCCTGCACTCAAGTCGCAAAATAAGACCAAATAAGTAGTCAAACTTTCCATATTGTTACGAAAAATGTCGTATATTACAACCTCAATCATCTATATGATGATGTGAATTGTCATAGTATATTCCAAAAAGAATCAGGGTAGTCGTAATTGATGCGCATGACAAGTCGTGCAAATCGTAATTTAATACAATCCAAATCAAGAATATGTTTGCTAATGTACCTATATGGCCTCCAAAATGATACGTATATACTGGTTTTGCTACTTTATATACGATATGTTTACAAGTATATTTGCACGTATATTTGCGTTGCAAATTCGAAATACCCACCAAATGGTTGTTTGGGATAGCAAATGTTTTTTATCTTTAAATTTGTATTGCTTATAAATATGCTAGTTATCAAATAAATAATTAATTCTAACTTTTTGACTCAGATTTCTAATTCCTAGATGTAGGCGTTAAACTAAGAGCAAGTTCACTGGTGTTGGGAAAAAGTGATAGAAATTTTGTCACTTTTTGCACATTTTGAAAATTTTGCCATGTAAAAACATTTTCAAGATATGTGGCCTTCAAGTTTTTCAACATCACGTGTTGTAGTTTCGCATGCTGTGATGCAAAAATCGCAATATTTCCATCACATACGGCTGAAATAGAAACAGTGCTGTAAAAAATACAACGCCCAGAGATCTTGAAAACATTTTTGCATGGTAAAATTTTCAAAATGTCAAAATTTTTACCACTTTTTCCCAACACCAGTTAATTTTCTCTAACGTGGCTTTAGTGGTGCTGGCTATAGTTATAACTTTTTCTATTTATTATTAACTAACTGATCTGGTTTTGTTTACGATTTTTACGAATCTCAATTCAGAGATTCACGCAAATACGTTTGTCACTAACAAGAAAAGATCCATGACTGCTTTGTTTTCTTTGTTTTGAATTTGAATTTTTTATATATCTTCAGTGTTGCCCACCACAACTATTATTTTATTTTAATTTTTATTAAATTTGATTAATTTTCTGGATATCCTTCATCTCATCTATACATTCCTTCTCACCTCTTTTTTATTGAAACTTTTATTTGCAGTCTTATGTTTTTCTCTAAAACAAAATTTTATTTTTCTGCAAACAATCAGCAGAAGTTGCCATAAAAATCGATGGTTTCTAAGCCAATCCCGTCTATATTGATCGAAAAGCCAAATTAATAAAAAAAACTATCAGCAGTAACAGTCTTAAAAACCTGCGCTTCCTAAGCCAATTCCATCTATTTCCACCGGAAAGCAAAATCAAAACAAACAACCAGCAGCACCAGCCTGAAAATCTGCGCTACTCAAGCCTATTCAGCCCTTTTCCACCGGAAAGCCAAATCAAAACAAACAACAAGCAGCAGTAGCTTGGAAATCTGCCCTTCCTAAGCCAATCCGTATTTTTCCACCGGAAGGCCAAATAAAAAACACAAAAATCTGCGCTTTCTAAGCCAATTCCGTCTTTATCCACCGGAAGGCGAAATTAAAACAAACAATCAGCAGCCGTCTTTGAAGTCTGCGTTTCCTAAGCCTATTCTGCCCTTTTCCACCGGAAAGCCAAATCAAAATAAACAGCCAGCAGCAGCAGCTTGAAAATCTGCGCTCTCTAAGCCAATTCGTATTTTTCCCAAAGGAAGGCCAAATCATTCAAGCAATCTGCAGTAGCAGTTTTAAAAATCTTCGCTTCCTAAGCCAATCCATATTTTCCACCGGAAGGCCAAACAAATAATAAGCAGCAGCAGCAGCCTTTTAAATCTGCGCTTCCTAAGCTAATCCATTCTTTCTCAAAGGAAGACCAAATCAAACTTACAATCAGCGGCAGTAGCAGCTATTGAAATTTGCGCTTCCTCAGCCAATCTGTTCTTTCCCAACGGAAGACCAAAACAAATAATCAGCAGCAGCAGCAGCAGCAGTCGTGAAAATATGCGCTTCTTAAGCCAATCCGTCTTTTTCCACCGATATGCTAAATCAAAACAAACAATCAGCAACAACAGAGTTAAAAGTAGCGCTTACTTATCCAGTTCGTCTCTTTCCACCGATATGCCAAATCAAAACAAACAATCAGCAGCAACAGTCTGAAAAATCTGCGCTTCCTAAGTCAATTCCGTCTTTGTCCACCGGAAGGCCAATTTCCATAAATATACCCTTTTCTGTTAAAGCTTAGCAAATAATATCAAATTGGGAAATGTTATTAAATTTGGATGGATGAACGACGTTGTTGAGATAGTATCCATGTTACGAATTGTTGAAGTTGTTATAAATGTATAATTTTAATTATGATTATGATATACTTCGGCGATTTTTTACGATTTTTAAACGGTAGTGATACGATCTACTATTTCTCAGAGGCTATCTAAACTCCTAATTATTGAAACTAGAGTCCGCTTGAATGCTCTTCTAACCAATGATATGTAGTCACGAAGACCCAAATCTCCAGAAAAGTGTCTAAAAATTTAAAAGCTCTCATCAATAAAATACGTTAAAAATTGTTACAAATCAACTTTCGAAGCGCTCAGTTTTCGAAACGGCGTTATCGTATATGAAATCATGAATAAATTTATCAATATCTCAGTAAAACGAACGGCTTCAATTTATTGCTTGATAAATGCAATTGGAGTTACTTATAACTTGGCAAAATTTTACTTTTTTATTTTAGTACAACCAAGGACTAATAAAATCGTGTACACGAGTGGCGATTCCCGCTCGTCTACGATTTTTACCCGTAAAGGTTCGTCAAAGCGCGAGCAGGCTGTGAAAAAAAATCCCTTAGGTTCGCGAACCATACGAAACACGAGCGAGGCAGTCCAACCAACAAACGATTCTTTTGGATTTTGAATCCTGTCTCGCTCGTGGAAATCGTAACATACATGAAAATTTTTCCCCGCGATTTTGGCTCACGAACCATTTAGCGAAATGGTTCATGAACTTTTTTTGGGAAGGGAACGCGTGGTTATTCGATTTTCTTCCGTAGGCAGGCTGTGAGTCTCTTTAGGTACGCGTACGGGTAATAAATTGTGCTTCAAGCAGCAGCAGGAAGTTCTTCATTTTCCACTGTTCTTTCAATTATTGTATGGGTCTTTAAATAAATTAAAAAAAAAAATTATTGTATGGAATATTTCTGTTTTATTTTTAAGTTTATTAAAATTTTTTTTAAAGATAACTGACAACATTTCAAGATTAACGAAACTCTAAATATTAAATCAAATTCATTCTGCCATGTCAACTCCTGGGTGGTCAATTGAATTAAACAAAGCTTTTTGACAAAATTATGGATTAGAATGGACACAAGAAGGCCCTAATAATGATCTTTAACAACCGTTTAAGAAATAAATAATCAAATCAAATCTTAGAGCTTTACAATTTCATCCAAATCACTACATTTCAGTAGTAGAGTTTGAGTGTAAAATTCCATAACTGTTTTTTTGGAAAAGACAACCACAGTTCCATATGTAAAGTTTCAATAAGAAAACACATGCAAACGTATCAATGATTATTTTGGATTAAAGTGAATATCATAAAAAATTGATAAATTAATTCAATAATCAAAGAAGAGTTTTCAAGTAATTTTTCTTAAAAAAAAAACTTTCTTGAGGGGTTTTGGCTTGAGGGATACAAATATCTACGGAAACTTGCTTTTTCACCACCTTATTCACATGCCCCTAAAAGGATGAAGAAATAATGAAATCCTTAGTTCCAACGGTTTTTGCAGAGAATTGAATTCTTTTTTACTTATAAGAAGACGCAACAATTTTCCAAGAAGAGAAAAAACCCGAATTATAAGAGTGCGTACTTTATTTTGTCAAAGCGAAAACGGACTTTGACCACAATAACGGGACGGTAGTTTTTAAATATTACAATAAATTCATGTTATTCTCAATTCAAATCCTTTTAAGTAACAAAAATGAGTATGATACTCAATCAATGATAAAAACCGATAGAATTAATGATACGTCGGAAAATAAATTACAAACTTGCATTGTTATTTTTAAATTATAATAATCTCTAACATTAATTCTGAATCCGATCTCGATCTTACTACTGGATTTGAAATCACCGTTTATTGTCTGAATTTCCTTCGATTGAGCTTCTTGAATTGATTTCTGCTATTTTTTTTATCTACCATTTTTTCGTCATTTTTATCTACTTATAATCTGAAGATTATTTTTCGATCATCAAAATTCACAACGCAACTTGAAAATGAATAAATTCAAATTAATTATTCATTATTTATGATTTAAAACTATCAAAATTCTTTTTATGGGTTCATCACTCTATGTTTCGAACTGTTAGTAAGTACGGAGTTTGTTTTTCAGATTTTATTTTAACATTTCTGAATCCGCTTATACGAATTTTGCTATTAAAATTTATATTTTCTCACTCTTTGCATAGAGTTTGGAATGGACAAATTAATGATTGAAAATTGCTTATTCCAAATTCAAAAATATTCAGTTGAAATTCATTTTGGATTAGGGAATCCCGATTTTGGAATTGTGTTGTTCTGATGACTCAATTCTGAATGAAAAAGTTACACTTTACTATTTGAATTCGGAATTCTTAATCCACAAATTTGATTCAAATATTCGTAGAACTTATTTCAAAACTCAGAATTCGAATTTAAATTGTACAGTTTCAAATTAAGTATCACGAATATGAAATTAAGAATTTATGAGAAAGAATTTTCAATCCTAATTTTTTAAATCAATTGTATAATTTTGAATCCAGAAAAGGAATTTTAAAAAATGGATTTTGAATCGTGAACATTGAATTATTTGTTTTCAAATTTTGTTCATCATTCGGATTTTCAGCTGAAATTAGGAATTTGAAATATCAATCGCAAATCGTACATATTTGAAATATTTTAAAAATAAAAATCGAATATGTTCACACTAGTCCAAATGTAGTATGCATGTCAAATTTAAGTAGTAATGAAAATCAAATAAGATGCCATTGAAAATATTTTGCAAAATGAGAATGTTCTGAAATTTTTTTGAAATATTTCTGAACTAGGTATGGCTCTGTAACTTTGAATAACACCAATATTTCGTTGCATCCAAAATCAGTTGAATTGAAAAAAAGATCTTTTTTATTTCAAAACAGTAGTAAAAAAGCAGTTTTCAAAAATTTAAATGCAAATTTTTCAATTATAGTTATCTTTCACATTTATTTTGAACTTGATCTTGATCAAACTCATGGATTTGAAATCTACGTTTATTGCCTGGATTTCCTTTGATTGAGCTTGTTGAATGTTTTTCCTGCTATTTTTAATTCGTCATTATTATCTGCTCATATTAGAGAAATAGCGTAGGACAAAAAAGTTTTTTTGCCCAGATAATGCTCGGATTTATGGACATTTTTAAAATTAATTGCCCGGATTTTGCTAGGTTTCTATTTAAAATTGCCCGGTTTGTCCGGCTCGGAAACGCGTCAAGCGAAAAACACTAGATATCTTGTATTTGGTCCGCAATGAGTTTGAAACATTGAAATTCTTAATTATCTCAATGGTTTTCCCTCGCTTTCAAAACTTCATCGTACGGTTAATGCCTCCTTTTTTTCTGCGATGACATGAAATTTGAAATTCCAAACTTATATAACTTCCTCAATTTGAACTTCGGAAGAAACTAGAAAATAACAAAAGGGATACAATTAAGATGCCGAAGTAGCACATTTCTAGATTGGATTTGTATTTTTTTTATCCTTCCCCCACCCCATACATCTTTTTAGGATGCGGAGGACCTTTTTATCCTTCGGATAATTAAATCAATATTTTTTCTATCTGTTACTGGGCCAGATTGCATCCTTTCGAAACTCTATAAACAAATTTGCCAAATTTGACGTTGTTTAACATCAGAAAGGACAAACTTCAATTCACAAATTATATACATGTTTAAATTTACAACATTGTAAATTATTTTCAAGAAATTGTTATGAAAACTTTGAAAAATCGATTTATTTCATCTGTCCACGCGTTGCATTTGGCGCAATCAACAACCATGTGGAGACAAAATAACAAAACGAAAAACACGACCATCAAGTGTGCAATGCGTTTTCCAATTTGGTTCACGAACCAGAATCGCGAGGTTCGCGAGGTTTTCTGCCACGGCTCGCTCACGATTTTCTGGCGATCGGATTCCCCTTGAAAAAAATCCCCTACAATCACGTGTTTGCTGAGTCGCGAACCTACTGTGGTCAGAACTTTTGTGAACTACGCGCGGTTTTGTTTCTTGGCTGCTCCGATTTGAATACGATTTTTTTAGTCCTTGAGTACAACTGCGGCGGAGAACAACTGACAACTGTTGGATCAAGCTTTCGCATTTCTTGAATGGTTATTGAAGTCAGAGGAAGCGACGACTATGTCCAGTCCAGTCAAATAAGTACATTCTTGACAATTATTTTCATCCAGCAGTACTTATACTAAGCATTTCAAAGCGGATTTAATTTACGTATCTCGTTTGCATCCTATTGCTTAAAATTTAGTTCTTATTGCAAATTTGAAGAAAATAGCGGATAAATTTTAGGATACATTTTTTATGCAATGTGTTACAAAACTCCAACAGCGATTATATTTAAACATGCCGCCAAGTGCTCATACGACCTGTTTAAAACTGACCAAAATTTTGTTATTTTTTCTCTGTTTTGTTTTGACAGTTCTCTCTGATGAGTTTGGAGACATCTGGTGGCCCAGCCAAAAAACAAAAATTGGTTCTAAAAGGGCGTTGGAATTTTTACACAAGTTTCGTGGGCTAGCTTGTACGTCTGTTCTCTGTGTTTATAAATTTCCTAAAGGAAATTTCCGCTAAACAACTTTGTTGAAGATCGTAACTTCGTATCTTACTAGGCAAAAAAGTTATTAGCTGTTTAACAGGGGTATGCCTTTTCGCATTGATAAACAATAAATTCAATTGATACCACTGCTTGTGCCTCGTGAAGTATTGCATGAAAAGTAGTAATGCAATACTTCGCTAGGCAGAAGCAGTGATGTCAAATGAATTTATTGTTTATCAATGCGAAAAGACATACCCCTATTAAACAGCTAATAACTTCTTTTCCTAATAAAATACGAAGTTACGGTCTTTAATAAAGTTATTTAGCGGAAAATTTCCTTTAGGAAATTTATAAATTAGCACAAAAACGATCAGCTAGCTCGATTTCACAGAAGAAACAAAAATGGTGTTAATTTTTCAGTACAAAATATTCAATTTTCCCATACAAATTTAAATGTTCAAATTTACTCATGTAAACGTTACATAAAAATTCTACAAAAAATCATGGATAAGTTTTGGACAAAACAAAGCTATTTAGACCCCAGGGTTTGAAAAAATAAAAAATGACTCCAAATCGACTCAGTCTAATTCCTTATTTAGATCCATTTATTTGTTAGTTTTCGATTTAATCCAACTATTTGTATGTAAACAACCTCTTTAAAAATTAATGTCCATTTTGCTTGAATAGTTCTCGATTTATTCCAAAAAAGCTCATATGGGAGCACTTTTCCATTTCATTCATCCGTCCCCACTGCTTGAAGAAAGTAGGCGTTTTTCATAATTATACCCATGTTGGTGAATCGGCAACAAAAACAGGAAACTTCCGAAAATTTGAACAATGTATTTGATGAATTGTTAAATTTTACCTGTAACCAATATCTGACATTATTTTAGGTTCCTATCAATAGTGTTTTACAATTGAATTGATGTTCAAAGTTTGATTGTGTTGTACTCACGTTTAGTGCCTGCGTTTTGTAATTAAATAGCCTTGTTGCCGGTGTTCACTTCTGGTACGGTTGTATCATATACTGTTTATCACAGATTGTACCGTAGCAAGGTCACGAAAGGACATTATATCTAATTTGAATAAGGCATCGCACAGGTAACATATTACATATACTATTCGATGTGTGAAAACTAAAATGTAAATTTGATAAACAGTATATGATACAACCGTACCAGAAGTGAACACCGGCAACAAGGCTATTTAATTACAAAACGCAGGCACTAAACGTGAGTACAACACAATCAAACTTTGAACATCAATTCAATTGTAAAACACTATTGATAGGAACCTAAAATAATGTCAGATATTGGTTACAGGTAAAATTTAACAATTCATCAAATACATTGTTCAAATTTTCGGAAGTTTCCTGTTTTTGTTGCCGATTCACCAACAAATTAAATTTTACGTTTACCGGGATGTCGGAAGCAAGCGTAGCGAGTGCCAAAAATGCGAATAGGAGCAATATTACTAAGTCTGGTGAAAGCTGCGGTACATGTCGAGCCGTTGATAATAGCAGAATGGTCCAATGTGACGAATGCGACACATGGTTCCACTACGACTGCGTGAATGTAGACGATAGCATCAAGGATAAGGACTGGAGCTGTAACTCGTGTGTGAGAAAGGCTTTAGAAAAGGAGAAATGTGTCTTAAGGGAGCAAACGGAAGAGCTTCGACGGAAGGAAGAGCTATGGAAGCAAAGTCAGCTACACACTATTAATTTTTTGGTGTAAATTTATGTCAAATTGGATGCACAAAATTGAAACATCACTTTTGACCTAAAGTTATACCGAGAAAAACAGAAACGCTTGAAGCCATAATTCCTCAGACATAAATTATATGACGTATTTGACATAATATTATATCATCGATGATGTAAACTTAAATCAAATGTGATGCACAAAAGTAAAGCATCTTTTTTAGCATAAAATTAGATCTCATAAGAAATAATGTTGCGTCGTATACATTTTTAGTGGTATGAGCTTTCGGGGACAAAATTTATAGATTAATGCATTTGTTTTGTTTGATTTTCTTTTATTTTTTTAAACATCTTATTCTAGAATACACAGTTTGGAACATTTATAGGAAATGGGGCTTATGCTGCGACGCGATTGACGTGACTCACGAAATTTCATATCGTTTTGCTGGCTTAAATAGTCTCTCTAGTCTCGAAATTTTCGTTCGTATGAGCTGCTATTGGTCTTCAGAACTTATCGATACACAAATTTCTTTGCTAAAGCTTTTTCTGTAGTCAGGACAAAGAAGTGAAATTTCGTGAGTCACGTCACTCGCGTCGCAGAATAAGCCCCAATGTTTACAATTTTTTACAACCTAACTGTACAGTTAACAGTTACGCATACTTTTGCAATGCTAATTGATTTTTTTTATTTCTATCTTCTTTAAAAAAAATGCTTAATTAATTGGTTCCCGAAAAACAAACTTAAGTACCGAGAACCAATTTTGACTGTATCAAAAATCGATATCGTGTTTAGGGGACGAAATATCAATAACAGAGGAGCATGCCGCATATAATGAACTTGAGAAAAGTCTGAAATTTGTTATATTCAACATTTTCAAAGCAATTAATAGATCATCATGAATTGCCTGTCAATTAGAAAAAAATATTATTAACTCTGACGAGTTAATTAAAAATTATCGTGATTTTGATTTGTACCCGATCTTATTGAAAACTCTAGCCACCTTAGTAGTAGCTCAGGGACATTTAAACAGGGTCAGTTAAGTAAACAGAGTACATCATGTTGCCATAACCATACGATAGTATATGAAACTGTTAATATATCCGGCAAATAGTTTTTCAAAGTAACAATTCCATTACTGGAGCCTAATTTGCAAAAAAAACATCTTGATGGGTACTCGAGACTGAACAGTTTTCTAGCTGAGTGCTTCAATTAATTTGGATGATTGCTTGTTAAAAACTGTGAGGTACTTAAATGAATTAACTTGAGAGGCCAACCATTGATACGACAGCGAGTTCTAGATTTGAACCTGGTTTAAAAATGGACTTCGGATGCGGATGGAACCGTTCCGTTTTTGAGATGGTAGCCGGACGAAAGTCATCCGGAACTGCTGCTATCCATGCTTCCGGTCGTTCCAGTTGACATGCTTCTGCAGCTGTTTAGATGGCTATGCAGGTTGACTGGTGTTCCGCTGCGCCATGGCGAGTCTGCTGTGCTGGATGATTTTGAGAGTACATGACGGTGGGATAACTTACTTGACATTGTGCGAAAACCGACGGTTAAACACATCCGTCTGATGGATCGAGAGTATCCTGAGTTTTCTGTTGAGCCGAAGAAGCGGATGTTTCATTCCAGCCACCAGTCGCGTAATCCATTCGATCGTTGTCACTTATTGCGTAAATGCCGTTCTCACGATGTTTGCTAAATCGGAACATGTGTCAGATTTCACGGAACAGGCCATTCTTCAACTATCTGTTCTTGTGCTTTCCGTTTTTCAAGAGTCGCACAGAAATCCTAAAAAAAGTAACAGCAATTAGCATGGTAAGCTTAAACAATAGTGATAAACCAACCTGTAGACTGCAGCAACAAGTGCCAATTGCACCGTTCGAAGAAATTCCGGGTATTCATCATGCAAATAGAATTCTGCAACAAAAAAAAAACAAATATTAGAATATTGACGGAACGACCAAAACTGCATCATTCAACGGAGTTCTGGGAATTTCGACAAAGAACTTACTCGAGCCATCATCCGATCGAAGTATTGGCCAATTTCTTGAAACGAACGGCTGGCAGCGATCAAATAAAATTAACATTTCATTAGAACGTCGTACTCCACCCACTACCGACCGTTATCGTTTTGATTATTCTAGTGTAATATTTCAAAAGGCCGAGACTGCAAAAAGGAATTCATCAAAATACATGAACAAAAAGATTATGATTTTGAAAATAGGTTTTGATCTGTTTTGATTATATTTAATGACATTTCATTAGCATTTTTTAGGATTTGAGCAAACTGCTAGGTTCGCCTTTATGAAATATCCAGCGAGTATGGACAGAACCTGACAGAACCACATTAGAGGTGCCAGGTGTTCTGATTTTTCAGGATTTGTCCTGATTTTCGAGAGACCGTCCTGATTTTTCAAATTGTCCTGATTTTTTTTAAATGGTCTTTTTGAACTAAATTTAATTATAATTTGGATATTTTTTTTAAAATTTAGTGCGAAAAGACCATTTAAATACAAAAAAATAAGGATAAATCAGGATATTTTAAAAAATCAGGACGGTCCAAGGGATGGCAAACCTATTCTTTGTCATTGAATTTGACAACCATCATAATTACGGGCCCACTATTTTCTGGGGCCCAATACAAACCTGACGTTTTGCTGTCAAGGACCCGGACTAAATGTCAAATCTTAGATAGTTATGAATGATTGCACACTAACACAACAATCGTTCTGGTTCCTCATTGATTGAAAATTTGACTTCGTACTACTTTGAGAGGAGAACACCATAAACTTTTCTCCCCATAGATAGAAAAAAAAAGATTCTTGTCGCAAGAAGAACCAACTTGCCATCCCCCTGGGACGGTCTCTCGAAAATCAGGACAAATCCTGAAAAGTAAGAACACCTGGCACTTCTGATTATGTTGTTCTGTCTTTTGTCTCGTCAATATTTGCTGAATATTTCACAAAGGCGAATCTAGCAATTAACTCGAAACGTGGCTTAAGAAATTACATTGAATGCAATCAAAATCTATTTATTTTTCAAATCTTAATCTTTTAGTTCGTGTTTTGCAATTTCCTACAGTTGCAGTTTCGGCTTTTTGAAGTTTTACGCTAGGATAATCAAATCAATACCGGTAATGAGACCAAATTGCAACGAATAATATAATGTACTGAAACCAGTGAAATCCTATCGAGGTTTATTGTTGCAGGTAATAAAAATTAATCCATTTAATAGATACCGTAATCAGTGCATCTGTTTCATCTGTTGCAGCAGTGGGACTGTCTCCAGACTCTTACGAGCGTCAGCTATGTCACTGTTCCGAATCTACAAATTTTTAATGGCACGCAAGAAATAATCCCGATGGATGTCCGTAAGAATGCATTCGGAATTGAAGAGAAACTCAATTATCAGGGAAAGAGGTGATAATACACGTTCTTGTTCCGGAACTCCATACGGTCGCTAAATCGAGGTGATCATTTATCAGATGTAAATACGGGAATTCAGAGCGAACGGTCCTATTCAACGCCGATGTTTCTGAATTCGTCCTGCACTCATATGTTCGGCTGTGATGTTGCTCAAAACCATACACTTTCATTTTTTATCACTAGCGATGATTATTTAAAATTTCTTCCAACCAACACACAATTCTCTGCATGTTCATATACCGACAAAACTATAAAAATAACGTTGAAAATATTTGTGCGTAACATTTCACAAAATAGTTGCAAGTTTTCAAAATAAACGTAGCAGACATGCGATGCGGTTTGCATATGGTTTGACAAAGCAAATATGATATAAAGCACACAAATTTACATCATTGAAGACTTATTTTCAGGATGAGACCTGATGTATTGTTACGCACATGTATGTTAGACGTGGAAAGATGTAAAATTAGATCATATTTGAATATAGATCAAACAAAATTATGTCTCGAAGCGTTTCTGGCTCGTGTAATTTTGAAAATTTTTTGGAGTGTACAAGTGCAGCTAGAACAAACGGTGCGGCGACTGGGAAAACCAGAAATGAAGCAGCAGAAGCCGATAGAGTTCGAGCTAGAGCAATTGCAATTGCAAAAACACCAGCAGCCGAGTACTTCGCGAAAGCAATATCCTGATAGACACGAACTTATTCAACAATCCCCAAATACAAATACAAGAGCAACGCAGAAACACACAAATTACCCATCAATTCCTGAAGCCAATTGGAAACAACAGGGTACGGAGCCGCTGGCTAGTTCTACAGCTTGCATGGCTACGAAATCAAGGTGTAGCTCTAAAGGTTCATCGAAGGTTTCTAAGAAGAGCATTAAGATAAAGGAATTTCAATCGAAAGCTCTGGAAGCTAGACAATCGTTGGAGAAAAAACAGTTGGAAGAACGTTTAGAACTCGAACGGCAAAATTTGGAGCAAGAAGATTCCGATCCTGAGACCACGACTGATATGGAAAAAATTCAGAGTGGTTGAGTAATACGGACCTTTTTGAGGAACAAAATTCGAAACCCGTTAATGAAACGCTCTTACCTGGATACACCGAAAACTCACCAAAGACAGGAGTGAGTAGATCATCTGCTCCAATGAATCCATCAGTTCAACCAACGCGAAACATAACAATGTCTACATCGAAGCAAAACCCAATAGTGCTGTTTGAAAGATCGAGTGGTGAGAATCCTGTTCCCACTTTTCCTCTTCCCTACTCGATGTCGACACCTCACAGAAACGGCTTTCCCCAGAACATTCCAGAAGAACTCAACGGATACAGAGATGAACCATTGAACAGCAGTAATTTGGCGGCACGTCAAACTGTCAAAGATCTTCCAAAATTCGGTGGAGACCCGGAAGACTGGCCTCGTTTCATTGCTGCCTTTGAAAGAACCTCTAAAATGTGCGCCTTCAAAAATGACGAATTGCTCGACCGTCTAGAAAGATGTTTGTATGACCGAGCTTTCAGTGCTGTTAAGAGTCTTCTCCTGCACCCCAACAACGTTCCAATCATTATAAATCGTTTGAAAACATTGTTTGGGAACCCAGACTCTATCGTAGAAACAATGGTGAAACGGGTAAAGAGAATGCCAATACCAGATGCTGACAAGCTGGATACAATGATCGACTTCGGTGTTGCGGTCCAGAACCTGTGTGCTACGATCCAGGCATGTCGACTGGACGAATGCCTGTATAACCTCACCTTACTAAATGAGCTTGTGGAAATGCTACCCCCACCAATTAAGATGAATTGGGCCTATCATCTAATGGAAAATGGTACTGCCACGCTGTTGGAATTCAATGAGTGGATCGGGAGAATGGTAGAAGCCTTCAGCAAGGTTACGCGGCCGAATAGCCAATTTAAGCCGAAGAAAGTGGATGCCTTTTTACACGTCCATACAGAAGATAACACTCGGAAAACATGCTTAGCATGTGATGAAAACTGTAACAGTTTAGATCAGTGTAAACGGTTTCAGAATATGACCATCGGTGCGCGATGGTTCCTAATAAAGGACAAAGGAATCTGTCGCAAATGCTTAGCGAAGCACTTCAAAGCATGCGATAGAAAGGTACCGTGCAACAAGAATGGATGCAACTACCTCCACCACTGGTTACTACACAACGACAATAAACATAGGGGCGTTCCATCTTCTGAGACTCCCGCACAGAGTGCTTCCTGCAATGCGCATCACTGTTCACTCGGAGGGATACTCCTGAAGTATATTCCGGTAACCTTGCACGGTAATGGGAAATCAATTTCTACGTTTGCCTTTTTTGATGGGGGATCAACATGCACGTTAATGGAACACGATCTATGGAGAGAATTGGATTTGGATGGTGAAAAGTATCCTCTTTGTATCAATTGGACTGCTGGTCATGGCCGATATGAAGTTGACTCCGTTAGATGCTCATTATTTATTGCTGGTGATCGACAAGACCAAAGGTATCATCTATCTCGAGTGCACACGGTTCAAAGCTTAGATCTCCCAGCACAATCATTATCCGTAGAGGATTTATCGAAGTACTTCCAACACCTCTCGAATATTCCCATAGAGTCATACAGCAACGTAAGACCGAGGATCCTCTTGGGCATGGATAACATTCGTCTCGAATACCCATTGACCTCTAAAGAAGGACTCGAGAATCAACCCACGGCTGTATTAACCCGTCTTGGTTGGGTCGTTTACGGACCGTGGTCAAAAGATAAGCAAACTATTGTGACTCCGAAGAAAGCCTACAACTACCACATATGCCAGTGTGACGAGTTATCAAGAACAGTAAAAGAATTTATCGCTTTGGACAATATTGGTGCTCAGGTAAACAGTAAACGGCTCATATCGAAGGATGATGAACGAGCATTGAAGATGCTTCAGTCAAATACCATTCAGAAAGGAATGCGATATGAAACAGGACTACTTTGGCGGTATGATGACGTGCAACTACCGAACAGCAAATCCATGGCTCTTAGACGTCATCAGTGCTTACAAAGACGGATGAATTGTGAACCAGAGTTGGCAAACGCGATGCACTTGAAACTTCGAGAATATATGTCCAAAGACTACATTCGCAAGCTATCCGCAGAAGAAGAATCCGAACACAAGGGCAAAAGCTGGTATTTACCGATCTTCCCCGTGGTCAACCCAAACAAACCAGGAAAATTGAGAATTGTCTGGGATGCTGCCGCTACGGTTCAAGGAGTTTCTCTAAACACATTTCTTCTCAAGGGCCCAGATCAAGTGACACCGCTGCCACATGTGCTCCACCGATTCCGTGAGTTCTTGTGGGCAGTCTCAGGAGATATAAAAGAAATGTTCCACCAAGTATTGATTCAAAAGAGTGACCAACACTGCCAACGGTTCCTGTGGAACGATGGAATACAAGGTGAACATCCTTCAACTTACATAATGCAAGTTATGACCTTCGGTGCAAGTTGCTCTCCTAGTAGTGCACAGTTCGTCAAAAATTTGAATGCCGAACGCTTTTCTGATCGATTTCCTGATGCAGTTTCCGCTATTCGTTTTGGAACATACGTGGACGACATGTTGTATAGTTTGGAATCAGAAGACGAAGTTATCAAGCTAGCTAAAAATGTGCGAACCATCCACAACGAAGGCGGTTTCGAAATACGTGGTTGGCTGTCAAATTCAAAAAGGTTGTTGACAGAACTGGGAGAGCGGGAAGTAACGACGAAAAATATGAATCTGATTAATTCTTTGGCCACTGAAAAGGTGCTCGGCATGTGGTGGGATACAAATAATGATGTCTTCACGTTCAAAATTCCTCATCGATGCAAACGAGAACTACTTCTTGGTGAAAAGGTTCCAACGAAAAGGGAAGTTCTACGAGTTCTGATGCTAATTTACGATCCTCTCGGACTGATCGCAAATTTTATGATGTATCTTAAAGTTTTACTTCAAGAGATCTGGCGGGAAGGGACCAAGTGGGATGACCCAATAAATCATCAGCAGTTTGCGAAATGGCAGATCTGGCTTAAAGTCCTTGAGAAAGTAGAGACAGTTTCGATCCCTCGGTGTTACAGAAGAAAAGCCATGTTATCGACGAATACCAAGACCCAGCTGCACGTCTTTGTCGACGCTAGCGAGAGTGGGTACGCTGCCGTGGCTTACCTACGTTTTGAAACTGGCCAACATATCGAATGTGCGTTTGTCACCGCCAAAACTCGCGTAGCACCACTTAAATATGTTTCAATTCCACGTCTTGAGCTGCAGGCGGCTGTTATCGGCGTCAGACTGGCGAACGACATCAGAGAAAGTCACAGGATCTCTATCAGCAGCCGTTTCTTCTGGTCAGATTCAAGGGACGTGATTTGCTGGCTCCGATCGGACCACCGAAAATATAGCAAGTACGTGGGAGCGCGAGTTGGAGAAATTCTTGAGAACACCGAAATTCACGAATGGAACTGGGTGCCAACCACACTCAACGTGGCCGATGAAGGTACGAAATGGCAAAAAGCCCCGGAATTTACAGCGTGTAGTCGATGGTTCAGAGGTCCGGAGTTTATATGGAATAAACAAGATCAGTGGCCACTGCAAAATAACCAACAGGAACTAACTACCACCGAAATGCTGCAATCTGTGAATGTACATACTATACAGGAACCAATAATTAACTTTGCAAAATTTTCTAAATGGTGGACAGTCGTGCGAGTCTATGCTTTCGTTCTACGTTTTTTAAGCAACTATCTAGCAAAATCCAAACCAGAAAATCGCATATCAGGAATTCTTAAACAGAGTGAACTTCGAGAAGCAGAGAACCAAATCTATAAACTCGTGCAGCGAGAAGTTTTCCCAGAAGAGATTGCTATTCTTTCAAACACCAAGCGGATACACATTCAGGTCCCCAAAGGCAGCCCACTCTATGGACTTTCACCTTTTTTGGATGAGTACGGGATCTTACGCATGCGAGGAAGAGTTGCGTCATGTAAGTTTGTTCCTCCTGCATCCGCTCATCCAATCGTGTTACCCAAAGAACATCCAGTAACCGCTCTTATCATCAAGTCTTGTCATGAACACTACCGCCACACGAACCATGAAGCGGTTGTCAATGAACTCAGGCAGAAGTATCAAATCCCAAAACTTCGTAGAGTATGTGCGAAACTACGCAAAACATGCCAATGGTGCAAAAATGCAAAGGCCCAACCGCAGCCACCAATGATGGCAGACTTGCCACCAGCCAGACTCTCAGCATATTCTAGACCATTCTCATATGTTGGGATTGATTATTTCGGCCCAATGCATGTTGCTGTTGGAAGGAGAACAGAAAAACGATGGGGTGTACTCATTACATGCTTGGTAGTCAGAGCAGTACATATAGAGCTAGCTCACTCACTTACATCTAGCTCCTGCATAATGGCCATACGTAATTTCATAGCCCGACGAGGAACTCCAACAGAAATTTTCAGTGACCGTGGAACAAACTTTATCGGTGCACATCGTGAGCTGAACGAAGCACTTCGCCAAATGAATCACGATGAACTAATGGAGGAGTTTACAACAGCTGATACTAAGTGGTCGTTCCTACCACCAAGCAGCCCGCACATGGGAGGAAGTTGGGAGCGACTAGTACAGTCGGTGAAGAAAATACTTCAAAATATGCAGATTCCAAGAACGCCTACGGATGAAGTACTGAGAAACGGTTTACTGGAAATTGAACACATCATCAATTCCCGCCCATTAACATACATGCCCATCGAAGATGCAGAAAGCGAAGCCCTGACTCCTAACCATTTCCTGCTCGGGTCATCTAGCGGATCGAAACCTCCAGTACCGTTTAACGACACCATCGCTACGCTTAGGAATACTTGGAAAACATCACAGCTCATTGCCAATTATTTTTGGAAGCGGTGGCTTCAAGAGTACTTACCGACGATAAACCGGAGAACGAAATGGTTTCATCCAGTAAAACCGATAAAAGTAGACGACGTGGTGATCATCGTGGATCCAGACCTACCCCGAAATATGTGGCCCAAAGGACGAGTGGTGAAAGTTAACGAACGTAACGGACAGGTTCGTAGCGCAACCGTGAGGACTAGGTTTAAGGTATATGAACGTCCCGTTGTTAAATTGGCTGTATTGGATGTCGGCGCCACCGATAGTAAGCAGCAAATGGGTTCCAGCTTACTGGGGGGGAGTGTTACGGAATCAGTAAACGCGCCTCCGCTACCAAGAAAACCCCACCAGCAATCGACGTCAATGATAGGTATAGATGAGCCTTCCGGAAAGGGAAAACAGAAAACAAAGAGGAAGATATAAAACGCCACAAATCAAAACGTTTACCACGTATCGTGAAGTGGAGTTATTTCGGGAAATAGTTGTAGTCTAGTGTAGACAGTTGAATTTCTTTGAAGTCTATAACAGTATTAAATACCAGGGAATAATTATCTTCAGGTAAACTAGAAATTACAAATAATCTTACACTATAGTTATAAACACAAAACTTAACCTAATTATCACAGATTGGCTATCACAGATTGCTATCACAGCACGTTTATAGAACTTTATCACAGATTGTACCGTAGCAAGGTCACGAAAGGACATTATATCTAATTTGAATAAGGCATCGCACAGGTAACATATTACATATACTAGTCGATGTGTGAAAACTAAAATGTAAATTTGATAAACAGTATATGATACAACCGTACCAGAAGTGAACACCGGCAACAAGGCTATTTAATTACAAAACGCAGGCACTAAACGTGAGTACAACACAATCAAACTTTGAACATCAATTCAATTGTAAAACACTATTGATAGGAACCTAAAATAATGTCAGATATTGGTTACAGGTAAAATTTAACAATTCATCAAATACATTGTTCAAATTTTCGGAAGTTTCCTGTTTTTGTTGCCGATTCACCACGCGCGGGGGGGGGTCTTCTTGGTAGCGGAGGCGCGTTTACTGATTCCGTAACAACCCATTTTCTCATGCCCATCTATCCAAAAAATTCTTCTCATAACAAATTTAGTTTCATTGGTTGATAAGTTCTTAAGCTTTTCAACGGAATTATATTAGGATAAGTTCTTGGGTTGGACTAAAAAAAATCTTTAGAAGCCTCTTTTGTCTCTTCCTATATCTCCTATGAAAAAAGTAGAAGGGTTTCAAATTGTGGAATAAATCGTAGAACCATTTCATTGTAGGTTTAAAAAAAATATGTTTCATCTAAAAATTCAATGTTTTTTTTTCAAAAAATTCTTTCATGAACCACATTTGTGTAGGAATTGTAATTTTCGAGTTAAAAATGTTAATAAAATTTTTGCCTGAAAATTTTGGTTCTTTTCAAATGTTAGTCTAGATAATTAACTTACGCATTTTACTGCAGTTTTTTTAACCCTTCATTTCATGATTTTTTATTTTTCCTTAAAAATCATTTTTTACAGTTGGAAATGATGAGTACATCAAGAAAAAAAATTAAAATAAAAAAAGATTTTATGAAGAGATTAACCACCGTAATTTTTGTTTGTTACTTTGATTTATCGGCCTAGCGGTGAAAAGTGATGTCCTTTTTAGTAGGGACATCTAAAGATTATGAAATTTTTTTATATAGATGGATAGAAGGTTAGAAGAAATGAAAGATGGTGAAAATGAGCGGGTAGAATTTGTCTAGAAGCATTACCATCACATACCAAATTTTTGTTCCTCACGAGCCTACTACTATGAAGTGGTAGATACAGATAGAGTTGCATCTACCACCACACATTAGTAGGCTTAGCGTGGTCCGCCCCACAAGCGAGAACTTGTAGTGCGGACGGACAATCACTTTTCACCGCTAGGCCGATAAATCAAAGTAACAAACAAAAATTACGGTGGTTAATCTCTTCATAAAATTAAATAACTTTGGCCAAAAAGAAATAAAAACACGACATCACAGCATCGGTGGTTGGTCACTATCAGACTATCGACCGTACCGTTTCGCATGCAAACCCCGCATGTAACGAATGCGAAGATAACAAACTGAGAAGACTTAAACATCGATAGATGCGTTTCTGAGTTAAAGGGAGCTTATCTGAGCGATCACATATCATCTTTTTTGTTCGTCCGCACTACAAGTTCTCGCTTGTGGGGCGGACCACGCTAAGCCTACTAATGTGTGGTGGTAGATGCAACTCTATCTGTATCTACCACTTCATAGTAGTAGGCTCGTGAGGAACAAAAATTTGGTATGTGATGGTAATGCTTCTAGACAAATTCTACCCGCTCATTTTCACCATCTTTCATTTCTTCTAACCTTCTATCCATCTATATAAAAAAATTTCATAATCTTTAGATGTCCCTACTAAAAAGGACATCACTTTTCACCGCTAGGCCGATAAATCAAAGTAACAAACAAAAATTACGGTGGTTAATCTCTTCATAAAATTAAATAACTTTGGCCAAAAAGAAATAAAAACACGACATCACAGCATCGGTGGTTGGTCACTATCAGACTATCGACCGTACCGTTTCGCATGCAAACCCCGCATGTAACGAATGCGAAGATAACAAACTGAGAAGACTTAAACATCGATAGATGCGTTTCTGAGTTAAAGGGAGCTTATCTGAGCGATCACATATCATCTTTTTTGTTCGTCCGCACTACAAGTTCTCGCTTGTGGGGCGGACCACGCTAAGCCTACTAATGTGTGGTGGTAGATGCAACTCTATCTGTATCTACCACTTCATAGTAGTAGGCTCGTGAGGAACAAAAATTTGGTATGTGATGGTAATGCTTCTAGACAAAGTCTACCCGCTCATTTTCACCATCTTTCATTTCTTCTAACCTTCTATCCATCTATATAAAAAAAATTTCATAATCTTTAGATGTCCCTACTAAAAAGAACATCACTTTTCACCGCTAGGCCGATAAATCAAAGTAACAAATATAAAAAAAGATTTTTCACTTTTTCCATACATTAATTGTTGCAAATTTGTTACTTTATGAAACGAAGGGTTAAATATCTTAAGTAGTTGTGGTATTTTGTTAATTCTTATCATTTTCTCGCGTTAAATCTTTTAAGTGATTTGAACTCAGATAATGAAGTTTTTCTACATAACTTTCACTCATGATGAAATCAGTCATAGTTGATGAAAGAACCAAACCAAGAAAAATTGGCAGCCAAATGATTGAAACGCCCCGCAGCGGTCAACACGAGAACTTTTCACACAAATCAGCCTGAATTTACTTATGGAAGTGATAAGATGATGATGTAAAACAGGATTATTTTTTACAATAAATATGATAGAAACCAACTTACATTGTTAAGTTTATAACATTTTCATGGTTTTGTGCACAAATCGATAGTAAATAAGGACATAAAAATTTATTATTTTGGAAAGGTGTACCAAATTTCAAAAATCTTTGAATTTTGTAATAAAATTCAAAATTCTGTGTTCTGTGACACAGATTCGGAAAATTCTGTTAAATTATAGATCATTCCATAGGAATCCTCAGAAACAAATAATTTTGCTTTAGATTTTGAAGGTTCAACTTTTGTTTAACCTTAAACATTTATACATTCAAATAATATTACAGGAAGTGTCTTCTAAGATTGTTTGAAGTGTATAATAGATTGACTTTTATTGATGATCAGTTCAACTGTCTCTACTGTAAATTTAGAAAAAAAAATCTCCATATAATGATGTACAAGTCCAAAAAAATTCAACTGTTTTCTTGGAAAATTCAATTATTTTTTTTATAAATTTGATATCGAGAAGCATTTTCAATGATTCTGATTCTGAAAGTCTCTGGAGCCACTACTCCTTTTTGCCCCATTGCTGTAACGATGCCCAAACCAAATAATCTTTTATTCTAAGATGTATATTGAGAATCATCAAAATATCTCAACGTAGTTAATGAATTGAAAGAAATACCGATCTGAAGCAATTAATTAGTCTGACACCCAACATTCCGAAGGATGATGACACCATTCCGGATAATGCAAATGCAAAATTGCGCTAAAAGCGTGCCCGTTTAGTAGTTTCTGTCACACGTTTCTTGTGCCGGGGCTTAAATCACGAAACGAAAACAGAAAAAAAAGCATCAACTCATTCCCACCCATTTGACTCTACAATTTGTTCCATCTTTGCCGCCCTTTTTTACCCCTGCAACCTACAATAGTTTCCCCTTCCAGGGCAAGGCAACTGTAGAGTCCCTAATTGAATCACAGTCAGACGGACGCGAGACGGTTCTGATGTCAGACGGCACGGCACTTATCCGATTATATTAGTGATACCATTTTAGTGTCCTGCTGTTACTTTTGATTCCGTCGCCTGACGGGTTTATGTCGGGCAAAAGTGTAAATGCTTGGTGACTTCGTGTCGGTTGGTGTTTCGTTTTATCTTCTTAACATTTCTAGCAGTGAAATGCCGGAGAAGTGCTTTCCCATGAAGAAAGGTCAGTGGGTAGATTTTTGTAGTAGATACTTGAGATTAAATTTTGAGAATGTTCACAGAAAGCTAACCCTTCTTTAAAAAGCAGTGTTCAGCTTGAAACTGTTTTTTATAATTTTCCACTACCCTAATGAAGATCTGGGAAAATTTATTTGCTAGTGCATCGAAACTTGAACTTTTATTAAGTCTAAATAGTTGGGACATTGGCATGTCAATTTGGCTCCAGTCAATTGGAATTAAATTTAACTTCTGTTATACAATATCAATCTTTTCAATGTGAATGTAAGTATCTAAAGGCCGGAATCTTTAGGAACGGGACATCGTAGCTCACATTTTCGTAATCGATCCTTGTAAAGATAAAAAAAACCTATCTTGTTTTACGAGATTACATCTCAATTTCTGGTCCTGCCGAACTTTCCCAGTGACATCCATTACACCAAAAAGCATAAATCACCGTCATTAGCCGACCGGTTCCGATATAATACCCTATCATTACGCGTCTTGTGTCCTTCCAACCTTCCAATTCAGTTCAACGGATGACACCCGAACACCCGAAAGCCATTGAAGGGATCAGTCTTCAATGGAGCCCACGCGTTGAGACACTAAGTCATTCAATCGCTCAGCTTTGGCCCCGGATCCTATATCGGCTTCCTCTCAAATGAGCCATCCAATAATCTCTCCTCATCCCTCGTTGGAGCCATTTTTCTTTTCTGTCATCGTCATTTGTTTTTTTTTTACTTTTTCTTCCTTAGGTTCCACATCGCTTTCCAAATGGATTGGAATTTGTTGTTGCTCACTCAATCAGGAAAAGGGCTCCGACTCCCGACCCTTAAGACACCAGTTTTGTTATAATGTAGAAGAAAGTTGTCACTTGCTTTCGCAATTTCCTTCTTACAGAAGCTTAACACGCACAATTAGGATTCGCATAAAAAATTAGAAAGATTCATTGATGTTTTGATCATTCTTTGGGGTTGTCATCTCACAATACATATTTGTCATCTTAAGCATCTTTTTTTTGTTTTAGAAAACTCGACTGGAAATATGCTTTTTCGGGGAGTTTTTGCGGCTTACAGCCTTGTTTTTAGAAAAAAAACGACGTATTGATTTACGTTTCCAGCGTTTCGATCCTTATTGGATCTTCTTCAGGGACTAAAAATAGTTTTTATTTAGTTAGTTCTGATGATTAATTTATGCTTTCTTACCGAAAACATGCCGTTTTTTGTGAGTGCCGACTCAGCTGGTCGTGTGTTGTTGTCTTTAGATCTATTTTTCGAATAATTGAATTTAATTCGTGTTTTTAGATATAAGGTGTAGTGTTTCGACTTTATGCGTACAAATGTTAGCGCCTAAAAATCTGTTTGTCCAGTGTTTTTGGGATTAATTTTCCACAGCATCGAACTTGTAGCACAGGCTTCACTTTTCACTTATTTTACTTCGATCAAAAATCAGTTGATGGTGTAGTTTTTGAGTGTGTATTTTTTATTATCTGGCAGTTCGCTTACTTTTTCGAGTGATTGGAATCTTTCTTAATGTTTACTGTGTTTCAGTTGTTTTAAGTTGGCAGCTTTCCAATATCTTCAATTTATCCTGGTTGTTTCCCCTGACGATAATCCTGGCTCTATCGATGTCGAATGTTGGGACCTTTTCGACATCGAAAGAGCCGGGATTATCGTCAGGGGAAACAACCAGAAAAAACTGCAGATTTTGGAAAGCTGCCGCATTAAAACTAAAACACAGTAAACATTATGAAAGACATTGAAAACATTCACTCGTCATGCGCAAACATTTTTCAATGACTCGGAAAAATAAGCGAACTGCCAGATAAAAAAAATACACACGAAAAACTACACAACAGCTGAATTTTGATGAAAAAAAAAATAAGTGAAAAGTAAAAACTGTGCTAAAAGATCGATGCTGTAGTCGACACACTACACCTTATATCTAAAAACACGAATTATTGCGATTTTCTTTTCATGCTAGAGTTTGCACAAACAAATTTCGTTGATTTCAAGTTTCGCTCTACGATTTCGTACTTTTTCTCTCACCAGCATAATCGTACGTCTCTTGAATACTAGTGAACCTGTATATAAGAGAAGTGACATCTGAAACACAAAATTCCAATCGAGCAAAAGAACTGTCAAAATCGATTCCAATCGATCCGAGCATTTTGTCGCAGAGCTTTTACCTTTCTTATTGAAAACTCAACCAAGGAAGGTATTGCGATTGTTGTTATAGTTCAAACAGATAATTTTTTAGCTGGTCATATGAATTTATGATTAGGTGCGTTTTTTTAATGCTTTGGTGAATCATGTTTGTAGTTAGAAAGCTAACTGATTATTAACGAAATTCAAGTCATTCATACCGTTTATCGCGATTCTTCGGGCATCGAGTTCAATGTTATTTTATTGGATTGAAGGAGCGTTCACTTTAGAGCTTGAACATTGAGCCAGAAAACAGTGCTGGGAATTTTTTGTCCAAGATTTCGGCGATGTTGCCACATATTTCATTTTAAGAGGGATCAGATGTCGCTTCTCTTATATGAAGGTTCACTATTGAATACGAGAACTAAATAATCACAGCAATCATGTCAATTCCTATTTGGAACAAAACGATTGAAAATAAGTATTATTAAAGGCAGAAACACAATACAGCGTCGAACGTCGCGTCGCGTCAGCTGTCAACGCCGTCGTCGAGTACTAAAACGCTGACGCGACGCAACCGACGATTTCTGCATCACAATACAGCGTCAAGAAACATAGCAACCAAAAGTTTGTTTTGATTCGATGCATTGGCGGATGTCGAAATTTTCGGTTCGGTTTTTCGGAATTCTTTTATTTCAGGAGAAATACATTTGACAAGCGAAATAGAAGCCGATTATTTCCAACCAGTTCCGTTGATGATATTTTGATTGTGACGGTATCACAGCCACAGACGCAGCACCTCGGCAAGGTTTGTAGTATAAGAACCTCCAAACGCAGAAGACTTCAACCAATGATACATTGCTCGATGGTTAGCCTCAAATTCAATCCTCCTGCCGGATGTGGATGGACAGACCCTCCACCGGTAACAGCCGCTTAATAACGATGGTAAAAGGATAGTGTGATTGCACCGAAGGCAGACAGTACAACATTCACTGAAAAAGGTTTTTTGTTTTAAATTATGAAGATAAAACTCGGCACAAAAAAAAACAATATTTTTCGAGAAACAGTAGGAGTTCTATATCCGAATCATTATGATTAAGAGAAGAATCCGACTATTGTAGAAAAGAAAAAAAAGGAGGATTTTTATGGTTTGAGTCAATTATTTATGATTTCATCATGATGTAAATCAAAATTTAATGAGAGACATAAATATCAACGATGTTATTCATCAAATTAGTAAAATCGGGAATAAAAAATTACTATGATTTTATTTTTCATTATATTTCTGTCAAACTGACAAAAAAACATCAAAAAGAAATATTTAAAACCCTGCTGACGCGCTAGAATTTCGATTTCTTTCAAAACATAAACGTTGACGCTGGAGAACGCTACTGTTTAGAACAAGTCTCGCGTTTTAGTAGGGGAACATGCCCTATTATGCGCCACCTAAGCGAATCGCCGATTTTCTATGTATTCCACGTACAAATTGTGTCAAAAATGGGTGTAATCGTTGAAAAAAAGTGTTTTCTATAAATGCCTATGATTTTTCTTTACTCAAATTGCTATAGTTGCTTCAAAAACGTGATTTTTAAAAACCATATTCAAAGCCTCAGAACAAAACTGTGTTGCGAATACGCGCCGCTGTGTATTCAATACGCGCCTAGCAGCCGAACACACCCGAGAGCAGCCGAAGACCCAAAACACACCAATACTTACAGACATTTTGACTGAAAAGAAAATCAAAATGGACTAATAGAAATTTAACAAAAAATGGAAAATAGATTTTTTGGGCTGAATTAACGCTCAAAATATGGTTTTAGACTTTCTGTTCATTTTCAATGAAAATTGGCCTTTTTGAAAAATTAATGCTATTTTCAGCCTACTACGATTGGCGCGTTATAACGAGCGCATGGGCCGTGATAGAACATACCCATGAAAAGCATACCTTAGCGAGTTCAGTATGACTTTTTAGCATAAAATCATTATTTAGATTCTCCTCTATCGATGTGTCAGAAAATATTGTCTTATTCGTTTTGCTCTGCTTGGTGACACCTTATTAAAAGTGTTTTAAAATTTTGATCGAAATAACGAAAAATCTAAATTGTGAAATTATCACGACACAGGGGCATTTTAAGGAAAAATTCATACTTGCCATGACCAATCACAGCATTTAAAACAAATTGGTAATATTTTGCAGGCTTAAAATGTTTCAGGTTCTTCAAAACAAGGGTGGCGCGTATTAGCCACATGGGGCGTTATATGAACTTTTCCCCTACTATGCTGTCACTGACGCGACGCACCATTGTGATGGCTCAAATGAAAAATTGTATCCCCAAAATGAAATGTCAAAGCGACGCTGACGCGACGCGACGTTCGACGCTGTATTGTGTTTCTGCCTTAAGCTTTTGGTACAAACTTCGTTTGAAATATTCAGGTAACTCTTAAAGCATTTAATTGTGAATCTGTTTTTGATGATTATTGTTTTTCTAGATCAAAAAGGAGGATCCACAACGATGAAGGCTACCAGAAAAAATTCAACTACATTAAATCCTCTGTTTAAAGTGGCAAGCTCAAATTAAATTGTGATAAAACCAGTGAATTTTTCCAATTCCATATTTTTTTTCTAGCTAAATAGTTGAACTATTTTAAGTATGTACTCTGCTCCGGAACCGTGCAACCACTCTACAATCAAATCAATTATTTCGGTTTATCTCAAGGATTCCAAAGAAAATGAAAGCGAAGTGAATTTGGCATACGATATGATGATGCGAAAGATTACAAATAAATTTCAAACTGAGAGTTTTTTCTTATTTTTTAAAACAACATCTTTGAAAATATTCAGCATTTTTTTTACAAAATGTCTATGTCATCGGGTCAAAGAATAGCAAAGAAAAGGAATCCAAAAACGAACTACTTCACCATTTAACCGGTAGAATTTTGAGCCGATTCCGATTTCCCAATTTGGGATAACCTTCAGTCAATCGTGGACGCTGAAATTTTGTGAAGTAAACTTCGTCGATATGGCAAAGAAGTCTGCTGATCAGTATAAATAAACAACTCAAGAACGTAGAAAAGAAGGTGAGAGAAAGATTTATGTAAATTTTTATATAAAAAAATGGAAATTATTTGCATGCGATTCTAGTTATTAGAGAAAATCACAATAAATTCAATTATTTGGAAAAAAAAAAGTTCAAAAGACAGCTATACACGACCAGCTAAATCGACACTCACAAGAAAACGGCATATTTTCGTCAAAAAAGCCTAAGTTACGATCATCAGAACTAACTAAATAAACACTATTTACAGTTAGACACGAATGCCACAAGGTGGTGAAGTGTCATAAATAAACTAAAACAAAACTATTTATAGTCCCTGAAGAAGACCCAATAAGGAACGTAAATTAATACGTCGTTTTTACTAAAAGCAAGACTGCAAGCCAAAAAATTTCTCGAAACCCATCTAAAGCAGTGGTTTTCAAACTTTTTTCACTCACCGCCCCCTTTTGCAAACTTTTTGAGCCCAACGCCCCCCTGGGCAAATTTGGAGAAAATCTTTTAAAAAATAATAATCTGGATCATTGAAAACCCATTACCTTTTGGCTTTATGTTGTTGTAAGACTTAACTCGAAATTCATACAAATTTAGATGAGACCCTCAGAGCCAAAGGGGTAGGAGGTATTTTAAGTATAAAAATGGAAGATTCTGATTTTATAATGTCAAACGATTCTTCACATTTCAAACTATGTTTTGTTATTTTTCAGATTTTTAGAGTTTTATTTATATACTACTTCGTTCGAAAGAAAAAAAAATGAAATTTTCGAAAAATACTCAACATAACAATTAAAAGTCTGTTTTTAGAAATTGGCTTTTATGCACTTATACCCTTTTGGCTCCGAGGACCTCAAATTGCTTCAAACCTCCAGTATACACTTCATTCTATGTAAAGTTCCCTGGACAATTACTTAAACTTATTGATTAGTTTGTTTTGATATCATATATCTTAAATTTTTGTAAACAAAATTCTGTATTCACCCTTTATTTGCATTATTGAATACAAACTAATTACTGTAAAGTCGGTGAAATAACGTAAAAAATAGTATTAACTCTAGATATCTGAATTTGAGTCCAGAAAGTTTCAAAGTTATGCAGCATTCACGGATTTCAATGTTTTAGATTCTAATAACTGAATTCCGGCAATGTTAGTGATAACAGAATAGATTAAAAGATCATCCATGGCAAATGGTACAATTATTTTTTTTATTCGATTGAAAAGAGATAAACAAAAAGAACTTGAAATAAAAATTTGCTGACAAAAAATCATATTTTCTTTCCAAAAAAATCTATCACCTAATCACAGATTTTTGAGACAATTCATTATCAAGATTATCAAGCATTGCCATCTTAAAACGATCTTTTTTAGTACAACCCAAAATATTCTTACAATTCAATATCAACATGTAGAGCGTATGCAAAATCTGTGACAATTTAAAAAAATCTTTTAGATACATTTTTAGAAAAAAAAAATTGAGATACTAGAACAAAAATTTGCTTGTAGCACTGTGAAATTATAGTTAGTTAGTCTTGAGCCTTATGTTTAGTTCTGTAGCGTAATTTTATTGTTTTACATAGAACTTACTCGTTGTTATTTTAAATCTACATTGTTTCGTGATTTGTAAAATGTGAATTACAACCTCACCGCCCTCTTGAGCCCTTTCAACACCTCCCAAATTCCAAAATTGAGCTCAACGCCCCCCTGGAAGCTTTCAACGTCCCCAAGGGGCGGTAGGGATCACTTTGAAAATCACGGATCTAAAGTATCTCAAAAAATAAACAAAAACAACGCTAAAGTTCTTATACTATCGATTTTTTCCGTTGTAGATATTTAGCAAATACAATGAACACATAGGGGAGAGTGGGGTAACGTGGGCCATGTCGCAACGTGGGACACTCTTAATATCTCAGCTGTGTTTTGAGTCATCGTCATCGCTTTGTTTAACACTAAACATACCGACACTTTGTATATACCTATTCATACCGCGAGCGGTCAAATGACGGCAAACACCGTTTTCGCTAAAACTCCCTTGTTTCTCAACCGATTTCTACCAAATTTAAAGTTTTGAAAAGCTTATAATTCGACTCAAATATGTTTCTCAGACAATTTTCAGCTAAAATCAATAACTTTAAAGTTATTTACAGTACAAGAAAAATTTTATGAAAAAACATGCTTCAGGACAAAGGTTGTAAATCACTTATTAAGTGCTCGAAAAAAATTTCACTTAGTGCCTGAGAAAGCTGAAGTTAGAAGCTATACGTTGCACATATGGAAAATTTTTTTAAAAATTTTCTAAGATCATGGCCACAGAAAATGTAAAAAAGTTGTGTAAAACCCGTACTTTTCAATCAATAAACTGCCAAAGCTGTTCCTGTTACAGTAGAAAATTTTGAAAAAGTGAATTGAAAAGTAGACGTAATTTGTCACATTTTGGCATCTTTAGATTTTTAAAATACTAAATACATAATTTTTGACGACTTTTCAAAGGTAGTTGTTTTTCGAACTTTTTATGAATCTGGATTTTCTGAGACAATCCCTACACCCAAATTCAGCTTTGCACTGGATTTTGAGTACGTTAACGTATAGTTTAGGCAAAAAAATTATATGCAAAAGAAAGAAAACTTCATACCGGTTCTAGTGACGTAACTACATTGGCGGTGCGATGCTTGACAATAATATAATAAATATATTTCTGAAAGTAAAACCATAAAATTTGAGCGAATGCTCGTTTGTTTTTTCGTTTCCTTTCACCCGTCTTCGTGTGCAAAATAGCTTTGAGATATTACCACCCACTGCGCCCGTCTGCCAAGCAAGAATTTGTGCTGTCTTCTCAAAATTCAGAAACTAGATCACTGTTTTATTTATCATATTTTTGCCAAGCATTGCATCGCCAATGCAGTTACACCACTAAAACCGGTATGAAAGAAGCTTTCTTTTGCATATAGTTTTATTGCCTAAACCTTACGTTAACGTACTCAAAATCCAGTGCAAAGCTGAGCTTAGGTGTAGGAATTGTCTTAGAAAATCCAAATTGATAAAAAGTTCGAAAAACAGCTACCTTTGAAAAGTCGTCATAAATTATGTACTTCGTATTTCAAAATTTCTAAAGATGCCAAAATGTGACAAATTACGTCTACTTTTCAATTCACTTTTTCACAATTTTCTACTGTAACAGGAACAGCTTTGGCGGTTGATTGATTGAAAAGTACGGGTTTTACACAACTTTTTTACATTTTCTGTGGCCATGATCTTAGAAAATTTTCAAAAAAAATTTCCATATATGCAACGTATAGCTTCTAACTTCAGCTTTCTCAGGCACTAAGTGAATTTTTTTTCGAGCACTTAATAACTGATTTACAACCTTTTTCCTGAAGCATGTTTTTTCATATAATTTTTCTTGTACTGTAAATAACTTTAAAGTTATTGATTTTAGCTGAAAATTGTCTGAGAAACATATTTGAGTCGAATTATAAGCTTTTCAAAACTTTAAATTTGGTAGAAATCGGTTGAGAAACAAGGGAGTTTTAGCGAAAACGGTGTTTGCCGTCATTTGACCGCTCGCGGTATGAATAGGTATACCACATACGTTATTCGAAAACCGTAACACTTAAAAAAATTTAAAAAACGCAAAAATACTTGCATTTAAAAAATAAAAATAGTCCTGTCGTTAAATTTGCGAAAAAACAATTGTATAAGGCGTAATCATCGTTTAAAGTTCAAAAACCGTCATTTGACCGCCTCCGGTATGTTTAGTGTTAAGCATGTTTTTCTATATGTTGTTGATTTATGTACGTATCATATGTTTTTTTCTATTTAAAAGCCTAGAGAAATGTACTTAATTAAATAAGCACATTGCATCCGTGGGAAACCTAAAGTACATATCAAAATATGCTCATGCGCTTATGATCTTAGTTTTGTCATGTTCTTTCACGAGGAAAATGAATTTTTGATGAAACATCAATAAGTCACACAAACGCAACCAATTTGCTAGTGGGGAATCGTGGGCCACTTTTTGTGAGGTATCTTGGGCCACCTTTATTTTGGTGTTTTTGTACACATTATGAACTTAAATACGTTTTTCCTGTCTACAAAGTTTTCATATGCGAAATAAAGAGTTGTGAAAAATATTTTGTCCATTTTTCCATAGAGACGAACAAAAATCCTATATAAGGAATGTTGCCGAAACGTCCGCGAGCCAGGTTTTAGGAACTATACGATCATACAGAACTTTCTTTTTTATTTCCTCATCTGAAATTGCTTTGAAATAACTAAATGAATTATCAGTTTTGAGTCAACTTATAAACTTTGCACGTTATCTTGACAATTTGGATTTGGTGGCCCTCCACAGTTTTTCAAAATTAAAACAAAAGTCAGAACTCGGTAAATTCATGTATGTATGTATGTATGTATGTTTAACCCACCAGTGGCTGTTAGGTCTTTCGACCCGAGTCGGTACGGGAAGTCTCGATAGCACAGTCAAATACTGTTCATGCTTAACTCATAAACAATAATTGCAGTACAACCAAGGGGTCCGTTACCACTGGCTTGGGACAGGTTTGACTCATCTCACTCCCTTCCAACTGTTCGATGCAAATATAGAATCCTGAAAAGGTACCTAAGTAACCTACTCATGATTCCGCATTTGCCGAGATACTCCGGCTGGCTTGAACCCACAATCCATTGTATATCAGTCTTCCGATCGTTTGATGTCCTGTCCAATCCCCCCCACTAAACCCCATAATAGAGTTAAGCTATTTACTCTGAATGAATCAATTGCAATTTAAAGAAGAGATGAAATGAAATGATACTTATCTTGAGACCATCAAAAGGCTTCAGCAGTTTTTCGGCAATCCACACAGAAAGCAAAATTCTGCATGTTCTTCAGTTACATATTAATTAATCACTTATCGCAGCAGTCTAGTATTCTAATTTAAAAATATTTTCACCGATGGAGAACGAAAAAAAACGCGTTTGGTCTGCTGTTAGTTTTTCACATTAAAACACATTTTTGCCAATCATTTGTGAAATTTCCCAAGCAAACAGATCTTTGAAGCAAATCACTTTCCTCACAACATCATTCTCGGAATAAAATTTTCATTTTGTGAAATAGTTCCGCACAACTTTTCTGCTCCGTTTTTCTCGTATATACGCTTTCGCTTTCAGCTCACATGATTATTCTGAGAAGATTCCTTTTTCTAGGTAAATTTTCGATTTCTATCCCGCTTCCACCAAAAATTCCAGGGAGCACTTGAGCTGTACCGATCCAACTTCAATTCGATATCACATAATAACCTTTTTTCCCCAATATTTGGAATTTATACCCAAACCATGGATTAAAATTTCAATCACCATTCACCATTAAACGACACAAAAACCAGTCAGAACTCGGTAAATTCATGTATTAAAAAAAAAAAATAAACAAAAATGTCTAATGATACCTTAAAAATGTAGAAAACTTATCCAATTATTTTTTTCTTTTTATCTTTTATAATGAAGAATTTATGATTCAAGGAAAAAAAGTGGCCGTGATACCCCACTCTCCCCTACATCTTTCACACATGTTTTCAGTATACATAGATAAATCAAATAAACAATGTTATTAGAATTGTTTGCGATGGATAGATTAGTTTGAAGTTCTAAGGAGGAGTAGGCCATGATTGGATGGCAACGGACGCGTTTTATTTTCTCTCCGTCATTCAAAATTATGTTTTTAATATTCAAGTGGTAAAATCGAATTGAAATGTGGTAACTTTTGAAATATCGAATATTCGGGAGTGCCTTCATTCGTTAAGTGTGATCGAGTGTTAAATATTGAGAGTTGCGCCCCCCTCCAGCGACATAAACAGTTTGGACAACGTTTCTTCTATGTGCTGCACCGAGCGGAAACCGGCCAAGAGCTGACGGGAAACAGGTTCACCAACTACCATGTCCAAAAACTATTTGGTGAGTCCGTTCCATGATACTTATTTTACGTAAAAGGAATAATTTGTGGAAGATTTCTCATGGAAATCTTCCGGTTTTAATAGATACATTCACGAGAGTCGATAACGGAAAAATGATTGCACGTTTCAGCTATTTTTCCCGAAACGTGGTCCATTAATTCATTTTTAGGTTGTTAAAAATCATTACATAAGTAACAATATGTTTGACATTCAATCGTTTTATAGATCTATATTTTAATTTCTAGTTGCTGGTAAGTTTTTTTTTCAAATTGTGCTTTTGTGTGCGCGTGAGTTTGAAACTATTCGGAGTGCTGTGATTGGATGTAACTTTTCGATAACAGGGCAAATGCAGATTAATGCTTTTATCAGTGGATTTTATACAAGGCGTGACCATTTAGAGCTCACGCATTTTTTGTGCTTGAAATAATTCTCGGAAATTGAAACCTTTGACACAAAATAAGTAGCAAATTGAGCAATTATTATTAACATGCTTAAACGTAAACTGCAAACGATCCACCAAAAAAAATTGGTTCTGTTGTGATTTCCCTACGCTTGTTTTTTCGATCATAAACGTTGCCTGTTTCTATCTTACTATGACTATTTTCTTTAGCCATTTCCTGATAGAGCTCTAGGAATGATTGGCTATGCCATTGCAAAATTTTCAAATTTTCAAAAATTTAAAAGCACTTCCGGATTTCTCGATTCCCTACGGCTAAAGGAGACTGGCTGCACAATGATAATTATTCTTAACTCATGCAATAGGGTATTTTTAATAAAGAGTTTGTTTTATCTTTTAAAAACAGTCGAAATTCAGATTTAGAATAAAATTTTCTTGCACATTCAATTGTTATTAATTATATCTTAAGTAAGAAATTTACTTTAAAAATTGAAAGCAGACGATTAATGGTGCGCTTTTAAGGTAATATAATGGATACATCTCTTTTATAAGGATTAAATATTTGAAAAAAAACCTTTCGAGCTGTTAACCAACCTCGAAAGGTTTTATGTTCGATTAATGTTTTCCGTTTCTCTTTTTATTTTCAAGAGCGAGTAAAGGCGCTTTATCCTTGGTCGATGACCAGAAATGATTGTACACTGAAATCCTAAACCAAGAAAAATAATTCTTAGAACTACAAAATCCATTCATTGAAACCTTAATATCTTTCAAATTGAATTTATTTGTAAGTTTTGTGATTTCTGTGTACAAAATAAATCATTTCCAGCCGCAGGAGAAAAGTCCTAGTTATTGGTGAAATTGCTTCACATTACGCATGGATATTTCATCAAGGAGCATTTTTCTTAGCATGCTTCCAACGATACTGCCCATTTGAAACGTATGGTACTGGTGGTCCACGTTTCTTCTGTTCCTGTGTTCCAGATGTCTCTGCGTTCTCTGCTCCATGGTAGGCCCAACCATTTTATGTTTTTGCTCATTTTAATGTTTTTATGTTAAAATGATGAAAAGCATAAACAAAGACAAGAAGAATAATAACGTACTCTTATTATTCTTTGGGACTCAGACATAAGGGGATTTTTTTTTATTATCTGACGGGTTTGCGCCGGGGGTCTTCAGATTTTCTCCAAAATTGAAAATTTGGTTCATTTTTGCGACTTAAGAACACATGTATTTTTTCAGATTTCTAACATTTTTATTTTTTGAGTTAGCTTCGGTTAGATTTTTTTGCAAATAAAAAATAACCATTTTTCAAAGCTACATAACTCTGTTGTTTCTCAACGGAAATTATAAAATAGCACATCAAAATGCATTGAAATTTTATCAGCTTTCCAAATAGAATAGTAGAAAAAAATTAAGTAATGACCTTCAACATGAAAAGTTGTAAATAAACTTTAAATGGCGTCTAAAAGTACCGTCTGCACCACCGAATATTTTGCAAAAAATACCATTGTGTAGCTCGATTCATGATGCAACTTTCATCTGAAGACACCAAAGTGGGCCATTAATACCTTGAAGAGTTATGAAAGAAATAATGACAATAAATCTCTTTTTTTGCATCGAAAACAAACAATGGTGGAACAACTGCACTCACATATGGAGATAGCAAGCACTTCTAACAACATGGAAACAAAAGAACTTATCAAAGCTGGTAAAAAACACCACTTTTTCGTCCTTTTCAGACTGCCCATACTCGCATAACAGTCCCATATGAATTTTCGTAATTTTAGGTCAACATAAGGCTTCATCATAAAAGACTAAAAAATGAGGTTTTGTTCTAGAAATTTCGAAAAAATAATATCAATTTGTGGCTGTCCTATATGAAATATACCTGAATAACAGTCCCATATGTGAAATACCACGGATTTGGTTACTTTTCAATGTTTCTTTCGGCGAAATAGTCTTTGGTTTATTGCTTTGAACCATTTAAACATTTTTTTAACTCACTTGATGTCGAATGATGCACACTTGTTTTCGAAGGCAGGTCTGACTTTCTTAGGAATGACTTCCTGAGCGAAAAACTATCGGATGCAATCAAAAATCGTAAAAAGATTCAACTTAATTCATGATTATGGAATTCATGATATTTTTTTGCAAATATATATATCTTTTTCTGACAATTGCATTTAGAAGTTCAAAAATGATCAAATTTAAGTCTTAGAAAGTAGCTTGGTGAGAAAAATATATTTTGTATGGGACTGTTATGCTAGTAGATTCGAAAAAGGTTTCAAATATGGTCGATTAACAGTCCCATAATGAATAAAAATGGTGCTCTCGACCTTACCAATAACCCAATTTCGAAAATTTCAGGCCTAACGTTTTATTATGACAACCTAGAAACGATTTTCGTTTATGCTGAAAGTGGTGGTCACGATTTGAAAATATATTCTAAAACAGAAAAAGCTGATTGTCTCGCTTGCTTATTTTTCTATATGGGACTGTTATGAAAGAAGGGGCGGTAGATTGTTGCAGCTTAACTGACTTCATGTTATATCCAAAAATCTATTAACGTATTCGTTTATACCCAGTTTTGCCCCAGGTCACAACAAGTTATGTATATTTTACTGTCATTTTTAAAAGTTTATGCGCTAAGTTTTGCCTCCGTAATTCCCCCGATTTGATTTAAAATGGACGGTGGAACACTGAAGATTCTTATATATATTATCACTTATTGATTTTTCTCGGTGAGTAAAATGCACTCACCGAGAAAAATCAATAAGTGATAATATATAAAAGGAACCGGTGATTAAGTCTCGTTATTAATTAAACTGAAGATTCTTGTGTGAGCGATCGAGGTAGCAAAACACTGACGACGAATTGTGTTCGTTTTAGTATGGTAAACCTCAAAACTGGGCGAATGTAGAAAACGAATACGGTAAAAGTATCATATTTTCATGATTTCACAGCCTGGACTGGCCATACTGAGCTCTTTGATTATTTCTACAACATTTGTGCCACTTTCTCATACTTTTTTGATCAATGGGAAAGGATTTTGGTGTCCTATGTAAAGCACGTCTAGTCTATATTTTATTATTTTAATCACATTTTTGTGATCCCAAACACAGGGACTGAACCTTCTACTATGGGCATTGATTATGCTTCACAATGATATTTGATCGAAAAATAAATAAGTTACATAGTATATGACCAGGTTGTAAAAGCAACATTCCCATTATTAGTTATATCCAAGGACTAAAAAAATCGTATTCACATCGGAGCACCCAAGAAACAAAACCGCGCGTAATTCACAAAAGTTCTGACCACAGTAGGTTCGCGACTCAGCAAACACGTGATTGTAGGGGATTTTTTTCAAGGGGAATCCGATCGCCAGAAAATCGTGAGCGAGCCGTGGCAGAAAACCTCGCGAACCTCGCGATTCTGGTTCGTGAACCAAATTGGAAAACGCATTGCACACTTGATGGTCGTGTTTTCCGTTTCGTTATATTGTCTCCACATGGTTGTTGATTGCGCCAAATGCAACGCGTGGACAGATGAAATAAATCGATTTTCAAACTTTTCATAACATTTAAACGATGTATATGATTAGTGAATTGAAGTTTTTCCTTTCTGATGTTAAACAGCGTCAAATTTGACAAATTTGTATATAGAGTTTCGGTAGGATGCGATTTGGCCCAGTAACAGATATAAAAAATATTGATTTAATTACCCAAAGGATAAAAAGTTCCTTCCACTCCTAAAAAGGTGTATGGGGTGGAGGAAGGATTCAAGTTAAACTGTTGGACCATCACAAAGAAAAAAATAGGAAAATTTGCATAGGTATCTAAAAACACTAGCAGTCCAATCTAGAAATATGCTACTTCGGCATCTTAATTGCATCCCCTTTGTTATTTTCAAGTTTCTTCGGAAGTTCAAATTGAGGAACTTATACAAGTTTGGAATTTCAAATTTCATGTCATGGCAGGAAAAAGAAGGCATTAACCGTGCGATGAAGTTGATGAAAGTGAGAGAAAACCATTAGGATTATTAAGAATTTCAATGTTAACTTATTACGGACCAAATACAAGATATCTAGTTTTTTCGCTTGACGCGTATCTAGTTTTTTCGCTTGACGCGTATTTTGGACAAACCGTCCAAAATGTCCGTAAATCCGAGCATTATCCGGGCAAAAAAGATCATCAGAATTTATCAACAGATTTTGAATCGTACTTTAAGATTCAAAACACCTTTCATGATTATTTTTTCTCAAAAAAATCCGTTTGGAGGAGTTTGTAATTTTGTTTTTTCCAAGTAAAGTGAATAAAACCGGGCAAAACCCGGGCATTTTCCAATGAAATCCAGCAAACCGAGCCTGGCCGGACTGTTTCAAAATTTTGAATTGAATGTCCAGGCAAACCCGGATAAAATCGGGAAATCGGACAACATTGATTAAGAAAGAAACGCAATTTCGTTAATATCATTTTCAGTTTATGAGCAGATAAAAATGACGAATTAAAAATAACAGGAAAATAAATTCAACAAGCTCAATCAAAGGAAACCCAGGCAATACACGTAGATTTGAAATCCATGAGTATGATCAAGATCAAGATGAAAAATTTGCATATAAATTTGTAATTTGATTTCCGACGTATCATTAATTCTATTCAATTTTATTTTTGATTGAGAATGATGTATGAGCAGATTTTTTTTTAAATAAATTCCAAAATCAGTATTCACTATTCCAAAATCAATTTTAACTGTAAATTTTTGTATTTGGGGTAAGCAATTTTTAAGTATGAATTTTCAATCATAAATTTGTCCATTCCAATTCCAAACTCTATGCAAATTATTATGAATTTGTTGTACTTCTAAGGTTTATTTGAATGGAATTTGAATAAGAAACCAAAATCACCCAAAATTTTGTTTTGAGCTTCTTTACGTATAATTTTTAAACGTCAAAATATTACATCACAAGGTATCAAAAATATGTATGATTTTTTTAATCTTTTCGAGTTGATTGATTCGTAAAATTCATTATTGCCTTATGTTCAAAGCCTATTACCCTCAAAATGCATTGATTAGATATGTTGCCGTGTCAGCCATTTCGTCAAACGGCCGTGAGCGCATTTAACCCGATAGGCCCACTTTGGTATCCTTTCCCCTAGATAAAAAAAATTGCAGAAATCAATTCAAGAAGCTCAATCGAAGGAAATTCAGGCAATAAACGATGATTTCAAATCCAGTAGTAAGATCAAGATCGGATTCAAAGTTAATGTTAGAGATTATTATAATTGAAAAATAACAATACAAATTTGTTATTTATTTTCCGACGTATCATTAATTCTATCCATTTTTATCATTCATTGAGTATGATGTATTAGTAGAGTTTTTTTTATTTAAAAATATTTGAATTGAGAATAACATGAATTTATTGTAGTATTTAAAAACTAATTTTCCGTAATTGTGGTCAAAGTTCGTTTTCGCTTGGACAAAATAAAATACGCACTCTCATAATTCGGGTTTTTTTCTCTTCTTGAAAAATTGTTTCGTCTTCTAATAATTTAATAGTTCAATTCTCTGCAAAAACCGTCGGAACTAAGGGTTTCATTATTTCTTCATCCTTTTAGGGGCACGTGAATCCGATAAGGTGAGGAAAAAGCAAGTTTCCGTAGATATTTGTATCCCTCAAGTCAAAACACCATAATTTTGTCAAGAAGCTTTGTTTAATTCAATTGATCACCCAGGTAGGAGTTGACATGACAGAATGAATTTGATTTAATATTTAGAATTCCGTTAATCTTGGAACGCTGTAAGTTATCTTAGAAATTTTTTTTTTTAAATAAACTTAAAAAAACATAAATATTCCATACAATAATTGAAAGAAAATGAAGAACTTTCTGCTGCTGCTTGAAGCACAATTTATTACCCGTACGCGTACCTAAAGAGACGCACAGCCTGCCTACGGAAGGAAATCGAATAACCATGCGTTTCTTTCCTAAAAAAAGTTCATGAACCTTTTCACTAAATGGTTCGTGAGCCAAAATCGCGGGGAAAAATTTTCATGTATGTTATGATTTCCACGAGCGAGACAGGATTCAAAATCCAAAAGAATCGTCTGTTGGTTGGACTGCCTCGCTCGTGTTTCCTATGGTTCGCGAACATAAGGGATTTTTTTTCACAGCCTGCTCGCGCTTTGGCGAACCTTTACGGGTAAAAATCGTAGACGAGCGGGAATCTCCACTCGTGTACACGATTTTATTAGTCCTTGGTTATATCACTTAAACAACACTCTACAAAGCACGAAAAAGTAGTGTTTTTTACCTGCTTTGGTAAGCTCTTTTGTTTCCATGTTGTTAGAAGAGCTTGCTATCTCCATATGTGAGTGCAGTTGTTCCACCATTGTTTGTTTTCGATGCAAAAAAAGAGATTTATTGTCATTATTTCTTTCATAACTCTTCAAGGTGTTAATGGCCCACTTTGGTGTCTTCAGATGAAAGTTACATCATGAATCGAGCTACACAATGGTATTTTTTGCAAAATATTCGGTGGTGCAGACGGTACTTTTAGACGCCATTTAAAGTTTATTTACAACTTTTCATGTTGAAGGTCATTACTTAATTTTTTTCTACTATTCTATTTGGAAAGCTGATAAAATTTCAATGCATTTTGATGTGCTATTTTATAATTTCCGTTGAGAAACAACAGAGTTATGTAGCTTTGAAAAATGGTTATTTTTTATTTACAAAAAAATCTAATCGAAGCTAACTCAAAAAATAAAAATGTTAGAAATCTGAAAAAATACATGAGTTTTTAAGTCGCAAAAATGAACCAAATTTTCAATTTTGGGGAAAATCTGAAGACCCCCGGCGCAAATTGTCAGATAATAAAAAAAAATCCCCATAAGTTCTGGCTGTGGAAGTACGATTAGTGATTAGTGATTAGTGATTAGTGATAGATTAGTTTGAAGTTCTAAAAGTCTTCGAGACCAGATCGAGTAATGCGTTGAATATTTAGCATCCCACAAAAAAACAACAATGCGAAGTTAAAGTTTCAGATTTTCTGAACTGAGTAATAGTGTAAAACCAGCGAACTGTAATTTTTTGCATATTTTCAATACTTTTAAGTACCTTCATTATCCAAAAAAAGTTGAAGTTAATCAAGCAATGTTGAAAAATCTTCACCTGTCACCCCACCCCCTTTTTCTAGGTAAAATTTTCAGTTCAAGGAATAAGTATACCGCAGCAATAAGAAACTTTTAGAGCCCAAAGAGGTACATAAAAAACAGTGTTGACAAACATTTCAAAAATTTGCTCACCTTCGGCGAAATTTAGTCTTATATCATTTTACTGCCGCCGGAAGCATAATTGTCACATGTTACATTTTGAAATTTCCTACTTTTTGGTGTTACGAGGACATATATTTCAAGTTTGTTGTTTGCCGTTCTTTGATAGAAACATCAAATTCACTTTTAAAAACATGTTTTTATCAAATGTTATAAAAATATTCATCGCAACGAGGCGCTAGACACCAAAATACCTCACATATCAAAATGTAACAATTATGCTTCCAGCGGCAGTTTAGGCCTAGGACATTTCATTTTTCGATTTTGTACGATGTTCCCAAAAAAAACTGTTTTTTTTCAACCTTCAACCTTTCAACTCAAATCTTGACACTCAAAAATCCTACCTCGTCTTTGAAATGGGTTTTCTTTAAGAAGTGTTATTAAACAAGTTCAGAATTTGAAATCTTTCGACTTACTTCTTATGATACTCAACAGAATCAGTAAATAACATCTGAAACCTAGTGTCCATGAGTTCATTACTAATCATTTTGATTCTAAACAACCGAGTATGTCATTTCAAATCTCACGATGATATGAAATTTTCTTCAAAATCCAACATCACCTTCATCTCTATTTTATGTTTTGAGTTCTTCTAAATGCTCAACTCAACATTCTAAAGGGTTTTGATAAATTACACAAATTAACAAAATTCACATTTTTCCGAGGTGCAAACAATTTCAGAGCTTTTTTTCTATCAGCTTATTAAAAAAAACTTTTAAAAATAGGTTGAAAATCATGTATGAAATTTAAAATTTAAAATAAAGGTTCAAAATCAATGATCAACGTTCCAGGAGACCGCAAGTAATTTTGACTTCTGTTAAAATAACGTTATAGAATTTTTTTTAACTTTTCTCCATTCTGCAATAACGACAAAAAATGACACCTTTTAATCTGAATTGTTAAAAAAAATATATTTTGAAATCCATGTTTAGTTAAAAATGATATAGGGTGTCTCTTCATGTCTTAGTTCGATTTCAAATAAACAGTATGAACACAATTTAGGAGCACAATTTAGGAGCAATTAAATAAAATTAGATTTCCGTCAGTCGTTACCCAGGAAATGCATGCCCCAGTTACATATGGCTTGACAAACCAGTGCATGTTCATCTAATTTTCTGTAAAAAATCATGTCTGCTTTTCGTCAACACTTTGGCTGTTCCGAACAAGGTAATATTTGTCGTCTGAAAGTGTTTTCTAATCCAATAATTTTTAATTTTGAGACCTCGGATGAATTTTTTTCCAAGTAGGTTCGACAAATCAACAGTTTTAATATCTCGATCTACAACTTTGTTAAAAATAATGGAAGAAAATTCCGAGGGGTTTACGATGTATGAACCATTTAAAAATAATTTATTTTCAGATTTTTGTGTAAAACTTCCGATGAATTACCAGTTCCTAGTTTTTGTTTTTATCAGCTGATTTTTTGTAGTTTTTGAGGTTTGTATTATAAGATTAACCACTTTTTTGTCATTCACTTTAAAACTGTATATGTACCTACATCTACAACAGATGTTGAGAGTTTTATTCTCGAAAATTTCCCTTTTAATGCAATTTACAAAAAGTTGGATGTGACGAGCTTTTGAATATTTTATCATATTAAATCCAACCTTCACTTGTCTGTTGGGTGTGATGCTAAGCTGAAAATATTATCAACCGATACACGACCGTGCCCTTTCACAAGAAAGGGCTCAAACAAACTGTAATTATCATCAATTTTCGGGTGTGTTATCAGCTCCCCAGATTCAGCCTTTCCTACAACAGCAGCTTGCATTCCTGTTCCCAGAATTCCCTACAGGAGAGATGAGTTTCGCAACATCACTTGCCGTTTATCTTCTTTTTGACAGTGGGCCCAGTTTAAATTTTTACTGAGAAAAGAATAAATTTGTTTTTTCAATATTTGTGAACTAATATGTTTCAAACAAATCATTATTTACTTTGATAAACTTGATCAAATTTAGATAAAACAAATCTGGTTTCGTATTGTGGCTCCACAAACCAAGTTTTTGTGACCCACTGTTTTAGCTTCTAGAGCCACAATAACCGTTACATGTCCTCGAAAATGTGGTCCCTTTTCAGGATCGGATCCTGTCTGACAAAGACGCAGTAGCAGCAACAACATTTTGCCACATAGGACTAGCTATCGTGTTGTGTTTGGGTGAAAATCATGCCGGCTAAAATGATGCTGCTTAACAGGACCGACTTCGTTGATGGCGTCGTCGACGTTTTTGTCCTAGAGATGGCGAAAGAGCTCGTCGACGACGCTGATGTTGACGACGATGGGTTGATGAGCTGAATATGGACCTGAATAATGACGCGTTGTGTCAATGAGAAGGAAGACCACACAAACACCAAACACATTGAATGAGTGGCTCCGCAAGACCTTTCTCGACTCAAGCTCTACTTACGAGGGCAAGTACTTAGGCATCCAGGAGGTTCACTTGGTAATGCGAGCTTTGTTTACCCTTGATAAAGTATTTTGATTGGAGGTTGGTTTATGGTTTGACACTCTTAGGTTGAGGTTAGGTTGCGTGAACTGGGCTAGATCAGTTTAGGGGAGGTCGATCTGATTCAAAGGCTTTCTAGTTTGCTGAAATAATTGCTAAAATCATTTCCAAAAAGATACAGTAGGTACAGAGATTTTTGGATTCCAGTGAGTTATGATTTTTTTTTGTATCAAATGCTTATTTCATTATCAAGTTTTTATAAATATTTTTTTTAATATTTTCTGAATAAAGCTCTTCAAATAAATGGAAGTTTTGTTTTGTTGTGTATCAAGCCAGTATTTTGAGCGTTATTTCGAAATATTTTCTTAGGAAGGGTCAGAAGAAACTAGTTTTGTGTCAACAAAATTTTGTTTCACAAAAATACTCAACTTGTAATGTTGTAAGTACATTAAAACATGACTTCAATAATTTTTATTGCGTAAGCGCCGATGTGGTCTAGTGGATAGGTTGGCGCGAGTCTGGTTTGGAATTGCCAGGGGCGTAATGGGTTCGGTTCCTGGTATCGGCAAGAAAACTTTTGGGTTCGAATCCCATAAGTGGCCGACAGGTTAGATGTGTTTTTCATATATCTTATGATATAATAAGAATGTTCAATCAGTTGCCAGCTGGCCAGGTATATACACGGATGCCGGAATACCTGTAAGTAAACTAGCGCACCTGATTGACTCGTTCTTCCAAAATAAACCTACATAAACACAATACATTCACTCCATAACAGTTCATACGAAGCCATGGGGTCCGGGTATGGTGTACGCGTTGCATTGGAGATTTGTCGAACTTTACAATCTAAAGAATGCATGTGAGCACATACTAAGGCAGAAACTGCGGTGAATCCGTGCACCCATGGTGGATATCCAACATACAACATACATACTTCAATAATTTTTATTGCGTTGCTTTGGATTTCAAAAACTTAATATTTTTCAACATGGAATGTGATCTTAAATTTGGATCCAATCATTGATAACATTCAAGATCATTCGTATCACGATAAAGCTACCCTGAGGAACTTGAAAGTCATACGTTAATTTGGCCAAAGACATTAGAGTGACGTCAAGCTTTCATGATGAAAAACAACAAAAATGTTAGACAAATTCTAGTTTTGCTTCAACTTTTTTAGATATGTAGTTTAGTTTGAACTTTTTCACATAAAATTTATGGAAAAATAATAAAAAAATTAAATTTCGGCAACTTATCAACCACTAATTTTAGACTAAATTTTTAGCCTTCCATTTTTTTATTGAAAACTACAGTTTTACAATGCTATCACTTATCAGTTAATAAATATAACTGTTTACTGAACATTTCAATAATCCACTTTTAAATAAAACGTTAAAAATATTTACAATGTCGGTCATTACATGAGTTTGCTGGAATTAGAATTATTACACTGAAAACTGTCAACCTTGGCAAAGTTTGCCATTTGTTTCCAAAAACTTTTGGTCAAAACTTACCATAATATGCTCAAGAACACAGGAAAGCTACTTGTAAAACATTTTCAAAACATCTGTGCAAGCTCTTTTTTTATTCAAACTCAAAATTAAATTGTTTTGATACAAAACAGCACTTCAGCGGCAGCCTTCAACTTTGATTTCGACTGGGCAATCTCAATTTTGATAGAGTGAAAGTGGAGAGAGGAGCTGCAATCTGCCCCTTCTTCTTCAGTTTGATCTTACTGAACAAAATCAGAGGTAACTTTTTTTTATTTTCATAATAAGAGAAGAAGCTTTTTAAAACATTTTCTATAAAAGAAATATTTCGATATCCTTCGATACAACTTCAATCTGCGATTTTATAATCTTCCATGTGAGCAAATGTCGATAAAAAGATGATTTTCGCATTTGAACACCTACCAAGTAGTTAAAAAATGAACAACTCATGGATTAACTAAAGAATCTCTCTCTATTAATGACATTTTACACATGAAAATAATACACATGTTGTTGAATAGAAGAACATTTTAAGAAACTTTTCAATTATCTGTTTTTCCTTGGCATCCTCATACCAGCGCGAGGTTAACACAACGAAATTTTGATGATTCTCATTTTGCAACTATAAATGGGTCATTCCATGTCAAGTGTGCATAGCGAAATAAAATTGTCTAGAGTTCGCCAAACTGGGCTGAAAGATTTTCTGAGGCCTACAAAACTAATTCTCAAATTTTCAGAATGATCCACCTACCCCTCGTTCCAGGACCCTCCCTACTTTTTTCAAGATTTTGATAAATTCATCATTTTTAATGCAATTGTACCTCAAGACTGAAATGTCATACCAAAATGACAAAATATGCGATGGGTAGATTTTTTGAAAATTATTGATGTTATTAATATTTTGGAAAAACGACGTTTTGAACGTCAAAACATGGCTCTAAAAAAAAATCATTATTTTTTCTAGGAAAGGAAAGTATTTTTATTGTTGAATTTTATGATTTGATCGGTTTTTCGAAAAAAAAAAATTACGCAAGAATCAACCAACTTGACATGGAATGATCCATATACATTCGTTAAAAATATTATAGATCAGTTTCGATAATCATTGCTATAAATTTAAAACTGATTTCAAACTTATTTTTTTATTATTATGATATATTTTTCTGAGTATTGATTCAGAAATCGAAATCGTGTCGTTTTAATTTATCTTGATATTCGATGGTTCGTCAAGTTATGTCGTGAGACGGAATACTATATAATAATATGATATTCGATTTTCGTTGTGAATTGTGGATGAAGAATTTTATTTTGAAATCTTATCTTAATTTTGATATAAGATAATGGAATATGATTCTGAACTCTGGAGATTTTGGAGCTCTACATTCATTGATTTGCTATTGAATTTCAAGCTCTCATCCTAACTTTTTTGAATCTGAAACAAATGAAATAAAATTCAACCCCTTTGTTTCGAATAGTAAGCAATTTGCTATAAAAATACATTAAAAAGAGAAAATTGTGTTTCAATTTCTTGAAGGACACATTATTCCTATCATTTTAGAACAATTTTTAAGAAACACTTGAAAAATCATATAAAAGAACTTAAAAAATCCCTAAAGAAAACTTTAAAAAAAACTTGAAAATCATCAAATGAAGGATCACTAGAATATCTAGGCAAAAACTGCATCCATCATTAAATCTCGCATGAGCATAACGTCGAATGAAACATCTTAAAAATTCACAGAAAACTGCTGTACAATAGACTGCCCCAAATTTATGAGAAATTTCAAGCTTGTGAAATGTTATGCGCTGCAGGCTTAAATTGATCCTATGCCTAGTACAAGGTCTTATGCCAAATTTGGGTCAGATCGGATCACGGGAAGGGATCGCTCAACAAGCCTGAAGTTTGTATTGGATTTGGAGACATTTTGTTCGGGAGAAACATGAAAATCCAATTTTTCATGAATAACTTTGATCCCCTTCGACCGATTTTTATCGAACACGGTTTTGCTTATAGCCTAACTATGACAAATATTTCATCCGAATACTGCATTTCAATTCAACGTATGATAAAAAAGTTATTAGACTTCAAAAATGGGGTAACTTTTTTCAGGGTGATATTCATCACTTTTGTTGAGAGACACTGCTTCGAACATTTTGAAGCAGCATTAACAGTGATAAATATCACCTTAAAAAAAGTTACCCCATTTTTGAAGTCTAATAACTCTTTTATCATACGTTGAACTGAAATGCAGTCTTCGAATGAAATATTTCTCATAGTTTAGGCTTTAAGAAAAACCGTTTTTCAAAATAATCGGTCAAAGGGGACAAAAGTTATTCATGAAAAACTGGATTTTAATGTTTCTCCCGAACATAATGTCTCAAAATCCTATACAAACTTCAGGCTCGTTGAGCGACCCCTTCCCGTTATCTGATCTGGCCCAAATTTGGCATGAGACCTTGTACTAGGCCTAGGATCAATTTGAGCCTGCAGCGCATAACTTTTTCAAATGTCGGGTCATTTGGGCACTCTACTGTACAAGTTATCAAAACAACATTAAAATTTGTATTTCACATATAGCATATGTTGACCAGGCAACAAAAATTCTAAATGGAAAGAAGTTGCGACTGGTTTCTGTCAGTTGTTGTATTTTTTCGTAATAAAACTATTTGTTTGCATTTTGTTTTATACGACGTAATGAAAGCTCACGTGAGAAATAAAGGATAGTAAAAAATTTTAAAATCGGTAATCATGTAGTTTTTCATCAATTGATGACTGATTTCAGTACAAATAGGTATATTTTTTCAATTTCTACATTGCATTGCACCAAAACTAAAGATGATAGACATAATCTGACGAAATATTCGAATACTTGAAACCAAAATCTTTCAAAATCAGTTATTAAAACACATGTAAAAAAATGCTGTCATCTGGTGTAGATAATATTGTTCTTTAATATAGAGCCGTGTATAATAGCAATTTAAATAATCAACTATTATGCCAAATCATAAATTGGATTAAATTGGAATTTGTATTGGAATTGGATAAATTACAGTGATTTATCTCTTCATAAAATTGGACTACAACTTTAAATTTTTCTTTTATGAATGATGTGTAAACAATATTGACGATATGATTGGTGTGAATCTTGAACTCAGCCGAGTGCGGAACCAAAATTTAAAAAAAAAATTTTGAATCTTAAACGAACACATTCATAAATTTCATGATAAAATTCATTTTTGAGTTTCATGACTAATTTTTCAAAAATGGCTGCTTATGATTTCAAAGTGTGGGTTAGGATACTAAAATCAAAATTGTATTTTTTTTTTTTAACTTCATATATTCCTTTTTTTGCCTTTCTTTCAGAAAGGTATAGTTATCGGTCGATTTGGGAGATCATTAATTATGGGTCTTAGATATACCTTTATAGGTACCTATCGAATCAGCTCGTCGAGTTCAGACGATGTCTGTGTATTTGTGTGTATTAGTGTGATTTTTTGTAAACTTTTTTTGCAAGTTTTTGCAAAACTGGGCAGTACAATAAAAATGATTTTTATCTTAAAAAAATTGATTTTTTTTCTTCTTCGTCCTATAAAAGAAAGAAAAAAAAACAAAATAGTTTGAAAAATAAATTTTCATAGTAATAATCATCAAATCAGCACTCCAAAAACGTGTCAATTTGGCTTGCTAGACACAACCAGCAATCACTAAAATCGAGATTATCAATAATATGACGTGAAATTATACGTGACGTCATAGTCAGCGTTAATTACCACACAGATTTGCCGTCATGACGGAAATTGGTGTAGGAGGAAGGAAGAAGATTTTAGAGAAACAATTTATTTGAATAATTTGTTGTACCGGTTCAGTTCCCAACCGAACCAGTTTCAAAAATAATAAAGTTTAAACTTCGTTTCATGCATTGTTGTAATGGTGTGTTTACCAAGGGGTACAACCCCAGACTCTTCATATTCTGACGAAGGGGGTCGATCTCACATCACATATTTCTATAGTGATTTAAGTCCCATCCTTTGCCTAACGATAGATTCTCAAGCACTTCTCGGAGAAGGGGAAAACGACACGGGGACGCGGACTGTGTATGCATACACTCCCATCTTCTCACATGCCGTTCGTGCTCAGGAAGCTTTTTCTAAGCACGAACGACAGGAGAGAATTTCGCCCGTAGAAGCAAATTGAATCCAATAAGACAAATGCTACTGAATCCTCTCGAGCTTTAAGCTTGCGGGCTAGTTTTTTTGTTCCGTTTCCTCTTCCTCTCTTCAGATCTTACCTTGTGCGATGAAAACTTTTCGTTCGCATTGAAAAACCTGTACAATTGTTGCGTTATTGTTGTTGGGGTTGGTGTCTAGCAAAAAGGATGACGGCTTGGGAGTCAATCCGAATTTCCACTTGCTGAAGCCATTGAAAGATAACAACCTAACAGTAGCGCCATCAAGCCCTCCATAGTAGAGTTTGAAGAATTTTGATTGTTTTTGGAACATGCATATAAAGCTTAAAAGCTTATGATTATTGACAAAGTTAAAGGAGTAGAAAAAACTGTCCGAATTAACCATTTGCGCAAGGTTGATCAAATACAAAAATGACAAAATCGACAAAATTGATAACATTCAATAAAAATTGACAAAATAGACCAAATTGACACAATCGACTTAATTGACAAACTTTACATGATGAACTGATTTGACAAAAATGACAATTTTGACAAAGTTGACGCATTCATGAAAATTGACTAAATTAATAAAAAAATTGAAAAAATCGAGAAAATTGGCAAAATTGACAAAATTGACGATGACATAATCGACAAAATTCAGAAAATTGACAAAATTGGTAAAACGGACAAAATTGACAAAATGACAAAATTGGCAAAAATTAACAAAATTGACAAAATCGACAAAATTCTCAAAATTGACAGAATTTCCAAAATCGAAAAAAATTGACAAATTTGAGAAATCGACAAAATTTACTAAATTGAAAAAACTGACAAAATTGACAAGATTGACATAATTGACATATTGACAAAATGACAAAATGACAAAATTGAAAATTTTTACAAAATTGCCCAAGTTGACAAAATTGACAATATCAACAAAATTTACAAATTTGAAAGAACTGACAAAATTGAAAAAATGATTGAATTGACAAAATTGACAAAATTGACAAAATTGACAAAATTTATAGAATTGACACAATTCACAAAATTGACAAGATTGACAAAATTGAAAAATCTGACAAAACTGACAAGATTGAAAGTACTAACGAAATTCACAAAATTGCCTAAGAAAAATCGACAAAACTCACTGAATTCACAAAACTGATAAAATTGACAAATATGACAAAATTGACAAAATTGACAAAATTGATAAAACTGGCAGAATTAACCAAATTGACAAAATTGACCAAATTGCCAAAATTGCAAAAATTTACAAAATGGGAAAAATTGACAAAAAAAATTTTTTTTCGGGATTTTCATCCTTTAGGATGATTCATTCTTTATTCAAGTTGGAAAAATCGACCAAATTGGCAAAATTGACAAATTGACAAAATCGAAAAAATTGAAGAAATTGACAGAATCGAGAAGAATGCAAAATTTATGAAATTTCCAATGACAATATCAACAAAATACACAAAATTGACAAAATTGATAAAATTAACAAAATTGATCAAATTCACAAAGTTGACAAAATTGACAAAATTCCCAAATTGACAAAATTGACCAAATCGACAAAGTTTACAAAATTGACAGAATTGACAAAACTAACAAAATTGACAAAATTGACAGAATTGTTCAAATTGTCAAATTTGAAAATAATTGGCAAAATTACCAAAATTTGACTATATATATATATATTAACAAAATTGATGAAGCTGACAAAACTGTCCAAATTGACGAAATTTTCAAAATTGACAAACATGACAAAAAATGACAAAAATGACACAAATGTCAAAAATAACAAAAATCATCAAAATGACAAAATTGACAAAAATAATAAAAATGACAAAAATGATAACAACGACAAAAATGACAAAAGGGACAGAAATGACATTAATGACAAAAAATGAGAAAAATTATAAAAGTGACAAAAAAACAAAAACGACAAAAAGTCAAAAGTGACAAAAGTGGCAAAAATGACATAAATGACAAAAATTTGAAGATGTCGTTAACATGAGACGACTGTAAGTTTAACATTGAATTACAAGAACCTGTTATTTGTGTGTTGTGTAAATTTTTTTCGCAATAAATTATGATAGTTGAATAAACTTGGTCGGTTTAGTGTTAATATTCAAATTCCATTACCTGTTTTAGAACGGTTCTAAAGTATCTCATAACATGCATAACTAAAGGCGAAATAAATATATACATAAGCGACACTAAAAGCTCGTCATGTGAAGAGAAAACCGCCTTTGAATATGCAATGTTCTTTTTTCCATTTATGAATCTGAACCAAACGCTTTGTTTTAAACGCTAGCAGCAGTATTGGAAATTAAACAAATTTCCTTCAAATTGGAATGTTTAATTTGTGTATTGAGCCTACGTTTGATTGAAAATTGAGCTGAAAAATCAGAAACTTAAGAATGGACAAAACAGATTGTTTAGGAGAAAATTATTAAGTTAATCTGATCTTTCTAGCTGATTGAGATAAAACTACTATCAATATACGAGATCCATTTATCTGTTTACTAGGAGGGTTTTTAAGATTTAATAAATAAATCTTTTTTTTTAATATTTAGAGGTTTGGATTACAAAAAGTAATTTAATCTGAATTGAATAATATGTTCATTTCAATACATATAGTGCAATAGCATCACTGCCCCTACCCTATACACTTAACAACGCATAAAACAAACGCTTATTTTCAACATTTCGTTTCGATTTTTCAAAAGAGCGTATGCGCCAAATGCAAACAAATAGAGTTATTAGCTGAGTGAAAAGTATATTTTAAGACCTAACTTATGGAGCTGATAAACTTAAAACGCAATTTTCTTGAAACAACATTCGCCTTTTCCTGAAATTAATACCGATCTGCTCTAATGCTGGGTAGGGGAAATGGAAACTTATTGGAATCCTGGCAATTTTTCGATAATAGAAACAATTGACAAAATATACAAAAATGACAAATTTGACAAAATTCACTAACGAAAAGAAAAATTGAAAAATGGACAAAATTTAGAACTAAAAAATGACCAGATTATCAAAATTGTGAATTTTAAAATCGTTGACAAAATTCACAAAATTATCCACATTGATTAAATTGACATAATACACAAGATAGACGAAATTGAGAAATTTATAAAATTTGCCAAAGTGCTATCATCGAGAAAAAAAAACAAAATCGGAAAAATTGATAAAATTGAATAAATTGACAATGCAAATTGACAAAATTGATAGAACAGAAAAAAACGGTCCTAACTGACCATTTTGGCCAAATTGTCAAAATTGAATCTACAAAATTGACAATAAATGACAAAATTGTATCTACGAAAATGACAACATGAACAAAATTGACAAAAAATAACAAACATACTGACAAAATTGATAAAACTGAGAAAAATGTCAAAATTATCAAAATTGACAAAAATTACGAAATTCACAAAAATATCATAAAGGACAAAACTGAAAAAAAGTCGCAAAAGTGACAAAATTGACTGAAATGGAAAAATTGACAAAATTGGTAAAATTGACAAAATTGACCAAATAAACAAAATTAATAAGAGTGGCTTAATTGACAAATTTGACAAAATTGTTTAAGTTGACAAAAATAACAAAAAAAACTAAAGTGAAGAAAACAACAAAAATGACAAAAATTACAAAATTGATAAAAATGTCAAAAATAAAAAAATACAAAATTGACTAAAATTACAAAATTGGTAAAATTGACAAAAATATCTAAATAGTCAAAAATGAGCAATTTATCAAAATTAACAAAAAAGACGAAATAGTCAAAATGGATAAAATGGACAACACTGACAAACACGAAAAAATGATAAAATGAAAAAAAAAATAAAAAAATGACGAAACATATTGATAAGATTGTCAAAATAAATTGACAAAACTTTTTATTTTTCAAAAATTGATGAAAATGCCGAATTTGTCCGATTTGTCCATATTGGCCAAATTGACAAAATTTACAACTTTGAAAAAATTTAAAACTTGGCTATTTAACAAAATTTAAAAAAAAACTAGTTGGCAAAATTGATTATTGACAAAAATTGACAAAAATGACAAAATTGTCAAAACTGGCAAAATTTACAAGATTAACAAAATCGTCAAAATTCGCAAAATTCACAAAATTGACAAAACTGACCACATAGTTAAAATTGAAAAATATGATAAAATTGACAAAATTGAAAAAACTTACAAAATTGACAAATTTGACAAAATTTACAATATTCTCAAAATTGACGCAATTGACAATATTGAGAATATTGATAAAATTGGCAAAACTGACAAAATTGACAGAATCGACAAAATCAAGAAAATTGTCAAAACTGACAAAACGGATAGAATGACGAAATTTACAAAAAGTTGATAGATTTTTTACAAAATGTATATTAGAGTGCCCCCAAATAACCCGACGTTTGAAAAATTTAAGCACTGCCGGCTGAAATTGATCCTAGACCTAGTTCAAGGTCTCACGCTAAATTTGGACCAGATCGGATCACGGGAAGGGGTTGGTCAACGAGCTTATGGGCAGCGTTACCACACATACAGATTTTTCAGTGAACATACAGATTTTTTGAAATTTTCAAACCAAGAATCTGTATATACAGATTACAGATAATTGGAAATTTATACAGATTTTATACAGATTTTCAGTAAATGAAAAAAATTCTATGATATTTTGATTATGCTTTGAGTTAATCGAGAATAATCTCCTTTGATGATCCAACGTTCAAGCCATCAATTGCCATGCTCACAAATGAGAAAAATCTTCCAGATTATAGTTCGGAACTGCATCAATGCAACGGTAAGAAAACAGTTTTCAAACCTTGGGCTTGTGATATAGCTCAGTTGGCAAGTCTGTTGTCTCCTGAGCCGATGTCCGTGAGTTCGAGCCCAAGAGTAAACATCGAACACAGTTGTACCGGATAGTTTTTCAATAACGATCCGCCAACTGCAACGTTGATAAAGTCGCGAATGCCATAAAGATGGTAAAACGACTATAATCGAAACAAAAAAAAAAAAGTTTTCAAACCTGTGTCCGAAAATCATATACCAAGATCAGACATTGCAGTACACGAAATGTAACTTTTAATGGTACCTAGTTAAATATCATTGAGTTACTTCAGCTGCTGTGAATATTTTTCTTGCAGTATACAGCGATTACAACTAAATACAGAAACTGATCAGAGACAATTGACACAATTTAAAACTCCCTTCTGATTGTTTAACCCCGGATGGACAAAGATCGTTGAATTTTACGAAACATATCACTTTTAAAGTTGGCGTGACCTTATTTTTTACATGTAGCGGTAGCGGATAACTATTTTGTTCGTTGTACAGGAAATTGGATTTCGTGCAATGTTTCGAAGTCACATTTATTTGTACAAACAAACCAAAAAGCGGATTGCATGTAGCAAAATCACAGAATTAACACTGATTTGAAAGATCGCACAAATGTCGCAGTTCGCAATAATGAAGAGGGCAACTAGATTAGTGCGCCACGCATTATAAAAAAGGTCACCGTAGTGCAATGTTAGTATCCGGAATCAAAATTTTGAATACAGATTTTAATACAGATTTTTGAGATTTTATACAGATTAAAAAGATTTTTTGCCTCGAAAATACAGATTTAAATGTGGCAACACTGCTTATGGGATTTTGAGACATTTTGTTCGGAACGAACTAGAAATCAATAGATACGACTCCCTTTAACGAATTATTTCGTTAAAAATTTGAAAATCTAATTGCACAAGGTGGTCGACTCTCACATCGCATATTTCTATAGTGATAGTAAGTCTCATCCTTCGTCCAACGATAGATTCTCAAGCACAGATTGCTCTGAGAAGGGAAAAACGACACGGGAACCGAACGATGTATGCACACCATCTCATCTTCTCTCGTGCCGTTCGTGCTCAGGAAGGTTTTTCTAAGCACGAACGACAGGAGAGAATTTCGCCCGTAGAATCAATTGAATCCAATAAGACAAATGCTACTGAATCCTCTCGAGCTTTAAGCTCTCGGGCTAGTTTTTTTTGTTCCTTTTTCTCTTGCCTTCAGATCTAAAGTTGCGCGATAAAAACTTTTCGTTCGCCTTGAAAAACCTGTGCAATTGTTGTGTTGTTGTTGTTGGGGTTGGTGTCTAGCTAAAACGATGACGGCTTGGAAGTCAACCCGAACTTTCACTTGCTGAAGCCATTGGAAGTTAACAACCAAACAGTAGCGCCACCAAAGTCTTCCATAGTAAAATTAACGAAATTGATAAAATTGACAAAATTGACACAATTGACAAAAATTACAAAACTGACAAAATTGACAAAACTGACAAAATGGTCAGAATTCACAAAATTGACAATATTGACAGAATTGACTAAATTGACAGAATTGACAAAATTGGCAAAATTGGCAAAATCACAAAATTGACCAAATTGAAGAAGTTGACAAAATTGACAAAGTAGACAAATTTGACAAAATTTACAAAATGTACAAAATTGACGAAATTGACCAATTGACAAAATTGAAAGAATTGTCAAATTTGACTGAATTGATAGAATTGACTTAACTAACAAAATTGAGAAAATTGACCAAATTGACAAAATTGACAAAATTTACAATATTGACAAGTTTTGAAAATTTGACGAAAATTTAAAAGATGACAAAATTGACGAATTCGAAAAATTGTCAAAATTGACAAAATTGGCAAAATTTCCCAAATTGACAAAACTGTCGCAATTGGCAAAATTGACAAACTTGACAAAATTACATAACTAACAAAATTGGCAAAATTGACAAAGTTGACAAAATTGACAATATAGAAAAAATTGACAATATTCACAAATTTACCAAATTGATCACTGCATTCGAAATTCTTCAATTACTATTTAGAATCTATGTATCTATTATTTGTTTATTGTTTTGTGTTATATTTATCCAAATATGATTTACAGGCTGTAAGAAAGGCAACAATCCACTGTTAAGTGTATTAAATCGGGTTTTATTAAGAGATTTATCACCGTAATTTATGTTTGTTACTTAATTTTATCGGTTCTTTTTCAGTCTGAAATATAAATGTTTTTTTACAATATTTTGAATTTGATGTTGACTTCACGATTTTCCTTCGATTTTGAGACATTCAAATGATGTGCAAACAAAGATCTTTTTATCCATTTAAAAATGTTTCAAAGTAAACACCTTCTCCAGGAAAGTTGTTTTTTTTTGTGTGGTAGGAAAATGTCGTATTTTCAAGTTCCTGGAAGTATCTTTTCCAGTTTTTGAAACCATACACGATCGATCTGTCCTCATTTCGATTAATCGAATTGTTGGTGAAAATTTTGAAATGGGGGTTTTGTGTTGTGGACATTTCCACTACTTCGGTGATTTTTAAATTGAATGCATCTTCTTTAAAAAAATGTCTTAAATATTACTTTTAATGCCTTCAGAAATAGAATGGGGATTTGAGATGCTTTTTGTCAAAATCGGGACTAGAAATTAAAATTGTAACCATAAATTCAGAATTGAAATTTATTCAAAAGTTTTCACGAAGACAAAGACCCCTTCATTTCGAAGATTTTAATTTTTATGTTCAAATCATGTTTAACAGACAATAATATACTGTAACGGAGAAATAATTGAACAAAGTTCCTTTGTCTTTCTATGTTATACAATATACATGTCTGTTTATAATTTGTTCCTTTATGAAAAAAATATGAAATTTATCAACAATCTAAAAATCTTATCATTATTTCAACTAATTTTTTGCGCAAAATGTTTCAAAATATGTTAATCTCACATTCCATACAAATGATTGACAACTATTTCACAAGCAGTTTTCAAAAGCTACAAAAGCTATATCTACGCTCATACTTCAAAACATGAGAAATCTGAAACCTTTTTTTCTAAAATTTATAATTTAGGAAGCGTCCGAAATCCTTGGTCCATGTGTTTTCTGATCTAAAAAAAGCTATTGACAGTTAGGTCTAAAACAAATCATCATTCTGGGGTTATGTTTTTTTTAGAAAAAAAAAATGATCCTATGTAAGGTAGAAAAGAAGAAATTTGAACCCCGTCTAAAGTCGTGATGTGGGAAAACGACAACAAATTCAATACTTCATATGAAATATCTTAAGAGTTCACAGAAAACTGCTGAAAAAGTTATCACAAAAACCTTAAAATTTTTATTTCACGTATGAAATCATTTGTCCAGGCTAAAAATATTCTAATTATTAAGAGTTTGCTACTAGTTTATGTCAGTTCTTGTATTTTTTCGTAATAAAACTGTTTGTTTCATACGACGTAATGAAAACTCACGCGAGAAATGTGTTCAATATTTGCAATCGAAAAAGAACTGAAATTAGTAGAAGTCCTACGCTTTTGAAGTGCTAATTGGAAAAAAGTTTTAAATTTTTATTGAAGTTCGAGCGTTTTCGTGCATTTTTAACGTTTTTTTCCAGCATAGAGGGGGGGGGGGGCGAGGAAGGATGATCCCTCCGATTATGACCGCGCATGGAAGGCTACAAATTTGCGGAGCCAGATGTTTCTGCTCCAGTACATTTTATTGAAATTACAGAGCGAAGGAAAGTTACAAAGCTCGCTAGCTAAAGACTATAAAGAAAACTTCCGAATGTTACTTCACAGGGAAAATCAAAGTATGGAAAGGTTTTTTTTACACTGATATATGTATCGCGTAAAAAAACCGTGTAAAAACCGCGTTAATTCCCGAAAACCGTGTAAAAAAACCGTGCTAATTGCGGAAAACCGTGTAAAAAAAACCATTAAAATTCTGCAGCTTTGAAACTTGAACAATAAGACATGTAACTTGACACTTAAGACCTGAGACCTGATACCTCAGATCGCAGACTTAAGACTTGAGACCTGATACCTCAGATCAGAGACTAGAGACATGAGATCTGAGACTGCGAACTAGTACCTGAGAATTGAGACCTGATAATTAAGACAACAGATATCTCAGACCTGAGACAAGGGACTTGAGACCTGAGACCTGAGACTTTCTACATGACACCTGAGACCTAAGAGCTGCGATCTGAGATCTGAGAGTTGAGACTTTAGACATGACACCTGAGACCTGAGTCCAAAGACCTGAGACCTTAGACATTGGACTTTAGACCTGAGACCTAAGAGTAGAGACCTGAATCATAAAACGATAGACCTGAGACCTGAAACATGACACTTTAGACCTGAGACCTGAGACCAGCTACTAGTGTTAGTACCGCGAATAATAAGTTTAGCTGCGATTTCAACTTGCGACCCCTCTAGTGAAAGGGTTTGACTTGTAGGTAACGAAAAATAGTGTCGCAAGTTCGCTAGTACAAGCTACTAGTGTTAGTTCCGCGAGAAATTAGTTTAGCTCTTATTTCAACTCACGACATTATTTTTCGTCACCTACAATTCAAACCCTTTCACTCGAGGGGTCGCAGGTTGAAATCGGAGCTAAACTTATTTCTCGCGTCACTAACACTAGTAGCTTGTCTCAGATCTTAGGTCTAAAGTCTCATGTCTTAGGTCTCAGGTCTCATGTTTTATGGCTCTTGTCTCATGTCTTATGTCTCATGTCTCTGGTCTCATGTCAGTTCCCAGGTCTCAGGTCTAAGGTCTCAGGGTTCAGGTCTCAGGTCTCAGGTCTCAGGTCTCAGGTCTCAGGTCTCAGGTCTCAGGTCTCAGGTCTCAGGTCTCAGGTCTCAGGTTTCAGGTCTAAAGTCTCATGTATTAGGTCTCATGTTTCATGGCTCTTGTCTCATGCCTCAGGTCTCATGTCTTATGTGTCATATCTTATGTCTCAGGTCTCAAGTCTTATATCTCTTGTCTATGGTCTCAGGTATTATTTCTCAGGTCTCAAGTCTCATGTCTCAGGTCTAATGTCTTAGGTCTTTGGACTCAGGTATCAGGTCCATGGTCTCATGTATCACGTTCTTAGTCTCAGAGCTTAGATTTTCCCAACTTCAAAAATTTCTAAGTGTTCTCGTTCAAAAGGACTATTTTCTGTCAAAAACCGTGATAATTCGCGAAATCCGTGTAAAAAAACCGTGTTTATTGCCGAAAACCACGTAAAAAAACCGTGTTAAAAAAAGTTGTTAAAACAACCGCGTAAAAAACCTTGGAGAATTAATCAGTCTCGATGAAAGTTATTGTAGCACAATTAACCTACGAATTAATAAAAAAATGAATCTAAAAAAAAAATGAAAATCTCATAGTCATTAGCGATATGACCCCAATAAAACATGAAAAAAAAAAATAGAAAGTCTCTTAACCTTTCCACCTTTTCACAAGTTGTCATTCACGTCTTGTCTCGTTTGACAGCGGCACTTACCACCTTCAGGTGGTTAAATCTCACATAAAAGCGCTTGACCTAAACCGTGCCGGAATGAGTGAAAGCTGAATTTCGCAGAACAGGATCACACCCCTACCTTCATTAAGAATTCATTGGATTTAACCGTTTCTGCTTGAGTCTTTTTTATATTCTTGTAGAAAACTGCGGTTTTCTATTCACTTACCTTAAAAGTTTATACTTGAATACCAGTTTGATTTTTATTTTACCTTAAATATAGCTAAATTTTTGTATCTCCAATAAACGTTTTCTTACCTGTAAATAGAAGAAAAAAATCGGAGATTAATAAGTTTTGTTGGTATTTGAATTGTGTTATTTATCTGTTTCATATTTGTTTAATTTAAATTTATCTATTTTTATTCTTTTTCTAAAGCAAGAAAAATCATTCCACAACACTACATTCCCAGAGGATAATTCATCAATCAAGTCCTTCCAAAAAGGTGAGTATATAGCATTGTGTCCATTGTCATCTTGAACCATAAAAAGGAGTCTGTCTGTATGAATGGAATCACAAAAATCCTCTCCCCAGTGTCATTGAACCAATTTACCCCCCAGCCAGGCTGAGTGAGGATCCAAGGTGTCATCATTTGGTTTGCGGCCATGTGGCGTAAACAAATTTACTAGGCACCTTCGTACTGTATCTCAGGGACTGGGTGACAAATGGAGGGGGCGACCGGAAAAATTGGGATTGAGATTGGTTCTATTTTTGAATAACGACCTCCGCTCCACATCTTTATTGATGCGTCCTCATTAGAGTATCGATCTGGGAATGGTTTGAATGGAAAAGGATGGGCTTGGTGGTATTTTATCACCTCTATGGTTATTCGCATCAATTTGATCTTGGAGACTCACAATGTTTGAATTTCATTTGTTGTTATAAATAATTTTTTTTTCATAAATAAAATTGGTAATTTGAACAAGTTTTTCTTTGAAGTACAAATTCTTAATGAGTAATGGTAAAAATTGTCGTGCCCCTTAAAAAGCTGAAACATTTCCGCCATTTAACTCATATTTCCGGTCAACGATTTTTTGCGCATTTATTGTGTTTCCGGTTCTGATGATAAACGAAAATGATGTATTAGTGAATTCTCAGAAAACCAGGAAATCTTAGGATAGCAATTCTATCTAGTCTTCCTTGAAATGCTCATCTAAATGGAAAGGCTCCGATAGGCAATAGAGTAATATTCGTTTAATAAGCTAGAAAGACCTTTCATTCTGAAATTTTATGAAGCATTCAATCGACAGTAAGAGGTCCTGTTACAAAGTATTGCATTTAATTCTGCAGCTTTCGGCAAAAACATGTCATTTGCAACATATTAAATTTATACATTGTCGACGCCCATGTATATCCCGTTGTTTTATTTTATCGGAAACCTTGTCATAAAAATCCTACTCTGAGTATTCGTTACATGTAACAGTTTTTCCGGAGCATAAACCGTAAAAAATGTCCAGGGAGTGCGACACTTTTATGCCCATGCATGACTCGGATGTAATAAATATCCTCATGAGTAGTATTGGTTACAATTTGATGGTGGGTGGAACCGGAAGCAGGGTGGAAGTAATTTATTATCCATCTTGCCCAATCCAAGGTCAGTCAGCATTATCCTTGGGTATCAACCCACCAAAATGTATCGAGAATATGGGATGGAAATAGTCGTTGAAGATATAAGCTTCAAGGATGTTATTTCACGCTCGTGTGACAAAAACAATTTGCTTTTGGTGACTCATTTTGAAAGATTATCTATAGTTAAGAAAATATATAAATTTTATTCATTCTCATTAGCGTACAAGGAACATAAGGAAAAGTAATTTGGTATGTGGTCGATTCCGTTTTAAATATTTCTCGCGAGAAATGATTGTCCCAACCAACTTTTGAAATCAATTCTAGGCCAGTGGATGATCAAGTTTTAAACTGCATACGGAAGAAATTTGTGAAATTTTAAATATAGTAAAACAGTTTTATAAATTTAATTTAACAACTTGCTTTTCTTCCAAAATTCAATACAATTACCATAAACTCAATAGTGACGATTCAAAACTAATACCCCAGCAAATATTTTTGTAGGTATATTTCTCAACAACTTTGTTATACGTTTCATATACGTTATAGATCGTATGAAACTCTAAAAAAAAGCATTTACCTACCAAAGTGGAGGCAATATACATACATATTTTCAACTTCTGGCTAAAGCGATAGGAGTATACGATTTGGATGATATTCGACATCATATTCATACATACTAAAAAAAAAATGCAAGGGAGCACAAGTTTTTTCTCTCATCCCATGCGAACCGTTGCCAGCGACAATATTTCCTGCCTTTGCCATTGGGCCATTCTTGCAAATACACCATCTGATTTTTAACAATCTGGTTGCACTGCTGGTCGCAGAGAGAGCAACAAAACTGTTCTTTCACTTGACCCACGCGTGAGAAAAAAACGAAATCTTCTTCAAAATCAGCAATCATGGCGAACTTTTTATCGTATCCTATTTAAACCATTTTATCCGACTTCGAGTAACGAATTTTACGACCTTTTACTTGCGTTAGTTGGAATTACGAATTGCAGTAACGTTTTTAATGACTTGAGTTATCATTTTTAATACAATATTATGTTTGCTGGGCCCTTTTTTGTAATAATGAATTTGATAATCCACAGGAATTTTTTTTTTTAAATTATTACTGACATTTTTACTCATAACGAAAATAATCAATCAGCATAGCATCTCTGAAGCTCTTTGAGAGGTCAGAGGAGCTCAACTTGTGTATCTTACCACCATATATAAACTAAGATTTTCTGAGTTTGATTCTCACTATCCAATGGAATTTTTATTTTATTGTTTCTGGGATGAATAATCCATGCATCATTCTGCCGTGAGCTTGAGTTTCTATATCAGTAGTGCTTTTCCAAACTTGGCACTGAATTAGCACCGAGGGACATTTAAATTTTGCAACCTCTTCTTTGGATGTGGAGATAACTTTTATACCATTCAGTTTTGAAAAGTAAACATTCCGACGCTGAAACAGCATCGAAATGTGCTACTTTTAAGCACTGAATTCAGAACTGAAAAGTAGATTCTGGGACCTAATTGATCAAAAAATTGCAGTCGTTGGCACGGTCGTCCACATGTCGTTATTTGTTGGCATGCGCTTTTTGTAGGTTGATTAAAAAAATTTTAAAGGGAATTTTTCGAATTTACAAAAAAAAATGTGTAACTCGTTGCAAGCATAATTTTTGATAGTTAAGTGAAAATACTTGTTTTTTTATTCAAATTTTAACTTTCTTTGAGTCTCTATTGCGATTTTTCTGAATTTTTCACGATCTCACTCAAAAATTACTCAAAAACACTTGACAAATCATCACAAAAAATAATAATTGCATTACTAGGTAGTTTTACTAAAAATTTGTTGGACACCCCTTGAGACAATACGATCGATAAAAATAAGCGATTACAAATATATCCATCGAGACACCCCTCGGCTGACAGTGGACAAAGACATTTGTGTTCGAAAATCGTTTTGCTTTTTGTTTAGAATATATCGTTTAAGCTAATGAGTGGCGCGATGAAGACTTCAGCTTAGATAATTGAAGAATTTAAAAGTAAATTTCTGACGCGATGTGTAGACTTCCATCAGCATTGTTATCGCGATGCAAACATCCGCCTACTTTTTTTAAAAGTAATTGTAAATATCTGACGCGATGTAGTCTTCCATCAGCAGTTTGGCGCGATGAAGACTTCCGCCTAAATTTGTTGAAGATTTCATGGTGAATATCTGACGCGATATTGACTTCCAACAGCAGTTTGGTGCGATCAAGACTTCCACCTAGTTCATTGAAGATTTGATAGTAAATTTCTGACGTGATATAGACTTCCGTCAGCATTTGGCGCGATGCAGACTTCCACCTAGTATTGTTGATATTTTGATTGTAGATATAAAACGCGATGTAGACTTCCGTCAACAGTTAAACGCGATATAGATTTCCGCCTAGTGTTACTAAAAATTTGACAATAAATGTCTGACGAGATGTTGACTTACGTCAGCGGTTTGGCGCGATGGAGACTCCCGCCTTAATTTGTCAAGAGTTGATAGGGCAATGTAGATTTCTGTCAACGGTTTGGCGCAGAGTTGCAAGTTTTCAAATAATCATTCGAAATTGATACTCACCGTAATGAGTATCAATTAAGCAGCACCATGAATTTCGTTGTGACGCTCAAAGCTTTCGATGTCAAACGAAAATCGCTGAACATCACATCTAGAAAAAAAATCACAAATCCAGAATCCCATTAGAGGAATCTTCAGCAATATTCCCCAACTTTTCCTCTACTATTTTTTTACTACAATTTTATTTGTATCGAATCTATGGAATATTTTAATTTATCATATAATGTGATTAGCTTTTCACACTAGCGGCACGCCAAGTTGAACGCTTCGATACAAAAAAAATACGAAAGCGCTTTAATGATTGGAGTTAATGGAAACTTTTTAATAACGAAAGTGTTAAAGCTTGTGGGACCTATGTTTAAAAAAACACACTAATTTATTAGTTTTGTGAACAACACTGTAGTTTAATAATATTATTTGCAAATACGGCGCTTTGGTACTGAAGAATTTATAACATAATTTCATATTCAAGACAACTTAAATGAAAAAATTATAATATTGAGCCGTTAGCGCTATGTTGATTTTCAAAGGTTAAAAGCAAAAACATAATATGGCATTCAAAGCAATATTTCAAATCGATTTTCTGGCTATTTGAAATCAATAAATAAGCATTAAACGAAAAATCGATGTTTTATTTAACTCTTAGGAGCTGAGATTTTAACAAAAATTAACGATCAAAACTCAGGTTTTCTAAGTATTTTTTTTTGTATTTTTTCGGCTGTTGACATACAAAAGAGTAACATATGTTGAACTGTATTATGATCAAAGTCATCAAATCTCATAAGGTCTTTTCTTCAGAGCATGTTGTGTACGAGTGTAGGATATCTAAATTTGGAAATATTAATGAATATAATATACACACTACGAAAAAAATCTGTAAAATCACATCACATGTGATGTAAATAAAAAGAAGCATCATATATGACGGAATTTTCAGTCCTAGTAGGAAATTATATGTCAGTAAAATTTTGCTACATGTAAAATAAAAAATGATGTAAAATTTAAAAACGTTTAAAATAAAAATGATGTAAATTATAAAATCACTAAATATTGGAAGAAAAAAATCCAATAGGAATTTGTTTTGTTTCATTTTTTGTTGTTATGATTTAATAATGGAATTTTCTCATTTTATAATAAAAAATAAAATCTTTCTATAATTAATCATTTTATTAGTGGCAAATTTTTCTATCGGACAAATATTTTTTGTTAGGAGTTGCATTCTTACTTTTATTTTCTTCCCCGAAGTACCGGATCCAAAATTGAGTAACGTCGCGAACTCCATTCCTGCTTCTCGAAGATCTCCAGGAACCAGCAAGATCGATTTACTAAATCGCGGGAAAACTGCTTCAATAAAATACTATTGGGCACGACTTGACGGGGGCACGACTTTGTTGACATTTGTGTTTGCCTGTTTTCGACAGTCTGTATTATTACATGACATCATCGCGTTCAGTGTATTGTAATATTAATTGAATTCAAATTCAATGATCTATAACATTCCATGTCGTGTAATTTTAAGAAATTTCTATTTCAGTGCTGTTAAAAATTTTGTGTAACACGAAAAATGTTGTAAAATTACATCACATATGATGTAACGGAAAAAACAGCACATATGGTGGAATTTTCAGTGCAAGTTGAATATTACACGTCTATAAACTTCAACAGACGTGTAAAATATGAAAGACACGTAAAATATTTAAGACGTGTAATATTTAATTCGCACTGAAAATTCCGTCATATGTGATGCTTCTTTTTATTTACATCATATGTGATGTAAATTTACATCAAATAATCGCGTTCCGTGTCAAATAATGTTTGTGTCATTAGAATTCAGTGCTGTTAAGGATTCAACTTTTTTTATTTTGTAAATTTACATTAATAAATCGCGTTCCACGTCATGTAATGATAAAGGTTTTCAATTTCAGTGTTGTTAAGGATTCAGATTTTTTTTCTGTGTATTCTAAAAAATATGCATCTATACATTCAGAATTAAAACCCACTTTTTATTTCAACTTAATGAAAAAATTTATGATCGAAGCCGTGATGTCCGTGATAAGCTGTCCTTTGTTTCAACTTCGTTCAATTCTCTTTTCAAACGATTTTTTTAACGTCCTTGGCCCTTGACATCCCTTCTCTTTTACGAATTACTCATTGGTGGTGCAGTTTTCTGCAAAATTTTTTACAGGAATAGTCACTTAGAGACTGTAAAAGATCCGGAACAACCGTAGAGAAAACCAAAAAAAAATAAACAATGTTTTTTTTCCAAAGGATTCACGAAATTTTTAATGGACATTTTTAAACGTACACAAAAATCGTTTAAAAAAATCCAGTTATGATTATTAAAGAACAATTCATTTATGATGCCTAAAGATCATAATCTAGAAATTAGTTGTAAAGCAGCCTAACAAAAGAAGCGATTTTACAACTCCAAATGGTAGGCGAAAATACTTGATCTATCTCAATATTCAATGACACATTATTACTTTCGTCATTTTCCTTTTTTATTTAGAATTCTATAAATCTTCTAGAAGCGCTCTTTATAGAATAAGTGAATTTATCGGACATTAGATAGGTTGGTATGAATCATATCCTACTTTTTGGTGCAACGATTATGTTTTCTACTTCAGAAATTTTCCACAGGGAATGGCAAACATCACGCGAGTCGAGGTAATATTTGAAAAAGATTTGTGAGCCGGCGCAAATAAAACCGGCTTCCGTTCTCTTGAAAAAAATTTCTTTAAAATGCATAAAAAATCATTAAAATGTCTTTTTTTAATTGAAATAAAAAAAAGGTAACCGTTATGATTCAAGCTACAAACTGCCGCTTCCATTTGAAAGGGAAAAATTTTATAATTGTTTATTTCATTTTATTTGGTTGATAAATGCTTTTCACATGTGGTCGATTCCAGCCGGTTGCATAAGCTGGGATGCCATGCGTTTTAATTGGAATGGTTTTTTAGTTGGTTACAATCTTTATTTTTAATGCTATAAATCAATTTCCTTACTCAGTAATTTGTTTGGAAGTTTAGAAACTATTTTCTTCATATATATTAACATAGCTACCTAAGAATTTCAACTTCGTTTTTTAGGTTGCCACTACAAGTAAAAGCAAAGCATAGTTCGAATGCTATGAATAAAATCATGATACTTTTTTTTGCAAAATTGACAAAACACTTTCGGTAATTCAAAGATACTAAATTTGTAGAATCAAAGATACTAAATTTGTAGAATTTTAATGCTGAATTTACCCAACTTAGTTGTCTTTGCGGTACTTGATGTGTTAATATTTATTATAATCAGCTAGCTATTCAGATTTTGATAGTTTTATTTCTTGTTTCTTGTAATGTCCAGGAGATTGGAGATGTTTTATCTGGCAAGCACATTAAGTCATTGGGGTTTTTTTTTTGGAGAATTTTGAGCTTGGGCATTTCAATGTTTGCGTTTCTTTGTTCATGATGAAATTGCACAAACTTTGCATCAACGTTTTTAACAGATTTATAACTACATTACTGTGGAAAATATAATTTCATAACTTGCATCGTCTGTATTAAGTGTGGTCATAAATACCTTTTGTTCATTCTGTAAAACTTTCATTACCCTAAGAAAGAAATATCATAATCAAATTCTTACAAGTCATGACAATACATTCTTCAGAAAGATATTTTCAAATGAAAACTTTCATTCACAATCAACTTTAACGTTTCACACTGAGATTCAAAAAGAAAAACCTCACTCAATAAAATCTCAATCTAATTAGATTTCGCAACCTTGCTTAAGACAGAAATAAAATACACCAATTCTTGTCATTAACTTGATTGAACTGAACTTTTAACAGTACGTTCTCTATAAAAATGTTTTGAAAATTTATAACTGGCCTTAAACATTCATCAGGTATAACTGACAGTGTTTTAAAAAGTTGTGCTATGTTCAACTTTTTCTAAAATGGAAAATTTGTTTCATTGTTTTATTGTTCAAGAGTTTGCACAAATATTATTCCATGGCATCGCTGCCCTCAAAAAAGTAGTTTTTCTGCTTGTGACTCTCAGGATAAGAAGGCGTCGAGATTCAAGACAAGAACCGTTTGTGAACCTCAATCTCAAGAGATTTCGCAACCTTGGTTTGGCGTCACATTAGCTTTTTTCTAAGAATATTTATGATTTGAAATCGGAAAGTCACACTCAGTGAGGACTTTCGTCAGCAATCTGGCAAGATGCATTAAAAGTGACATTATGAGACTTTTTCTCAGTGAAAATATTACCCTAAGGCATGGTGATGTTGAATTTTACAAGATCTTTGTTAAAGCAGGAAGCCACTGATGTTATTGCTTAACTAAAAGAAAAATAGGTGTCCATCGTAGAGACCCCTGCTTTAAAGGGTTGAATTTTTCCACTTTCTTCGCCGCAGAACGCAGGACATTCTTGCTTGAAAAATGGCATACATAAAGAATAGTGGTTTAATTTTTTTTAAGTATCTGCAATAAAAATAATGTTAAACAACAAACAAATAAAATATATTTCCTGAACTCACACAAGTTATTTTATCAACATAAAATTATCATTAATAATTTATTTCATTATTGAAATCCTGTGAAAAATCGAAATTCAGATTTTTCTAGGAACGGAATTAAGAAAATGAGTTTAGATCTTATATTTTAACGGTGGTTTTTACCTGTTTTTTTATTTTGTTTTGGGAAATTTTGAATTTAAATTCCGAGTCGGAATTCTGCATTTTAAACCTGAATACAAATTTTGGGTTCCTATCATGACTGAGAATTCCGAATGATGAAACTCTAATATTTTATTTCCGGATCACCATTTTGGAATTTTGAAAGTTTCAATTCGGCATAAGAATTAAGAGTAGAAATTTCAAATCCAAATTTTAAAAATGGTTTGTTATTGTATATATTTTTTAATACTCCGAAATGATGAGTTTCGAACATGTCAAATCCATCTTTTTGCTTGGGAAGAATGACCGTGTTGTTAAATGCCCGCAAAAAAAAGAATCTTATTTTATTTTTTAATGCACAACCAAGATTCGAATCATGATTTTGTTCCAATGGTGAACTAAACAGAAAATTAAGAACTTTAAACTGGATTCAGATTCCACAATCCGGTCACGGGCAACAAATTTAGATTTATGAAAAAAAAGGTACCAGAGCATCGGAAATTTTTCAAACCTAAGCAGATATTTTTCCGCACTTATTCTGCAGGGAAAATCTGGGCTATTTTATCTTAAAACCAAGCCAAAATCCGGGCACACGATTTCAAAGTTTACAACCCAAAATCTGGGCAATATCCGGACAAATTTAGGAATTCTTCAATTAAAATCAAGAAGAAAAAACTCAAAAAGTAGTTTTTTTTTATCGAAACACTTCAGCCAGTTTATTAGGATCAACTTTGCTTAGAAAAAATGTTTTGAACAACCAAATACAAAACAACGCGATTCAAATTTGTTTTGTATTTGTAAATAAGTAATAACTTTCGGGCAAAATCCGGGCAATCAGGCAACCTTAGTGAGTCTAATTTTATTGAAAATTCGGTATTGGAGAATAAGGACTGTACCCAAAATATATGCACCAACTAATTATGTAAATAACTTTAGATAGCGTTTTTCGAGTACAGTCTTTAAGATTCTATCAACAAGTGAGAAATTTTTTGGAAATCCATAGTAGAATTGTGGACCTGGGATAAGATTTCGACGTTTTGGTCTTAGTTCTGAGCCGAGATTGTTACTCTTGATTAACTTGAGTCGTTCATCGAAATTTTATTACGAATTTAAAATTTTTAATTAAGAGAAGAAAATTTTGCTTGACATTTTTGAACCCTCATGGGGAGGGGGGGGTTTAACCCCCAAAACACCCCCCGTTCCTACGGCCATGCCGCCATTATTTAAATCTATTAACGTCATACTATTAAATTATTTTGTTCCTTTTTATAGATTTCGGACTCAGCCAACTGCTTGCTGTCGGTGTCATTTGGTGAGGAATTGTTCGGCAGAAACTGAAGAGGTGTTTTCAAAAAAACAAAAAAAAAATATTCAGAATCCTCATTTAAATAAATAAAAGCATTTAAAAATCACCAGCATTTCATACGGTTCTAAGCATTCATAAAAATAGCGGCCTTCTTCCATATTTCTTGATTTTACACATTTTCCTCTCTATGCGCCTCATTATTTCACACATTTTCCCGTTTTAAACGCTTTTTGCATAATGTGTGAATAGACACGAAAGCCGTGAAAATGGTAAAGTGTCTCAAATATTATTAATAATAATAATAATAATGTGTGAAACGCTCACATTTCGATTCTTAAGCGGTGTTTCACAAAAATGTGCAGCAATACCTTCACACATTTAATGTGTTGGTCTACTTATTTTCAAAATGTGTGAAATTGCACACACTAATGTGTGAATTATTTTGTCAGTGTACCATACTTCCTACCTCAGGTATCCTGGAAATTTTGGGCGCTTTTTTGAAAAAAAAAAATAAAAAAAAAAATTAAATAATTGATGTATCCTGCCCAGCTTTGATTTCTCGAACTCTTTATTGAATCTATGGGCAAGCCTGGATATACCCATGAAAATCTGGAATAAACGATAATCAAAGTTAAGAGCGATACCTATCAGCATTCTCCAGCACGATATTCAGTGAAAGATACACGAATACACCTTAACTGTATACTGAAACTTTTTGGTAATTATGTAGCTTTTCAACATTATGTTTGGATATTTTATAAATAATCCAACATCAGTTGAGAAATTTGGCTAGTCTGTTATTGAACTTTTTTTTAAATGAATATTCGGTCTATAAGGTTGAAAACTTAGCTCAACTATTCAGTGAGCCGGAAATTTGGTTTAACGGTTTTTGTGTGGTATTCGGCGCCGAAAATTCGGTACATCTCTAATATGCAATACCATCACCGACTAAGTCTCCTTCAGTCTCGGTAAATGTGAAATTATTAAGAGTTTCTACCGCTCACCCTTGAGATTGGCATACTGGCGTTGGCGTCTTCAAATGACGAGTTAAAGGACAGCCTGATACGGAAATTGAGTTCCTCCCTCCGTCTTTCCGATCGTTTCCGGTCAGAAGTGTGCCATCTGGGTGATAGGATCTCATTTTTCCAATCTTTAGCATTTCAATCAAATAAAACTGGATGGATCATTTTCTGTATAACATTGAAATAAGGAGTGGGAAATTGAGAGTAAAAATTTGGGTAAAATTCTGTTATGACCCTCAGTTTTGCATTTATCGTTAGTGAAATTTTATACGTCTGAAATTATTTCTTCTTTATTCTGTATTTTTGTATTAAAAAATAATGGAAAATATTAAAAAAAAGAGTCAAATTGGTTCATATTCCAAGCATTTGTTTTCGGCACAATTTAGTTTGACGTTACCCCACAACGTCACATCACGTCACACTAGGCAGAAAAGGGCCACGATCCGACTGGCAGCCCACCGGAGCCTTATCATTATTAATTCATTTTCGATGGCTTTTCCTTTTTCTTGCGTCGACAACGACGACAGACAGCGGTGGCGTAACGTCGAAATGTTTGCTACACGAAACGTGTTGGAGACTTTGATCACGTTTCCCGGGCCCAATTGAAGTGGATTTGTTCGGAGATTTTTGCAATATTCATGATTACAGCCTTCAGGACCGCGAAGAGAAAGTGGGGGCTGTAGGATGCTAATCCCCCTGACCTGAGCCAAGCCAAGTCAAACTTTAACCGAAACGCCTACGAACTTCGGAGGATTCAGAGAAGTGTTTTATTTGTCAGAAGACTAAACACGCTGAGGAAGTACTCTTGGCATCAGTATTTACATCATCCGGAATGTTGATTAATCTTATGGAAGATTAAACTGAATTTTTGGCAGAGTGAAGTTTTGCTTTCAAAGTTATTGATCTAAAGTCGTAGAAACATAAAAAAGTGTCTAAACTTCAGCTTATGATTAAGCCTGAAGACAGAAAAAGAAGTGTGTATACATAATTGAATAACATATCGGGCCAATTGACACTTGGAAGGTCAATTTGTTGACCAGGGGTTTTGTACGTCCGTCCGACTGGCCGGTCCTCCCGGGAAAGGGAAATCGATTTGGATGCAACAAATTGAATTTCCCGCTGCTTTACCGTCCACCCTTATATCCGTTGATGGTGGATCGATGATGTGGACACACCTTTTCGCCACGCAGCAATTTCCGCGCTACTCTTTCGATCGTAATTTATACACAGTGTTGACCGGGGCAATCGATAGTGTTTACCAGCAACATTTGTCCCGCATTGCTGAAAGTGGGAGAGTCCTTCGTGTGTTTAGTTAGGCGCACTCTTTGGAAAACCACGCATCAATGTACTTCAACGTGATTATTTGTAATTGGGTCAATTATAGAATCTCGAATTATTTATGAGGCCTGAAAAAGTTTTTTTTATAACTTTTCTTTGATAGAATAAATAGTATTACAAAAAACTAAGAAATAAGATAGGAGAATCTGCGTAACGATGAGTTTTTGATCTTGATTTCAACTTGTAAGCAAAAAATAATCATCCTAACAAATGACAACTAGGGACTTCAAATCAACCCACAGTTTGCAAAAAATGATCAGTAATCGGAAGAAGACCACGACAAAAGAAATGTTGAACTGGCTCAAAATAAAAGCAGGGGAAAACTGAACAAAACGCTATTCACAGCACTATCAATAATTTATGAACCAAATTGAACGTGTACAACGATACAGGGATCTTACTAAAAAAAGGACAAAAACTAAATACTGATGTTAATTTAAAAAAAAAACTAAAACTGCTTGAAAACACATCGGTACGTAGAACGTCAAAATTAGTGACCAGAACGCACCATACCGAAAGAGTGGTTAAATATGGAAATATGATTAAACGGAATATAACAATTGAAACATCAAATGTATAACAATATATTCATCATATTTTTTGCATGCATTTAAAATTGAGTGTAACGGTCGTGCTGGTCGAATATTTTGACGCCCCACTTACAGTGATGAATGTTGGCCCATTTTTTGAAGCTGTACAACTCTTTTATCTTTACTCTGGTTTTTCATATTTCTCCCGAACCAAAGGTCTCAAAATTTCATACAAACTTCAGGATTGTTGAGCTACCTCTTCCTGTGGTCCGATCTTGCCCAAATTTGGCATGAGACACTGCACTAGGCCTTAGATTAATTTTAGCAAGCAGGGCTTAACATTTCAAAGCTTTTGAATTTCCCATACAAATTTGGGGCACTCTAGGGCCCATGAAAGTTTTCCTGATTCTGAATCTTTATTTTTAGTTGTCATGGAGTTTTGGGGATATTTGCTTTTGCTGGTTGTGTAAACTGAAAATTTGATTCAAACTCTGTTTATTTCTAAACTTTCCGAAAGTTGTTAATGATGCATACTTTTTTTCAATTCCAAGACCCCTCTTCCCAGAAAAAAAATTCCAACCTATAATTGTTACATGCAGTGCTGCAATTTTCTGAAAGCACAAAATGAGGATGACTTTGAATTTCTATCAGTGTAGAAAGCTCAAGCTGACATGAATGGAGCCGACACGTCAACAAATTCAAAAGCTTCTGATCGGCTCAGTCATTCTCATGCTTTCGTCAAGCTTTGTCGATATAGCTGTCAGTCAGTTGAAAGCTCATTCGTGAACCAGAACAAACTTGTTTCGCTCGGCTGCTACGATAGCGATTTTCGCTCATTGTATTCGATCAGTGAATGCAGCTTCAGCATTCAATCAGTGTCAGCAAAAGTTGCTGATAATTTCGGTAGACATTTGTTTTTGCCATTTTTGCAATTGGAATTTGAAATGAAAACACGATTTGTAAACCGCTATGACTAAACAATTTTTCAGACGAGGGACGGGTGGCTTCGTAGGTAAGAAATTTCTTACTGATGTAGAATTTACTAAAACTTTCTCAAGGGTAGTATTTTAGCGACAATGACTTGAATGACAAAATATATTGTCTATTTTTATGACGAATCATCTGCACATAGTGTTTGTTGCTAACCTTCTTTAAGTTTTTCTCAGATCATCCTTGTGATAAATAAAATGACCACCTCATGAATTAATCAATTTTATTGCATTCGGATTATTTTACTAGCAAATACATAAGTACTCCATAATATTAACCTGCAATCGTAATTGGTTTTGAGAAGTTTCAGGATAAAAATTTAAAAACAAAATGTTGAGAAGTTCAACAAAATTCAATATAAAAAACTGACATCGCATGCAAGTGACCGACTACTCAAATAAATACACAATTTTGAAAGGTTTTTTCATAATTAATTTCATCGTTGATTGTCGTGAACATAGTTTCTTCCGCAAGCCTAGCGAGTCGATTCGCCCAAGCTTTGTCACCATTCGACTAAACTTAATGATATTGAAATGAACCTTTATCACTATCAGTATTGTTTGCCGGAAACTGAAAATGAAGATTTGCTAATCTCATGAACCTGCAAAGAGCCTGAATGTATACTAACAATCGAAGTCTCCGATTGGCGAATGAGTGTGCAGAATGCTTTCGGGATTGAGCTTTCTGTTCATTCTCGTAAGAATCCAGTTGAAATTGAACTGACCGATACACTGCAATAAATTCAATTGAATATTGAATGCTGACACTGAAAATTTGCAGCACTGGTTACATGAGGATAGCTGTGAGAAAGAAGAAGAAGAATTGTTGTAAGCAGTCTTCCGAAAATCAATCAAAACAAACACTCAGGATGCGTTTCCTGTTGGAAACATTCAGATTGTATAATGGGATAGCGCCTCTCGCAACTGCTTCGCCTGGCTGGTATGCAATCTCGATCAGCGCTCCTATCAGCTATGCAAACCGAGTCGCATCATTCAGAATCATCGGTTTAGCAAACATCGCATATCGGAGATGAGTGAGATACAAACTGATCCATTCTGAATGTAGCTCACTCAGTATCTGCCTGAATTATATGAAATTCAAAATTATTTTTTGCAGGACGAGAAAAATCAAACAGTTGTGCGGGACACCATAAATTCTCAGTAGTTTTAACGTGACGGACGACGAGAACTTGTAAAATTTGAAAAACATGGCGAAAGTGAACATCTTTCCCTCACAAACACAACTTCAATTTGATTTTGATCATACTGATGTTAAAAAACGTTATAACAACAAATAAATTTATTAATTTGCTATATATCAAATCAAACAAAATACGCTAATGATCGGCTTCATGTATCACTCACTCACTGTCTGATCCATTCACTCCTGATCGAAGACCAACAAGATTCGCCATATGCAATGCGCATTGGTGAGATTCCAATTTGATGATGGTGCTGCACTGTTTTGACAGCAAGCATCGTACGAGGTGATCTGTGCACGCTAGAAATCATTAAACCATTTACGATTCAAAAATAACCATTTTTACCTTTTCCCGGGAAATGTCATTTTATGAGTTCTCCTTGAGAAGTCATAAAATGACTTCTAGGGGAGAAGTTCGAATATGGTTATTTTTCAATCGTATATTGTAGCATTCTAGAAGTAAGAATATGGTTATTTTTTAACCGAAATATAAAGAGCAATATGGCGGGATTGAACGTTATCATAGACTTATCGACAAAATTAAGCAAAAACACGGTTTAAAAATATGAATGTTGTTTATTTTATTCCTTGTATTTCTGTGCGTATATACTATTTGCCATAGAAATGATGGCAAAAGATGATATTTGAAAAAATATATGGACGGGAGCAGGAAATGATAAGGACTGGTGCCTAGCGCTAGGCGAACACCAACAGCAGCCGAAACACCCGGTAACATTTGAAGCAGCAAAATTGATTCCCCCACGATTACCACCGGATTCAAATGAGAAAACTAATCTAATGTCGGTTCCGAACAACGCCGGAAGTGGTGATTCCATATGCCTCGGTGACATTTTGTAGATCCGTATAGCGTCAGCAAAATTCCAAAATATCAGTATCACATCACCATTGCTGTTCGTTCACGGAGGTATGAATGATTTCTTTATGACCGGTGGATGATGTATTTCATGCGGTCCAGCCAGTTCCAGCTCCTCCCGGATGATAAAAAACTGGTCGTTAGAATATCTCGCATTTCGATTGATAGAAAACCTAAAACAAGAATGCTTTATTCAGTAACCAACCTTATTTATCCTTTGAAATCTATATTAAAAATTATTCGAGGGAAAATAAAAACTTACCGGGGAATTGTACAAAGTCCGCTTCCAGATAGTGCGAGGACTATAATATGCTGTTTCAGCTTACGTTTGTTGTTGCTGATTACGATGAACCGGTAGCCAGCGGATCAATTTAAAGTGGAGCCTTCTAATCCGTGTCCTGAAATATTTTTTTAGGTTGGAATTTTTATCCGAAGATAATTTATATTAAATTGTTTACCTTTTATCATTGTCAATAGATTTAATGTTCCAGAATAACAAAGGAAAGATTTAAATGAGAACTCGATTCAGTTACGCGGTATTATTATTTTAAAAAAAACGCGTTCGTCTGCACATCGATTATTTTCAAAATGGCTACGATGAAAAAAATAACATTTTATGGTTAATGCCCTAGAACTACAAAAATGGTTAAAATTTATGAAGGAAAAATTCTTATAAAATAACCATATTGGCAGTTTTCGGGCCAAAGCCATAAAATGGTTATTTTTGAACCAAAAATGGTTAAACAAAAACGAGCGTGTATTTTAGCGATGAATTGAACGATCGATGATCGGGTAGGTCCAGTAGCAATCAATAACGAAACCCGACCGTTGTACGTTCAGGTGCGAAGTGCAATCAGAAACATTCATTGAAAATGAGTAATATTCGGAACACTGGTTGTAAGATTTTTTTTTGCATATTCAGTCTCTTAGGATTGAAACACCAAAACTCTCATCAACATAGGATATGTTGAAATTATCGTTGATTCTCAATCGATTGGAATGCTCTACCTTTGAAACGTAGATCGCACTAGATCACCCAAATAAGATTGCTCCTAGATGCCACACTTTTGACAGGAAACGACCAGGAAGACAAGCGGAGTAACGCAATTTCCGCATTAAGTCGTCATTTGGTTTTAACTATCGAACTCAGCAGATACCACGATCACACATTAATTAAAAAAATTAACGGTATTGTTTTCGGGTGACTTTAACCGAAAGTTTTGAAAATTATTCCGTGTGGAAACCATAAGTTGAATTATAAATTTGAAGAATCGAGTAAATTTCAACAAAATTTTAACAAAATTTGTTACATCTATTTTTATTAAACAATTCCAATACATTTTGATAGAAGGACATCCAAGGATAACACAGACTGACCTTGTATTGGGCAAGATGGATAGTAAATTACTTTCGCCTTCCTTTCGGTTCCACCCACCAGCGACTTGTTACCGCAATACTACTCATGAGATTATTTATTACATCCGAGTGGATGTCCATTAGGGTGGCCTAAAATTGTACTACGTCTGGGATTTTGGGGTCTCAAGCTTCAAATGATAGCTTAATGTGTAAGAAACAATATTTTATATGGCGGTGACTCAGAAAAATGATGTTTAGAGGTCGCACTGGCTCGATTTTTCGAAAAAGGCAATTTTTTCGACATTCTGTCCTAATAAAATTTTCAGATCTTGAAAAAGTATCAAACATGTGTCTCTAATATTTTTTAAATTTTCTTTATAATGTAAATTTTAAACTAAAAATTTATTGGGACTGTTTTGGACTATTAATTTGTACGTATGATTTTTTTAAATTACGCAATACTATGAATTCTGGTAAAAAAAATAATTAAAATTAACAAAAAAGTGTATTTTGGATTAAGATTTTTAATCAACATTGAATTCAAAAGATGCGCGACGTTATGATGTGCAACTTTGCAGAAGAAAGTGTATAGCTATAACTTGTAGTTTCAAAGTAATCCAAGTTCCACTGTGTAAAAAAGTCACAATTTTCAAATTTTTGCTAAGAATTGCTTTATTTTATGCTGTGAATGAGTTTCGAGTAATCTAAGAACTGAATAAACTCCTAATATCAGATTTTTTCATTCTTTTATCGATCCTTAAATCACCAGAAAGAACCATTCCAAGTTTCTAGACTTTTTATTGATTGAAGTTCGTGTTACCCATACTTGGGTGACGGTTTGAGGAAAGTGTTATGGCTACAACCACTAAATAAATTTAAAATTTAAATATAGAAACTAGTCATGCTTGTTTAAGCTGATTCAAGGATAGATAAAAGGATGAAAAAGTTTGATATCAGAAGTTTGGATTGCTCGAAACTCATCCACAGCATAATATAAAGAATTCTTAGCAAAAATTTGAAAATTATGACTTTTTTACACTGTGAAACTTGAATTACTTTGAAACTTCAAGTCATAGCTATACACTTTCTTCTGCAAAGTTGCACGTCATAACGTCAAGCATCTTTTGAATTCAATGTTGATTAAAAATCTTAATCCAAAGTACACATTTTTGTTAATTTTAATTATTTTTTTTACCAGAATTCATAGTATTGCGTAATTTAAAAAAATCATACGTACAAACTGAGAGTCCAAAACAGCCCCAAATAATTTTTAGTTTAAAACTTACATTATAAAGAAAATTTAAAAAATATTAGAGACACATGTTTGATACTTTTTCAAGATCTGAAAATGTTATTAGGACAAAATGTCGAAAAAATGGAATTTTTCCATAAATCGAACCAGTGCGACCTCTAAACATCATTTTTCTGAACCGCTACCTTACAAAAGTTTGTTTCTTATACCCTTAGCTATCATTTGAAGCTTGAGCCCTCAAAATCCCAAACGTAGTACAATTTTAGGCCACCCTAATGTCCATGCATACGCATAAAATTGACGCACTCAATATTTTCACAGTCAAAGCTTAATCTTCACTCAACTGACAGCATCATTCCTGTCAAAGTCAAAGCTTTAAAATAGTTTTCATCTTTGTATCTTTCAAAGAAAAGGAGCTTTTAACCGTATTCATTTCCTGTCAAAATCCTTTCAAATTCATTTGAAAGCTGCTCCAATCATATTCAATGGATAATGACTGATGTTTTTGCAGATTCCGGCAACGATATACAATCCGTGTGGGGCACATCTCTCAGATTTTAGCTTTTTTTAGTCAGATTTAAGTTTTTTTTCCTTAGATTTAAGCTTTCATCTCCTATGCTCTCAAGGCAAAAAAAAGCTTAAATCTGAGGAAAAAAAGCTTTAAAACAAGATTAACCAGCACTTATTTAAAAGATGTTGGTCACACGATACATAGACAAATCCTGTATCTTTGCCGGGACCTGTGTTCCTATCTAGGAACCAGATCCCTGCAACGATACACGATTTGTCTATCTACGTGTGACCAACATCTTTTAACTAAGTCTTGGTGAATCTCGTTTTAAAGCTTTTTTTCCTCAGGTTTAAGCTTTTTTTGCCTTGAGAGCATAGGAGATGAAAGCCCAAATCTGAGAAAAAAGGTTAAATCTGAGGAAAAAAACTTAAATATGAGAGATGGGCTCCACACGGATTGTAGAGCGTTGCCGGGATCTGGCTATGCGACGGCGATGACGGCCGTGTTTTTCTCAGCAGCAAAATTCAAAACAGAGAATGAATTTCAAAAAACTTCGTTCTAACGAGTAGTGGATCGAATTGTGCACCTAAATTTGCAGGATTGGATTGAAATGGAGTTAGGCCGAAATAGCTTTCCGGAGAAGCTATCTTAAAGATTATATCAGATTAGGCAGCAGTAAATCGCTTACAATTGTCCTCAATATGTATCCCAGGCTCTCTTGGCACAATAATGGTCGTTTTATGGTGAGATCTGCCCATTTGATTTAGGTTTATTTCGAAGGAGTGTAGAATATTTTTGTAAGATTCAACAATATCGCCTAATAATCAAGCCCTATAAAATAATCATATGAAGCGTTTGGCAGGGAGCTCCACGCTTCATTCCTCCCTAGTTTCTGAACCATTTAAGGTTTTCATTTCATGGTTGGTCTGGCCGCAATTGTACCTACCTACAAGAAAAATGAAGACCCAATTTATTTCAATTTCCAGGATGCATACAAGTTTTGGCCATCTTGATGTTAGTGAAAGAAGAATAATTTCTCCGGAAATGGTTGCATTTCTATTCAGTGTCTAGTGAAAGAGAGTTAAATTTTGTTATAAATTGTTCTTCACAAGCTGTACGGAGTCATAATCGCACTGTAAACAAGAGTGAGATTGTCTACCCATAAAGAAAAATCTCTTCTCCGTAAAGTTCTATTGCACAATGGGTAAACGAGAAATCTGAGAGCGAACACAGTTTTGTTTGTACTTTCCGAGAAAGACGCGCTGCTACGAACGCAATCATTGTTTGAAGAAAAAAAAAATCCTAAACAGCAGTGGACAGAGTTGAATCAAGTACAGCATTAACACGTGCGTCGCCACGCTCATTTTGGTAGTTTTACTAGCCGAGCCCAGAGAAATTCTCGGAGCGAGAAAGAAAAGAGAGAGTTTTCAAGAATTGCAACGGGTGGCTAAACTGAGCGTCTAAAGCGGGCCACAGACTACACAACATTTGTACAAATGCGATGAAATTTTGTCGCTGTAAACACGATTTGCATAGTGTATGGCACTGCTTGAATGAGCGCCCAAACGGTTCGAGTAAAATCGGTCGGGATCGAAATATTTTGTACAAAACATCCTCCCAGCCGGGGTGGAGATGGTTTTTTTTTGTTGCTGTTGCTGTTTTCACTAGCAATCGTTTGTGTTCGCGTGAAAATCGTTTGTATAGTGTGTGGGCGAGCATAGATCAAACAATCGTCGTGGAATCATCGAATTTGTACAGGCCATTTGGCCATAGACTGCCCGCTTAATATATATTACAAGCAGTGTTCCGGAAATCACTCATTTTCAATTGGTGTTCCTTTTTTTCCTAGGATTATTACTCTTTTGAGTAATTCATCCTTTTCCTCCGTTTCAACTGTATGGTGTTTTTTTTCTGCAATTTTTTTTTGTATATTTTTTGAATTTTTTTGTTTGTTTTTTAAAATGTAATTCAAATGAGTTCTGTGAGTTTGGTTTCCTTGAGGAACTTTAACATTTTCTCCTCTTCCAAGGGGCAAGTGGTAAGAGCCTGACGAAGACTGTCTGCAATCTCACAATTAGCTCGAGTTAGATGGTGTTGTGGACAGAATGAATTATGTGGGTAAGCCTGGTATGGCCAATACGCAGGCCTGCTAGTATTCGTCTTTCTTGGAATTTTTGACGATCCTTTCGGGATTCTGTGGTGTTTTTAATTTCTTTCAAGTTATTGTTCGGTAAATTATTCCACTTATGGAACCAAACCATCGTGATGTGTTGTTTTCGCCATTTTGTGACATCGGGGGATGGTACTGCTTGGTTTGGGGGACTGAGCTATCCACCAGCCGCAGCAAGGCGATCAGCCCTTTCGTTGCCAGGGATTCTTGAGTGCCCAGGGATCCAGCACAAAGTGGTGTTTTTTTCTGAGGGATGCTGAAGAAACTTCAGAAACCCAAGGGTGCTTGGCATTTCCGCCAGCGATCGCTTTTGGGACGCTGGCGGAATCAGAGTAAATGAACGAAGCTGTCGAGGGGCAGTGGTCATGAGTTGCTATCAAGAGGACGAAAGCCTGTGAGCTAAAGACTGAACAAATAGTGGGAAGGGGAAGTGATATGTTGTGGTGATTACTGGATATACCGCAGCCAACCTGTCCGTCGAGAGTTCTAGAACCGTCGATATAGAACTTGGGAATATTTATGTATTTCTTATTGACGAGGTGATGGAATAGTGATAGGACCTTGGATGGATTATCGCCAGCTCTTATTTTGGAAAGCAAGGAAAGATCAATGTTGGGAATTTCGTGTAAAATCTCTGGACACGATTGGCATTTGTCTTCAGTATCCAGTGAAAGAGAGTGCAATTTATGTTCCTTATGTTCCTCCCAAGCTGTGCGGAGAGTGATAAATCCGGGGTACTGAGATAAAGAGAAATGATACGTCTTCAATGATCACACAAATTGTGCAGCCACTGATTGAAATTGTACGGTAAAATGAGTAAATTTGACTTAAAATGAGAATAAGTAGTGCTCAGAGACAGAAAGAGAGAATGTGCGAGTTGTTGCAAATTGTGAAGCAGTTGTGGAATATTTATCATTACCATTCAAAATGCCAAAAATTCTCTCCCTATTGCAATCCCCTGGATAAATCGCATTGTTAACAAGAGTGAGATTGTCTACACACAAGAGTGAGCGCGAATCCAAGTGCGAAGCGGATTTCCAATTCGCGCGAAAAACTGCTTCTCATTGAAACACGTTAAAAAAACATTGACCGGCCACAAAGCAAGCGAATTTTTGCGCAAAACCGGCTCGATCGCGCGAATTCATCCAGTTTATACATTTAAAATATTCTCTCAGATATTTTTCATGTAAAATAATAATTTATTAAGAAAATATGTTCCAAAAGTTTATTTATTTAATTTTCATCGCCGTTTCTGTGTGAGTTATGAAAAAAGCGCGGTGGTTTAGCGCGAATTTTTGCAAATAACGTGGTGTCAGTCCTTTTCAATTGAAACAAGTTCTCACTGGTAATAAACGACCGCACCCCACAATATGTGTATAGGGTGAAGCAACTGAACGGAAAGAAGTTGAAATTCGTTGTCCGATGCCATGTTGAAATCCAATATGGCCCTTCCGCTAAACTTTAAAAGGCTGGAAGTGACTGAAAAGCTTATGATACCCCCAGAATATGGGTATTAGGTGAAAGGGCTTAAAATGTAGAAGTCGAATTTGGCTGTCCGACGCCATCTTGAAATCAGAGATGGCGGTTTCCGTTAAACTTCAAAATGTAAATATCTAAAAATCGCATGAACCATCCACAATATAGGTAATGTGTGAAAGGGCTCAAAAAGTAGATGAAAAATGACAGACAAAAATTTAACAAAAAATGTGGAAAAATCTAAAATTGAAAGAAATGAACAAAATTATGACCAGTGTTATAAAATATTACAAATTAATGAAAAACATTTAACAAAACTGTGGCAAAAATATGAAAAATTATTATAAAAATTTGACAAATTACAAAAATATGAAAGAAACAATAACAAAAGAAAAAGTGGCAAAGCTTTGAATAAGCTCAAGCTCATAGCTTTGTTACATTTTTATCATATTTTTTGTCAAAGCTTTGTTATGTTTTATCACATTTGTTATATTTTTGTCATAATATTGTCAGATCTATGTTCTTTTATTGCAAAATTTTGTTGTATTTGAAATTTTTGATGAGTTATAACATTCTTCAGTTTTTTATTTTATTTGTATTATTTCTATAATGTTGTCAAATATTCGACAAACATTTTTTTTTTTGAGTTTTGTCATTATTGTAATTTGTTTTTTAGAATCTGATCAATTTTTATTACGTTTTGTCAGATTTATTTTATTTTATTGTCAAACCATTGTCATCTTTGATATTTTTATTAAATTTTTTTATATTTGGGTCATAGATTTGTCATTTTAATGTCAAATTTATCAAAGTTTTGCTATATTTTCCTCATATTTTTGTGATATTTGTATCACCTTTGCCATATTTTTCTCATAGATTTGTCAGAGTTTCGTCATTCTTGTTGTCATAATCAAGGCTGTGTGAACGGGGGGGATGGAGATTTTTTTCAAGTAAAATTTTCACCTTAGTAACGGAAAATTTCTTGATTTTAAAAGTTGTTTTAAAATAAGTGTTTACAAGCTATTCAGAAATTTGGATCTCCTCCGGCGGAATTTAGTCTTAAATTACTCTAGGCTTGAGACATTTCAGTTTTTCGACACTATGTGACGTTCACAAATTGAAACTTCTTTCTGATTGTAAATTTTTATTTGACTCAAGTCAAGAGTCACTCAACCTTTTGTATTGAAACTCTAAATTTAACATACAAAATAAGAAGAACTTAAGAAGTGCAACTCAACAAGTTCAGAGTTTGAAACCAACCATTTTAACTTCAAAATAAATTTATCGAATACTAATTTTATACATCAACAAGTCGGTAGCAATGTAATAGGCGTTTATTTCTCACGATGGTCAACAGAATTAACAAAAAAAAAACTTAAACTTATGTCATCCTATTTATTACTAAAAATTTTGATTTAAAAAAATCGTATGTGTCATTACAAATGTTACGCTGAAATGAGATATTTTGCAAGAAATCAATTTTGTTTCAATTTTATTGTTTGTTTCTCGTTCTTTAAAATGCTCAACTTCACATTAAAAATTGTCTTGATAAATTACATAAGGCCGAAGAAATTTCATTCTTCCGACGTGCAATGAATTTGAAAGGCATTTTGGCTAATTTGGGTGTCCTGAATATAAATATACAATTTTTCTATCAGGTTTTGTCATTGAAATAACTAATAAAATAGGTATTTCAGAAATTTCCCCACTTTTTTACAAGACTTGAAATCCCAATCCTAACGTTTTAAAACAAAAGTTTTAAATCAGTTATCAACTTTCCTCTACCGTTTCAAATAAAGAATTAACGAAAAAACTTTCCTCTAAACTTCAAGTTATTTTGAATTCTGCGAAAAAGGTTATAAAGTTTTCCATTTGTTTACTTTACTTCATTCAACGACTTCTTCTTTTAATCTTTTTATTTCATTTCAAGTTTCAAAGAAATGAACCAAATTTTATAGTATATCCTTATAAATTTAATTTTTAATTTTTAGACATTATTTTTAATAAGTTTGTCTTTATTTTCAATTCTCAATTTTTGTGTTATGAGAACATAAGCCTTTTAATCAAAATTTTTAATAAGAAAAAAAATAGCTACTAACTTGTGTTCTTTCCTGAACTCAATGCTTCAATTGAAAGTGACAAAATCTTCAAAGCTTGTAATCAGAAACTTTAAAACCTTCGATTGAAAATTTATGAACGTATCGTTTATTTTTGTAATATAAACCTTGTTTTTTTTTTTAAATGATCATGATTTTTAAATAAATCTTTGAAAGTTCGAAAAATGATTGGAAAGTAGCAACTTTAAAGCTAAGTTTGAATGGACAATGCTAACTAAATTTATATTCGCTATGTGCTTCAAATATTTACAACAAAACATGGAGATTTTTTTTTTCTTATTGATCATTCACGAAATTATCCATTTTACAAAATTTTTTTTGTCAGTTTAATTGAACATGATTTATTAAGTTAATATTCAGAACTTCAAAAATGACCTTTTTTGGTCTGTTATTTTGATAACTGGAACTCTTGGAATAATATTAAATACCTTTAAAAATTAAATTCAATAATCCACTTTTGAATAAATCCTTTTAAGTTCAAAATCGATTTTTTTAAATTCACATTTCAAAACGTGATTAATTTTTTTTCAAATTCAAAATATTTTTCTGCAGTATTTTGAAAAGAAATGCTTCAATTGAAAATGAAGAAAAGAAATGTAAATATAGATGAATACAATTTTTAATCATTATTCATCTTTTTTTTTTTTTTTTGGGAATATATATTTCAAATCTGACAACTAGACTAAAAGTTTCTCTAAAATAAGACATCAGTTCAGAAATGAGGAGTTTTTCCACGAACGTTCTCAACAAAACTACATTCACCAGTTGGAGATTTATCATCTTGGGGAATGCCTTGATTCTCCAATGGCTGGCCGTAGGTAAAAGAAAACCTAATGTACATTATAAAATTCTCTTACTAGAACATTTCCTCAAGTGTCCCGAAGGCCATCCATAACAATATTTCAGACCCTATTCCAAATGGCCTCACCTCCCCGACGCTTGTCCTATCATTCCAACAATCCCGGAATTGCGAAATGTGTTTTACAACTGGCCAAAACATATTTATTACAATTGTAGACCCACTCGGCGAGATGGTTTGCGAAAACAGCGCCATTCCGGGGAGAAATTTATGTCTCCCGATCCGGCCCATCTGTATCAATTGGAGGCTGGAGAACGGTTGATATGATCTTTAATGGCCTAAGGTAATTCCCGTGTAGGTACAGAGATATGCGGGAATAAAAATAACGGAATTCTAGAATAACATCCCTCCGGAGAAATTTGTGTATCTTCTTTGTGGTTACAACGCAGTGGTTTTTTGTGTGTTGATGTTGGTTTAAGGAAAAAAAAATCAACACAAAATATTGAGCGGTCTTGCAAGCTAAGTAACGCTAGAATCAATAATTTATGAAGTCCCACGTACCGGCATTGGGAATAAGGTTTTTCAATTTTCCAAATGCTTTCGAATGCAGGATTGGAAAAGATGGAGAGCGAGGCTCTTGTTTTCCGCTTAACCGGCTCATGAATGATCCTGGTTCAATCTTTGAACTTCCTTGTTCTGGAGGGCATTAAAAAAAACAGTCTTCAAGCTTCGTTTAAAATTTGAACTCAACTTGCCCAGCTTGAATAATCTGATAAAATCCAGATTTAATCAGGTGAGTTATGCTTAGTTTTTCGTCTCAAATCATCTGTCCTGGCACATGAATTTAATTTTAATTACAATTTTAATTTAGTAGGTATGAATTAAAACTCCCGTCAAGAATTTTTTTTTGATCCATCGGATCAAAAAGATTCCCGGAGCCCATTCACAAAAAGTTAATTTCGGGCAGCTTTTCGCCTATGTTTGCTAACATCCCGCAACAATAACAAACCGGATGGTTCAGATTATCACCCCTCATTCAAAGGTCTGTGTGGGGGCCATGTGATAAATTATGTAAATTTTCAATAAATTGATTATCCCCGGATCAGGTCTCCAGGGAACGGATCTTTCGTTCGTCCGACTGAAAAGTGGACAGATTGGCCCTGAACGAAACTTTCCCTGGGGACTGTTTGCTTTTGCCTTATTCATTGGGATAAATTTACTTCCACACTCAGAGGGAGCGATCCTGTTGCGTCGAAGCTTCTGTTAAATAAACCAAATACCTACCGGGCAAAATGAGTAAACTTTTCGGTCGCCCACCTTTAGCTCTGGACTCGGGGATTCAAATTGATTCTAATCCTCTCGGATAAGTTTCGCCTCAGGTAAGGTGCTGAAAAATTCCAAATTCAATTTACTCCCGCAAGCTCCGAAACGTTTTTGTGACAGATAACAGAATCAAAAAAATCTTTCTGAGGTGTCGACTTTCTTCATCTTACAAGCAGTCAGTGTAAGCTGATATTCTCGTATGATACATGACAACGTAAGGAAAAATCCACAAGAAGATGCTCGTTTTGTCTTGTAATCATGAGCTTGGTTCTTGTTTATTTTCTTGGTAGCAACACATTTCCGAACGACAAGAAGGTAGCTTTAATATTTGATCACTTGATGCAATATTGATAACACTATCATTTGCACATTACAATGTGCGAAACTGATAGTGTGCTCGTTAACCCTTTTTGAGATATTTTTCAACAATGTTGCATAAATTGCTTGTCATGAAGTAGGGATATTGAACTACTGCTTACAATCCACTTAAACAGGAGTCCTGTTGGATTGATAGATTTATAGACTGATAGAATTATTGTAAACTTATACATTGTGCTAATGTTTTAAGAGGCTCTCTTGGAAAAAAGCGAATGTGATAAGCAAAAGTGACTCTCACTGCATTAGGTCATGCGTTAAAGAAGGTAGAATGTTAACATTTCAAATAACTATTAAGTAATATCACTTGATCAGGACCACTTCACCAGCATTTCAAGTCAAAATTCGCTGGCTCCTGCAAATTAAACGAAGATTTTTCCCTTTCCATGGCGACCGTCAAAAATTTTTCGAATGGGATTCATTTTTTCTTATTACTTTTTCTAGTGTTTTTCAATGTTTACAAATCGACTGTTGAATAAACCGAAGAAAGTTTCTCAAAATGACAAACACAGAACACATCATTCAACTTTCACAATCGCTAAACAAAAACAACAGAAGCAAAAAAGCTACCGGGAGTTCTGCTTTTATTCCAGCAAATGCAAATGTGAGAGTGTACTGAAGTTCCTCATAACACAAAAGCGGCCACTAAAGTGGTACTCGTGTGCCGAGCTGGCTTCGGCTGGCAATGAACCGGATGCACCTTCCTGTGTGTTGGGCTACTTCCGCCACCTCCAAGCGGTTGTTGAGAGATTTTCCGTGTTTCCTCTTTTGGGGTTTCTCTTCTTCCATTCCCGGTATTTGTAGCCCTGTCTCTTCAGTCTGTGCTTCTGCACACCGGAAGCTGTAATGCCCGGTTTAACTTGTTCTTTACAGGTGAGGATTGGAAAAAAGTAGACATCAGGATGGGGTTGGCTTTTTTCAGTCATCATTTTGATATTTTTATTGAATACAGATTTTACTTAGCCGAGTTTTCATATAATAGTTGTAGTTTAAATAATTTGAAATGTATCATTTTGAGATGAAACATTCTTCCAATCTTTATGGATGTTGAATCTCCTCTGGCAAATAACATCCAGCATTGTAACTTCGATACAGGAAAATGTAACTCGCTTTCGGGGTCATTAAACCACGCAGCAGGAGAAATGTCACCGGGAATAACATGGCTCTGAATATCCTGTCTGTTTTCCCACCATTCTTCCACTTTCTTCCCCAGCTCATACTTTTTCATCTGAATTTTCCAGCCATATGGCATGGATGCTTACAGAGCACATGACCCGCATCTTTCAGTTACCACCATTGCATCGCTGCATGGAATGGTTACAAAAAGATGGCAAAAGGATTCGCCAAATCCGGGATCCCAGCCGGTGACAGTTGCATATTCTGAATGGTTGCATATTTACAGGCGCCCTCGCCTCCAGCAGGAGAATGAATGGCGGCATTCTGTTTTACAATGATACGGAAAACATAGGTATGGGTATAGGTATGCGGAACACACATAATCATAATTTCCAGCCAGAAAACACACAATCAAAATTACTTCACAGGTAATTTCGATAATATACTGAGTATTCAGTTACTGTTTTGTTATGAATTATAAGCATGTTTCCTCGATGAGATTCCATTAATTTAACACTAATCGTAAATGTTTCGAGGATGTTGTAACAAATCACTCTGTTACAATTCGGTTTGTTATCACGGGAGAACAGCTCATGGCTGAAATCCCTATGAGTGGAGTCTTTATACATCGATAGAACCATAATAATGTGAAACGCGCCACTTAGCGGTAAGAAGTTAAAAACCTCTTTCGGACATTTCACGCTTTCGCGACGCGTTTTGGCAAGAAATCTACAGAGGTTTTCCAAACAAGCTGAAACAATTGGAAAGGATCGTTGTGGGAAGCGAAAACGCTAAACTCGATCTATTGGTTAGAGATTACTCGGTGAAATGGTCGTGTTTTGTCCCGGATGAGGTTTGAGCGCGTTTAAGTTCCAATGAGTGAGTGATGGGTTATTTCTATCGTGTAATTCTTCAGAAAAACTACCACTATACCAAAAAAGATTATGTGTTTGAAAAAGTTCTACCGGCATAAGGACTCGAGCTCCCAAGCCAAATGATTTATGACCACTAGGGAAGATGGGGGCATAATGACCACCTTAAGGAAAACGCTTATTTAACCATAGTGAACAGCTGTAATATGTGAATTACATCATTGTTTAGTGTTCAGACACTCAAATAGTCTATTGCCTAATTGGATGAAACTTGAAAAAGTAGATAAAAACGTTTGAAAATGCATTTTAAAAATTTTTGCCGAAAGGTGAAAACCAGTTACTGTAGAGACATAATGAGAAACCCCCCGAGGCAGAATGAGCACCATTAATGAAGGCATAATAAGCGTTTTCTGCCGGGGAATCTAGCAGCGAATTCGTTTCGATGAAGTCAACTGAGTAATAGAGCTACAGCTTAACTTGTATCGTTTGACGATTTGGCCTATTGGTTAGATGTCGGAGAGGTAATCGGTAGGTTCGAGTTCGATTCCTGGTAGACGTGTTTTTCATTTTATTTATCATTCATGATCATGATTGCACTAAACGGTGAGGCGTAGATTCATAAAACAAAGCAATAACAAAATAATATAGGTCTGTTTGTAGAATTCAAAGAATTAACACATGCTCATAAATTATGTTTCTGGTGTTTTGTTTGACGGATGATGCTTTGATGCTATTAGCCGTATAATGTAACATTAAAAAAAATCAATCATGCATGGTATGTGCAAAAAAAAATCGTCTCGATCAGGAATCGAACTCGAGTCTACAGATTGCATCTCCGACACCTTACCAATAGGCCAAATCGACAGACGAAACAAGGCATGCTGTAGCTCTATTATTCAGTTTACTTCATCGAGTTGAATTCGCTACTAGAATCCCCGGCAGAAAACGCTCGTTATGCCTTCATTGATAGTGCTCTGTTCGCCTCCAGTGAACAAATTAAAGTAAAAACGCGTTTTAAAATTGATTAAAGTGAAAAAAAAAAAAAAATTATGATGCTGAAAATTGAGAAACAATGTGTAGATCATGTTCTGCTGCCATAGCAAGTCCGTCCCATTTGCGTTTTTGTTGAATCTAGAAAACAGCAATTTAATTTTGTAACTTGTTTTGAGAAATTTCGTATTTTACCGCGGTTTCGATGTCAGCAATCAACAGCACTTGTTACTTACGTGACAATCAAATACTTTTGCATCATTGCTCGTTCAAAAATATAAAAATTTGGTTTGATTGTGTTGAAAATTGTACTCTGGGACGCATATGCGATAATTTTCACGGTAGACATCTAGCAAGAATGATAGCAAGTCAGTCCCATTCCATAGCCAACTGTAAACGCTGATGAAAAAACAAGGCTAGAAGAAAGCTTTTTCCGGTCTACCGGAACCTATTTCTTGAACAACCTAGGGTAAGCATTCCAGATTGTCCAATTTTTACCAGGCTACGGGATTTTTAAAGAATAAATGGGAAATGACCGGTCTGGTCTGATAGCCCGTATATCAAGGATATAACCCGGATTTTGTCGTATTTTTTTCACATTTTAGCTAAATCCAAACCGAAAACTCTAATTTAAATCATGAAATGTATGATTTTTGGGACAAATTACTTCGAATATAAAATAAAATAGCTCCGTATTCATTTTTGGAATTTTAAAATAAGATTTGAATGCCCGCCGTTAATGTGTTTTGGTAAAAATCTTTTTTTATGTGTTTATTTTTCACCTTTTCTCTTGCATTTAATTGGAAAATACTTGGATTTTCACCGGATTTGACCGGTTATGGCCCGGTTTTTGAGTTTAAAATTGCCCAGTATATTGCCAGGGTATTGTTTTTGGATGAAAATGATCGAATTTTCCCAGCCGGATACGTTCAGAAACAAATTTAGGAAGCTTAATGTATGGTATGAAGAGGACTGTAAGTAAAGACCTCGATTGCGTTATCATTTTATAAAATTGTAGTTTCTAATTATAATGTTCGGAAAAATAGCCAAAAATACTTCACTTTTTTTGATAACATGCGAGAAATTGCTGTAACAACCGGGTTGATCTGAATCTTATCCAATAAAAAATGCAGGCTGCACAACTGTTACAGTAGCAACGTTATATTTCAAAGCACACTACATGGTCATCTATTACTATAATTATTGACTTTGGGACCGACTTGTGATGATTTTTTCGATGGGACCGACTTGCGATCATTTTTACGATGGGACAAATTTACTTGAGGTTGTTTTTTAATGATCATCTGAACAAAGTACCTCAAATTTTTTTTTCTCCTAAAACCACCGATATTGAATTTAATTTGCGGCTTCATTGGTGAGGGTTTAAGAGTTGAAATAAAAAACGGATAGAAGATCAGAAGAAAAATTTAAGGTGGTGAAAAGAGCGAAGAGCATTTGAAATAGAAGCTTGAACACATACTTAATTCTTTGTCCCGCGCCAATTAACTGTATTGAAGAAGTAGTACTAAATAGAGAAGGCACTACGTTTTCGATACAGTTAATTATGGATGGTTCGACCGCCATGTGAATGCACATGTGTCGAACGGATTCAATACAGTTAATTGGTGCAGGACAAAGAATTTAGTATGTGGTCAAGCTTCTATTTCAAATGCTCTTCGCTCTTTTCATCACCTTTTTTTTTTTTTTTTTTTTTTTTTTTATATGTCTTTATTAGTCTTTTAATCATTACATTTAAGTTACATTATTAAAGTTAAATTAAAGTGTTCAGATCAATTATGATCAGTTCAACTCTTTGATACAGTTAATTTTAAATATTGTTTATTTGATTTAAATTTGCTTTAGCAATAAATAATTTGATTTAAAGGAGAATATCCTGTTAAGCAAAAAAAAAAAAAGATGTATAAACTTAATCCTAAATCCTAAAAACTAACTTAATTGTAAAGAGAACGAATCTCTGCGATGGAAGACTGCATCGATTTGCCTCTGAAGTTGGAGATGATTTTGTTGGCCATCTCTTCGATCGATTCTATGCCTGCAATCCGATGAAGATCTTCGGTGCTGTGCCAAGGTGGAAGCCGCAAAATCATTTTCAGAACCTTGTTCTGAATCCTCTGGATGGCTTTCTTCCTCGTCGCGCAGCAGCTAGACCAAATCGGAACTGCATACATTATCGCTGGTCGAAAGACCTGTTTGTAGATTAACATCTTGTTTCGCAGACACAACCTGGATTTCCTGTTGATGAGAGAATAAAGAGATTTAGTGTATTTATTACATTTAGATTGAATATCTTCAATGTGATTTTTAAAAGTAAGATTCCGATCAAGTGTGAGTCCCAAGTACTTCACGTGATCAGACCATTCTAATGAAACCCCATTAAAAGTTATGGAATGATTTTCATTAGGTTTTAAAAAATTTGCTCTTGGCTTATGGGGAAATAAAATAAGTTGAGTTTTGGAAGCGTTAGGAGAAATTTTCCACATTTTCAAGTAATTCAAAAAGGAATTTAAATTTTGTTGCAATCTACTGCGTACCACCCGTAAATTTCGACCTTTGGCTGAAAGCAAAGTATCATCAGCAAATAATCTTCTACCTTTTCCTTCTGGTACATCAGGAAGATCAGAAGTAAAAATATTGTATAAAATTGGCCCAAGTATACTGCCCTGAGGGACCCCAGCTCTAATGGGAGTCCTTTCAGAGCATGAATTTTGATAGCTTACTTGTAAGGTTCGGCTAGTCAAATAATTTTGAATAATTTTGGTGAGATATACAGGAAAATCAAATCGAGCTAATTTAGCTACTAAACCTTTGTGCCAAACACTGTCAAAAGCTTTTTCAATATCAAGAAGAGCAACACCAGTTGAATAACCTTCAGATTTGCTAGCGTTAATCATATTAGTTACACTCAAAAGTTGATGTGTAGTAGAGTGTCCATGACGAAAACCAAATTGTTCATCAGGGAAAATAGAATTCTGATTAATGTGAATCATCATTCTATTCAAAATAACTCTCTCAAATAGTTTACTTAAAGAAGGAAGCAAACTAATTGGTCGATAACTTGATGGCTCTGAAGCACTTTTTCCAGGTTTCAAAATTGGAGTTACTTTCGCATTTTTCCATTTATTGGGAAAATAAGCCAAGTGAAAACATTTGTTGAAGATTTTAACTAAAAAATTTAAAGTGCTTTCAGGCAACTTTTTAATAAGAATATAGAAAATTCCATCTTCCCCCGGAGCTTTCATATTTTTAAATTTTTTGAAAATCAATTTAAGTTCATCAATATTTGTCTCACAAGAACTTTCAAATACATTTTGTTTAGAAAGAATTTCATCAAATTCAAAGAATTTGAGCATCAATTGGACTTACAACGTTTAAATTAAAATCATGAGCAGACTCAAATTGTTGGGCTAATTTTTGAGCTTTTTCTGAATTAGTTAAAAGAAGTTTCTCCCCATCTTTCAAAGTAGGAATTGGCTTCTGGGGCTTTTTCAGAATTTTAGTTAATTTCCAAAAAGGCTTTGAGTAGGGTTTTATGTCCTCTACTGCTTTAGCAAAATTTTCATTACGAATGAAATTTAAACGACGTTTGATCTCTTTTTGAAGGTCGCAATAAATAAATTTTAAATAAGGATCCCTAGTACGTTGATATTGGCGTCGACGAATGTTTTTCAGTCGTATCAAAAACTGAAGATCATCATCAATTAAAGGTTGATTAAATTTATGTTTGACTTTAGGTATTGAAGCGGCTTTAGCATTGACTATTGAAGTTGTCAAATTTTCTATAGCCAAATCAATATCTTCTATTGAATTCAGTGGAACGTTTACATCTAAATTACGTTCAATAAAATTCATATATCGCTCCCAGTTAGCCTTTTGAAAATTAAAAGTTGATTTTAAAGGGTTTTCAATGGGACTTTGGGATAAAGAAAATGTTACTGGAAGGTGGTCTGAATCGAGGTCCGCATGAGTAACTAATTGACTACAATGCTCGCCTAAATCCGTTAGAACCAAATCAATTGTGGAAGGATTTCTAAACGAAGAAAAACAAGTATGCCCATTAGGATATTCAACAGTATAATAACCTGCAGAGCAATCATTAAACAAAATATTCCCATTAGAATTTGATGAAATATTATTCCAAGATCGGTGTTTTGCATTAAAGTCACCAATAATAAAAAAAATTAGATTTATTTCTGGTGAGTTTTTGTAAATCTCCCTTCAAAAAATTTTTCTGTTCACCGCTGCATTGAAAAGGCAAGTATGCGGCAACAATTATAATTTTCCCCATAGAAGTTTCTAATTCAATTCCAATTGTTTCTAAGACTTTTGTATTGAAAGAAGGAAGAAGTCTAAATTTGAGACGACTATTGATGACAATAGCTACACCCCCACCTTGTCGATCAAGTCGATCATTTCGTAAAATTTTAAAGAAAGCATTGCTTTTCAAGTTATTGTCTGGCTTTAAAAAAGTTTCAGTGATGGCAGCAATATGTATGTTTTGAGTTTTCAAAAATAAAAAGAATTCATCTTGGTTAGCCAGCAAAGATCTAGCGTTCCAATTCATAATATTTAAACATCTATTTGGATCCATGAGGGAATCGTAAAGTCATAATAATTTTGTTAGCATAATTAAAAGAAGTTTGGAAAGCTTCAAACATTGAATTTGCTTTCAACATAAGTTGCATCATTTCCATTAAATTTTGATGCAAAAATTTTAATTTTTCCTCAGTAATCTCACCCAAATCAACAAAATTGTTAGGATCAGAAAATGAAGGAGAAGAACAAGTATTTGAATTTCGGGGATTTTCCCAAGCCTTCGCATGAACGTTGAGACTTGGTTTTTTCCCATTTTTATTAGTTAAACCTGAAGAGGGAAACCCATTTTCAACCACCTCTGAGAACGATAAACAACGAGTCTGGGGCGCAGATTCAGCACAGGTAACATTAAAATCACTTCGGGTATTACCCAGCCGTGATTCCAATGTAGACCGAGGCTGGATGCGAACAGGCAGGTTGTTTGCCGGCCCGACGTGTGAAGACGAAAAAGAGGAAGGAGGAGAAGAAACTTTTCTGGAAACTTTGGGATTTTTCCTAGAAGCAATAATTTTTGCCCTGATGGGACAGTCTAGAGAATTCGAGGAATGATTACCTGCGCAATTCGCACACTTAAAAAATTCTGTTTTTGGCTTATCACCACCAAAAAGGCATTTAGATTTTTCATGATCGAATGAGCCGCAAAACATGCATCTGGCATTCATTCTACAATTTTTAGTGCCGTGACAAAAAGCTTGACAACGACGACATTGCGTAATATTTTGTAAAAAATTGGTAGTAGATTTACGAAAAGGTTCAAATTTTACTCGACAATGAAACATAAGACGAGCCTTTTCCAGAATTTTTAAATTATTAACCTGATCCTTTTTAAAATGGATCAAATAAAGTTCAGGAGCAAAACCAACACTACTGATATTATTCGTGTTGGTTCTTTTCCTCATTTGAATTACTTGAATTGGAGAAAAACCTAACAAAGAATTTAATTCAGCTGTGATCTCATCCGGTGTCTGATCGCCAGTGAGACCACGAAGTACAACTTTAAATGGACGATCACTTCTAGTGTCGTACGTAAAAAATTGGTGCTTTTTATTATTCAAATAATTTAAAACCTTTTGAAAATCATTAAAAGATTCCGCCAATATACGAGCAGTTCCCCTTCGACCGATCTGAAAAGAAATCTTCACATCCTTGACGGAAGTGACGATTTCTTTTCGAAAGGCATTGAAGTCAGGAATCGTGACCGTTATTGGTGGAATCTTTTCGTTTTTAAGAGTATAAGAAGAAGAAGGTTTCTTAGTACTCTTATCAGAATTAAATATGAATATTTCCTCATCACCGATGTTATGAAGGACATCGAATGAGTTGGAAATTTCAACTTTTTTGGGCGATGGACCTGAATTAGTTTCGGCAATACGCTTTCTACCAGCCCTTGAGCCAGCCGATGACTTCCCCATGCTGGAAAGAAAAGAGAAAATATGAATAAAAGAAAATGAAAACAATTTTAGCACTGAAAAGTGCTGATTGAAATACAGGTAAGGAAAAAATAAATAATGTAAAATGTTCCTGCAGGTACACAGCAACGATATGATGCTCCGGCGTACGTGTTGACGGCTCAACGGTACAGATGGAAGTGATTTTCATCACCTTAGATTTTTCTTCTGATCTTCTATCCGTCTTTCATTTCAACTCTTAAACCCTCACCGATAAAGCCGCAAATTAATTTCATAAAACAAATTCACGGTGATTTCTCTTCTTAAAACTACCGATAATTTTAAAGTGATTCCACGGATAAACTCAAAAATGATGAAAATGCTAATGGGACGGACTTGCTATGAGCGGCAGTGTTGCAGTGCGTACGTACATTTCAGATCAAGATGATTTAAAGGTCATAAAAGCTTATTTGGTGGTGCTCAAAAATTATAATATTTTCGTCACTTGAGAACCTAGCTGGTTATTATTTAATATTTCTGTAAAGATGAAAAGGATATTTCTTTGAAAAATTAATACTATAGGTAGTACGAAACAAGTCCTTATGAAAATTTGTTTAAGAAAATACGTACTTATGTAGAAAAAAGGAGTGCTCATTATGCCCTGGGTGCTCGTTATGCCCTCATCTCCCCTAGCTATGCAAATTTATTCACATGTCTGATTTTCGTAAAATGTATTTGCTGGCAATCGTAAATAAATACAAATAAGTTCAATAAAATCGTTTATCATAATGAGACGTCTATGATTGGAATCGTATTTAAGGAGGTCTCAAAATGTTGGTCTAGTTTTAGATCATCGATGACGTGTTCTACGATTTAAAAGATTTTAGTTATAGATATATACGATTTGCTTTTGATTCAATGCCTTAGAAGCAAATCCCCATGAATTTATATCCAGATAGCGTCGAGAAACCATCATGAGCTAAAGATCGCATCGTCAGGGGATCAAGTCCAGGTACTACAATAACTTCATGAAAGTTGAAGAAATTCAGCAATCAGGCAAATAATAAATGGTACGATATAAAAAAAATTTTATTTTTATTCAATTAACGGAAAATGAGAGCCCTGCACTCAAGTCGCAGAAGACGACAAAATAAGTCATCAAACTTTCCATATTAATACGAAAATTACCTACAAGATTACAACCTCAATTATCTATATGATGATGTAAATTGTCATAGTATATTCCAAAAAGAATCAGGATAGCCTTAAATAATTCGCATGACAAATCGTGCAAATCGCAATTCAATACAATCCAAATCAAGAATATGTGTGCTAATGTACCTATATGACCTCCAAAATGATACTTCAATATATAGGTACTGGTTTTGCTGCATTATATACGATATGTTTACACGTGTATTTGCACCAAATGGTTGTCTGGGACTCGGTTAAGTGGTCGGGTTTTGTCCCGAAATAGGTTTGAGCGCGTTTATGCTCTAATAAGTGTGTGGTGGACAGGGTTACCAACATTTTTTTTTTAAATCAGGGAACTGGTGAAAAAAAATCAGGCTACGTTAAAGTAACGAAAATTGCGCTCAAAGTGATTACCATTTTGTTTTGGTCATCGATTCACATTTTCACTTTTTCACTTCAGCTATGTTCCTTGCAACCCATTTTGCATCGCATTCGCAAAAATCAGGCAAAATCAGGCATATTTTCAAAAATCAGGGAAATTCAATGTCTTACGAGGTTGTCAGGCTGAGCCTGGGCCTCGTAAAATCATTCAAATCCTGAAAAATCTGGTACATTGGCATATGTGGTGGTGGATTATTACCATCGTATAATTTTTCAGATGAACTACCACAAGGAGCCGTTCAACGGTTCCCGTTTCGTGTGAGTTACATGCTCTCCCTCTCTCAGTGCGCTCAGCAGTAGGGGAAAGGTTTCCTAAATGGGCCTATCGGGTTAAATGACCCTACGGCTGTTTGATGAAATGGCTGACTAGACAGCTTATCTGACCACTACATTTTGACGGTGATACGCTTAGAACATAAGGCAAGAAAGAATTTTATGAATTAACAAACTCAAAAAAATTTAAAAAATCATACAAGGTTTTGATACATTTTGATGTAATATTTCGACTTTTAAAAATTATACGTAAAGAAGCTTAAAACAAAAACTAGGATGGTTTTTATTTCTTACTCAAATGAACATTAAAAATTAAACATATTTCAGCTTTTGTGGAGGTTTAATAATGATTATATAGTAGAATAATAGAGTGTTTTTGTACGCCCTCATCATGTTTGTAAAATGCCTCCATCCTAAAATAATAGGTTAAATGGAATAAATAAATGATTTTTATCATTGAACCTTCAAATCTAAGCTCTGAATAACATCTTAAGAGAGAATTGAAGATCTGAAAACAGATTTTATAAAGTTTTTCTCATGGATAAACTGCCTCCATAGTATGGAAACCCTAACTTTTGTTTTATTCCATAAAATTATAATATACATAGATTTTTATAAAACTTCAGCTTTGTCGTACGGAAATTATTACTTTCTAGCAGTTTCAACGAAATTATACGGAAATATTGCCCAAAAACAGAAATTTTGTTTAAAACATTAATAGGCGCATTTAGCCCGCACGGTTTGAGGTTCGGCATTTTAGACAACACTTATAATAAATTCATTTTCTTGGAAACAGAAGAAAATTTTAACATAAAAATTACTCCAATGTATAGAAAACAGATGCCTGCACACGTGTATACATATAGTTTTTGTACACATATTCGATGTTATATTTGATTAGATCAGTGTTCTGCTTAATAGGCGCATATAGCCCGCTCCTCCCCTACAGACAATATCGCATCCGCATCGGACGTCAGTCGTAAGCGAAAGATCCGCAAGGAATGGAGTGTTGTCTTCCGTTCAGCCAATAAAGCGTGAATCACATGTTCTACAATGGCGAATCCTGCTAGTAGAATTCTTTGGCTGAACGGGGGACTTGCGTTGTTTTGCTGTTTGTTTCTAAACTGTTCCAGTAGTGGATATCAACTGAAAGGCCTGCAATCAATCGGTAATTCAAAGCTTTTGAGAGAATTTGGAAAGAATTTGGCTAGTGAAAATTGGGCTGATTGAAGTGCTTGTTTCGTAAACAGTTTTTCCCTGTTGCCATTTTTGTAGCACCTGTGGCTCACGGTAGACGTACAGAAAGCGATTCAAATTTGAAAGTTTATTTTCAGGAAACGTTCCAATGTTTGTGACATTTTGCTTTATTTTTGCATCTGAGCTATTGATCGGGCTGCTTCTCCCGAACGAGGGAGGTAGTTAGCGTGATGATTATGTCTCCTCCACCTACGAGCAGTGATGTCAACCTTCCAGATTTTTTGTTAATCTTCCAGACTTTTTGGACTTCTGCCCGACATTTTTTTCAGGAATCCTGGAAGTCTGGACTTTTGTAATATCTTCCAGACAATTCCAGACTTTTGGGTTAGGACATAAATTGTTCTAAAAATCTTTGAAAATCAAAAATGATCATGGTGTAATATGGCAGGAAATGACTATAATTTATGAATTCAGAAGAGGTTGAAAGCTATTAATAATGGCAAATGTTTCGAAGATGTATGTTAAATTGAGAGTCAAATAGAAGATATAATTGATAGTAACGGAAACAAACGATTAGTGGCTATACTATCTGCGACATTGAGATCTGGTGACCAAAAAAAAAGGAACTTCAAAAGTAGCCTATCAAGGCATTTCTAAACATTTTTTCAAAATCTTCCAGACTTTTTCGCAAAACAGTTGACAACCCTGTCTGCGACAGAAGAACTTGAGACGAAAGGTCTTCAACTTAGCATTGGAACGAGAGGTCCAAAAGAGAAAAAAGTTGCGACGATAGTTATTTAACTTAGCGTTAAAACGGGAGGTTCAACAGAAAAAAAAATTGAGACGGAAGGACTTTAACTAAGCGTTGGAAGGGGAGTTCCAAAAGAGAAAAAGTTGAGACGAAAGGTAATTAAATTAGTGTTGGAATGGGGGGTCCAACAGAAAAAAAGCTGAGACGGAAAATCTTTAACTTAGTGTTGGAACAGGAAGTCCATCAGAGAAAAAATTTGAGACGGAAGGTATTTAACTTAGTATTAGAATGCGAGGTCCAACAGAGAAAAATTTGAAACTGAAAGTCTTTAGTTTAGCTTTGGAACAGTAGGTCGAACCGGGAAAAAAGTTGAGACGAAAGGTCTTTGTGTGGCGCACGAATGGATGTATGGGTATATCATACATTCCCTCTGTGTGAATGGGTTAAACGCATACCGCGTCATCCCACACAAGCGTGCGGCGAGTCATATAGTCAGTCAGTCAGTCGGTGAGTAAACGAGCAAGCCGAGTAGTGCGTGCAGTTCCCGCTGCAGTTAGTGATCCGGTGGCCCCCTGGTGCTGCTACCGAGCTTCGGAGCTCCGGACAGGTCTGCACAGTCTTTAACTTAGTGTTGGAACGGGAGGTCCAACCAGGAAAAAGGTTGAGACTGAAGGCATTTTACTTAGCGTTGGAACGAGAGGTCCAACCAGGAAAAAGTTGAAACGGAAGGTCATTTACTTAGCGTTGGAACGGGAGGTCCAACAGAGAAAAAAAGTTGAGAAGGAAGGTCTTTAACTTAGCGTTGGAACGGGAGGTCCAACAGAGGAAAAGTTGAAACGGATGGTCTTTAAATTAGTGTTGGAACGGGAGGTCCAACAGAAAAAAAAGCTGAGACGGAAGGTCTTTAACTAAGTGTTGGAACAGGAAGTCCATCAGAGAAAAAAATTGAGACGGTATGAGGTATTTAACTTGGAATTGGAGTAGGAGGTCCAACAGAGAAAAAGTAAAAACTGAAGGTCTTTAGTTTAGCTTTGGAACAGTAGGTCGAACCGGGAAAAAATTTAGACGGAAGGTCTTTAACTTAGTGTGTGAACGGAAGGTTCAACAGAGAAAAAGTTGAGACAAAAGGTCTCTAACTTATTGTTGGAACGGAAGGTCCAACAACAAAAAGTTGAGAAGGAAGGTCTTAAACTGAGCGTTGGAACAGAAGTTCCAATAGAGAAAAAAGTTGAACGGAAGGTCTTTAACTTAGCGTTGGAGCGGGAGGTCTAACACAGATGAAAGTTGAGACGGAAGGTTTTTAACATAGCGTTGGAACGAGAGGTCCAACTAAGAAAAAAGTTGAGACGGAAGTTCTTTAAATTAGTGTTGGAACGGAGTTGCCTACTCCACCATAAGCAACTGCCGGTGAGAAGACTTAGCCCTCGCCCGAAGTGTAACCAGTACACGACGCTCACTCTCTACTGCCCTACGGGCACAAGACATGGATATTGCTCGAGGAGGACCTGCGTACATTCGAAGTATTCGAGCGACGAGGCGAAAGATGAACCATGAGCTCGCGTGACTCTACGGCAAACCCAGTATCCAGAAGGTGGTGATGGCTGGCCGCCCAAGTAACACAGATTAAACTAATTGGCTTTTTTGAGTTTTATTATTGTTTTATGAAGAGTTTTCTATGGCATCCAATTTTTAAAACTGTTTTTTTGTTACATAGGAAATGCATCATTTATTGTGTGTTTTAAAAGAGCCCTGAAAGTTTTGATAAAACTTAAAAAAAAACACTATCTTTAAAGTGTTGATCTTCAATAAAACACATACTTTCCTGTTCTTATAAGGGCTTTGGTACCTGTTTTAATAAAGCACTCAATGCGCTTTTAAAACGTTCAAGCCAAATTGAAAAACTGTTTCATTGAAACAGTGGATGTAAGCATGATAAAACTAAATGGCAGATGATTTGACAATCAAGAAGAACGTATACACGTTTAAACTTTTTTACCTCTTTTTGATTTTGCATAACCTGTTTTGCAAGGATTTTGCGTAATGGGTTTGAGAAAAACGGGCTCTCAAAATGATAGAAATTAATACAGCTAAATTCATCTAAAAAATAAAAACAACTTTGTTGCATCTGAGTTCAAATTTCAAAAGAACCGCAAATCAGTTCACATCAACAATCGCGAAATTCTTAACGTTTGAATAAAAGCACTAACTGTGAATACACGTTTTTTTTTGTGATTCGATAAAAATGAATGCATTAGGCAATTAAATTGCTCCTGATTGAATAATATTTATTTGTTATTCTAAGTATGCTCTATCAGTTACATAAAAAAGAGTATTTGTAGTTTATATAACGACAGTATGCATAGAATAACAATTGCAGTGGAATCCAGTGCGAATGGAGTTTAATCCTTCAGACATAGTCCTCAGAAAAAGCTTCATTCAACACCGAATAAATACTTGGTATATCTATCAATTTCTGTCTCTCACTGCGAAGTTAATCTATATTGACGTTATCCAATCCAGAGTTAACAAAATTCTTTCCGGATAAACCGTCCTTGACAGTTTTTAGAAGACTGAAGCCACCGGCTTCTCCTCAGCAAAGACGGAGGAATGGAGCTTCATCACAAACGAAAATGCTCATTCTAAGCTTTCATCAGCCTCAACAAGTTTCAGATGATATAGTCAGAGTGAAGAGATTAGCCAACTTACAATAGCGATAAAAAGCTTAGTTGACATAAGCAACGAAAACACTATTTGATTGCTCCATTGCTGAATAATGCGAAAGTCTTACGGCCAAACGCATTGAGTCTTCTTTTGAGTATTGTGCTATACAACTTCAATTCAATGCTTATTAGCATTTTTTATGGTCAGATAAACTAATTAGATTTATAACAGATTTATCAGAGCCATATAAATAACTTTATTTTGACGTTTATCTCGCAAACCAACCAATTTCACGCGTAGGATGATTTTCTCATTTCTGAGTTGTTCATCATTAGTACAGCAAATGAGGACAGACATTTTAAATGAAATAAATAAGGGTTTGATTGTGAATGAATATGCTGTAAAATACTGAAAATCAAATGAAAGATCCACAATATGGATATTGGATGAAAAGGCTATGAAGAAAAAACCGAATTAAGTATTCTGACGCTATCTTGGAATCCAAGATAGCGGCTTGTGCTTTTCTTTTCAAACCTGTATAATCGCTTGAAACCCCATTAATATGGGTATAAGTTATCCTTCCAAAGCCGTTCGCAAAATTTCCGTACAAATCTTTTTTAGATAAATTTGACCTGTAGTTTACGTACGTTCTCCTGGCCGCAAATATTGACCGATTTCGATGAATTTTAATTCATAGTATAAATAATTTATTCTCGTTTCTCAATATCGAAAAAATAAGTCGAAATATTTTACGACATCACCAGTAGCTGATTCCGAATGAAAAAAAGTCCCGAAAAAGAGCTCTTTTTAGAATGCTTATAACTTGTGACAGGTTCCAAATATTGCGCTAATAATAAAGTTAACGAAAAAAAAATTAAATTTGAATTTAAAGAATCGGTCCATTGGTAAGCGAGATACAGCAATGCAAAGCCAAAATTGGGTGACTTTTTTGAAGTAAGAATTTTTTCTACCGGAAGTTCCGGGATAGCAGCCAAAACATCCTTTGGACCACCAAAAACTTATATATCGATGGATAGATTTATTCTTGAAAATTCCAAATATTATAAAATCAGTACAATATTTGGAACCTGTCACAAATTATAAGCATCTTAAAAAGAGCTCATTTTCGGGACTTTTTTCATTCGGAATCAGCTACTGGTGATGTCGTAAAATATTTCGACTTATTTTTTCGATATTGAGAAACTAGAATAAATTATCTATACAATGATATAAAATTCATCGAAATCGGTCAATATTTGCGGCCAGGAGAACGTACGCAAACTCTCGGGTCATATAGACCCGAACAGCCTAATTACGGTTTTTTTTGAGGAACCACTTCCGGCGGTCACAGGAAGTTGTCTGGTACTACAGATTGTGTATTTCGTGATTCCCCAGGGAGATTTTTAAAATCAAATTTTTGCGATTTTTCCTCGAAGAGTTATGATGATTTGAATGTGCGCTTCGGGTCATATTGACCCGAACGACTTTGGAAGGTTTTAAAAGAGCGGAACTAGAAGAAGTCAAATTTCGCTATCTCACGCCATCTTGAAACCTGTAATTCTAGAAATGACTAAAAATCACATGAAAGCCCAAAAATATTGGTGGGTGAATCGTGTAATTTTTGTTTTATTTACACATACAAAATTTTTCCAGTTAACAGATAAAGCCAGATTGGCCCTTATTCTGCGCCGCGCATGAGGTGACGATTGTCACCTCACCTCGAGTCACCGTGAGATTTGTCACCTTATTCCTGGAGTCGTTGTGGGTAAAGTGACAGAGGTTCACTCTAGATGAGTGACCGAATGAACACATCTGTCAAAATGGTAGAATTTTGCTGGTGTTGTTTGGATTTTGCTCTCGCTTCGGATTTTTCGAAGTAAGTTTTTGGAATTTCGGGTTAGAATTTCGGTTCGAAAATGGCCATCATCGGATGGTACGGTTACAGCAAGCTGCTTCAGGAAGAAAAACGGACGATTTGTGCGACGTAACTGGAAATTTCGTTCATCAAAGCTAAGTTCGGATCTGGGTCATATTGCCGGGGAAAAAAAATCAGATGCCGACGGCTGCTGCTCCAAAAACCCAGCGCACAAAAAGGCGGTGTTTGTTAAACATTTCCAAAGGTTTATCAGGTTTGTAAAATAATTTGTGTTTTGTACCTGAAACTGTTCGATCATCCAAGAGAAGTTAAGTTTTTTTTTCGTTTTCATTAATGGCGCATGCTGCCGGTTTATATATTTTCCTCAACTGAAGTTACCCCCGTGGCATGCCGGAAGTTGTTTCGCCTGCCAGATAGGAGATCATGGAATGCCGAGCATTTATCGAAACCAACGAAATAGCAGCAGCAGCATCAGATTCAAACGACAAATTTCGGTCACATAAACCTAAATCCGGTTTCTTTGCATAGCATATTATTAAAAAGTGAAAATAAAATTAAAAGTACTATAATATTTGAATTCCAAAGTTTTCGTCATTTCATCGTTTTAACGGTTCGAAAAACAAACTTCAATTAAATCTGAATTTTAGATTTCATTAGAAGATCATACTTTCCATTCAGTATTCCAATCCAAATTACATATTTGAGATAGCAATGAAAAAGTTTCAATGTATTTAAAAATCATATTTGCTAATAAATTTGCTTAATTTTATTTCCAAAACTATCATTCATTAGTATAATTAACCATTTAGAGCCTAACATTGTGATTTACATAAATTCTCGATTAAATTTCTATCTCGTCACCACCTGAAAAGGTACCGACAATTGTCACCTAAAATCGTCACCCGAATGCGACGATTCTCACCCACGGTGACTACGAGAATAGGGTAAGAACTCACAAAGTTCATCCGAAGTGACGTTCCTCACCTAAACCGACTGCTGGAATAGAGTGACTTGGGTGACTCTACTATCGTCACGTCACTCGAGGCGCAGAATAAGGGCCATTGTCTTCTTCAAAGTTGTAGCTAACCGTTTTTGAGGCTTCATTGTCCAAGACCCCACATACATATGATGATTCGTAAGCGAGTTATGATATTTTGAAAGTTGAAATTTTAGGGTGTGTCGAAAATAACAGAATTTATGCTCTAGCTGATGCTTTACTAGTATGAATGAATTCATACAAGTTAAAAGTTTTAAAAACATTTGTATGAAATTAAAATGCCACATTTTTCTCTAAGAGAGTAAACTTGTATCTAGAGACGCTCGTTAGTTACAAGGGATTTTTTGTACCTTTTAATCGGTTATATCACGGATTAGTGCAAACCAAAAAATTATTTTATGATGGCATTATCTAGAATCTTCGATCTAAGATTTGGATTACTACATTTAAAATAATAAAATATTCTTTGGAGTAAGAGCTCTAATTAAAAATTCTGTTTTTTTTTTTAAACACAAACACTCAAATCCTTGAGGAAAAAATATAAACATTATTTTTTTACTTGTTATTGGCCATCGATTGTTTTTTGGAAAATTGTCCTGGAATTCGCTGTTTAAACTAACTATCTTTTTCTCAACTTAAAGTAACTTTGCTACTCTCACCGAGAGCAAAAGTTTTTCAACCGAAATACCATAATTGGTTTAATTTTTTCCGGTCCTGGTCAAGCCAAGAGGTATCCCAAATCGGTTTCCCCAATTTTGGTTCCGGACCCAAGAAAGCTAGGCAAAGCAATTCCGAAAAAGTGGAAAGTTTTTATTTACACAAGAGTTAAGTTGGGTACCCAACAAAATTGCCACAAAGATGCTGCAAGTTAACCTTCCAGGTTCAGACTTTCCACCTTTTTTTGGGGAATACAAAAAAAAAACGTCGAAAGAAAAACATCTACAGGGGGTTTATTAGATCTGACCCCTTTTGTATGATGGAATTTGGCCCGGAGCAGCCAGTAAAGTGAAATTCAATTATAGACGGTATACGGAAGGTAACTTTTTCGGGAGTTTGAGGGAAGCTTAGGGTGAAACGTACCGCTCATCAGTGTTTTATGTTTTCATTGAACAAATGCGCTTATCAATCAATCAATTACAGCAATGAAATCGTGTCAAACGAATCCTCCTGGAAGTTGAATCGCATTCGGATTTGGAGCTTACGAAAGAGAATCGACCATGGTGGATATTTTATCCCAGCACCACCCATCGAGCAAATTGAAGATTGATTGATATCCCATGGAGTGGCATGCTGAATCCGTTTGGTCCTTTTCCCACGGCTCCAGACCAAAGCGAATAAATATATTCAACGCACAAATTGGCCATCGGGGCTGTTTCCCGGAAGTTTCGTGTCATAATCAGTAAAGACGGCCTCCGATGCTTTGTGGAAAATGTCCGAATCATGCCGCAGATTGGAAATGTGTAGTGATAAATCATTTGTCCCAAAGCAATCAGTGGATCCTGAAATGGTGGTTTCCTATAAAAAAAAAACCAATGCCAAAAATTTTGAAAAGGCATCTGAAAGTACTCAAAAACATTCAAAACGATCTCATTTAAAAATTCTCACCTGTTAACACTAAACGCTAAATTCTAAAAGTTTCTAAACTCTAAAATTTTATCTTCAGAATAAAAACTCAAAACTCAAAACTCAAAAAGTCAAAACTCAAGACTCAAAACTCTAAACTCAGAACTCAGAACTCAAAACTCAAAACTCAAAACTCAAAACTCAAAACTCAAAACTTGAAACTTGAAACTTGAAACTTGAAACTTGAAACTTGAAACTTGAAACTTGAAACTTGAAACTTGAAACTTGAAACTTGAAACTTGAAACTTGAAACTTGAAACTTGAAACTTGAAACTTGAAACTTGAAACTTGAAACTTGAAACTTGAAACTTGAAACCTGAAACCTGAAACTTGAAACTTGAAACTTGAAACTTGAAACTTGAAACTTGAAACTTGAAACTTGAAACTTGAAACTTGAAACTTGAAACTTGAAACTTGAAACTTGAAACTTGAAACTTGAAACTTGAAACTTGAAACTTGAAACTTGAAACTTGAAACTTGAAACTTGAAACTTGAAACTTGAAACTTGAAACTTGAAACTTGAAACTTGAAACTTGAAACTTGAAACTTGAAACTTGAAACTTGAAACTTGAAACTTGAAACTTGAAACTTGAAACTTGAAACTTGAAACTTGAAACTTGAAACTTGAAACTTGAAACTTGAAACCTGAAACTCAAAACTCAAAACTCAAACCTCAAAACTCAAAACTCTAAAGTCTAAACCTTAAACTATAAACTCTTAACTTTTTACTCTAAACTCTAAGCTTCAAACTCTTAACTCTTAACTCTTAACTCTGGACTCTTAACTCTAAATTTCTCTCTAACTCTCAATTTTCAATTCTCAATTCACAAATTTCAATTCTCAATTCTCGATTCTCGATTCTTAATTCTCAATTCTCATTTCTCAAATCGCATTTTTCAATTCTCAATTTCCAATTCTCAATTCTCTATTTTCAATTCTCAATTCTCAATTCCGAATTCTCATTTCTCAATTCTCAATTCAAGATTCTCAACTCTCAATTTTCAACACTCTTTTCTCAATTTTAGATTTTTTATTCTCAATTCTCAATTCTCAACTCTCAATTCTTTATTCTCGATTCTCAATGCTCAGTTTTTAATTCTCAATTCTCAATTCTCAATCCTTAATTCTCAATTCTCTATTTTCAATTCTCAATTCTCAATTCTCAATTCTTAATTCTCAATTCTCAACTCTCAACTCTCAATTCTCAATTCTCAATTCTCAATTCTCAATTCTCAATTCTCAATTCTCAATTCTCAATTCTCAATTCTCAATTCTCAATTCTCAATTCTTAGTTCTCATTTCTCAATTCTCAATTCTAGATTCTCAATTCTCAATTTTCAACACTCTTTTCCAAATTCTTTATTTTTTATTCTCAATTGTCAATTTTTAATTCTCAATTCTGAATTCTCGATTCTCAATTCTCAATATTCAATTCTTAATTCTCATTTCTCAATTCTCTATTCAGAATTCTCATTTCTCAATTCTCTATTCTGAATTCTAAATTCTCAATACTCAACTCTCAATTCTCAATACTCAACTTTCAATTAAGGGTGCTTAATCGGTATAGCGCACGGCACCCTTCCAAATAAACGAATTTCAAATCAAATCAAAATCAACTTTCAATTCTCAATTCTCAATTCTTAACTCTGAATTCTCAATTCTCAATTCTCAATTCTCAATTCTCAATTCTCAATTCTCAATTCTCAATTCTCAATTCTCAATTCTCAATTCTCAATTCTCAATTCTTAATTCTCAATTCTCAATTCTCAATTCTCAATTCTCAATTCTCAATTCTCAATTCTCAATTCTCAATTCTCGATTCCAAATTCTAAATTCTCAATTCTCAATTCTCAATTCTCAATTCTCAACTCTCAACTCTCAATTCTCAATTCTCAATTCTCAATTCTAAATTCTCATTTCTCAATTCGCAATTCTCAATTCCCAATTCTTAATTCTCGATCCTCAGTTCTTTATCATCGTACCTCAACCGTCAATTCTCAATTGACATATTTCATTTCGCAATTCTTACTTAATTCTCAGTAATCAATTCTCGCTTCTTCTCTCTTTCAGTTTCTGATTAGGTATAATTTTTTTGTGCTTTCAATTTTTAACTTTCGATTTTCAATTCTAATTTTTTTTTATGATCAATTTTCAACTTTCAATTTGAGACACTCAATCCACGATTTTCAGATTCATCAACTGAGTTTCATAATATTTGTCATTAGTCCTTTATTGAAATTTCTTTATGCATATTTTAAAATTCATGATTTCCACATGAATGATTGATGGGCTGATGAATTTAAATATTTCTTAAAGTGATTAAAAGAAGGTTTTTTTTTCAATTCTGTACTGTAAAAAAATCAAAAATTTATCATTGATTTTGAAGTTTTAAAGGTTAACGGCTTTATCAGTCATATTCTTGAAAATCAAAACGAATGATTTTTACTACTGTCCAGACGTTTCGGCTATTTTTTGTAGCCTTCTTCAGTGGAGAACTGCAAATTTATTGTGATGATGTAACATTGTCATTTTTAGTTTTACATATTGAGGTTTTCTACTCACTAATTGTCAGGTTCGTTTTTCGTCTAGAGACTATTTTTGTTGGTAATTTTTGGCTGAATTTACTGTAGTGGAACTTTAAAAAATATGTTTTAGTTTGTAAAATTCGGTATATACTATTATTTTTCGACTCACTGCTTCATCAAACACACTGCGGCGCTTCACCATTCGACAGAACTATGCGGCAGCGCTTTGTTTACTGATGGAGATTTAAATTTTCTGTATTGGTGTTATGTTTGTGATTGGTTCTGGTTGTAACACTAACATTGTGTCGTGTTTTTCTTGTGTTTGTGGTACATTGTAATATGTTTGCGTAAGTTGAACTGAGATTGTTTACATCAGTTCTGAAATTGAGAGTGTTTTTTGTTGTATAGATATGGCACATCTCAAGGATCGGAAGAGAGCTTAGTCTTCGTGTTTTATCAATGACGTTGGCCCTCTCCAGGTCCATCATGTGAGTTTTGTCTATGATGTGAGCTAGAAGAGCGGTGCAATTTTCTCTTATGCTCACCATCTCGGGGTCTGTTTGTGTGAATCCTCTGGAAGTCAGCTGCTCATATTTGGTAATGTTGGATTTGTGTCCAACGAGTCGTGTTTTCAGATTGTTGCGACTCATACCAATATATTGTTTAGGGCAGTTCTGGCACGGGATGCTGTAAACAATGTTTGGTATCTCTGCTGATGAAATGGCATCTTTAGCTCTGGGAAATAACATTCCAAGCGGTTTTGGGATGTTATTGGCAATTCGGATATCACCATAATCTATTTTAAGGAGTTTGGCGATCTGGTTGGATAGGTTCGGGATGAATGTGAGTGGAAAATAGCGGATTTGTTGTGATGTGTTATGCTCGTTGGATTCTGCTGTTGGTGAAGTGCTCTGGAGATCATTTGTTGGTGGATTTTCTTCGGCTGTTTGGTGGTGATCATCGTTGGTTGGGTTATGTTGGAGGCGATGTGCTGGGCTGGTTGGTGTTTTTTGTGAAGTAGATGGTACGGCTGCTGATGGCTGTTCGGTTATGATTTGCTGGAGGTGTTGTGTTGGGCTGGTTGGGGCTTGTTGAGTGGGTGGTGCGGCTGCTGATGGTTGTTTGGAGATGGTTGTTTTTGTTGGTGAAGACTGGTTGGTTGGACTGATTGGAGCTTGTTGTTGAGTGGGTGATACGGCTGCTGATGGTTGTTCGGTTTTATTCTGCTGGAGGTGTTGTGCTGGGCTGGTTGGTGCTTGTTGCTGGGTGGGTGGTGCGGTTGTTGATGGTTGTTTGGAGATGGTTTTTTCTGTTGGTGAAGGCTGTTCATGTTGGTGCATTTGTTGTTTACTATTGATGAGGCGGTTGATAAGTTGTTTCGGGTAGTTGTTTTTGCGGAGAATTTTGTGGATGGTAGTGTGCTGTTTTGATTGTTGGTTTTGAGAGTCGAACTTGATCACTCGTTTGATGAAATTTCTTGCAACGTTTAGTTTGACGCTTGTTGGGTGGAGAGAACAGTAATTTAGCAGGCGACCGGATGAAATGTCTTTGCTGTACCATTCGGTGTTCAGGGTTCTGTCTTCGTTGATGGTGATAAATGTATCCAAGAATGCGATGCCGTTGTTTTTTGTTGTTTCCATCGTAAATTGAAGTTTGGGATGGTAAGAGTTGAAGGTTTCCAGTACGTGGTCCAGGTTGTCTTTGGGTAGAGCTAGTAGTAGATCATCAACATATTTTACCAGCAAAGGTATTGAAAAATTGAGTTTTTTTGTACAATTTTTCAAGAGGCCTTCCATCACCAAATCGCATAAAATTGGTGAAGTATGACTACCCATTGCTGTGCCTTCTTTTTGCCGATAGAATTTTTGACCGAAACTAAAATAGCAGCTCTCTAGACAGAGCTCTATAATTTCGATGAAAATATCTAGGTTTATGTTTGTCGCCTTTCCAATGGTGTCCCAGTTCATAATTATATCATGTATAATGAGCCGTTTTGGAGTGTTTGTAAACAGGGACATAACGTCAAAGGACACTAATGTGTACTCGGGTGGTAGTTTGATTTGTTGGAGGACTTTTACTAGCTGGAAGGAGTCTTTTATGTTGAATTCGCTATTGAATGATGATTGAAGTATTTTGCATGCGAACTTCGCTAGTTTGTATGTTGGAGCTGTAATGTTTGGGACAACAGGGCGTAGTGGTAGGTCGGGCTTGTGAGCCTTAGGTTGACCATAGATGCATGGGCGAAGTGAATTTTTAGCTTCCAGTGTTGTTGCAGTTTTTTTATCGATGAGCTTGAGCTTATGTAGTCTGTTGATAATTTCGTTTGTTTTTTTGGTGATTTTGCTTGTGGGATCTTTTTTCAGGACCTCGTAGGTGGGATCGTTGAGTAATTGTAGCATTTTTTTGTTGTAATCCTCTTTTTTCATCACAACCATCCGTTTACCTTTATCAGATTGTAGTATCAGAAGATCTTTGTTTTCAGAAATGAATTTTGATGTTGACTTGATAGCGTTTTTATAAAAGGAGGATGTAGGTTGTTTTGAGTTTATCGGAGTTTTGTTTAAGAAATTCTGGATTCTGTTGACAATAACGCAACGGTTTCTGTCGACTACAAAAAATAGCCGAAACGTCTGGACAGTAGTAAAAATCATTCGTTTTGATTTTCAAGAATATGACTGATAAAGCCGTTAACCTTTAAAACTTCAAAATTTATCATTGATATAACTACGATGGGACTTTTTCGTTGAAGACTATGTAATTTAACGGTCGATCAACAAGATTGAAAGTGGCTTCAACTCCCGTTGGCGCGAAGGTGTCATCAATTTGACTTTTCTGTCGCTCTGTTAAGAATATGCAAATTCTAGCTGATTTAGCGCGAGTGAGAAAAGCGCTGTTTATTTTTAATTTACCATTTCAACAAAGTCGATTCGCCAGGACATCCATCACACCGGTCGGTCTCCTGCTTACGGAATATGAATGAGCTTAAAAGCATTTCCCTAGAGCATTTCTCAAGAAGACTTTGCAGAGCGAGACAAAAATATGGAAAAAAAGAAGGACGACTCCGTCATCATTATGTGTGCAGCATGTTTGTATAATGTTTCTTGTTCCACATTTCTCTCGGTGCTCTTAGCTGAAGCTGATGCAAGAAACATAAAATAAATGAACAAAGCATTCACTAGTGTATGTTACGTACATATGTAACTATGCACTACCAGTGGGCTTCATAAATTTACAATGAAGGGCAAACAGGTTCTGGAAATCGGGATGGAAATAAGGAGCAACACTACCTACCAAGAAGTGAAATTGTACCTATCTACAAGGATTCGGGGTTGAATGAGTTAAGTCTTGAGAAGCAACAGAATGACGTCAGCTGAATGGCGGTAGATTATGAGCTGGGGCTTTTGGGGAAAGTTCATCTCTAGAGGATGATGGGAGCTTTGGAAGCTCCTTGATTAGTTCATCAGGTGACTTTGCTAAACAAGATTTTGCAGGTTTTTTCTGGAATGTCATTAGGCATTGGGCACATTTCTAAACTAGTCCAAAAAATTCCTTAGAACATTTCCATGAAAACTGAACGAGATCAAAACACCAATTTGAGTCATTTTCTTTATTTTTACTTTATCTTACTTTATCTTTACTTCACCTTTACTTTACCTTTACTTTACCTTTACTTTACCTTTACTTTACCTTTACTTTACCTTTACTTTACCTTTACTTTACCTTTACTTTACCTTTACTTTACCTTTACTTTACCTTTACTTTACCTTTACTTTACCTTTACTTTACCTTTACTTTACCTTTACTTTACCTTTACTTTACCTTTACTTTACCTTTACTTTACCTTTACTTTACCTTTACTTTACCTTTACTTTACCTTTACTTTACCATTACTTTACCTTTACTTTACCTTTACTTTACCTTTACTTTACCTTTACTTTACCTTTACTTTACCTTTACTTTACCTTTACTTTACATTTACTTTACCATTACTTTACCTTTACTTTACCTTTACTTTACCTTTACTTTACCTTTACTTTACCTTTACTTTACCTTTACTTTACCTTTACTTTACCTTTACTTTACCTTTACTTTACCTTTACTTTACCTTTACTTTACCTTTACTTTACCTTTACTTTACCTTTACTTTACCTTTACTTTACCTTTACTTTACCTTTACTTTACCTTTACTTTACCTTTACTTTACCTTTACTTTACCTTTACTTTACCTTTACTTTACATTTACTTTACCATTACTTTACCTTTACTTTACCTTTACTTTACCTTTACTTTACCTTTACTTTACCTTTACTTTACCTTTACTTTACCTTTACTTTACCTTTACTTTACGTTTACTTTACCTTTACTTTACCTTTACTTTACCTTTACTTTACCTTTACTTTACCTTTACTTTACCTTTACTTTACCTTTACTTTACCTTTACTTTACCTTTACTTTACCTTTACTTTACCTTTACTTTACCTTTACTTTACCTTTACTTTACCTTTACTTTACCTTTACTTTACCTTTACTTTACCTTTACTTTACCTTTACTTTACCTTTACTTTACCTTTACTTTACCTTTACTTTACCTCTACTTTACCTTTACTTTACCTTTACTTTACCTTTACTTTACCTTTACTTTACCTTTACTTTACCTTTACTTTACATTTACTTTACCATTACTTTACCTTTACTTTACCTTTACTTTACCTTTACTTTACCTTTACTTTACCTTTACTTTACCTTTACTTTACCTTTACTTCACCTTAACTTTACCTTTACTTTACCTTTACTTTACCTTTACTTTACCTTTACTTTACATTTACTTTACCATTACTTTACCTTTACTTTACCTTTACTTTACCTTTACTTTACCATTACTTTACCTTTACTTTACCTTTACTTTACCTTTACTTTACCTTTACTTTACCTTTACTTTACCTTTACTTTACCTTTACTTTACCTTTACTTTACCTTTACTATACCTCTACTTTACCTTAACTTTACCTTTACTTTACCTTTACTTTACCTTTACTTTACCTTTACTCTACCTTTACTTTACCTTTAGCTTCACTGTACTATTTGAGCTATTCTAAAGTTAACTTCAGAATCTATGTTTTTTCATTGATGATCACTTATGTAAATTTTGTATAAAATCTGGTTACCTATCAAGTGTTCTAAATCTTATACGGTATAAGTTAAACCTACCAGATGTTGGAAGTGAACTTTCAGTCTGTTGTGAATTGGGATTTTCAGTATATTTAAGTATATTTAAGTATATTTAATTTACAGTATTTCCAGGATTTTTTTAATGTTTTAGATCAGGGGTCGGGGAACTTTTTGAATCATTACCCCAAAACATTTTTATTTAAGTTGATATTACTCCATAACGAAGAGCAAAAAAACGAAATCGAAATTTTTTCAGCATCTTCATATTATGCACCAACAAATTGCAAAATAAAAATGTACACTTTTCACTCACAAAATATTCACTGTTACCCCCAAGAATTTCACTTTTACCCCATTTGGGGTAATTTACCCCGGTTCCCCAACCGCTGTGTTAGATCAACAGATTTGAAAAATTGTTTTGATTGAAAAAGAAATCTGCCCGTACACTTTTTGTTTATTAATAAATATTAATCGAAATTCAAATATTTAATTGGCAAATAAAAACGCTCAGTCAAATTATGCAGCTGTACAGAATGCGTTCATTCACGTAGAAACCGATTCGCTTCGGCATAAAATTGAATTCAGATTTCGTTTCCTATTTTCCGATCGATTTCCCATTAAATCAGCATCGCTATACTCCGAGGGGACTTTTCCACCTACTCCTCAGAGGGATGGAAAAAAGGTGAGCCAATCGGTGAACTTTTTCCCACGGTCGGTTTCAGCTAATGACCCTGTCGGTTTAACAACATCAGCTCCAGTCAGTATCGAGAAAAAAATGAACCAAAAACAGAAAACTTCACCAATCCTGATTAGTCAAATGAAAATGAAAATAAAAGCTTTCCTTGTTCCCGAACTGGGTTTCTTCTTGATTTCGGAGAGCAAAAGGGATCCGAAATATTACGTAAGAAGCATCCTTCACAGGTTGTATTTTTCGTGGTTGTTGTTGTTTTGCTTTCCTCCCAAGGATATAATCCAACCTTTTCCGGATTGGCTCAACTTCGTCTCGGTGCTCCTCCACATGATTTCTTTGCCTCGTCCCTTGAGCCATCTGTGTGTTGGCGAAGCAATTTCCTTTCCCCATTTTTTTTTTGTTGGAATGGGAAAACTGACAGGATGCTAAGAGAATGGGTAAAGCAAAACGAGATTTTCCATCTTGCCGATAAATTTTCCTGCGGCGCAATTTCCAGGGCTAGAGCATGTTCTGGCGATTTTTCCTCGGCCATTTTCAAAAAAATAAAAAAAAATAATCCCAACTATGTTTTCAAATTCATAATTTGAAAATGCTTCAAATTATAATTTTGTTTTGTACATACCCAAAAACTAACTATTTTGTATATTTTTGGAAAATTCAAAATCGACACTCCATAACAATTTTAAAAGGAAAAACTAGGCAAAATCTCCAAAAGGTGCAATTCGAAAGCTCCCGGTACGAAGTGGAAAGGATCGATGTGGCTCTCTTTTGCTGCTATTGGAATAATTTTCACCGGATATGAGCAAATTTTCGGCGGTTTTTCGGTTGACCCATCGAAAGGTTACCATTGGGCTATCTTGTTGTGGCTGATGATAGCTAGCTAGCTATTCTTTTTCGTGGGTTTGAACGAATGGTTTCGGGTTTCCATTTTGTGGTATACGTTAATGATTCAAAGCTTTTGTACCTCAGGTCAAGTAACCGACAATGTAGTTAATTCAAATTCAATTTCAAATTTCAAATTCAAATATCAAATAAATCTGTATTTTTTGTAACATCCATGCGTCTTAAACAATTACAAAACTCATATAGTTTGATTGATAAAAATTACTGACAGTTGAATGAAATTTTTCAACAGCCAAAATCTTTTTTCATTTAAATTTGAAATTTTCTCTCACTATCACCCTCAATTGCTTTAAAAATGACAAAAATGACAAAAATGACAAAAAATGACAAAAATGACAAAAATGACAAAAATGACAAAAATGACAAAAATGACAAAAATGACAAAAATGACAAAAATGACAAAAATGACGAAAATGACAAAAATGACAAAAATGACAAAAATGACAAAAATGACAAAAATGACAAAAATGACAAAAATGACAAAAATGACAAAAATCACAAAAATGACAAAAATGACAAAAATGACAAAAATGACAAAAATGACAAAAATGACAAAAATGACAAAAATCACAAAAATGACAAAAATAACAAAAATGACAAAAATGACAAAAATGACAAAAATGAAAAATATTACAAAAATGGCAAAAATGACAAAAATAAAAAAATAACTAAAATAACTAAAGTGACGAAAATAAAATAAATGACAGTTGCAATTGAATTTAGGCGAGTATAAAACTTCTCAAAATTTAATCACCTTAAAAAGAAAACTTGATATTGTTTTTATGAACAGTAAAATTCATGCAAACTAGAGCCATACTTTGTCCATCATCGAAAAAAGTTGTTTCTCTTTTATCTACTGTTTAGTCCAATACATTTTACTCTGCGAAAACAGTTATTTGTGACGTTTTGGAGAAACTTTTTGAATAAAAGTATTCTGATCGTCCTTTTCAACTTAATATTTGGATACGAACGGAAGGCAGGGATTGGATTGTATTTCAAGAAAACAGTTTAAAAACCGATCAAAATAGAATCATTTAAAAAAAAGTTCGTATAAAACAAGAATTCGCCCTGTATGAAAGAATAAGATTGAATTAGACAATTTTCACGAAAATAGCGAAGTGAAAATCAATAGCAAGACTTATTTTGGTTATTCTTGTAATCAGAGTCTTATCAGAGTTCTATTACTTGTTGTATCGTCTTTAATAAATTTAGCTTAATGTGTTGGATTTGTAAAAAAAAACTGCTCCAATTTCACTCTCTAGAGCCACTAGCAATTTCACTCTCTAGAGCCACTAGCAGACAATATTTTGAAAAAAATGTGGTAAAATCATTAAAATTTAATGTAGACTATTTTAACAAGTTAAAGCTCAACTACAGTTAAAGGCCAAAACTTTAAATTTCTAAAAAATAAATTTTTTATTAACATTTGTATTGCTTATTTTGGACTCAGTAGGCTGTGACCGTCAAAGGCGGAAGTGTTTTTTTTTTCAGCGATCCCTTATTTTTGAAGTGCATATGTTAATATTGATAATAAAATCCGAGGGTGTAGCTCCTGAAATGGGATGGAACTTTCGGGGTCAACCGTTCGAGTTCTTTGGTCTCCGAGAAACGTGAAAGCTAAGTATTCTCTTTTTAAATGATTTTTCTATAAAACCGGAACAAATTTCAAAACTTTCTTTTGGCATTTGAAGTTGGAACATCGCAAGAGCAGGGGGAGGAGTTAATTTAAAAAAGCGAAAACAAATAAATTGGAATCAATTGAACTTAAGAACCCATAAATCATGTATCGTTCTATCGAAAAACTCAATAAAATCAAGAAAACAAAATGTGAAATAACTCCCATCTTTCACAATTTGTTTGGTCTTTTAATTTATCGGATATTTGATTTTTTTTCTTTCTTCAAAAAATACCTAAGATACTGCAAATTTGATTTATTCTTCCCTTCGGGTCTTTTTGGAAATTTCGAAGGGGGGAGGGGGGGTGACAAAAGAAGAAATTGATATTTGTTCCAGCCTTATTAGTAAATTTAATTTCTATTTATGTATTATGGTGAAGGCTGGCCGGACACGCTGGGCGGGACATGTTGCGAGAATGCCGGATGACTGTCCTGCAAAACAGGTGTTCGTTACGAATCCGGTAGGAACAAGACGAGCGGGGGCGCAACGAGCGAGGTGGTTAGACCAAGTGGAGCGTGATCTGGCGAACGTGGGGTGCCCGAGAAATTGGAGAACGGTTGCCATGGACCGAGTGAATTTTAGGAATTATGTTCGTCAAGTTATGTCGTGAGACGGAATACTATGTAAATAAAAAAATAAATAAAATAATTATGTTTCAAATTTTACTTAAATTCTTCAAATCAATGGTGAAAATGGTCAGGATCGAACGAAATTGACCGATTGCTAATTATCTTGACTAAAATGTTTGCAATATGAAAAAATAAACAAAAATGTTTGTGCCACATTAAAAAAATGTCGCAAAATTATTCCAAAATTTTGATAAAATGATTTTGAATCTTTTTACATCAATCGTTATTTCAAAAATCCCTTCAATCCGATCTATCGCCAAATTATAACTCTTTTTTCTATTATTTAAATACATTGTTTTTGAATCGGTTGTCTCGGAGTAGTCAACCATGCCAAACTGAGCTAAGCTAAGAGTAAATTTCATGCAAAAAAGAAGATTCTGAAGATCGCAGTTTAAATAAGCTCTTAGCCCCAGAACAAAAAACTTTCATTGAGGTGTTATTTTGGTGAATATTTTTCAAAAAAAAGTTTAGAAAAGTTTGAAATGTAACTTTGGCAATTTTCCTATTTTAAAATTGTTATGACCTGTCAAATTCATTTAAAATATCTGAGAAATCTATTATTTTCTCGAAAAACTTAGTTCATTTTCATTTTTGGTTATATTGGTAACTTTCTCGCATTTTTTCATCTGTAATGACGTCTATGATATGAAACAAGATTAAGAAATATTCTTCAGTTAACCTCAACAGACTTCTAGAAATTAAGGTGGAGAATTTGTGGAACTAGCTTCCCCTTTAACAACAATAACATGTTAACATTGCAGGGTTAGTTTCGGAAATGTATGCTAAAAGTTACCCTGAAACAGGAATTCTAGTTAGGTACTTAAGACGTTTGAAAATCTTCCCACCAGCAATCTTGCTTTACACTCCTAACAACAGTGAATGTTTTAAATGCAACCTAAAACGATCTTCTTATTAAATCTTTTAAAAAATAACTAAAAATTGTAATCATAGAAAATTTGTTCAATAGGGTGGTCCTAAAATAGGGATTGGTTCTGGAATCTATACCTTCAGTGATGAAATCAAAACTACATATGTTCTGGAATCAATACCTTGGAAGATGAAATCATACCTTGGCCTGCCAGCAGAAACTGTGCAAAATTTCAGCTCTTTTGGATAACTCTAATAAGTCTTTCAACAACCCTCATGTTTGAATGGAGTTTTACCATCATTTGTTCTAGCAAAATTACAAGATCCACTTTGCAAACTACTTCTTATTTTATATAACCTTTGTAGAGCAATCGGTACATGTGCTTGAAAGTTAGAGCAGAAAAGTGTTTTTAGCCATTTCGCTATAACAAATGATGTCAATTTCCATACAAACTTGAGGCTCGTTGAGTGACCGCTTAAAAAAAAACATAAGAGCTTTAATTTGGCATGGGTTCCAGCAGGCCAATGAACGTTTTCAGCCCCCAATGTTTTGATGCCAGAAAATACCCCTTTTTGGACCATCATAGTGATCAAATTATCAAAAAAAAAAAAACTAGTGAGGACGAATGACCAAGCTGGTTAAAATCCTCTACAAATGAACAAAATAGAATCGAAAGAATAGAAATAAAAAAATTGTAAAACAAATATTGTAAGTTTTTTGACGGAAATGGATAACATACGCAGGGCTGGATTATCTGAGAAGATCAGGAGGCCCGATGTAATTTTTCTTGGGGGGCCCTACGGATTTTTTTCGAATATGCCAACTAATCGAAAATGAAAACTCTTATTAGAAGTGTGAATTTCAAGATTCGAATCGTAATTTATTTAATAGCTCTATCAGCAACTAAAATTTTCAAGTTAAGAAAAAATCGAAAAAAGATTTTAAAATATTTTTATCTCATCGTTGATAGCTTGGTATGTGCTTCATTGGAAACAGGATAAAAATTTTCCTGATAACAATTGGGAACATCAATTTTTCAGACAAAACCAAGAGAAGTAAATTCAAACTCTACGGAGATACGGAAAAAGCAGTTCAAGAGTATTATTCGGTCCCTGAAATCAGATTTTATTCAGAACCACAATTCAGTGTCTCAAATCAAAATAATATCTTCAAATCAACATTTGAAACAAATTATAAATGTAAATCATATACCTTCAAACTTGAGTAACAAAGTCGCAATGAGAGCCAAAGAAGGATTACTAATATTTTTTTCCAAAATATAAATTTTATTCCAATTTCATATACACAAACACAAAAAAATTGTTTTCATGTAAGGTGATGAAATTTTAAAAATGTGATTTGGATTTCACATCAAATATTGGAAGCAGAAAAATTTGTCAAATAGTAATTTTAAATTCGACAAAAAAATAAATTTGAAAACATAAAATCAGAATATAGATTAGATGTTCATAACACATAATCGGTTATCATTAAAAAAAATCACATGATTTTAGAAGTTTCAACAAAGATCTCAAGTTACCAAAACTTAGAAAATCAAGAAACTTTAATAAAAAATACAGAATTGAAAATGTCAATAAATTGAATCTCTATTTGTATTGAAAATAATTTTAAAATTATCAATGCGAAAATGAGATGCTTAATTCAGTATATTTACTTCAGTAAAATTGAAGTGAAATAAAGTTGATTTTCACAAATTTCAATAATGATCAATGAGCTAACAATACATTTGCATTATTCATATTCATTCATATGCTTATAACGTGAGCATTCTAGATTGCCCGGTTTTAGAAATTTAATTCCCATTGATTTTCAATGTTTCTCTTCAAGTTATGCAAATTAATTTTTAATTTTAAAAAAATTCCCAGCATTTGCTCTGATATTATCCGGATAGAATTCAGGAATATTTTTTCGTAATGTCCTTAAATAAATATAAGAAATCATGAATTATTTAACGACTTATGGGCGGGGTTAAGGTGACTGATTTTATTTATGATTTTTAGCGCAACAATGAACGATTAACAAAAAATGAAAACGAATTATGTTTGTTAAGATATAATTACTTATTCATTCTTAAGTACTGAGACACGAACGCCACAAACGTTGTAAAGTGTCTATAATTAGAGAAAAAAAATTCTTAAGTACTTAATAGGAAATTTCAAATTCTTAATTTTTTTACACCTTCCATTACTATTTTTGGTTGTTTTTGCTACCAGAAATAGCAATAAAAATTTTGGAAGCGATCCATCCAGTCCTGAATTAGCGCAACGAGTGTTCATTTTGTATGGAAATTTGTATGGGAAATGGATACAAAATTTTTCATTTACAAATCGCCAGTGCTAAAAGTTCCAAAAAATATAACTTTGGTTAAAAAATATTCCTTGATTCTTTCAGTACAACTTATGTTGACAAAGCACAAACCTAACTTGTAGCCCAGAAATGATATTTGATGTCATACAATTTTTTTTAAATTAACTATTTTAATTTTAGAATTTTCGATTGCTTATTTGTAAGCTGTGTAACCGTAGGATAAGAATAAAAAATCCCAAAAAGAAAAAATGCTTTGCATAGCCAGGGAATTTATTGATTTATAGATGCAAAAACATTTCATCAAATTATTAAAAGCTCTAGCAAGCAAAGACCGCTGTTATTAAATACTTTTCAATGTATAAAGATGTTTTATTTTGAAATGGTTATAACTTTTTTCATGAAATGCTTAGCAGCTTGTCATGTTATCAAAAAATGAAGCTTTTGAATAGTCAATACCTAAAATCAAAGAACAATTTCATTTTAGGCGAAATTCATTTTTCTGGATAATTTAATACGCAAAAATTTCTTTTACAATACAAAATTGAAACGCGTTGCGTAAACTCAAGAACTCAAGAATCAACAAAATCATCTCAAATTTTACACTGATGCTTGGTGACTCAAAAGACACCGAAAGAACATATGGAAGTAAAAAGTCATTTTTTGCAGCCGTCTAGTATTTAAACATTAATAGTTTACGCTAAAGTTGGCAGATAGCCCGGTTTTATCCGGATTTGCCTGGATATTTGATATAAAATTTGGTAACAGTCCGGCCCAGCCCAGTTGCCCGGATTTATTCACATTATTTGGCAAATCAAACAAAAAACACGAACGCCTCCAAAACGAAATTTTTTGATCAAGTTTAATAAAATTAATTAAAAAAAGGTTTTTCGGAAGCCTAAATACGAATCAAAATCTGTCGATAAGTTTTGTCGAAAAATTTTTTTTTATTAATTTTTTTTTTGTTGAGTAATTTCAGGGAGAACAATTGCCCGGATATTGCACGGATTTATGGTCATCACTTTGAAATTGAATGCCCGGATTTTGTCAGGTTTTTATATAAAATTGGCCGGTTTGTCAGGCCCGAATACATGCTGAAAAAATTATGGCAACCCTACTTTATGCATTAAATCGTTTCTTTAGAAAATTGGTTTAAAACCTAAATGTTGAACTAAATCTATTATATAAAATTCTCTTGTAACGGTGTTTGTAGTACTACTCCTCCGAAATTACCCAAACGATTGAAATGAAATTATTTTTAGAATATTCTGTAGGCATGCGAATCGGTTTATATCGAATAAAAATAACAGAAAGTCGCATCAATTGTCCGTAATAATTAAATTTGTAGTTTATTGCATGAAATTAAAGTCATGACATCCATTTTTGGAGATTTTCTTTACTTCGGGCGCCGGGCGATTTGTTTTTCGTCTCCATGGTCGTCCAAGGCGTCGCAAGCAAACGTCGAGAGAGGATGGTAACGATGGCATAGCATACTGATTAGTTGGAATATTTGGGCGCGCATTTCTAAACCAAGCATAATTTCAATGCATGTGGTAGCGATATGAAGCCTAGATGTGTTTTTTCTTCTTGATTCCAGATCATTTGTACAGCACATAGTAATGAATGACGCCCAGTTTGATAATTTGCCAATCGAATCAATATCATTTCAACGATTTAAAAAAAACTATTTTAAGTTCAGCAGAAATTTTTGTCTGAAAAATATGAACTTAGTACTGATGCATACAAAATTATGGTATGACTCTTTGCGGACATTTGAAAAAAAAAGAAAGTGGGAAGATTTACATACAATTTTATAATCCAATACCCCTAGAAACATTTTTCGAACATGCACAAATGTGTTTAACTGAAAATTTTTCGGGTGCCTTTAAATTTACAGAACAACAACACAATCCATTGAAGATGAACAGACATATGAGCTGAACAAGAGTCTGTCCTTTAAAAAGGATTATATAGGATTGATGTTTATTTCAAGGCCTAATGCAAAGAACTTTTTGATTTTCTGCAAGCATAAGTGAAAGTTATCAATAAAAATGAAAGAATTTTCAGTTAAAAAATACACTAGAGCAAGTGCAAACGTTCAACATTTACAAAAAATTTATACGTTATTCATATATACATGTTCACATTATTTCTTCATCTATAAACCGTTGAGCCCAATGAAACAATCTGACTAAATAAACTTTTTAAATCATTCACCGAAAAACTGTTTACAGGTTCCTATTTGTTTACACAGTATTCAAGTACGTACTTAACATAAAAGTGTGTTTATGTTTAACATATTTTGGCTACATAGAAGAGACTTTAGATCCGCTTTTTTGTTGAAAAGTTTTTCTGTGATTGATATTCCAGAAGCATTATTTTTTTGATAGCAGATGCAGAATTTTTATGATAAGTTTTTATTATGCCCTGAAAGTGTCGAAAAAGTCTTTACGCTGACGCATCTGAAAAAGAGCAATGTGTTTTCACTTGCATCAGTAAATGGGACAATTTACTTAAATATTTCTTTTTGAAAGAATATGAAAGTTGAACTGTGATGATAGCCGGAAGACACTTATATGTTTTTAAAGGTTTCGAGGTATATTTACATGAAAACTTCCAGAAAAAACGAATGAACTCATGGAATCATTGTAGCCTTAACATATTAGCTAATAATGTTTTCAGTTAGAATCTTTAAAAAAACAATGGTTTAAATTGGCAGATATGTCCATTAGCATAAAAATGCAAATAAAATTGCTGTAATTTGGTTGAATATAAAAAATAAAACATATTTCTTCCTCCTTTTGAAACCGATAGTTTTTATTTAATTGGGTAAATGTTCAAAGGAATTTAATCAGCATTTTTTGCTGAAATTAATAATAAAACGGTGAACTTTTTTTTGACATGGTTTTGATGAAAATATGGATATTATTTATTTATTACTGCTTCCAAGGGTGAAAAAAGTGAACAAAAAGCTGCTTGAAAATGGTTAGTAAAAAATCTCCTCTCCGAAGAAACTCGGGAGTTGAAAGTACTGCGTTAGGCATAATATTGGGCACCCCCATTCTGAAATCAACTAAATGGTATTTAATAAATGAAACATAAATATTATCAACATAAAGTTATTTATGGAATAAGCTACAAAGAGTGGATTTTTTAAGCATGCTGCATGAGGCTTGCCAAGTTTGATGGTCACGTTGAGTGCTGAAAAACTCAAATTTTCAACGGGAAGCTGATACCTGACACCATTCGGCAAAATTCAAAGCATCCGAATCAAAGAAAAGTAGATTAAAAGTTTTCCTGTAAGATGCATGTAAGATTGATTGAGGGTAATGTTTTGATAATCTATGTAAAGACCCGTAGAATTGAGTTTAAATTTTTAGGTTTGATTCCGATAGAATTAAGCGTGACAAGAAGGATATGTAAAAAAAACTAGGACATGTTCACGAAAGCGAGACGCCAAGTTAAACATGGTAAGACGAAGTTTACCGGGTCAGCTAGTCTATTATATAAAATTCTCTTGTAACGGTGTTTGTAGTACTACTCCTCCGGAATGGCCGAAACGATTCAAATGAAATTATTTTTAGAATATTCTGTAGCCATGCGAATCGGTTTATATAGAATAAAAACAACACAAAGTCGCATCAATTGTCCGTAATAATTAAATTTGTAGTTTTTTGAATGAAATAAAAGTCATGGCTTCCATTTTTTCGAGATTTTTTTTTCCTTTGGGCGCCGGCTGGGCGGTTTGTTTTTCGTCTCTATGGTCGAGGCGTCGCGAGCAAACGTCGAAAGAGGGTATTAACCATGGCATAGCATACTGATCAGTGAGAATATTTTGGCGCGTATTTCTCAACCAAGCATATTTTCAATGCAAGTGGTGGCGATATGAAGCCTTGATGTGATTTTTTTTCCTTCTTGATTCCTAGCTCATTTCTACAGCACATAGTTATGAATGACGCCTAGATGTGACTCAGATTGACATTTTGCCGATCGATTACAACAAATAAATTTTGTTTTGCCAAAATCTAAAATTGAAAAGTCAGGCATCCATTTTTTGAAATTTTCTTTTCTTTGAGGGGTTTGTTTTTCGTCTCCATGAGCGAGGCGTCGCTATCAAATGTCGTTGCAAGATAATAGTGACCAAAGCATACTGTTCATTGATCGTTGGATAAATTTAAAAATTAGGCGCCTGTTTCTCAACCAAGTACCTACATTTCTTACGCACGTGGGGGCGATATGCAACCTAGATGTGTTTTTTTCCTTGCTTATTTGTACACAGCACAAGGTTATAAATGACGCCTAGAGATGTAACACGGATTGATATTTTATCGATCGAATCAAAACCATGTAAACGATTTCAAATATTACAACCATTTTTAATTCGTGTTAATTTAAGAAGTAAATTGTTGTCCAAAAAATATGAATTTGGTAATGGTAAATATAAAATAATGACACTTTGCGGACGTTTGAAAATAAGAAATTGGGAAGCTTTACATTCTATTTCGTATAATCCAATATGTCTAGAACGCTAGACACATTAACTTAACAAGAGTCTGTTCTTTGAAATAGATTAGATAGGATTGAAGTTTTTAAAGGCAGAATGAACTTTTTGATTTTTTGCAAACGTAAGTTGAAGTTATCAATAAAATAATCTACTTTTCAATAACAAAAACTTCAATAACAATAACTTAATGTGAACTCGAACAAGCCATAATAAATCTACTAAATGGAATACAGCAAATGAAAGATAAATATTATCAACATACAGTTATTTATGGAACAAGTTACAAAAATTGGATTTTAAAAGACCCGATGAGTTAAAATTCTTAGGTTTAATTTTGATAGAATCAAGCGGGACGATTCGAGTAAAGGAAAAGAAGAGAAATGTAAAGAAAACTAGGAAAAATGGAAAATGGACGCCAAGTTGAACATGGTAAGACGAAGTTTACCGGGTCTGCTAGTTTTTATATGAAACCTTCAATAACAAATTATGAAATTCGCTTCCATCGATGGTTAGAATCCTGAATTTTTTAATTTGCCTGGTAGATCAAACCTATTGTAGATCAAACCTATTTGATTCAAGCATTAAAAAAAGATTTTTTAGGAGAGCCTTATTTAAAAAAAAAACTTACTCTGTATCAAATCAAACAAGCCGAATCTTCCAAATTCTTTTGCTAATTCAAAGATTTTATCATTTGACAAAAATAAATCAACTTTAAAAAATAAAGTGAGAGATAAGAAATTTTCGGATACAGTTTTCTTAATGCAAACTTGATTCAAATTTTTGATATAAGCTTGAAATTCGGCTTTAAAAAAACTGTAATTTTAAAAATGTTAAGCAATACACCGAGAAAATAAAAAAATATGTGCAAATTTTCCAGATGAAGATGAAGTTTCTTTAACAGTACATTTTACCCATAAAGATTCAATTCCATATTGAAAATCTTTTAGATGATTGATTTGAATAAAAATTGGGTTTTTTCTATACAACAAAAATTAGAAAATAAACTTATATTCTATTTTATATTTGTCCTTATTTAATTTTTGGCATTTCGGCGAGTTGTGAAAATTCAAGGTAGAATATTTAGAAAGAACATGAAAGTATCCCGATCAGGAGAGCATATCAAAATAATAACTCAAACGTATCTTACCAAGATATTTACATCTGATTCAGTTATAATTCAGTACTCCAAATTTTCGATTTTAAGTTTCTCTAATCTGAATTATATCTTATTGACAAACTTGAATTGACAAACTTGAATGGGGTTGAGCTCATATTCAATGAACAAGATTTTTTTCGGATTGTCCTAAAATAAAATGATTATATCTTATTTTGATATACGTAAAACTTTTTCTGAAACACGGACATCGAAGTCAACGGCTCAAACCTTACATTAACGAGTTTTGCTCAACAGATTCAAAAAATTGAATCAAATTTTTGGGAAACCAAAAATGGGGCATGGTTTTATCAAATAATGTGGTTTATTGACCTTCCACTAGAAAATTTTCTCGAAGCACTCATATCTTGATAAGTTATAATTTTGATAGGTTTTGTTCTGTCCAATATCAAAGTTGTGAAAATTCAAGGTAGAATATTTAGAAAGAACATGAAAGTATTATAGGTGGAAAGATCAAAGCTAGAGCGCTTTGGGTAGAAGAAATTGAATAGTTGGTGAAAATGTGAGCAGGGCTTTTGTTTTGTGAACAGCTTTTGAACTATTTGCGTGATTCTTTGCCGCGCGAAGAAATGCCAAAAATTAAATAAGAATATATCCCAGCGGCGATTAAAATAAGATAACAGAATCACTTGGCTAAAGAAGGGGGGAAATGGGATAACAAAAATTACAACACAATTCATCACGATGCATTTGGCAAAAAAGTAAGGCATCGGATGGATAATATGCGAAACAAAAAGTAGCAACCATCCGATGTACCTAAAAAAGTAGCACGCATCGATAGAATTGGCTTAGCAATAGAACAGCACATGTGAGCGCTGCTTGGGTGATTTTTTGCCCGGTCGGACACAATCTCATGTCTTCGACCCGTCCGTGTTTCAATGTGGGTAGGAATGCGATGGGTTTCTTCATCGCTTCCTATCAACATTGAAACGGCGCGCGGCAAAGAATCACGTAAGTAGTTCAAAAGCTGTTCACAAAACAAAAGCCCTGCTCACATTTTCACCAACTATTCAATTTCTTCTACCCAAAGCGCTCTAGCTTTGATCTTTCCACCTATAATACTTTCATGTTCTTTCTAAATATTCTACCTTGAATTTTCACAACTCGCTGAAATGCCAAAAATTAAATAAGAATATTAAAATAAGATAACGATTAAAATAAGATAACATTTTACATTTGTGATTTTCAGCCGAATTATATGCACAAATTAATTGTGATTAAAAATTTGAAATCTTCAAATTCAATTGACAATCAAATTTTTAAGTTTATGATCTCTTGAATTTCTAAACAATTTTATGTTGATTGAAAAACTCACTTACAAACGAAAGTTTTTTCTGAATTTATGATCTACACTCTAAATTTGAATTCTGAATCTGAATTCAAAAATTATTGAACTGTGAATCTGTTTCCGGATTTCTATACGATTTCAAAAATAAGAAAAAAACGATTTCTTAATTCCAGATCAGAATTTTATGAGCCAAGTTTTAGAGCTCGCACCCAGGAATTTTAAATCTGTGGTTCGCGTTCAATCTAAATTCATTATTTAAATTATTCATCATTAATCTGAATTAAAATATGAACTTTAAATTATGAATCTGAATCTGAGTTTTCAATATTGTATCGCCAGTTAGAAACTTGGAATGTTTGAATTTTGTTTAAGAATTAATTTCCAGAATTTCAAAGCAGTTTTCATTTATAATTTCTTATGATTGTTCGAACTATATCGAATCCTGAACTGGATACAGAATCCGAAATGCGAAAATGTAAATACAACTTTGGTTATGCGAATATGGAACCAGAAACTCCGAAATGGGTTTAATTCCATTCCAAATTTAATATTCATAGCTGAATTTCTTTTGGGGGTTCTCGTTGATGTTGTTCGGTGATGTTTAGAAGAAAAGATTTGCTTGTTTTTTTACGTTTCGGTTTACTGTTTTATTTCAACCATCTTCAGAAACTATTTTGTAATGTGAACATTACAATTGCTGTGAATTTCTATGAACAAGTAGGAAAAAATTGAATCAAAACTGTAATATAGATTTAAGCAATTAATGTAAAAACAGAATTTTGGCTCCGTACTGAAAGGTCTGAGCCGATTTAAATAAACGATTTATTTTTAAAGTGGGAAAATTTTGAAAAACTGTAGCAGAGTTTTGAACTTGGGATGGATTTTTGAGATTTTGGCCAAAGTTTTTTGTCTAGATTGTTACTCTTGAATAACCTTACTCTTTTATAATTATTTGATTATCAATTTCAAATTTTGAGTGTAGAGTATAACACCTTGCTTTCTTTTTTGGACCTTCATGGAGGGGGAGGGGGGTTTAACCCCCTCTCCCCGTTCCTACGGCCATGACAGAACGTGATATATTATTTATTGTGGTAGTTATTTAAAATTTACACCGGTTTGAAAAAAGTTCTCATTTCATTCTTGATTACTTTTTTCTCGAATGATCACTGCATTCTCCTTAGATTTATTCGGATTATTTTTGTGCCTTGAAGAGAAGTGCTGCAAAAAATTCTTTTTGAGAATGTTAAAAATGAGCTCGATTTAAATAACGAATCAAAAATGTTCATTTGAGATTGTATAAACTGCTATAAACAATTAATTTATATTGTAAAAATAAATTTTTGTATTTTTTTCTAAGTTTCAAACACAAATTGGAGTTTCATTTCGCTCCAGCACTTCTTCTATTGCAGAAGTTATGTAAAAGCGAAGGCGTTTTGACACATCTTAAGTGTCGTGAAAAAATCTTAGCCGGAAAACATAAATTTAGCATTCAATATCTCAGATTCCACTGAACCCAATTTGACAAATTTAGTATCTTTGAGTCACCCGATGTGTTGTGTTCAATTTAACAGAACAAAAAAAAATATCACATAATTGAAAACATTTGAGTTATGCTTCTAAGTGAAGCATACTCGCGGCAAGCGAAAAAAAACGATAATTTGCGCATTTGTCCCGCAATGTGTTAAGAAGATTATCGTAACGGTTAGTAAAATTTGACTAAGAAACACAAAAAAGTCGTGAATTCTTTCTCAGCAAATTTTTTTTTTCTTTACTTAATGAAAACGGAAACAGGTATTAGGTTTCAAATTATTTCTTTTAAATTGGAAAGATAAAATCATTTTCAAAAGAATTACTTGAACGGAAAAGAAACGCAATGATAAACATTTCCGATTTTATCGTATACAAAAGATACATCTGGAAGAACACTGACCGGAAAAACGGTATTCCCCGCGCAAAAAGATGTTTTAGTTTTTCCTTCTTTTTTGTTACTGAAGCACAAACAATCAAGCTTTGATTTTCGTCATTATGTTTTGCCCTGCTGTTCCTAAACTAAACGAACTGGAGCTAGTTGTTCCTTCCATGTGTAGAGCAGATAGGTATTATCTTTCATATTTTCATCTTCTCCACACTTCATATCTTTTTACTTGGAGAAGCAGGAAAAAAGAAAAACAAACTTACATGTACTCCGCTTTTCTGTGGAGCTACTCCTGTGTCATTAGCCTTGGCTTTATCCATCTTTGTATGAATCCTTCGGGATATTTTCACTCTTCACTCAGTTGTCTTAGTTGATGATTATGGTGGCGATGACCGAATTCAGATGTTATAAATTTCGCACCGTCTGAATTTTTGGTTCTTATCAATTTTCTTTTTTTTTTTTTTGCTGCAAATACCTAATTATAAATCTTTCTACGGAAAAACGAAAAAATCAGCACTCAAAATTGAAGAAGAAACACAAAAACATTTCCCGAAACTTTTGTATGCTGGTAAAAATGAATTTACAAATCTTGATATCCCGCATCGTTTTGAACCGAAATATCCTGTGGAATGTCAAGCCAGCCAAACAACGTCGTTGGAGGTGGTATAAATTTAGGCGCGCAAAAAGAGCACACAGACCAAACCAACTCATGCACTGCTGGTTCAGAATAATTGTTGGAGGAGGATGATGCTGCTGCAACTGGGAGCCGGAGATGAAAATTGTAATCGTACACAGAGACCAAATCCGGACAGGCTCTTTGTTACAACAAAATTTAAACCCACCCCACCCAAAAACCCCATTTTACACATCCACTGCTGGAAACTAACACTTCAGCACAAACTATTCAACCAGACAGCTTCGTTTTTGCTTCCATTTTTTATCATTGCTTGAAGCCACGACTGTCGCACGAAATTCCTTCAAGCAAGTAGTGTGAGTAGTTTGCACTGATTCCTCACTAGTACATGCACTTTATCTACCGCCAAATATGATAGTGTCACCTCCCCTCCAAAAAGAGTAGGAAAAAGTGAACCCTCAGACGACAAATTCAAACCCAAAAGCACAACACCGCAAACGACCTCCGTCTCTTTTCCCTCACCAAACCGAACAAATCCTATTGCTCTTCGGAAAAGAAGCCAAACACGAACCAAACCGACTGAACAATACACCCTTTCTAGAGCAAGCGATCCGAAGGCTTCGAGCGATTAGACTAAACTGAACGGCTAAAGCAGCCCCAGAACGCTAGATAAGCCAGAATGACCAGACAGAAGTGGACCGAACCAAACCGCACAGATACGAGGCAACAACAAGCAAGACACTCATCAGAATTGCCATTCCAGCAGGAGGATAAAGTTGTTATATCCCAACCACCCAACGCGAAATCGCAGCAAAACGACTAACCAGGAGAGAAAACCACCCTCTTGTTATCAACAACTGAGAGAAACAAAATGAGCGAACAGGCAAAGAAAACTCATTATTGGGGGATGGGGGAAACTCACTCACTTGGAGCTGAACTTTCCACCCAGCAATCACCCCCTCCTCTCTATAGATTCAAGTCGGTCGGGTGCAGTTCTGTTTTGGTTCGGATTTTCGCGTCCTTACTGAGTGAGGGTGAAAATTCCGACGCAGATTTTCTCAGGCCACCCTGAGTGCCAGTTGTCAGGGGTGTAGGTTAATTGAAATAAGTAACAGAATAAGTTTAACAAAAATGAAACACGAATATTGGTTGATGTATAAATTGAACCTCATTTTAATTGTTAAATAAGAAATCCATAGCATTTATTCAGTTTTTTTTTTTATTTTTAAGTCAGCTGTAAATGAAAAAACTTCATCAATATGGATAAATTAAAAACAATTGCCTATTCAAATGAAACCTGATTTTATAAATATTCAAATCATCGCTCTCAAGACACTTATAAACTAGAATATTTGTTGAATGGATTTTATTCTAATTGAATAATTAGTACCTAGGTATTTGCTGTAAGTTAACCCTTCACATTTCCTTAATCCGCTCCTATCTACACTTGTTATAGAAAGTTAATTCTATATAGTAATTTTTTCGCGTTTAAATTTTTACCTGCATTTTTAAAAGCAATCATCTCGCGGTTTTTTGAACAAATCTGATTAATCCAATCAAGACAACCGATAAACATCGGTTATATCATGCTCCAGCCAGATGCGCGCGGTTTAATTTTCTCTTCCTCCCGGTGAGATTTGAAAAAAAAGTGTGAATAGTTTCAAGCGGAGAAATTAGAAGTGGAAACAAAAGTAGTCTCATCAGTAGAATAGCCCATTTTGTTGAAATTTTTGGCTTTAATGATTCTTACAGATAAACTCAAGGTTATCAAGCGCCTTGAGTAAAGCTATATAAAATGTAATGATGAAGAAAATTAGTACAAGGAAACAATTGATTCAAAACTTCTAGTTAGAAATTCCTTAGGAAATTTATAAATGTGAATAAACTGCCAAAAAAGTTATTCAATTTTTGCCGAAGTGGAGGGAGCCAAGAGCTATAAATACGAGTAGATACGTAATGTAAGAATGTAAGATTGGTAAGAAGGATAGAAAGGTAAGATTGATGCAGAATTCATTATAATATCATTTTATGCATAAATGTATTTATAAAACGACCAATCACTTTACAGCTGGACAGGTATATATGTACATGTATGCGGAGTACCTGTCGTAAAATTTATATCATTTGTAAATGTTACAAATTTTTTAAACGGCTCCGTAAGTGATTGACTTATTCTCTCAAATAAAACACACACATACACGAAATACATTCATTCCATAACAGGTCAGACGAAGCCATGGTGTCAGGAATGTGGGGATGTGTACTGCAGATTTGTCGAACTCATGATCTCAAGAATACAATTCAACACATAAGTTGGCGAAACTGCGGTGAATCCGTGTACCCATGGTGGATTATCTACTTACATTCATACATAGGTATTTACTGTAAGTCAACCCTCTATAGCCCAACCCCGCCTTTAAGTGGGGTATACCAAAATCGACATAAAACCATATGGACTGTATCGAAAACTCTTTAGCAACATCTGTGAATAAAAAGGAAATAAGTTTATTATTTTATTCTTTCCTATTCGGTTTACCGAAGATCAGTATGATTAGAAACAATATCAGATGCCACAGTAGCTCTTGTGCATTTCCTGGATGCTGCCTTCTAATTTTTCTCGAATTCTTCAATGCTTTGAGAAACTATCCGATTCTTCTTAAAAACTCTCTTCACAATCGCCCAGTATCTTTCAATCGGTCGGAGATCTGGATAATTTAGTGGATCGGTATTTTTCTCGACGAATTGGATGTTATTGTCGAGAGTCACTGCAGTACAGGCTTGGCGTAATGTGCAGATGTTAAATCTGGCCTGAAGAGAGGGGGATACGGATGCTTTTCATCTTTGTAAACGTAAGCATTCCTTGTATCTTTTGTGAAGAAAATACTTGACCGCAGACCACAGATACAGATAGCTTGCCATAATAGAACCTTTTGCCAACATTTTTCCATAGATACGTGCAGTCGGCATCATCCACCTCCTCATTCGTCGATTTCGTGTAGAATTGTGACTAGGGAAGCATTCTGGAATCCTGTTTGATGTAGGTTTTGTCGTCCATTAAGATGCACCTGTTGCTGTTGTCCAGAATCCGTTCGTAAAGTTACCGTGCCCTTGTTTTTGCTCGAGATTGTTGCTCGACTGATTTATTAGGTATTTTCCGCTTCTTGTGCGTCTTCAAGGAGTTCCTGGCTTTGATTCTCTGAATCACCGCAATGCTGGTTTTCAACTTATTAGCCAGAGCACTCGTTGATACCGATCGATTACGTTTGACATGAGTGACTACTTTAGCATCTAACAGGGGCTGACTGGAACCAGGTTTTCTTTCGGATCTAGGCAGATCCTTCAAGGACGACTCGTTGCCATATTTGTCGATGATATTTTTCACGCTTGTGTGGTGTAATTTGAACCGTTTTGCGGTTTGGTTGTAGATGACACCGTTTTCAGTGCACCAAGTGTGCAGAATTTTCTTTCTAATTTCACGATCGATGCGAACTATAGCGAAGATGAAAAAACTAATCCAAACAAATTGATCACACAACACTTTTAAGCATGTAAACAAACTTCTACTTGCATGCACACAGAAAAAAATTCACCCATTTTTTGAGAAAAATAGTTTAAAAAGTTTCTAATGACTTTTCAATACAGTTTCTAGCCAATCATTTTGTTCTACAACTTTTTGCACTAAATGTTTCAAAATATGTTAATCTGGAAGATAATATTGTTTGTTATTTATTATTTATCTTAAACCTTCATTTCATGATTTTATATTTTTCCTTAAAAATCATTTTTTACAGTCGGAAATGATGAATACATCAAGAAAAAAAATTAAAATATAATGCGATTTTTCACTTTTACCATACAATAATTGTTGCAAATTTGTTACTTTATGAAACGAAGGGTTAATAGACAATTCCATTCCTAATTTTGAACTGAAGGGTTGATTGAAAAAAATTAGAAGTAGTGTTTTAAATTTAAAAAAAATAATTAAGAAAAAAAAATCGAAGGTTTTCTTTTTGAGAACACAAAATTTCAAATTTGAAAAACATAGAAAAACTTTTCAAAAAATTTTCTCAAAATTTAAATAGCTTGACTTTAAAATTCGGTAAATTCAATCAAAAATTGAAAAGAACTGTACTATAAAATTTGGTAAATCCACATGAATATCAAAACAAAATATGACGATGAAAAAGATAAGTTTTTAAACATTTAAGAAGGATTTTTTTTTCAATAAATATAAAGTTATAAAATTTTATTGATAACTCAAGAAAACCGAATCTTTAGTCTTATTTGGATATCACATTTAGTTTTGTTTATATGGAATTTTAAAATGTGTTATTTTTAAGAGAAATCAATCATTGATAACTGATTAACAATAGGGGAGAATGAGGATACTTGATCCCTGGGGATACTTGATTCCTTAGCTATATCTCCAAACTGGAATGTCGTACAAATATCGAATGTTCTAGAAAAATGTGCCAAATGGAACAAAACAGAAATGGTTGAAGCTTAAAATTTTTTTAACAAAATAAGTTGTTGGGTTATTGAACTTTGTTTGAAAAATTTCACAAAATGTGACTTGAAGATCTTATTTCAGCATTTTAAAATGTTCCTAACATGCAAATATTGTAACAAAAATATTTATTCCAATTGATATCTTTTGAGTGTAAAGTAAACTTCAAAATACAATATTTTCAAAGCGATGGAAAACTCCCAACTTGTTTCAGAAAAAGTTTTCTAAAATGTTGATTTTGGGTAGAATTGATCCCTAATATATGGGTGCAAATGATCCCGGTATATTCTTCTTCTCAATGGATCGTGGTCATTGCTGACTACGAGATTACTAATATTTATTCAATAGCTAATATTCATCCATCAATTATCTGAATAAAAGGGCTAAAATGATTGATTTTCTCTTGTTTATGAAAAATTGCGCCCGTAAGTATGCAATGTCATAAGGGTTGAGAATAAGCTATAGATTTTTTTTCTGACAACATGACCAAAATAGTGAATTAACATTCTATATTGGGGTTTTGTTTGATTTTTTCCATGAATTAGGGCTTCCTGAATAAAGGATCAAGTCTCCCCTAACTTCAAAAATATCACTTTTTTTTTACTCCCACGAAAATGCTTCTAGTTCATCTACGGGTACAAGTATCGTTCTAATTTTAAGAGCATAGAAACTTGAAGTTACACGCTGTCAGAAAATGTAAAAGAGTGCGAGTTGCTAAATTTTTCCAAAAAGATATGGTGAAAATAAGAAAAGGGGATCAAGTATCCCCACTCTCCCCTAAAGAAGAAATCTGATTCTGATTTCGTTTATTATACTTCATCAAATTAAGGAATAATATTTTGGTGATGATAATCATGGTGTATGATCTAAAAAAGTAAAATTCAACAGTTTTTAAAAATTTGGAACGGTGTCTCTACAAATATTTTTGACATTACTGCAGAAAGTTAAAATTAAACTTTATTTCACCCATATATCTTTTTTTCGCAGAGCTCAAAATTACTTGAAGTCTTGAGAAAAGTTGATGAATAGCCATTTTTTTGTTTCGATTATAGTCGTTTTACCATATTTATGGCATTCGCGACTTTATCAGCGTTGCAGTTGGCGGATCGTTATTGAAAAACTTATCCGGTACAACTGTGTTTGATGTTTACTCTTGGGCTCGAACTCGCGGACATCGGCTCAGGAGCCAACAGACTTGCCAACTGAGTTACATCACAAGCCCTAGATAAATAACTGATTGAAAGCTTTCATTTTGAAATGTTATGTTTTTGTTTTGTTTTTTTTTCGAAAAAGTGCGGAACTTTTTTAAATAAATTTGATTTATATTGAGGGGCTGTTTCAATAACAGAAGTTGAAAGAAAAATTGCAAATTGGTCGTAAAAATGTGAATTTTGTGGCCTTGTGTAATTTATTAAACCTATTTCAAATGTGTTGATGAGCATTTAGGGACTGTATTCGAAAAAAATGCAACACTTTCATTTGTAGAGAATTTTTGAACTGATCGATGAAAATTGATGAAATTTTCAGTGATTCTTCCTAGTAGTGAAATTTTTACATTTACAAAAATATGACTAAATGTTTTTGAGATAGCTTCTAATTAATAAATTTTAATGAAAGTAAGAATAATTAATTTCATGAAGGTATGAGGAATGTGAGATTTAACAAAGCGCTATCCGAGCCTTTCAATAGAAGAGGTGATGAAGCAGGTCTATTTTTCTGTCTCATTTTCCCAACAAACAAAAAAAACCAGACCAAATATCGTGTCTTAGTGATAAAAAGTTGTCCACCGATAAAATGAACAAAAACGACCCATTAGTGGGGTAAAATTTTGAAAAATCTCGTGAAGGAAATCGACACAAACTTTGTAGCGAGCATCTGGGGAATCTCTTGTCAAATTTTTTTTTGCATTGAAAAGCCCAGCCTGAATGTTTCGGAGAAGATCGAGAAGAAAAATTGAAAAGAAAATCAAATCTGGATACTAAATTTGGTTGACGATCTGTGGAAGATGCAAACCTAACACAGATTAAGCCAACTAGCATTAGGAAGTTTTATTATGGTTTAATTATGGCATTTTTTGTGCTGCTCGTTTTATGACGGTTTTATTATGGTCATGCAGAATGCTTATATATTTTTTTCGATCATATGTTTTTAGATGGTTTTGAAAACGCTAATAAAACTTTTATTAAACATACTGTTTTAGTTATTTTGAAAGAGTTATGAATGCTCTTTTTAAACTATAATAAAACATATTTGAATTGGAACTCCCATTTTTACACATTTTTGGTAAGTTATGCGTGTTGGTTTTGAGTTAAAATTAAAAAAATACATCTTTGAAAACTTGAAATCACCGAAAGTGGTATGAATATCTTTACAATATGAGTATTGAGTGAAAGGGCCCAAATAGTAGAAAAATAATTGTTGCTTGACGCCATCATTAATTCAAGATGGCAGCATCCGCTTTTATTTTCAAAGCTGTAAATTACTGAAAATATCGTGAAACCTTCACAATATGGTTATTAGGTGAAAGTAATAAAAGAGTAGAAGTCAAATTTCGATGCCCGTCGCCATCTTAAATCCAAGATGGCGGCCACCACTCAACTTGAAAATACTGTAAATGACTGAAAATCGCATGAAACCCATATTATAGGGGTATAAGTTGAAAGAGATCAACCGGTAGAAGTTGAATTTCGCTATCTGACGCCATCTTGAAATCCAAGATGGCGGCTTCCGCTAAACTTTAAAATGTAATAAATGGCCTAAAATGACATGAAATCCAAATTGGTATTGGGTGAAAGAGCTTAACGAGTAGAAGTCGAATATTGCTATCTTACGCCATCTTGAAATCCAAGATGGCTGCTTTCGATATACTTTAAAAATGCTCTAAATCATTGAATATCGCATTAAACTTCCAAATATGGGTATTTTTCAATTGGGATAAGCTATAAAAAGTTTATTTTTGCATTGTGACGCTACCCAGCAAACATGAAATCGCATTAAAATGATAACTCAAGTCATTGAACACGTTACTGCGAATCGTAATTCCATCTAACGCAAGTAAATGGTCGTACAAAATGTTACTCGAAGTCGGTTTAAATGGTTTAAATCGGATATGATAAAAAGTCCGCCATGTTTGCAGATTTTGAAGGCGATTTCGTTCCTTTGCTTTCTCCCGCGTGGGTCAAGTGAGAGAACAGCTCTGTTTTTCTCTCTGCGACCAGCAGTGCAACCAGATTGTTAAAAATCAGATGGTGTATTTGCAAGAATTGCCCAATGACAGCGGCAGCAAATATTGTCGCTGGCAACGGTTCGCATGCGTTGAGAGAAAAAAACTGGTGCTTTCTTGCATTTTTTCAGTATGTATGAATATGGTGTCCTATATCGTCCAAATAGTATAATCTTATCGCTTTAGCCAGAAGTTGAAAATATGTAATGTATATTGCCTCCCCTTTGGTAGGTAAATGCTGTTTTTTCGAGTTTCATACGATTATTCCATAATGTATATGAGACGTATAACAAAGTTGTAGAGAAATATACCTACAAAAATGTTTGCTGGGTATCTTGAAATCCAGGATGGTGGCTTCAGCTGAACTTAAAAATACTGAAAATGAATGAAAATAGCATGAAACTCCCAAATATATTGTATTAGGTGCTAAGGCTAAATGATAGAAGTCAAATATCTCTTTTCGCGTTTCTCTGAAAATCTGTAAGTGACTGAAAATCCTACAAAAACCACCACAATACAGACCCCGTTCGTTTTTGGCAACATTCGATTTTGGCAACATCGAATTTGGCACATGTGCCTAAATCAGACGGTAAACAGAAACAACATAACCTTATAGTTTTCGTTAGAATAAGACCAATACAATTTAGACATAATGGCATGATAGGAGTAATAGAATGACATAAATGGCAAAAAAATCAAAAACTATAAACAAAACAAGAAAAGTTCTAAATGCATTAGAAACATAATGAAAAAATAATAAAAGTGATTTAAAATGATCTAAATTGTTTTAAAAATAGTAGTTTTAATGTAATATTAAGTGAAAAAAGTTGATAAAAAATCGGCGTTTGGGAACACAAAAAGAACGGGCGTATTGCCAAAAACAAACAGGGTCTGGTTCTTCTTGTTTAGCCCTCTCACTCAATACCATTATTGTAAAGCTTTCGAGCGATTTTTAGTCATTTACTGTTCAGTGGAAGAGTAATTCAACTTCGATTAACAGTATTTAACAGCTAGGCGAAAGCCGCCATATTGTATTTCAAGATAAAGTTTGGTAGCGAAATTTGTCTTCTCTTGGTTCCACCCCTTTACCAAATACCAATATTATGGAGATTTAAAGTCATCTACAGCATTTTAAAGTTTAGCGGAAACCGCAATCTTCGCATTTGTGGGGGTTTTATGCGATTATCAGTCATTTATAGTATTTTAAATTGAGCGGCTGCCGCCATCTTGGCTTTTCATGATGGCGTCAGACAACGATTTTCGACTTTTATTTGTATACCTTTCGACTTAGAAATTCGACTTCTTCTAGTTGAGTCGTTTCACTCAATAACGTGGTGATTTCATGCGGTTTTCAGTGATTTAAATCATTTTTAAGTTCAGGAAGTCGCCATATTGGATTTCAAGATGGCGTTTAATAGAAAATTTCGACTTCTACTCGTTTGGTCTTTTCACCCAATACCCATATTGTGGTAGTTTCATGCGATTTTCATTGATTAACAGCATTTTAAAGTTCAGTGGAAGCTGACATCTTGGATTCCATCTTGGCGTCGGAAAGAAAAAAAAATCGACATCTTCTAGTTTAGCCTTTTCATTCAATACCCGTATAATGGTGGTTTAATGCGACTTTTTGTCAGCATTAAAGCATTAAAAGTTGAGCGGATGCCGCCATCTTGGTTTTCAAGATGGCATCTGATAGCAAAATTCGACTTCTACTCGTTTATCCCTTTCACCCGATACCCATTTTGTTGGGGTTTCATGCGATTTCAAGTCATTTACACCATTTTAAAGTTTAGCGGAAGCCGCCATCTTGAATTTCAAGATGGCGTCAGACAACGAATTTTGACTTCAACTCATGATTTATATCACGGGTCATTCACAACCAATCCCTTTTCATTCAAAAAGTCAGTCCTCATTTACTGTACTAATGATTAACAAATCAGAAATGAGGAACTCATCCTTAGCGTGTAATTGGTTGGCTTGCGATAGAAACGTCAAACCGTAGCTTTTTTTGGGGTCATCATTAAACCATAATAAAACTATGAATTGACTCACGCCATGTTGGTTGCAAAATCGAAGGGCACAAAATGACGCCATGTTGATGGATTCACAATGCAAGCATTGGAAAATATTTTTTCAGGCCTCTTTTCCATCAATTCCATCATGATTGACCATCAGATTTGACGAGGCGCATTTATTTTTAAGATACTATTTCATATACATTTTACCTAAAATCTTGACTGGCAGTAGAAAACACGCTCATTATATGGATAAAACATTGGTTTTTTAGCTATTAATTTTACCTGATCATATCTGAATAATGCAATCATCATTCATCAGCCATTATGGTTGCTGGAAAAAATAAAAATAAAACTCCAAGAACTCACAGAATCGAAAAAAAAACAAAAATTTCAAACATGTTTAATAATAGCTTTTTAAAAGCTTTGGTGACCAACATTGATGACCAACAATGATATGTCTTGATGACGTTTCTAGGGTAGGGCCAAATAGCCTGATTTTGGCTTTATCAGAGTCCAGGTGATGTTAAAGAATGCGCTTTAGCTTTTTTTGAAGATTAATGCTATAGTCCAAACGAAATTTTGCTGACCATAATAAAGCTTAAATCGTTACTTGGGAATCGATTAGTGATACATAACGATTGGCACAATTAACGGCCAAATATACCAAAAATTCGTACAAAATCGACCGTTTTTTCCAAAGCACTTTCAAAGGTTTCTTAGAGTTAATATTCTATTTTGGTCGGATCTGTAATCGTGCCATTAAGCAACAACTGTGATGGAGTGATAAAAAGTTAATACTGTTGTATTCTAGCAGAAGGTACAAAATCTGCTAAAATTGTCATAACTTCGATAAAAAACGAAAATTTGGAGTTATTTTGAAGGTCAAGCTCCGGGAAATGAAGAACGTCAACAAAAAAAGCCTTGATTTATCTAAACGGTACTTCATAGTGTGCAATAAAGATGGCGCATATGTTTTCCTAACTTTTTAGTCAATAAATTCATTCATTAGCCGCTATCTTCAAAATTACTTAACGGATCGCCACAAAATTTCGCACATGTAAACATTACATTACTAGGTAGTATCATTGACAATTTCATCAAATTCCATCCATCCGCTCAAAAGTTCTTTACAAATGAAAGTGTTTCATTTTGTTACAGTCTTTAGAAGATCAAGAAACACAAAATAAGACTTCAACTGAAATTGGTTTCTTGAAGAATATTTCATAACAGCATAACATTTTTAAATGACATAAAAGATTGTTTTTTAAAATACAATTTTTTCAGTAATAAGGCAGAGGATATTGAATTTGAGATTTTTTGGCTTAACTATTGACCATCGTAAAGGTAGATATATGCCTGCGACTTAGTTTCCATCTTTTCGATGTATAATATTAGTATTCGATGAATTAATTTTGACGTTGAAATGGTTCGTTTCAAACTCTGTTCTTGTTTAGTAACATTTGTTAATAAAAACCCATTTTTAAAACGAGGTAGTGTATTTGTATGTCAAGTTGAGAGTTTCAATACAAAAGGTTAATTGAATTGCTAATGGAAATTTTCAACCTATATAGAGTTAGTTGCCCTACTTTGGACCCTATAAGCGGCGATTTTTCCAAATCCATAAGTTGCTCATAAATGGACGAAAGTTTTATATTTTTCAGAAAGCCGAATTATAGTTTATGATCTTATCTGCAAGTTTCAATGAGTATTTTCAACTTAGGTGTTGCCGTTATTGAAAGATTTTCAAAGATATGAACGATCAACATTTCCAACTTTAAGCCTACTGTTCCTGTTTTGGTACTGAACTAGTTCCTTTTATTGGACCTAGGTAAAAAATACCTACAAGTAGCTTGAATTAAAAAAAAAAACAAAAAAATTATTGATAAATGAATTTTCAATCAAACACTATCCGGAAAAATATGACAGCTTTTCACCGTTCTGAAAAATCACTAAAATTGCTGGAATCAATATCTAAAAAAATAGGCTATCATTCAGTACTGACAAAATGGAACTTCATGGTAAAAATTGTCGTATTTCCGGACCCACCACATATTTTCAAAATGCTCTAGACAAACTTAGCTAAATCATTCCAATTAGGCTCTAAAGTAGGCTCACTCACCATATATAAAAATGAATTTCTGTCTGTCTGTCTGTTCCCTTTAGACTCGGAAGCTACAGAACCGATTTACTAGTACGTCTCGGTGGTCGAGTGGTTAGCGTGGTAAGACGGTAATTGCTAGCCCACTGATGGCATGGGTTCGATTCCCATCTCGGTACTGAGTGTTAAATGTTAATCTTAAGTTGTCCACGTCATTAATTCAGTCTGTAAAGCCTAAATCAGCTAAGACGGTGTATAAAAAATTAAAAATTAAAAAAATTAAATTACTTGAAACTTATGAGGTGAGTGCTTTTGAGGCCTGGGGAGGTTCCTATTATAGTTTGAGACCCCTGCCTCTCACTGGAAGGTGGGAGGAGGTCTCTGAAAGAGAGACAACTGTTTACATTGCTCCAGAACTGATTAAGATAATTAAACAAAATTTGGCATTGGAGGGTATTTCGGATACGAGAAATGTTTCAATGAATATTTGGTACCCCTCCCTCCTCTCAGTGGGAATATAGGAAAGTGGGAGGAGGTCTATCTTACAATTTTATACAAAACTCGAGAACTAATCAAGCAAATGGAACCAAATTTGACATGGCAGGGTATTGGAGTACGAGAAATGTTCCTATGATTAGTTCAGATCCCTCCCTTTTTCCAGCGAGAAATTAGTAAGGGAGGAGGAGGGCTACCATACCTTTTTTAATTGCATAACTTGAGAACTGTTCGACCAAATGAAACCAAATTTGGTTTGGAAGGGTATTTGGGTACGAGAAATGGTTCTATGAATTTTTGGTATCTATTCTTTCTTCCAGTGGGAAAAAAACGGGGAGGGGGCTCCAGCAAATTTTGATTTTGACATAAGATACGTAATTATCATGGCATCCAAGCAAGAGGATCTACGAAACAAGATTTTGCGTCATGATCCAAACTACACGCACGCAGAAATAGCCAAATCGTTGAATGTGACCAATTCAACCATCACCAAAGTAGTAAAAGTGTTCGGGGAATGTTTGTCGGCAACTAGGAAGCCTGGATCTTGGGGAAATCGAAAGCCGGGAGCTGCAGTGACGAACATTAGAGTGTGCTAGCGCTTTCAAGCGCAACTCCAACCTCTCCGTTCGAGATGTCGCAGATAAGTTGGGAATAGAAATAGTCTACATTTGTGCATGAAGCTAAAAACGACCCGGAATATCGACTTCTAAGAAGGTAGTAACTCCAAATCGCAACGATTAGAAAATCTTTACGGCAAAAACATATTTTCGGAAGCTGTATACGACATGGTTGACAAAGTTTGATTGCGTGGTAATGGACGACGAAAGCTACGGCAGACATTTTCAAGCATATCAAACTATCAAAGTTTTTCAAGAAATATCTCGTTTCTGTACATGTAGCTTGAAACCGTCAACCACGAATTTACGTGAAAGAGTGTCTTCAATAGCGTTTGCTGCCTTTCCTTTAGAAACATGACTTGTCAGTCTTGTTTTGGCCGGATTTGACATCCTGCCTATATGGAAAAACGCCATGGAGGAGTATGCCGATAACAACGTTCAGGTTGTGGCCAAGGGTAAAAACCCTCCCAACACACAAGAACTTCGCCTTACCGAGAAATGTTGGGCGATAGTAAAGCAGAACCTTATGAAGTCCCAAAAAAACAGTTAACTAGTTAACAGCGAGCAGTTCAAAGCAAACTGGCGTTTTGCGGAGAAGAAAGCGGATAAGGTGACTGAACAACATTTGATGGCAGGCGTCAATCCAAGTTGGGCTAAATCGTTCAGAACCTTGATTGAGTTTTTTTTCAGCTTTTATACATATTGAACTTTAAAAAAAAGATACTTTTATTTTTTTTATAAAAAAAATCGATATACACGCAATTGAGTTTGACCACATTTCGATCCGAACACCCTTAAAATACGAAGAATATATTTTAAAATTTTAAAGTACTTTCAAAAACAATCGGAGCAACAAACTTTCATACATGAACCTAGTTTTATCACCACTGATAAGTTCGTACTGTTCGTTTGTCCTTTCAGAGAACCTAACTTTTTGGAGTAAGTTGAACATGGTGAGTGCCCTCTCTCTGGAACTGTTCTAGAGTGGCAGGCAGGAGATATAATATTTTCGTCTTTCAAGTAGCTCTTCCCCTCCCATCGCGATGCAACATCTATCTTGTACAAAAGGGTAAATTTGAAGGGTTTCCATGAAAGTGCACAGGTGATTGCACCTGGATTGTGCGTGCGTTTTTGATGTTGTTGTTTACGGGTGATTATTTCGTGACAAGAAGGATGGCGAAGCTTCAAACTGGCATAGACATACTTGACTTTGACGAGATTGATGGCATTTTGTGCAATGCCTTGTCAATGAAGATGCACAAAAATGCTTGCAATAAATTGTATGAGAATAGAATTTTACTTTACACTTAATCCATACATACAAAAAGCTTAACTTCAGCTTTCCTAAAAATTAGTGTTTTTGAAAATATAGAAATTTTTAATGTAAATAAATATAGAGAGAAATAGGGAATTTTCATTGTACAATTTTGAGAACTGAATCAAAGGTTCAAAAACTAATATATAAATAGAAACGTTTTCAATAAGATTCAAATGAAATACAAAGTGGGTTCTACTGAATTCTGTTTTGCGTATTGTTCCATTTACTACGTAGCACCAAATCGTGAATATCATTCATTATTGACAGACATTCGACATTCGCCAGGAGAAATGTACTGACCGAAATAATGCACCCGGCATATATGATCACGTTCCGAAATTAATCCCTGCCCTGCTACAAGAGCGATGCACACTGCACATTCTCATATTTAGTAGGAGTGTCGTGTATGTTAACATAACCTCACATCGACCGACCTTCGTTTATGAGGGTGTAAGTTAGGTGTCGGATGAAGGTTGGAACACAGACAAGTCGTCCTTTCCCTTGCAAAGGCTCTGTGTTGTTGATTGTCAAACACCAGTGCGTGCAATGTATTAAATTTCACTTGCATCGGGGAATGTGAAAATTCTTTGCCCAAGGAAACTGGATTGCAACAATATCAGCTATTAGTTAAAAAAAACTCCCTAAAAAAACTTTAAAATATTTATAAACCAAAATAACTGTTTCTGGGAATAAAAGCAATATAGAAAAAACAGGTGGGCTCTCATTTGAAGGAGGAAATCTGATTCTCACAAAACATTGTTTTTCTTCTTATCAACATGGAAATAAACCATGCTACTAATGTTTGCATGCATTTGCATAGTTATTTGGTAAGGAATGAACCATTCACAAATATTCTTTTGAGATTAAAAGGTGTTGGCCCATAGTATTATTATAAGTTTTTTATTTTCCATTTTAATTTGTGTTTCAGAAAATCAAAAACATGAGCATTGCAAAATTTTTGAAAAACTGAATAAAAGATTTAGTTGAGATATGAAGTTGAATTGAATTGATTTATTAACCCTCATCCGCATTAGGGTGTCATTTTGACACCATTGCAAGTTTGAAGGCTTGTAACTTTTTTCAGAAGCTTCAAAATACAAAAATTTCTTCGGGGACCCTAAATGAATTCAAAAGTTCTTCAATATTACATCTTTACTTTTTTTATGGACGAACCCTGGAAGCCTGGACAAAAAAACTCCCTTTTCCGACTTTTGGTGTCATTTTGACACCACAAAAGTAAAATCTATTTAAGTCGTTTGAATTATTATGAACTTAATATGAAACTTATATCAATAGAAACCTTTTAATGTCAGTAAAATATGTTTAGAACATTATATACAGCTAAAGTTACAAGTTTTCTCGTTATTCAGCATGAAAGAAAAAAAATCCGAAAAAACATGCCTCACAAAAACTGCTGTAGTTCATATGTTACACGACCAAAAAAAATATTTGCCTTATGCATATGAAATCTGAAGTTAATGCCTTCATCATGAAGACAAGAAATATTTTTTAAATTTTTTTTAATGAAATGGTCTCAAAAAGTTCAAAAAAGTGGTCTAATAAACCTACTTTTCATTCGATTGCTAGTAAATACTGTTTGAGCGATGGTAGAGTTTTAGAAAAAACTGGAATTTACTGGAATTTTTCAAAGTTCACTACTTTGCGCAATTTTTTTACAAATTGAAATTTCATCTGTTTTTGTGGTCCACCGTCACGTTGTACCCGGATTTTCAGTGCTTTTACTTTGTTTGGACCAATCAAAAGTATATTCATTGGAAAGCTAATTTAATCTACATTCTAGTGAGGTGCAACAAATCACGCTGTGAGATTTCACAAAAATATGAAAATTATAAACGTAAAATCATTCATGAATTTCTAGAACCACAAGCACAGCGTCCAGCAAAACGTGTTTGTTTGCTCTGCGAGTAGGTACAGTGGGTGGTGATGTGGGCATTAACTTCAGCTTTCATATGCATAAGGGAAATATTTTTTTGGACGTGTAACATATGAACTACAGAAGTTTTCGTGAGGCATGTTTTTTCGTATTTTTTTTCTTTCATGCTGAATAACGAGAAAACTTGTAACTTAAGCTGTATATAATGTTCTAAACATATTTTACTGGCATTACAAGGTTTTTTTTATGTAAGTTTTGTTTAAATCGGTCTAACACGCCAAAAGTTATATCGATTTGAGCTTGTGGTGTCAAATTGACACCACAAGTGCTGATTAGGGTAATGAAATCTAATGCGGATGAGGGTTAATGGATATATGTCCAGAGCCCGATATCCCGATATCTTAAAAATTATCTTATTTTCACATACTACATACACATACTGATTTTTCACTGTTTGCACACTGGAGTTTCAATCTTTAATATTATTAATGCTGTTATCAGAAAAGGGGTAGGCTTGATAGCGGCACGTTATCCAAACAAACGGGAAAATTGTGCCTAGCCTTTTTTTTACAGATTTCATCATATACCTGAGAAACCTGAAAACCATAAAAGGATTAGAAAATAAATAAATATTTTGGACATAAAGCCGATCCACGTAGAAATTTTGAAGCATTGAAGCTTATAACCACATTGGGTGAAAAATGACAGATTGTTATTTTAGTTTAAATTCTCAGAATTAGATACACTTATAACAGGATAGACGAGAGTACATGAAAGCTTCTAGCAAACGAAAAACGGGCATATATGAGCTAAAAGAATCATTCAGGAGATTTGAGTTTACAATGATCAGAAAATGTTCTAACCAGGATGCTACAATGAGGGCAAATAAACGATTTTACAATGGCAAAGTTGGCATTTAGCCTTTCCACATAGGGATTTTTAAGCAATGAAGCTTTTTTTCAATCATGATATTGGAAATAAGAACTTTTTTAACTTCCTGCGTTAAATTCTGACATACATTAAAAAAAATGAAGTCGGACAAAAGAGGGACATGTACACACTAAGTGGAAGGTAAATATAGGTACAATAGTACCTCTGAATCATAGCTTAACCATACAGGAGATTCAGAACACAAAGTCTTGATTTTATATATTTTTATTTAACTGGCCAGTAAGCGCTCTGGTTAGACGACTACAATGAGCTTCTGTGACGCCAAATTTGAAACAAGCGATATTAACACTGCACGAAGCTGTAGCAGTGAATTCCAGAACCAGGATTGACGTATGATACGAAATATCAGAGTACGATATTAAAGGAGCTTTGACTCTTCTTAACACTATAACCATTCAAAAGCTAAGGGAACATGTGTCAATACAAGAGAAGTGACATATATTAGGTGAAACAGATATGACTGTCGACATGCGATACAAGTTTTGATCAAAAACTTGATTTTATAGGGAATATTAAAGCCTTTCGTCAACCTAAAAAAAAATATAATTTTTTTTTTTTAATTTTTTTTTTCCACGGAAACGATATTTATACGGCTTCAATGATTGAATAACCATGACGCAATTTTAACAATTAAATATCATTTTATGAACGGACATTTACCTCCACAAAATTCTGTTACCAATCCGAAGATAGAAAGGACTGAATACTTGTCCATTATAAGGAAAGTACACTAATTTTACGCTTGACGTAACAGACATAACTGATGTAATTTAGATCATATTCTTCTATGATTTCAAATCGGTTAATATTAACAGATAGCCAGAAGCAATGGGACCGCGATACGTTTGCGATTCACATTTGAACACTTGTGCAAAGATTTTATTGAACGGAGTTACTAGGAGAGCAAAGAGATTAGTTAAATGAAAAATCATATTCCAAATTGGTAAAACGAGAAAATATGAAAGAATACAGCTTGTGCAAATGCATGTACTACATATGCACTTTTGGCATACCCTCCTCGAGAGAAAATACGTACAAAGGTTAAAAAATACTAGCAAGAATTTAAAACTGATTCAGATTCAAAACATTTTCTTCCAATGTTTTGAACTTGAAAAACTTCTGAACTCTGCATGCAATAATTGACCTTGACCTATTTTCTCCCCCGCCCAGATACAAACTCATTGATTTCCAATAGCCAGAAATATTAGATAAACGTATCTGGGAAGTACTGGATAAGTCGCCTCGTACGACATGGACCAGTATCCCAGTGGCAGTATTCTTTAGGCCGCTGCCACACAGCGATACACATACTGATTTTTCACTGTTTGCACACTGGAGTTTCAATCTTTAATATTATTAATGCTGTTAACTTCTCTCATAAATCGGAATGCTGGCTTGTTGCGACTGTAATTTGTTCTTCGATTTTCAAGAGCGTATCGTCTTCTTCGTATAAGATTCAAGGTACTGGAATTAGCCGTCAATCGAGAACTCAAAAAGGTCGAATTCACGATACCTTGACCTTTTTTTAAGAATAATAAAAAATCGATTATGCAGTGCCGGTTCTCTAACAAATCCAGATCCAACAAGTGACACAGATTTTCATACTCTGGCATGTCGCCTGCCCAACCAAGATTTCTAACTTCACGAATCGTTTCTGAACGGCTTCCAATCGATTTATATGCACATGGTACATTGGTCTCCAAACTATGTTCGCAAAATCGAATTTCGATCTTACCATGCTAACGTACAGGCTTTTTTTTTTAGATGTACCGAATATTCGGCGCCGAATACCGCTAAAAACCGTTAAGCCGAATATTTGGCTCACCTAATAGGTGAGCCAATTATTCGGCCTAATAAAATATCCAAAACTAATGTAGAAAAAGTTACAAAATCATCAAATACTTATGGTTTCAGTAAAAGATCTTACGTGTATCCGTGTATACTTCACTGTAGATAGCTATAAATTTTGATTATCGTTTATTCCAGATTTTTTTCATTTATCCAGGCATGTCAATAATTCCAATAAAGTATTCGAGAAAATCAAATCTGACCAGGATGTCAAGATATTACTTGAAATTTTCCGGATTTTATCCGGGTATATTCAAATTGTTTGCTAAATCAAATAAATACTCAATTTTTCTTTGAAAATTTTCAGATTTTGGGTTCAAAAACGATTTGTTAGAGTATATAAAAAACACAAACATCAATTTTACTTCGATTCTTAGATACGATTTCAACACTGCTGCTGTGATTCGATGAAAACATTAAATTTTAAGTAATTTATTTCATGTTCCTCTTGTCTGTTTGAGAATAATGCCGAAACTCTGTTCTTTTTAATTTTAAAAAAAATTGTCCAGACCCGGCCTTGTTGATTCAACTGGAAGAAATCATGGTATTCTTAAAATTAAAGATCATCGTGGCAACTATTCTGAAGAAATCTAGCTAAAATTTGATATTCATTTGATTCAATATAAAATAAGCAATTTCATATAGCTTGGCACATGTTTTGACATGTTTTGTCCCAGATTCACAAGAAACCAATCTCTTTGGTGGTAAACGTCCTAGAAACGAAAATTCATCTGATGTCCTTCTAACTATTGATGACATTTTGAAAATCAAAGAGATCTCTACTTTAAGAAGATCTGATCAACATACATCTGGTTGAAAATAATCGGTTCAAAAACACAAGTAGTATTAAGATGGAAGAAGTAGAAGAAAAATGAAATTGTCGCTTTTTGATTTCTATTGAAAACTTAACAGAATATTCGACCGAATATTCGGCCGAATATTCCTTTGGCCGAAAAGTTGAAAAGTTCATACATCTCTACTTTTGCTAGTGTAGGGGTCTTCCAGTTCTCCAGCAAACCGCCTCACCACTTCAAAAAGTGCAAGTCCGTCTGAATCTAGGCTATTTATGTGGTCCTTGAAAGTCAATCTGGAATCCAGTTTAACGCCCAAAGCTTGTACGTTGAAAACTCTGCTTATGTCTTCTCCGTCTAGCTAGAGAGTAAGTATGCAGGATCGATGTAAAGCTCCTCGTAAACATCGTAGGACCGTCACTAGTGCGTCTTTTGTCGCTAATCTGCTTTCATCAAGAATCGACTCTCCCGCACTTTTGGAAGTTCTTCCACTTAGCATGCGACCTCGAGGTTACGGGGCCAACTCTGCGATAATTGGTGTCATTAATACTTTCAATCGCTTCTCAGAGAATTTGGATTTTGAAGTTTCTAAGGTTGTATTCCGAAGAAGAATTCTTAGTGTTCAAAGTTTAGTGTAGATTTGTATTTGTAGTTAGTTTCTTAATTTTAAAATATCATTTGGATCAATATATGATCTGTTGATTTAATAATAAATAAATAAATAAATAAAGAAATGATATGGCTGCGCACTTTGAGCCGTTCAGTTTCCGTTTTGTTCTGGTCCTAAAATCTGTGAACGTATTATTCAAATCACGTTGAAGTTTTTCGCAATCATTCATTCTTTTAACAGGCATGAATAATTTTACATCGTTGGCATAGATAAGCACAAATGCGTCCGAAAGCACTTCTGGTAAGCCGTTCATCAATAGATTGAAGAGGAGGGCCCCCAAGTGACTACCTTGAGGTACTTCTGAGGACGCTTTATATGGTTACTAACTAATTGAATTTACCAATACGAATTGTTGTCTGTTCATTAGGTAGCTCTTTATCCAACTTAGAATGTTTCCTCCTATATCTTTTTTTGAAGACTCTTCCAAGATTTCAGCTACCCCTGCTACGTCAATAGCTTTTGAAATGTCAGTGTAAATGCAGTCCACTTGATATTCCATAACCATCCAATTCAACACACGGGTAGTGAATTCGCACAGATTAGTTACCACTGATCGTTTCTTAAAGAAATCCTGTGTTCGATTATAGGATATAGCCGTTGATAAATTAGCTTTTCAAAAAGTTTGGTTAATGCTGAGAGTACAGCCACTCCTCTGTAGTTCTTTGCCAAATGTCTCGATCCTTTTCATGAATTGGAGTCACTCGTGATAGCTTCCAAATGGATGGAAATAATCCTGCAAAGCCGCTGCAACAAGCTTTCGGGGATCGGTATTCCATCAGAACCAGTTGATTTAGTAGAGTCTAGATTTTCAATACCTGCCTCTATTTCGAGAATCGTCAAACTAATCTCATCTACTAGGGGGTCTTATGGAGTTACTAATAAACCAGAGGCTTCCGATGACTGGTAACTTGTGTTAAAAAAATCTGCAAAAAGTTGAGCGGAGCTTTGGGAATCCGTAGATGTACTGTCTCTACACTTTATGTTCACGAATTTTTGTTAATTTTTCTTTTTCGAATTGATGAATTTCCAAAACTGTTCCGGACTGGATTTAATTTCACTTTCGATTTTTGAAATATAAACCGAATAGGATTCACAATGTGCATCTTTGAACATTATAGAAGTTATAGCAAATCGCTGCTATTTCTACAGATTACGAAATTACATAAGAATCTCAAGTCTAAATCAAACATAATCATCTTAAAAAAAGACATACACCGTCTTAGCCGATTTAGGCTTTACAGACTGAATAAATGACGTGGACAACTTAAGATTAACATTTAACACCCAGTACCGAGATGGGAATCGAACCCATGCCATCAGTGGACCAGCGATTATCGTCTTACCACGCTAACCACTCGACCACCGAGACGTACAGCTTCTCTTATCAAATGAAGAATGTTTGGTGGAAAATAACGATTTTTTAAAATTATATAAAATTTACATATTTTACATATTTCAACTCCCATTTACTGACATTTACATTTTTCTCTACAAAAAATTTGGACGATAGCCTGTAACATTGTCTAAATTATCTGAGTCAATTTTTAAATCACACTGGCATTGAAAATTTGCCGGCAAGTAGCATTTTTCCAAAAATAGTTATTTTTGCTTCAAAATCAAGGAAACTTTAACATTTTTTACCCTATGCTACCGGACTTGCCTTAACATTTAATACAAAGAGAAAGGTCCAGTCTGGCCCGGTTGACCGGATTTCATTTAAAAAAGCCCGGATTTTGACCGAATTTTTCCATTTTGTTTGCTAAATCAAACATAAATTTAGTTTTTATAAGTTTTGGATTTTCAGTATTAAACCGATTTTTTAGCAAGTTTAAGCAAAATAATAAGGATCGATTTCTGGAGGATGAAAATAGAGAATAAGTCAAATAAAAAAAAATAAAATTCAACGATATGACTGAACATTTTCGACAAACTCAAAACAACTCGTTATTCGTTGAGTTGTTAAAATAAAATATTCCATTAAAAAATCTTCATTCTATATTTTTGGGAACACTACGTAAACCTTTTATTAGTACCTAATTAGGAGAAAACAACTTTATTTTGGTTTAATTGATTTTAAAAAAAAAACACGTTAAGAATGTATTCAGTTAGTTTGAGAACAGGATCGTGAAATTGTTAAAACTAAAATAGAAAAATTTAAACGTTAGAAAATCTTCTCTTCTTCCTTTCATGCTTGGATTTAGGTATCAAGAAGTAGCTTAGCGGAATTTAGAATATAAAAAGGTTAGCTTTGTAGAACTATAACCCATGTTTTTATCCAAAACTCAGTATCAGAAGTAACAAAAATTTGATTCAAAAGCATCTTCAAACACAAGAAGCTCGGAAAAATAAAATATTGGAAAAGAAAAATGTTAATCAAGAAATCCAAAACAAAAAAGAGGGGTTTGAACCAGATTTCACTACTCAGAAAAAAGGAAAATATAAAATTATAATGATACTAATCATTGGTTTTCACTAAAATGTAACAAAAAATGATAAATAATTAAGATTTGCGAAGAAAATGTTTGAATTCAATTAAAGATCACAATTAAAATCAAACTATTGAATCAACGTTATATAAATTACGTTCAACGTTTTAATTACATATTTCAAAAGACAGATTTTGAATATTGATTCCAAATGGCAAAAACATTCATAATTTTTTGATAATATTTCAAAATGTAAATTGGAAAGATGATCTTATAATTTAGAGTGTTTAAGTAAATTTGCACAACAAAACTAAACAAAACCAATTTTAGCCCCTGAAGATAGGCACCACCAATAACATTTCTTCTAATTTAGTCCCGCAAAACGGGGTAACATTGATCACCGGGGTAACTTAGATCAACATGAAATGTGTCCACATAATCATCAATAACAAAGGAGAATAGTGCGAGGGCCTGGGGAATTGAAGTGTGGCAAAATTTCAATGTTAATGTGTAACTCGCGGTTGCTCAGCGGGTGGGTGGTTTTTTCTGGTGGGTGGAATTCGGTGAAATGAGTGGGACTCAGGGTCGGATTTTCTACGGATGTCACTTGCAGGGCTACTTTCTCCCTTGAGAAACTCAGATAGAGATGTCCAAGAGGCGGGATGGCAAACCTGTGCTACACATGCGAGTGGTACCTCGCATGTTACCAACCGTTGTCGGACGAGATAAACCCGAAAGACCAAAGTGCAAACAATTTGTTGGAACACCTCAGAGGGAGGCATGGGATAAAACGTTATTTCGATAGCAAACTAAATGTGGCTGTAAATCCAACTAAAAATAACTAGACAGGAGGGCTAATTTTGGACATTACAAAGCGCTTATTTATTAATGGCATGGGCCCTAAACCTGAGACGTCACTGTCGTTATATACTTGCTGTTTGATGTAGTTTCCAAGCTCTGACCTACGGGTCGGAAATTTTCTTCTTCGAACGGGCAGCTACCTTGGCGATTACACACCAGTTTCGGCGTCCCGAAACGGTGTTGTTTTTCAGCTGATGTCAACGGTGTTCAGTTTCGATGAAAGTTGAACCGAAGTAAGGTTAGGTTCACTTTAGGACTTGTAGCTTCTTGTCCTGGCGAAGACCTTTTTGGTTTTTGGTCTCGACGGCTGCCCAACGAGGTCGATCTGGAGCTTGACCGGAAATATAAAAAGAAAAAGGTCCTCTGGACCTGACAGAGCAATTACTACACCTGTGACGTCATATTTGTGACCACATGTTTTTCTTACAATTATTTTCACAATTTCTACATATTTACATTTTACAATTTTTTTACCTTTTTCTTTAGTATCTGGTTTTAGTATGTTTCGTTGTATCTTCGTTGTGACGTTTCACGATTTTAAGCTGTTCAATTACAATAAACATTACTTAAAAAAACATATCACCACATGGTTTTTAACTTTTCTTTTAAAAGCATAACTTTTGATTTTTACCTTTAAATACACACAACGATTCAATGTCTTTTTAATTTGTTGTTTTAACACATTTTAACGAAGGTTTTAGCTGTTTAACGCAAAAACATAATTTAGTTGAGTTTATGTCAAAGTACCGCATGTTACTTTCATACGTACTATTTTTGTTAACAACTTTTGTGTATTTTAGTTTTCCGTTTTCTTCTGTGATAACTTTTTATTTGTGAACGTCTCGTTTTTTGTATAGCTTTTATCCTGTAATTTTAGTTAAATATATTTAGTATTCTTTACACCACTTTTAAATCAACTTTTACTTTTTAAACTAAGACACGGCGCGCACTTCTTAGCTCTACGGCGTTCACCAACGGAAAGAGCTTGCACTTGCTAGGTCGATAAAATGAACAAATTCTAAATACACCATTCATCCGACCGTCGCACGGAAACACGTCAGCAACTTTATTGGACGTGCGCGACGTTGATTGGGTGATAACACTTCCTCGCAAAAGCACAAGTGTGTTCATCCGACGCCCATGGGCCTCTCCCGCGAGAGAAGTGGCTGCGTGCCGATAGGGTAAGGAGGTAAAATGGAAGGAATCCTCTGTGAGCTGAGGTAACTCGCTAAGTGAGCTAGCGGTGTTTGTTGACATTTTTAAATCAGGGTTGTAGGTCAAAATTGGGTAAAGTGTCGAAGATACTTTAATGGATTGTAACGAACGGTTACATTACCCCATCGTCCCTCCTCAAAATGAATGATTCTTCATTCATTTTGTTATCAGGGAGATGAATGCAACTCGGTCCCTTGAAACAATTTTCATTTTGAATTTAATCAAAACATAAATTTTATTTTTGGTTCTTAATACGCGCCACACTGCCTATTTCGCGATCATCATGTGATCGGAACAGCATCGCGTAACTCAGTGTATCTCACCAGATCTCACTGAAGTTGTTTTATTATTGTTGGCGACCACTCACGGAAACGCCAAAATAGAATGTAAACAATGTAATTATTTGTCGAATCGATTCGTAGTTTGTTTTTTTTTCTCTATGTTAGCACCGGTGCAATAAGTTGATGCATTCTTGGGTAAGTTTCTGGCTTATTTTCTCAAATAAGATCCTCGAGAGCTCTATTATTTGCAGCTTAGTAACACTATTTCGTTTATCTATCCCTTATCTTTTTCAGCTAAAACTGCGAAGAGGAACAATTCGGAAAGGCCGAAACTGGTTCCCAAAAATCATCAGGTAAGTTGTATTGTTTTGGTGCTAGCTATTTTGCTACAACACCTATGAAGAATAAGCTGATATCCAGCTACAAAATTCTTACTTTCGTTCGTTTTTCTCTGTATCTCTTTCTAGTCTTCGCATCTCATTGACGATTCAAATGGTCGAGACGGAAGGAAATCAACAGCAGATGTTCCGAAAGGTAAGTTTTATGTATCGTTAAGCCTCTTGGGCAGGTACTGATAAATGTTCTTGTTCGTTTTCCTTCTCTTTGCAGGTTTGCAGTCGAGATATCGATGAAAATCTACTGTGACACCCGGGTGGATTAGGGCCCGGAATCCATTTCACAAATCCTAGGAAATTCCTTCTACTAAAATATACTCGATAGGTTCCGATTTCTCTTTCTAATTGATTTTTTCTCGTTTTAGATTCTAAGAATAAACTGGTTAACCATATGCAAGTGCGTTTCTCTAAATGAATTCCGAAATTCCCTCAATCGCGATATTCACCTGAATGGGGAAGGAGCAAACGTAGGATTTGATGTTTTCCCTGTAGATGATCAGAACAATTTAAAATCAGTGATGCGAATATTGATAGGAACAAATCCTAATTGGTATTTCAATCCTGTGAACTATATTTCAACCAGATCTCGCGATTGTTCAAGGTACTGATGAAGTTCAACAAAGATTGCGACCACAAGCAAAAGGTTGTTTTGAAGTTAGGTCAAAGATAATAAGTTTTTAGTTTTTATGGACATATTCGGTAGTATTTTGATTTGAAATATTAAATGTACTAAAAGAAATGTTTAGCCAGCATTCTAACAGCTTAGTCAAGAGTGACTTTTAATCATTCACGCTTAGTGAAAATCATTGAGTATAAGTAAGAATCAAAATTTCGGTTTAGGATTCGATCATTAATCGGGGCGAATACATGCGAATCTCTGATAGGTTCTTTGGCCTGCTATGAACGTTTTCGGTTTGGTGGTTCAAATTCATTCTCGCGTATTGAAATTTTCGATGAAGTTTCTAAGTTCCTCTCGCGTATGAATTTCATTCGTCGAAGCGCGCGGACACGGATTTGCAGACTTCTATTTAGGTCTGGGGTCGACACGTTGTCGAACGACGATTGTAGAATCAGCCAGTTTCTCGATCTGGGTGATAATCGCGTTGTTTCGGTAATTACAAAAATATCACGAAATTTTTTCTTTACTTTACGTTTCAGGTAACGGCGTACTATTACGTTGTTGAGAATATTATAAGCATCAATCAAACCTCCTAGGTTTTCCTTCGATTTGAGATTTCGAACTATCGCGAGCGTTGCATTGTCGTTATCAAACTTGGGACACGGATGTTTCGTTTTCATTCCGAAGGTTAGTCGTTCCCGGAAGGCAAATTCATCGTTTCCTAAGCCGAGTCTAAACCAAGCTTTAGCCGAACTTAGAAAACAATTATTTGCCCACCGGGGCAGACCGCGATGTGTCGAATTACCGGAAGTGCTATCGCGAACGAAAAACCTGACCGTGTCGTTGTTTTGAATGTCGTGAAATAAGTTCTTTTTCGGAATTAGTCGACCATAGTGCGAGCTACGAAAACCGTTATTTTTACTACCGCGGTGTGGGAATTGAGATCGTCTTAAGCCAGAGTGCGATTCTAATTCCGAAACGTAATTATCGGGACATTCGAGTAGGATCAAAACTTTCTCATGGACTTTCGAATCTGATACGGTACGCGATCGATTCTGCGTGGATTTCGCGACGGGTTCTAAAAAACACGATGTAGCTTCAAAATTCCTAAACATGTGGTCACCGCATTTCTTCCCGGCAAATCTGGGTGGTTCGTTGTTACTTCCGGGCTGTTTTTGATTGTTCTTGTCGCTGTTAGGAGAATATTTTACATTCGAGCTTCGGGACGAATGTATTTCTCTAGAATGCTTGTCGGTTTTTTCGCTTAGCAGAGAATTTGCTTGCTTTAGAGCAACCAAAAACCAAGAAACGGAAATGACCTGATCTCTAATGCTGAACTTTACCGGGACTACGTTGCTCAAATCATTTGATTCTGCTATTGCCAGAGGTCTTGAACATCTGCGCAAATAGTGAGCTAAACTCTTCTCGGGAGTTTTCATTTTTGAAGTCTAGTAGCACTAGCCTGACTGGGCTTGAATTTTCCTGGTTTTCTGAAATACTACGTTGCGATATCCGCTCCGTGGCTCTAGAGTTTCTCTAAAATAGAAATCAAAAGATTAGTATCCGATATATTAGTTTGTCGTTTGGAGAACGATTAGAAAATCAAACAGGATTCTGTTTGCTCGCCTCTCCTCGGGGTTTTAAGAAAATGTAACCGTGCGACGACGATAGTTTTTTTTTTTGATCGGGCGCCAAATTGTAACTCGCGGTTGCTCAGCGGGTGGGTGGTTTTTTCTGGTGGGTGGAATTCGGTGAAATGAGTGGGACTCAGGGTCGGATTTTCTACGGATGTCACTTGCAGGGCTACTTTCTCCCTTGAGAAACTCAGATAGAGATGTCCAAGAGGCGGGATGGCAAACCTGTGCTACACATGCGAGTGGTACCTCGCATGTTACCAACCGTTGTCGGACGAGATAAACCCGAAAGACCAAAGTGCAAACAATTTGTTGGAACACCTCAGAGGGAGGCATGGGATAAAACGTTATTTCGATAGCAAACTAAATGTGGCTGTAAATCCAACTAAAAATAACTAGACAGGAGGGCTAATTTTGGACATTACAAAGCGCTTATTTATTAATGGCATGGGCCCTAAACCTGAGACGTCACTGTCGTTATATACTTGCTGTTTGATGTAGTTTCCAAGCTCTGACCTACGGGTCGGAAATTTTCTTCTTCGAACGGGCAGCTACCTTGGCGATTACACACCAGTTTCGGCGTCCCGAAACGGTGTTGTTTTTCAGCTGATGTCAACGGTGTTCAGTTTCGATGAAAGTTGAACCGAAGTAAGGTTAGGTTCACTTTAGGACTTGTAGCTTCTTGTCCTGGCGAAGACCTTTTTGGTTTTTGGTCTCGACGGCTGCCCAACGAGGTCGATCTGGAGCTTGACCGGAAATATAAAAAGAAAAAGGTCCTCTGGACCTGACAGAGCAATTACTACACCTGTGACGTCATATTTGTGACCACATGTTTTTCTTACAATTATTTTCACAATTTCTACATATTTACATTTTACAATTTTTTTACCTTTTTCTTTAGTATCTGGTTTTAGTATGTTTCGTTGTATCTTCGTTGTGACGTTTCACGATTTTAAGCTGTTCAATTACAATAAACATTACTTAAAAAAACATATCACCACATGGTTTTTAACTTTTCTTTTAAAAGCATAACTTTTGATTTTTACCTTTAAATACACACAACGATTCAATGTCTTTTTAATTTGTTGTTTTAACACATTTTAACGAAGGTTTTAGCTGTTTAACGCAAAAACATAATTTAGTTGAGTTTATGTCAAAGTACCGCATGTTACTTTCATACGTACTATTTTTGTTAACAACTTTTGTGTATTTTAGTTTTCCGTTTTCTTCTGTGATAACTTTTTATTTGTGAACGTCTCGTTTTTTGTATAGCTTTTATCCTGTAATTTTAGTTAAATATATTTAGTATTCTTTACACCACTTTTAAATCAACTTTTACTTTTTAAACTAAGACACGGCGCGCACTTCTTAGCTCTACGGCGTTCACCAACGGAAAGAGCTTGCACTTGCTAGGTCGATAAAATGAACAAATTCTAAATACACCATTCATCCGACCGTCGCACGGAAACACGTCAGCAACTTTATTGGACGTGCGCGACGTTGATTGGGTGATAACACTTCCTCGCAAAAGCACAAGTGTGTTCATCCGACGCCCATGGGCCTCTCCCGCGAGAGAAGTGGCTGCGTGCCGATAGGGTAAGGAGGTAAAATGGAAGGAATCCTCTGTGAGCTGAGGTAACTCGCTAAGTGAGCTAGCGGTGTTTGTTGACATTTTTAAATCAGGGTTGTAGGTCAAAATTGGGTAAAGTGTCGAAGATACTTTAATGGATTGTAACGAACGGTTACAAATGTTAAAAATTTGGCCCTTTAATTTATGCAACATCATTGTCCATCTTTCGATTTTAATGGTTGTTCGACCTCAACACATTAAGGACCGCGATGTTGTTTGTTTTTTGACCGCGAAGAAATTTAAACCAAGAAACATCGGAATTTAGTATTGTATATCTCAGAAATCACAGGGCTAAAAGTTACCAATTTAGTATCTTTGAGCCATCGAAAGTGTTGTGTTCAATTTTGTAGAGTTTCATGATTAATTTTATATCATTCGAGTTTGTTCCGAACTGCCTTAACGATTGATAAACTAGCATTCGTGAATATTACGAAGGTGTTTTGTATCCTTAATTATCAAGAAAACACGTTAAAACCGTCGAAATAGAGACTGATCAATGTTATTCCAAAGAAAATTCAAAACAGAGACTGAATAAATTTTTAAGTCAAATTTAAAGTAGTCTAATAAATTTCTGCAACCATGTTTAACTTTCAAAGGAGTCCAGCACTGGTTTTAAAAATATGAAACATGCCACATTCCTCTAAACAGAAAAAAACGAAAAATATTGAAAAAAGTGATCAATCTTACCCCGCTTAACGCTACGTGATGAAAAATATGATAGCAGGGAATTGGAATGAACAAAAAAAAATTTCTGCGGACGAAAAGCAACGCATTGATCCACGTTCAATATGATGGAAGCCAATTGACACATTCCTCGATTAATAAGCCACTGTCTTTATTCAACAAAAATATCTGTTTAAAAATAGATAGGTACTTAGTAGAAAAACAAAGCTAATTTTATTCTTTGATCGAGTTTTGTTAAGATCCACTCAATATAAGGTTGCCAGAACTTTTCCAGCTCATACCCGAGCCGAGCAAATCCGGACGTTTTGAAACAAAAAAAACCTAGCAAAATCCGGGCACTTGATTTCAAAATTTTCAACCTAAATAATGGGCTATATCCGGGCAAGTTTAGTAAAAATACAGCAAATTATCAACAAACAAGAAAAAAAAACCATTGTAAAACTAAATTTTTTTTATCGAAATACATTTCAGATTTCTAATTGCATTAAGGCTTTAATAAAATCATTCATGATTATTTTGACAAAATTTTCACAAAGATTTTCGGTTTCTGTTGCAAAAATCTAAAACTATAATTACTTAATAAGTGATTTTTGTTCGTTTTGGCAAAATAAAGTGAACAAATTCTGGAAAAATCTGGGTATTTTTCAACAAATTCAGGGTTACCAGGCCGGACCAGACTAATTCTAAATTTTGTATTGAATTTCCGGGCAAGTCCAGATAAAACCTGACAATCTGGCAAGCACAACTTAATATAATTTGGCATATTATACGCAATACGGCAATATTATACGAACAATCCGAAAACTGTCCCGATTTACCCCGTTTACGGTACAAATTCAGTTTCATGAACATAAATAATGATATACCTTCTACTTAAATGAACATTATTTTTGTGAAAATTCAAAAGTTCAACAAAGTTTGCCGGGTCAGCAATTTTTTCAAATATTTTCAACGAATAATCGAACTAATAAAAGGGCTATTAAAAAACAAAGACCCCGAAAAAAATTGCCCTGGACCCCCCGAGATTCTTATCCGAACGTGGCATTGAGCAAAATTTTATTTATAGCTTCACGTTAACTAAAAGTAAAAAAAAGAACCAAGAACATAAATCATTGATATATTAACTTAACTTGCCGAAGCTACACTTTTACAGAGTAGGTACGTAAGAATGGCGCTTTCGCTCAATTGAAAGAACAATTCTGATTAACATAACTTGACTCGAGAGAGAAGATTCTACAGACTGAAGGAAGTGCCGATAGGTCATTAATAGTGCACCTTTAATGTTTACCAGGATTGAAACATGATCTTCTTAAGACATCTGGCTGGCCCCAGTGCTCGTCTCCGGTGACACAAAAAGAGAATCCTTACGCTGGCTGGCACTGGCGAAAGCAACCAAGGAAAGCCATCAACAGTCAGGAGTAGATTGTTTATGTTTCTTACTTAGAGTTGTCAATTTCTCTAGGAAAAATCTGAATGAAAACAGATAAACTCTGAAGTTTGTAAGGATTGTTTTATTCTGTGTAAAAATGTGTCCGTTTAAAAATAACTATAATTAAAAAAGCTGTTCAACACTGTTAACTTCTCTTTTAATGGAACGGAACCCCCGGTTCTGCGAAGAAAGCTCACTCATTCGGTATTCATTTGCTCGGCAGGCAGGCATACATGAATTATGCTAAGTGCACTCGAGCAAGAGGGAAAATGACTGCATACTTGCATTGTGCCCGGTGTTGCATGTTTCGATTGAAAATTCTGACATTTCGCATTCTTGCGAGAAAATGTGCTTAACGGCACCTCCTTGGAAGAAGAAGGGGAGAAATTTCTTGTGTGTGTCTTGACAGAATGATAAACTATTCACTTACGCCTTCAACGGTTGATGTTCCAGACAGCTGGTGGAATGAGCTCATAATTAGTTGAAGAAATTATTCCAAAACTACAAGAAATGATTTAGCGTACTAAATCTCGCAATGAAAAAAAAAACACTATTTTTTAAGGTACCATTTTTTTAATACTTATTTAAACTTAGAATGAATTAGACTAAAAAAAGTAATTTCGTAAATAATACTTTAGTTTCTTAAAAAGGTTAAAAAAATTCTTTTTTGGTTCGTTTTTATTTCTCATGTTGTTGGGTTTTTAAACACAACACAGTTTAACCCACATTAAAGAACAACTTCGAAAAAGGAGACATTTTTTTCCCATTTCGCATCCTTCAATGTGTTGTCAATTTGCAATAACTTCTGATTCAGAGTGGGATGACTTTTTCTTTATTTCCTTCTTTACCACTCTTAGGACGTGGAGGCGTGTGTTTATTGATAAGGTTCACTCTCTGGAGCCACCATACCATACCGGTTCATTTCATTTATACATTCGGTAGACAAGGTCCATTTTCATTCGTCGTCATCAAAAGCGAAAATGGGAAATATAGAAATAAAAACTTTTTCCCTCCATACACCGTTTGAAGATGTCCAGCCGTTGTGTTGTCTTAGAAATGAGACGTGTTTAAATGACTGGCTTGCCGTTTCCTTTTTTCCGAAACAAAAAAAAAACAGCTTTCAAGTTAGAATAGCATCCTTTGGGTATCTTTCAACGGGTCGTCGTGATGTCCACATCTGCTCCTGCAGTAGACCAGCAATGGTTTTTACTATGAAAGTTGTCGTCCATCCCCCCACACAACCGGAAACTCGATAGGCCACGTAGCGACATCGTGGCTGTTAGTTGTGAGTGGAAGTAGTGAAATAGCCCTCTCTGGCGTATGGCTTAGCTCTTTGGCAGTGGCCCTGCCTAGAAATATAGTAGAAGGCACAACATAAACACATAGGCTAGCTAGGCTTGAAATGAGGACCCTCACTAACGGAAACTACCGGGCAGCAAATAATACCCGGTACAAAGAGGAAGCACAACTTATTTCGAACTCGGTCATTTTTATGCTTCTGGTTGTGTGGGAGTTGTACCAATAGCAAACACACTAAAGGGTGCTGAGGGAAAAAAAACGAAAGAAAGTCCAAATTGCTCTCATTTCTATCTTTCATCTTCCCTAAACATAACCTATATTCGTATGTTTTGCTTACGAAGATGAAAATGGGATGATACTATGGTTATCTAGATTGTTATGAATGAAAATAGAATAGACGCCCATACACAGCAGAGCATCAATCAGAGTGGGAGTCTAACTGCTGCAGAAAGTTAATCAATTTTGTATAACAGTAACTGGATAGTACTACTTTAATTTCTAATGCAAAAGGTGATAAACAGAACGAAATATTCAAATGGGTTTATGTGAACTTGAATTTGTACACCCACAAATCAGACTTTACTCCAATAATTTAGACTTTACTCCAATAATGACCATTCTTGAAAGTGGAATTATCGGCATAAGATTCTATGCCGGACCGACATTAATGAACTTTCTTGTTGCTGGCATTGTTATCCCAGCATAACAGCATTGCATATGTCTGAAAGAAAACAAATAAAATATATCTCATAACCCATTACAAGATAAAGCAGGATGGAATCAATCAACCAGCAAGGATATTGTCGAATGATGTACCGAATGCTGTGTGAGTATGTTAACCAGCCGGCTAGAAAACAGTTTCTCGTTTTCCATTTCTATCCCATTTCCATCCAATTCCTATCCCATTCCCATTCCCGTTACTATCAAAGACAAAGGAGGATGGAAAAAAGCGTTGCGTTTTTTCTGTGATCGGGCGTGGTAGTAGAACTATGACAATAAACCTTCGTTTGCTAACTGACTCAGTTGCAACACTGGTTAAGCTATCGGGTTGGCAGTCGAAATAAGAATGTTGCGTTTGGTTTAATTCTCAGCAAAATTTACACAATCTAGATTGGAAAAATGGATCAGATAGGGCAAGGAAAATGATAGTTCAACCTTGATATAAATCGTGGATCATCTTAAATCTGGACGCATTAAAACGGGTCTTTCTCCGAGCTTTGTAAACACAATGAAAATGTTATGTACACAAAATTTAGGTTAAAAAATTAATCGTGTTTTGAAGGTTTATGTTTTTAGAAAACTAAAAATTTTGAATTGTAAAATGTAGACAAACTTATCGAAAATATTTAAAAAAATTTAAAAAATATGATTTAAGAATTTAGTAAATTCAATTAAAAATTGAAAAAAACAGTGCTTTTAAATTCGTGAAATTCATTTGAAAAACAATTAAAATATAAAGATGAAAATGATAAGATGTTTACCATTTTTCAATAAACACGTCTCACCATTATAAAAACTTATTCTTATCATCTAATTGATAGCTCAAGGGAGAAGCATTTCGGTGCTTAAGTATTAATAATTGATTTGGTAAATTTTAGCATCCTGAACTCGAATGCTTTGTCAAATTTGGACTATCACATTAAGCTTTGGTGATATGGAGTTTTAAAATGTGTCAGTTTTAAGAAAAATGAATCATAGATAACTGATTAACTATCAAACCTACATTTAAGAAAAATCTGATTCTAATTTTGTTTACTATACTTAATTAAATTAAGGAATAATATTTTGATGACGATGATGCATGTTCTAAAAAAGTAAAATCCTACAGTTTTTAGAAATTTGGAAAAAATATCATGAGGTAAAAGCTTTTATGACATTTCTGCAGAAAGTTATAAAAAACTTGATTTCATAAGACAAATTTAATGAAATGTGCAAAACGATTAGATTTGGGTTTAAAAAAATATCTGAAATTCGATTTGATATCAAACTTCTTTAAAAATTCGGTAAATGAGGAAAATGAAACATATTCTATAACTTTATTCGCAGATCTCAAAACTACTTCAAGTCTTGAGAAATGTTGATAATTGATTTAAAATTATTTTAAAATGTTATGTTTTTGTTCCTAACTTTTATCAAAAAAATGCAAAACTTTTTAAAATAATTTAACCTATTTTCAAAAATTATTTCAATAACAAGAACTGATAGAGTTTCTTATTTAGCACCCAAATTAGTCGAAATTACGTTTTAAACTCATTGCACATCGGGAAAAAAAATAAATTTTGTGACCGTGTATAATTTTTCGAAACCTTTTAAAATGTGATGTTGAGCATTGAGAAGGACAAAAAAATTTTTCTATTGAAGCTGAACTTGGTTTCTTGTTCATATCAACATAACATTTGTAATAACATAAACGATTTTTTTTAAATCAAAATTTTCTTGTAAGAAAGTAAAGGATATAAGATTTTAGATTTGTTTGCTAATTCTTTGGACCATCATAAGGGGTAAGTAATCGCCAGTGCCATGGTGTTCAACTTGTCGATGTATAAAATTAGTATTCGATGAATTAATGATTTGTTTCCAACTTGTTGTTGTTTAGTTAAACTTTTTGATCAAAACCCATCGTAAAGACGAGAAAGGGTTAATTGAATTGCAAATCGATATTTACAGTTAAAAATTAGTTTCAAATCGCGAACGTCATAAAGTCTCGTAAAATAAGATGTCTCAAGCCTAGGGTGATATCAGACCAAATTCCACCGGATGCGAGCCAAATTTCTGACTTGCTTGTTAACATTTATTTTTAAGCACCTTTTAATATCAAGTAACTTCCTGATTATACGGTGAAAAATTTACTGGGGAGATATCTTTGATGAGGTCATTCAGCTAAACTAACCAACATCTATAAAAAGTGAAAAGTCTTTCTCAATTATTCTGAATTTTTGCAGCAAAAATCAGTCAAGTTTGTCAGTAACGGTACCTTGTTTTTGGATCTTTGATTTTTAATTGATTATTTAATTTTTATTCGATAAAAAAGTTGGAAATGTTCTTCAATACTACTACTTAAAATAGGAAAATACCATATGGGTAAGGTTTCGTATGCAGTAGTGTGCTTTGTTTTCAATTTTTCCCGGGATCCCCGGAATTCCCGGGAAAAAGATCGTCAACATTCCCGATTCTCGGGAACGCTCAAATGACCGGGAAATGTACATTCTGGTTCTGGCAAATGCATGGTCTGATTTATATTGCCAGGCGCATTTTGTTTGATTTCCGGTTTCGGTAATTAATTATCGGGTTGTAGTCTTTTGTAGACCGGTGGGTAAGATTTGTTTTCGGATAGAACTAAATTTTAAAAAATGATGTGTAAGAAAGTGAAATTTGTTAAAATGCAAATGGGTTTGAAGGTAGAATTGGAAAATGGTAAGACTGATTATAATCTCTTAAAAAAAAAAACAAATGTGTTTCAAGAATGACCGGTCATTTAAAGGCTTACACACGAGCGCGGAATACCTGTTGTAGAACTCTAAATATTTGCTGGAATAACATTAGTACATGTAATGAATTTTTTAAACGGCTGCCTCACTTATTGACTCATTCCTCCATATGCAAATCTTTTTTTATTATCTTCAATTTACGCCGGGGGTCTTCAGATCTTCCCCAAAATTAAAAATTTGGTTCATTTTTTTATAATTAAAAACGAATGTTTATTTTCAGATTTCGATTGTTTTTATTTTTCGGGTTAGATTTGACTAGATTTTTTGTTAATTGATAAAACCATATTTCAAAGCTACATAACACTATTATTTTCCACCGGAAATTATTAAATAGCACATTAAAATGCATTGAAATTTATCAGCTTTTCAAATAAAAATTTAAATGGTTTTTCCCTGCTTTGTACTTTTGTTCCCACGTTATTAGAAACGTGCTCTACCTGCATATTTGAGTGCAGTTTATTTACTGTTGTTGGTTTTCGATGCAAAAAAAATATATATATATTTTTATTTCTTCCATAACTCTGAAAGGAATTGTAAGTCAAATTTGGTGTCTTCAAATGTAAGTTGCAACCTATATTGAGATTTACAATGGAATATTCTGTGATGCACACAATACTTTAAGACATCATTTAAGGCATATTTACTTTATTGTTTGTTAAAGTCATTACTAATTTTTTTAAGTTAGAAAATCTGATAAAATTTCAGTACGATTAGATGAGATATTTTATGATTTCCGTTGAAAAATCACACAGTTATGTAGCTTTGAAATATGGTTTTATTTTATTTTCAAAAAATCTAACCGAATCTAACTCGAAAAATAAAAATTTTGGAAATCTGAAATAATACATGTGTTTTAAGTCATAAAAATGTGTTTATAAGGCTGGGACAAATTTCAAATCCTTGCATTGTCACTTGGAGTTGAAACATCAACAGTTATAGTAAAAAATTATAAAAATTTTCAACAAATTGGAACAAATAGGTCAAAAGCTTGCATGCAACAAACATCTAAAAATGCTACAATTTTCGTCTTCTACAGTTTGACTTTCACTCTTTCACTTGTTTGAATTTTCGAAGAACTTATCAAATTTTCAATAAAATACTTTAAATTTTATTTCGAAAAAGCGAAGGAGGGGTGGCTGTGGGGAAGCTGGATGTGACAAAAGATTAATTTGATATTTGCTCCAGACTAATCTAAAGAATACAATTTAACTGCGAAACAGCGGTAAATCCGTGCACACATGGAGGAACATCAACAAAATTTGGAATCAGAATCAACTCTTAAATTGTATGCATCTTGGAAAAGTTTGAATTTTGTGGTTTTGTTTAATTAATTTGTTAGTATGACTTCCCTCTTAAATAGGTAGTTGTCAGTACAGTAGAACGACAGAGCTCAATCAATTTATGTTATTTTTCAAATGTGGTAATGATGCAAGGTTTGAAAAAAATTGATAATTTTTTTATGACCCTCCTTCTTTTACAAATTTCAATTTATATATAGATACGTCAAATTGAAATATAAGAATAAGTTTTAAATAAATTTTGCAACATTCATTGAAGTTAAGCGATTAGTGGAAAAAATATACATTTTTTCTTTGGTCACCACCCCCCCTTTGAAATTTCCAAAAATCACGAAGGGGGGAATAATTATAGCTTGGATTATTTTATGTAAATTTCGAAAAAAAATCAAATATCCGAAAGGTTAAAAGACCAAAAAAAAAGTTTGTCGAAGATGGAAGTTTTTTCACATTTTGTTTTCTTGATTTAATTGAATTCTCAATGAAAAAACACTTGATTCATAGGTTTTTTCAATGCAATTTTGTGACATACAAGCTAAGCTTTGGTGCAATTTATTCCAAATTATTTGTTTTTCCCGTTATTGTTTATTGTCCCAATAATCGAATCTAAAAACACTAGATTCAAGTCCGACCTGTAAAAAGCTTTTGCAGCATTCGAATTTATAGTTCGAGCAAAAAATGAAACAATCTTTAAAATCACTGTAATGTTGCCTAGATTAAAATTCAACAAAAAATTTAAACAAAATTCTTAGTTCAATAAACTGACTTAAAAATTCAAATTTGAGAAAAAAAATCCTTGCCAAAACCTAGATGTTCTTATGTTTTGCCTTTACTTACATGAGTTCATACATGTGATCTCAAAGCGTACATGGAATGATGATTTATCGAGAGAATATTAGTCTTAAACCTAGACTACGTACTACATGGAGGGAGCTATCACGTTAACCAAGGGAGAGTTTTTTTTAAACGATATATAAGCATCTAAAAGGGTGGTGCAAAATTTTGATAGCAGAAGATTAATTTTCAAACACAAGTCTAGTTCCATTTAAAATTTCCGCCTAAAAACTTTAGATACAACTAAGACTCACTACTTATTTCAAAGCGTGCTACCAAAAACAACTTCGGAACAAAGTGGGAAAGCTCTCTAATAAATTCTCGCAACTACTCTTCGTGCTATGGGAAAAATTCTACCGGAGTTCAACTAATGAGGAAAGGGGCAACGAAAAAAAAACTCCATAACCTCACCGTTGGTCAAGTGTGATACCTCGTATATTTTGTTCAGAATTCTCACCCTCTCGACCAAACTCTCAGCCCTCCGAGCGAAGGATGCTCTCCTGTCTTGGGCGGAAGTCATCCTGCAGTCTGCTTCTTTTAATCGGCTCCTTCCGGTGTTGCACTTGCACTTTCTTCGCTTCCGGTCGCTGCACCACTTAAATCTTACGGTTTCAAGCAACTGCCTCGACTTCCTACACACTTTTTTCGTTTTCTCCGTATTCAATAATGATGAGACGTTAAGCTCTTAAATATTTAAATTTCAATAGGGATCCACCCAGCGACACTTTTATTTTCACTTAAATGGAACTAAAATGAAAAGAACTTCACCTGAAATAATATTTAATTGAAAATTTCAATGCTTTAAAACACTTTTCAAAAAAACTTCGTTCTCCCAAACAATGGAGCCCTCGTTTATTATGAACGCCAACTTCCGTTCGAAGTTTATCAAGGAGCATCACATTTCTGGATTTTTTCTTCACAAAACTTAACCACTTAGGAACTTTTCCCTGCCAGCACGAGGAAAACTACCAATTACTCAAACAAGCAAGCATCACTTTCCAACACTTTGCACAGTGCTCACTTGAAAACTTCGAACATACATATGAACTCGACCTGGTATGGTGGTTCGGTACATACAATCTGGTTCGCACCAACGATAACTGCCTTCTCTGCCCCCGTTCCTGGAATGAAAAGTAAAGAAAAACAAAATTCACTGTTGATTCTAATGTGTTTACACTTTTGGGCATTTTTTTTTTCTCTTTCGAGACGCTGTTGATGTCGGAGGTCTATCAGTCTGTCCAGTTTGGTTCATCCGTCCATTAGAACCGTGTCAAGCGCTGCCAAAAGTCGACCCTTTGCCCTGAACCACAACCCCCACAGCGAAATTTGCAATTTTTTGCCCCACGCACTGCAATCGTTTGTCGGTTCAAACATGCCGATTGCGATTGTAAAGTAAACTTACCTACTTTTAGTTAGTGCGGAATTGAAATTATGGTTTCTTCCAATAAATGTTGTTGGGGTGCGGTCCAAACCCTGCTTGGACCTTGCAGTGGACTGTATTGGGGGAATTTCCCTGGGGCAAACCTTGGGCTCCTGGTTGGGTTGAGTCTTCCGTGGGGGGTGTTGGGTAGTCTCTTGTGTGGTGATAGCAGTCTCTGCACCAGGCGGCGGTAAGTAAAACTCCGATCGTTTACTAATAAGGCACACAATTTATTCACGGCAAGAAGTACACATTTATTTTGGCAAAAAAACACACTACTTTGAAACGAATTTATTAACTACGAAACTACATTAAACATATATTTAGGCAAATTATTCAAGTTTCAACGGGGTCTCATATGACCTGTGCCAAATCGCTCTTAAGACTACTGAATATAATATTATAAAATGGTGAAGATTGTTCGGGATTTTTCTTCATTTTTGTTGTTCTTCAAAAGTTTAGCTGTGAAGATCAGCTGTTTCGCTCATCATCAACGCTTTTCCTTAGGACCTTCTGCTTCGTGGGTTTCCAATTATCGACCATCGCAGCATCGTGTTAAGGGTCCATAGCTAGTCTACCAACATCCCGGCCCATCCTGAAATCGCTCGTATTTCTGAAAAGAAAGAAAAAGAACCTCGCGAACACAACGGGTGGGTGCTACTGATCTTTCTCCGAGAAACTAGGCTGCTTGTAATCTGGTTGAGACGACGCTGGTAAAACACAAAGCTTTTCGACTGGGCGCGTAGAAGGTCCTGTTGCAGTCTTCAAAGTGACGACCCTTACGACTCCATCAGGTCCTGGAAAAACTCGATCTACTCTTCCCATCTTCCAACGACTTGGTGGTAAGTTATCATCCTTGATGACAACTAGCTGTCCGATCTTGATTTCAATTGGTGTCTTCCATCTTTTGAACCGCCCTTGAAGTTGCGTCAGATATTCAACTCTCCAACGATCCCAAAAGTGCTGGATTCTTTTCTGCAACGTTTGATTGTTGTTTAACCTATTCAAGGGTACCTCGCGAACATCTCTCTCAGGTATTTGTTGTAGGGGTTCACCAATCAGAAAATGCCCCGGTGTTAGAGGCTCGAGATTGTCAGGATCATCCGTTAACGCTGTAATTGGTCTGGAGTTGAGGCAGTTTTCTACTTGCACCAGAAGCGTAGTCATGTCCTCAAATGAAACCGAGTTCTCTCCTAGCACCTTCAAAAGATGTTTTTTGGCTGATCTGACTGCTGCTTCCCAGAGTCCTCCGAAGTGAGGTGCTCCTGGGGGTATAAAGTGCCATTGGATATTGTTGTTCGCACACTCCTTCGAAACTGCTTCCTTGTGGTGATCGTTGCGCAGCAATTTGAGGATCTCTCGCAGATAATTCCGGGCTCCGACAAAGTTTGTTCCATTGTCTGAATAGATGTCCGAACAGTATCCTCTTCTACCGATGAATCGTCTTAAAGCTTGGAGAAAACGTTCTGTGGATAAATCGGACACGAGTTCTAGGTGTACAGCCTTCGTACACAGGCAAATAAAGACTGATACGTATGCCTTAACCGCTGGTTTTCTTGGAGCTGGCCGAATGTATACTGGGCCAAAATAGTCGACGCCTGTCCTTAGAAATGCTCGAGCTACGGTGACACGTGCTTGAGGTAGTTCTCCCATAAACTGCTCAATAGGGCTGGGTTTCGCTCGAAAGCATTTGATGCAATTATGCACAACCTGTCGTGGAACATTTCTGCCACCAAGTGGCCAATACTTCAGTCTCACTGTGCTAAGCAGTAGTTGAGAACCAGCATGAAGTAGCTTGATGTGATAGTACTCGAATAACATCTTAGTAAACGGGTGTTTAGCTGGTAGCACAATGGGGTGCTTCGTATTTTCCGATTCCATGGATCTTCCTAATCTGCCTCCCACGCGAATTAGTCCTTCTGATGATATTCGTGGGGTAAACCATCTAAGTGGTGAACTTCGATGTACGTTTTCGTTTTTCATTAACGCCTCCCACTCAGCAGGAAACGATTCTTGCTGGATGCAGCGGATGATAGAAAATTCTGCTAGTTCCAATTCTTCGACGGTTAGTAAATTTTTGCAGTTCTCTTCAGATTTCTTGAGAATACGCATGAGCCGCATCCAATAAGCGGTACTGCGTATTAGTTTGGTATATGACGAAAACCTTCGAACATAGTCTTCACTGAAGTCTGATACTCGACTGGTGGTTGGATGTGCGGTACGACGAATTTCCTCTTCTGCTATTTGAGACTCCAAGGTGCCTGGCTGCTCCGGATAATGATTTTGCCCTAACCATTCAGGGCCCTTCCACCAAAGACTGCATCCCTCTATCAGATTTGGGTCCATACCCCGTGAGATAAGGTCTGCTGGATTTTGCAAGCCAGGAACATGTCTCCAAGTACAGTTTTCCGTAATCGTTTGTATTTTCGCAACACGGTTAGCTACGAAAGTGGACCACGTCGCAGGAATTGCCTTCAACCATTGAAGAACACACGTAGAATCTGTCCAGAAATGCATGTCGATCTCCAATTTCAACGCTTCGCGTACCTTAACAGATAATTCCGCCGACAAAAGCGCTCCACACAGCTCTAGCCTCGGAATGGATTGGGATTTTAACGGTGCTACCTTTGATTTTGCTGCTAGCAAACATACGAGAGACCTTCCATGTTTGTCGATACTCTTGACGTAAGCGCACGCTCCATACGCACGCTCGGACGCATCCGAGAAGAAATGCAGCTCCATATTGACCGCCTCTGGTAAAACTGCACATCGCTGGATTTTCAGGTTATTCAGGATTGATAACTGTCCATGGAAACTTCGCCATTCTTCATCTACTTCAATCGGAACTGGATGATCCCAACCGAGGGTTTTCCCGTCTTCCTGCAGCCGCCATAAACGCTGCATGAAGATTTTTGCACTCGTTGTAACTGCTCCTACGAGACCGAGGGGGTCGAATAGCATAGCGATAGCTGATAGGATTTTCCGTTTAGACAACCTTTCCCTTGCCGCAATTTGTTCAATGGTGAAGTTGAAGCGAAAATAGTCCTTATGTGGCTGCCAGACCAGTCCTAATGTTTTCACCGATGGATCAGGATCCAAATTGATCTCATTGGTTTGCGGGAGAGCAAGATCCTCGATTTTCACCTCTCTTAAAGCTGCTGCTGAGTTGGATGCGAACTTCCTAAGACGGAAACCAGCACTGTCTGCGAATTTGATAAGATCTGTGCACAATTTTATTGCATCACTCTCGGTATCGGTGCCTGTGATAACATCGTCCATGTAGACGTCATCTACCAATGCCTTAGATGCGCTTGGGAATCGATTGTACTCATCGCTCGCCAGCTGTTTCAACGTTCTGGTCGCTAGAAATGGCGCAGGTTTCGTGCCATACGTCACGGTTGCCAACTCGTAGGTTTCAACCTCCTTCTTCGTATTCGTTCTCCAAAGGATGCTTTGCAGGGGCATATCAGCTTCGCATATACCAATCTGTCGAAACATCTTCTCTATGTCCGCTATAATCATGACTCGTTTCATCCGACAACGCATGATGAGAGCTCGAAGCTCGTCCTGGATTACGGGTCCAACCAATAAGGCGTCGTTCAAGGATATACCGCTACTGCTTTTGGATGATGCATCAAACACAACGCGCACCTTGGTTGTTGTGCTTGCCTGCTTTATGACCGGGTGATGAGGAAGATAAACACGTTTCTCGGGACCCACATTCGCCCTGCGCATGTGCCCGAGCTCCAGGTATTCTGCCATAAAACCGTGGTAGTGTTGACGTAGCTCTGGTTCCTTTTCCAGTCTACGTTCCAGGGACTGAAGTCGACGGAAAGCCATCTCCCGCGACTCGCCAATGGTTGCCAATATCTTTTCGTCCTTCGGTAGTGCAACGGTGTATCGCCCAGTAGAACTTCTGTACTTGGTTAGAGCAAACTGCGCCTCGCAGCGTTGCTCTTCCGGGGAATAATTGTTCGGAGACCCTATCTCCTCACAAGACCAAAAACGAGTAAGAAGTTCATCCAGATCCACCTTGGAGGCCGTATTACAGATGATGCGCGACGAAGAAGCTTGACTTTCTACCGAACCTGTCACCAACCAGCCAAACACTGACTCAATCAGCATGGGTAAACCTTCGCCCAACGGAATCTTGGTCTGACTCGGGAAAAATGAAAAGAAGTGCTGTATTCCTAGCACCATATCCAATGATGTTGATTTGAAAAACGCTGGATCTGCTAGTTCCACGCCCTGCGGGAATTTCCACGCAGAAACCGTCACGTTTGTTGTCGGTAGATCCGCGGTAACCTTGGGTAATAACAAGAAATCCATCGGCCGAGAAAAGTCCGATGTTCTTGACCGTACGACCGCTGACACCTGATGCTTGACCGTGGTATTTGATTGACCGATTCCAAGAACAGAAATGTTCGACCGTTTTCGAGACACCTTCATAAGTTGACAGAGCCCTTCTGTCATGAAGTTGCATTCGGAGCCTGAGTCCAATAAAGCCCTTGCCTGGAACACCTTGCCTGCATCGTCTTCCACTAAGACGACAGCTGTAGCTAACAGAACGGTTGAGGAATGATTCCTTGCCATGTTCGATGAAACGGATCCTGAGTTGGCGGCTGAGGTGGTTGCTGAAGCGGATTGATTACTGTTGGCAGCAGATGCGAAAGGTTGCGATGGGCGAGTAAAGTTGTTTCCTGCACTGTCGACGCGAAAGCAGACTAGCGTATGGTGTTTTCCCTTGCATTTGCGACAAACCTGGTTTGATCTGCAGTCCGAAGCTTGATGACCACGCCGAAAACAGTTTCTGCAGAGAGAATTTTGTCGCAGCAGCTTGTCTCGAGCGGAAGCACTCAACTTCAGGAACGTAGGGCAGGTGTACAACAAATGGGATTCCGGACAAGCGATGCAACTTCCGGCCATCATCTGTGCTGCGCTGTGACTTGTTCTGGCGACGTTGGGTTTCTTCGGCCATTGAAAACCTTCCTGCTTGTTATCGTGAGCCTTAGGTGGAAGCGATGCCAAGATTTTCACGCGGGTTTGGAGAAATTGGGTTAAATCTACCACCTTGTCCTGGTCCTGATGAGCACTGTGCTCTTCCCATGCCCGACGTGTTATTGGATCCAGTCTGGAGCACAACATTTCCAGCAACAACAGGTCCTTATATTCTTCCGGTTTCACCAATTGGTCCAGAGTTTGTACGACGCGTTCGAAACCTTCCAGTAGTGCCTGAATATCGACGGCCGACTCCTTAGCCACCTTGGGAAGTTTAAATAGGTTTCCAACCTGCCTGCGCTTCAACACCTTGCTGTCGTTGTACCTGGCCATTAGGATGTCCCAAGCTACTGGATAGTTCACCCTCGTAAGTGCCAACGGATCGATGAGAGCCCGCGCCTCGCCGGTGAGACAGCCCTTCAGGTAGTGGAACTTCTCAACCTCCGGTAAGTCCGTCTTGGTATGGATCAGGGATAAGTACAGGTCCCGGAAGCTGAGCCACTGGTCGATGTCACCGTCGAACGTTTGCAACTTAATTTGCGGTAGCCTGACATGCTCGATGGTTGGTTGAATTGACGAGTCCATCATACGGGTGGAATGTAGAACACTGGCACCTCCTTCCAGTTCCTTGATGCGTTCCAACATAGATGCCTTGGCGTTGTAGTACTTCGTGGTGAAATCCTGCCGTATATTGGAACATGTTGCTTCCTTCGACGAGTACTCTTCGTGCATCTCAACCTCGATCAGCGCGTCGTTGATCCGATCCCATAAATCGTCCAGTTTCTCCAGCCTAACCTGGATTTGTTGAGCTGAAGTAACTTCCCCCAGAGTGCTTGCGAAAATGGTTATTGATTTAAACATCTCCATCAACGCCTTCACCTTTGTTTGTAGATTGCGCAGCGGTGGATTCTTCGATGACAAACTTGACGCGGAAGTCGTAGCCATGGTTGTAGTTCACTCACACAAGATTCACAGGAGAAAATGCACGGTGTTAGGATTCAATTCTGACTCTAGCTTCGGCAAGGAACATACACTGTAGAGCTTAACTTACTTTAAAAAACTTAGTTCTGCACTCCTCTACAGGTAGGCTCCTCCCAATCCAAAACTTGAATGGCAGTGCGCGATGTGAATTTAGCGCCTGGAGTAACGCTTCCAAAAGGCCCTCGTTTACGCGTGATGATTGATGATTAATCTCGGTATCGATCAGACAAGTGGTGTTGTGGGCAAAATAATAATGTTGTAGTTTCCAAATTCTTAAAGCTTCGACTAGAACATATACTCTGTAGAGCTTAACTTACTTTCAAGAAAATTCAGTTGCGCCTCTCTACAGGTATAGGTATCCAAAATCCAGAAAATGAAGCTCGAAATGCGTGGGAGTACAGCTGCTCCTCGAACTACGCAAATAAAATTGGTGCGCCTCGGTTTATTCCAAAATATTTCGGGTTGACTCGGTTTGATCAGTTTAGCAGGGTGTTATGGCAAGGATAATGATTGGATGTAGTATTTGTATTTGAATATAGCTTCGGCAGGACGTATACCAACGGTTCTACTAACCTAACCGAAAAAACTATTGCGCAGCATAAAATCCAAATAGCAGAAAATCCAAAATTTCTGCTGAACGGTGTACTTGCCGATCCAATGCAGTACAAATAAATAGGCAAATGCACAATTATGTACATTCAAACATCCAACTCGTTCGAATAGGGATATGTTGCACCATACAGTTGTGTTTGTGAGGTATAATTGACAGAGATCAGTATTTGCTAAGTCCAGCAACGGCCGGTCATATACTAAAACGAAGTGCGTAGTGTTTTCACTAACCTGACCGAAAAACAGGTGGTTCTCGGGAAATTCGGTTTCGTTGCGTGTGACTCAATCGGTGACCAGTTGAATGTAGCCCGCTGCTACGGAAAACCCTTCGGTAACGGTAAGTATCAGCTGTTGGCCGTGGAAAAAGTGCTGCTGACCTTGACCTTGCAGCCGATGATGGCTGCCGATGGATTTGCGATCGAATATTTTAATCGCTTTTACCGGGCCTCCCGGAGATTTCGATCGGAAAACGGTTGAAAATAGGTGATATTGTGGGATCGAATTCACGAAAAATTACCACTGAGATGGTAATTAATTGGTCCAAGTGCTATTTATCGTGCTCAGGATTAATGACGTCACCAAAGAAGCCAGATGCAATCTTCTCTTCCGAAAAGATCGATGACGTCACGGATGGCTTAGGTAGTTGTGACCAATTGGAGTCCCCAGTAGTGGTGGTGATGACGGTGATCTTGCGCGATCGTTTGGTGTAGTTTCTTTGCTCGTAGTGTGCGTTCGGTTGGTTGGGGTTGGCGTAGCAATACAGCTCAGGATCGGGTTGTTTACAAATAGAATGTGGAAAGAAACGATGTAGTATTCATCGAATGGTCCATGCATCAACTGAACATAGACCTATTAGTGTTTATTTACCTGGACAAACAGGATAATCCGTGAAGAAATAGATCTATGTCTTCAGTTGCTGCTGTGGTGAAGATCCGAAGTGTATCCGACAGTTGATTGGCAGTTTAGTGTTGATCCACATCCACTAAACGGTTCGGGGTTTTTAGAAGTTTCGTGCTAAACGCAGCAATTAATGATTAATCGGCGATAGCATAGAAACTTCTGGTGATGATAATTAGTGATCACGATGAATTGCCAACTCAACTGCGAGTTGCGGAAAGTGAGCGATGATTGGTTTCGGTGAGCTTGTGGCGGTTGTGGGCGTGGGGCGAAATTTAATTTGTGCTTTTCCAATGGCGGTGTTCTGCAGAGATTGCTTCGAGCGGTGCTGATGATCCGGTTCGAAGGACCAAAATGTTGGGGTGCGGTCCAAACCCTGCTTGGACCTTGCAGTGGACTGTATTGGGGGAATTTCCCTGGGGCAAACCTTGGGCTCCTGGTTGGGTTGAGTCTTCCGTGGGGGGTGTTGGGTAGTCTCTTGTGTGGTGATAGCAGTCTCTGCACCAGGCGGCGGTAAGTAAAACTCCGATCGTTTACTAATAAGGCACACAATTTATTCACGGCAAGAAGTACACATTTATTTTGGCAAAAAAACACACTACTTTGAAACGAATTTATTAACTACGAAACTACATTAAACATATATTTAGGCAAATTATTCAAGTTTCAACGGGGTCTTATATGACCTGTGCCAAATCGCTCTTAAGACTACTGAATATAATATTATAAAATGGTGAAGATTGTTCGGGATTTTTCTTCATTTTTGTTGTTCTTCAAAAGTTTAGCTGTGAAGATCAGCTGTTTCGCTCATCATCAACGCTTTTCCTTAGGACCTTCTGCTTCGTGGGTTTCCAATTATCGACCATCGCAGCATCGTGTTAAGGGTCCATAGCTAGTCTACCAACAAATGTGATAGTAGACCGTGTCAATTTGAGAAAAAAATAATACAATAAAACAGAACAATGTCTGTAATCAAATAACTAGTTTTAAATTAGTTGTTTCTGAATTTATTTTATGCAGGCTAAAATCAATGTAATTTCCAAATTTCCTAGCAGTCTAACTTAATTGAAATTCTGAAAACACAAAATATGATGATCGGTTGAAGTTTTTTTTTTAATCTATGCTTCTGTTTGTAAACACTTGACTTTATACCGACCTTTGGATTACGTATGCTGAATTTTAATTTGTCAGATTTTGAAGCTTATGTACAAAAGTACTTTCGATAAAACGAGCGTCAAATATGTTGATAGGCTGGATTTATTCGAACTTTTTGGCGGATCATTAAAAAGATTATAAAAAAAATTGTTTGAAATTAATCTATTGCCATATATTGATTAAGAATAGAAAAATCGTTTGGCATGATAAATTCGAAATTGACAATTTGGCATTATCTTTCCAAGAATTATGAGGGCGTGAACTCTGCTATGTATTATTGGATGACACTTATCAAAAAATAAAAATACTATTTTTAGCAGCTTTAAACATTTTTTTCAGCTTCTTTACACAAATAAATTTTCAAAATCAGAAAAAATGCTGATAGCACTTAAATTTAGGACCCTTGAGTTATCTACTTTCCGGTCCATCAAGGATTACAAAAAGCTGCACTGTTTTTTGTTTAGTGCTTAGGCTTCAAATTATTTCAGATAAACTTAGCAACTTGCCGTCTTTTACAGTATTCACCTAACTCTAAGTTACTCCGATCCAACAACTAGGACGATACATGATCTTCTGAATGAATTTAAAGTATTTTTATGGAGCGAAAATTTAGATTTTTGAAAAGTTTTAGTTGCTAACACATTGCGGGCCAAGTAAGAGATATTTATCTAGTTTTTCCGCTTGTCGCTAGTGTGCTTCTCTACGTAGCATATCTCAAATGTTAGCACTCAAAAGTGTATTAATAGAAGATGTTTAAAAGAAAAAAAACATCTCAAGTTTTCCAGAAATGGGAAATATGGTCATTTTTAGACAAAATCAAATACATCTTAATTTTTTGGAGATTTTTTGTCTATACAGACCCCGTTCGTTTTTGGCAACATTCGATTTTGGCAACATCCGATTTTGGACATGTGCCAATATCGAACGGTTTTTTTAAATGACATTACCTTTTAGTTTTCTCTATAACAGGCCCAATATAATTTAGAAAAACACCATAAATACGTTTTTACGTTCTGAAATGGTGATAAAATACAACACAAAAAACAAAAGTTTTTCATAAAAATTTTAAAGAACTCAGAAATGATAAAAAGATGAAAATTTTAAAAAATAAAAAAATACAAACAAAAGACTAAAAATGACAAAAAAACAAGAAAAAAATAATGAAGAATGACAAAAACAGCAGATATGACAAAAAAACCAAGATTATAAACAAAACAAGAACAGAAATCATTAGAAAAAATAATAAAAAACGACTAGAAATGGTCAAAAACTGACTGTAAATAACGTTAATGATAATACATCTAATTATTTTGTAGAAAAAAGAGAAAAAAAAATAAGGAAAAAAAACCGTTCGATTTTGGCAACATTCGATTTTGGCAACACAAAATTTTCGGACATGTAACATTTTGTAAAAATTAAAAGTACTTGCACTTAAATCCGAATATTAGACTTAGACTACATAACATCAATTTCAAATCTTTTTTTTTCTTTTATTGAAGGTGTATAATTTTTTTATTATTTGAACTTCATTTTTGCATAAGAATTGTAGAACTTATGATATTTGAGAATTGATAAATTATCAAATCGATGAAAAACTATTTTTATCAAGATTAAATTCCAATTTTATCGACGTTTCTAGACATGATTTAGGCATTTTAACTTTTTTATATCTTTGATTTCCAATGACCATTTCAATACAAAAATTTTAAGAGGATTATATTAAAATTTTTCAAAAAATTGTAGGGGAGAGTGGGGTATCGTGAGCCATGGAAAACGTGGGCCACTTTTAATATCTCAGATATGTGTTGAGATAAAAATCTTAAACCAACTGTCATTGTCGTTGCTTTGCTTGAGCATGTATTCCTATATGTTTTTGACTGAAATACGCATCATATGCTTCTTTTATTTATCAAGCTAAAAAAAAGTTAGAAAAATTTACTTACATAATTAAAAAAAACACCCGCTAATTTCATCGATTGGGAACCTAAAGTGCATAACAAAAATATGCTCATACGCTTATGATCTTAGTTTTGTCATGATCTTTCACGTGGAAAAAGAATTTTTGATGAAACATCAATAAGTCACACAAACGCAACCAATTTGCAAATCATAGCTTGTGGGGAATCGTGGGCTATACATCTTGAATCACCTACATTTTTACGTTTTTATACACATTCAGAACTTACAATACGTTTTACCTATCTGTAAAGTTTTCTTATGCCAAATGAAGAGTTATGAAAAATATTTTGTCCATCCTATATAAGAAATTTTACCAAAACGTTCGCGAGCCTGATTTTGGAATCTATGCGATTATAACAGCTCTCTTTCTTATTTCATCAACTGAAATTGCTTTCAAGTAACGAAATAAATTAGGAAACCACAGTTTTGGGTCAACTCATAATTTTTGCATGTTATTTGGTCAATTTGGATTTGGTGGCCTACGATTCCCCACCATTTTTTGAAATCCAAAAAATATTGCTATTTTTCAAACAGTCAGAATTTGGGGAAAATAATTAAAAAATTTAAAAAAATACCTTATGATACCTTGAAAATGAAGAGAACCATACCAATTTTTATTTTCATTTTATCTTTTATAATAAAGAAGTTATGGAACAACGAAAAAAGTGGCCCATGATTCCCCACTCTCCCATACAAGTTATTATTTTCGTATCATAATAATAATAATCTTATAATGTTCTATTAAATAATAATGAAGAACTGCAATGTACAGTAGAATAACTAAAATAAGAATCAGAAGAACAAAACATTATGAATCTCACACTTCAAGCTAGTTTGCTGTTGATCATTTGCAATTCACTTTGGCATAAAATCAACAAAAGTATTAATACAAGTTAACTTAAAATCAACATAATTATAAAATTGTATTTTTTTGGAAAAAAAAATTAAAAAAAAATTCAACAGCTTTGGACGAGATTCATCCATTTTAAAAAATGTACATCCTAATAATTTTTAAATTAAATTTTTAACAAGAAATTCAAGAGATTTCATATTAAAATGGCTTGAAAACTGTATAAACTAAGTATATACAACCTTAACAGTAATGTTAGCTCTTTGAATCAAATTAAAGAATCACAGGGTACAGCACAGTTTATAAAATTAGAATCAAAAAAATTAAATGTGTAATAAAACACTCCATGCTTATAATGATCATTGGCTCAAAAGAAGGTGACAAGCGAAATTGAAGCTAGATCGAACAGCTACCAGGACTTGCAATGAGTCTGAGAAGCGAATTTTATACACAGAAGACTCAGGAGAAGTATAAAAACTGATTTAAAATTTTAAAAAAAAGAGACGTACTTGGATATTCACGGAGGAAAAAAAAATCTAGTGAAGCCAATAACCCTCCGGTGCAAAGGCACCAACTTTTCTTTTTTTTAATTAACCATTCTTTATTAACTTAGATTTCCAAAGTTCAAAAAATAAAAAATCCATGTTTCATGACTATATACAGACTATTTCCAAACTCCTTAACAATTTGATTCCTATTTTTCCCATCTCCACTCTAAAAAATTTCTTTTTAACTCGAACATACTACCATTAGGGTACTTTGTTCGAATGATCAAGCAAATACCTGCTTTCAGAGGTTGTTCGTTTTTTCTTACAGTTTTACTTAACAGATCTTCAGGCTTATGAACATTAAGCATCAAATTGTTTCTAAGACAATTTATCAACCAATCCCATATTTCTTTCGAGGTGGTACAGTGCTTTATTCTATGTTTATTGTTGTCTTCTCCACATAGGCAGAACCTCCAATGTTGTATGCTCTTAATTTTGCTTCATTTGGAATGAGATCATTAAAAAGTATCAACACTGCACTGGAAATCAGTTTTGAATTAACATTGACCCATGTTTCTTCCATTTTATGTCAAGAAATCGTTCCATAGCTGATGGTTTAATGGATTTTTCCTTAATGAAGTTCCAATAAATTTTTTTCGAGGTATCGAGATGTTGTATTTCTTTGATTGTTCTTGCTTCAACGATCCATTCTCTAGCGTTCCGACAAAATCTTTGGGGTTTAGGGTGTTCTAATATAATGGCTCAATCATCGTTTGTTCTCAAGTTTTTTTTTATAAACAAAGCCTTTGTTTTTCCTTCTGCATCAATTAAATTTAAACCTGCATCGCAGTAGGGTGGATTAAGATGATCTTGGTTTGTTTAAAATAACATTCCACGCCAGAGATATTTTCCGAGTAATGATTTCATTTCTGCGAGATGTCTGTTACTAGGGGGGATGATTTGTGTTGAATACCAAACTTTTGCAAGAATAAATTAGTTCAAAAACCATACTGATTCCAATAGATTCATTCTTCGGCTACCATGTTGATAAAGTCGATGTTTCATATTTTTTGGCCAAACGATTGTAGTTCAAATTTATCATTTCTGACCATTTGTGGTTGATTTCCATTCCAAGAATCTTGATTTGGCTTGACTCCTTAATCAGATAGCGACCTCAAACACACTGATTAAATCTTATATAACTAGACTTATCAGTATTGATTTCGATATTGGCAAAAGCGGTGAAAGAGTTAATGGTTTGAAGGATCAAATCAAATTCTTCATTGCTTCTCACGAAGATGATGAGGAAATCCGCGTAAGCGATTATGTTGAGAATTTATGATCAAATTCTCAAGATAATCGCTGGTCGTTATACCCTGTATAATGTCGTATATTTTACGGATCAGTGGCTCAACATAAACAACAAACATCAACATGCTTAAGGGGCATCCTTGCCTTACTGAAAATCAAGACTTATCAAAAACTCCTTGAATCGTCTTGAGTCATTAGCTTATACTAGTAATTTAATTGCTTACACAGGATTTACCAGGCAAACACGCTGCCTGCCCAGGACCTATAATATCTGGTAAAACCGAAACCATCCTGTTGTACAAAATTTTTGTTAATATTTTGTAGTCTGTATTCAGTTGACTTATAAGTCTAAAGTAATCAAGACTCGTGAGATATTTTGTTTTGGGAATCAGAGATATAATTCCAACTGTAAATTTTTCGGGAGGAATGATGGTTCCCTGTACATAACCATTAAACAGAGCGCACATCTCAATTTTTATTGAATCAAAATACTTCAAATAAAATTCATAATTCAAGCCGTCAGGGCATGGAGATTTTTTCTTCGACGCTTTTTTCAATACAGCCATTATTTCATCTTCAGTTATTGGTGCTAAGAGGTTGACTTGTTGTTCTTGCGACAATCTATAGGGTAACCCATTCAAAAAATTTACTGATTGCTTTATTTGATCTTGTGGGATGTATGTGGGTTCGAAAGTATTAGAAAAATAATTACCAATGGTTCGCTTCAAAACCTTAATTATTCTAAAGTCTAAATAAAGACAAACATGTTAACTCCAGATCGCATCACGATAAGCGTTATCACAAAGAAAGTTTAAGTTTGTTTATTAAAATTCCCTCCAATGATTATATAATCACAAAATCTATAAATAATGGACTCAGGCGAATGCTTGTATGTATTCAAAAATTTGATATTTTCAAAAAAAAAATTGCATAGGGGTTGACCGACAAAATATTTTAATTTTCGGTGGAAATGAACCGGGAAAAGCTCAACCCATGCAAAAATAAGCATAACTGTATTTTTTTTCTTCTTTAAGTCCTTCTACGAAACACACCGTGAGTCTTTTTTGCCAAAGAAAAAAAACTTTATTATGAAAACTTTTAATAACCGAATGAAAACATAAATCATCGTAATTTATGTTTGTTATTAAATTTGTCAACCATATCGGTAAAAAGTGACAACCTTTTCAGTAAGAAAATCTAAATAATTTAAAATTTTATAGACGGGTAGAAAGTAAAAATAATCATTATAAATATCAAATTTTTGTTCAGCTTTTTTGTTTAATTTTGAGAATTTCATTAGAATTACTTTCTAATAAAAGGCGGTATGATAGTATATAGGAAGATTGATATGAATTATTTTTAATTTTCGACATTTTTGGACAAATGTATGCTCTAGTTCCTAAACAGGGTCACCCACCCTACCTGTAAAATGATTATTTTATATTTATTTGAAAAAAGGGGAAGAAAGATCTTTCAGTCACATTATATTAAATTTTCCTAGCCTAGTATCATAACCCAAAAAAGATTTTAAATTCTGAGATCTAACTACCTGTAGTTGTTACATTTTTCTTGAACAGGTGAATTCTGTTTTGGAACTAAACGCTTAAGAAAAAAAAATTAAATCTTAAGGTGGGTGGGGGGGGGGGGGGGGTGGTAGGGTCTAACGGGTAAAAAAATACACCATTTCCACGAATTTTTTCTAGAGCTATCGTTCAAACAAATTTATTCGAATTTTTTGCATTATACAAAGCACTGTTAAAAGAACATTTAGTAATTTTTTCGTAGAAAAATATTAAAAAATGAGCCGGTGACGGAGCACTTTCGAGGATGACTTTTAGAAAACACTTTTTGCGGTGGACACTGTATCTCAGCACAGAATCATCTGAAGTCAAAAAATCAGAGCAAAATATTTTTAATAGATATTTTTCTGGACCCCAACGATTTTATATAACGTAAAAAAAAATTATGAAATTTTTGTGGCTGTTTGAAGTAAAAACTACGATTTTTCACGAAAAAATCCGCCATTTTTGATCTGTAATATGTCCCCAAAGTAAAAAAAAACACAAAAAAAGAAAATCGTTGGGGTTTGGTATTTTATATGTAGAAAATATGTTCCAAATTTTAAAAGAATCGGTGAAGTAGTTTTCAAATGACGATGTCCACTGACTTTAAAAAATGTGCTTTCGAGAAAAACGCGTTTAAAGTTTTTGCTCTAGAATTCTTGCAGTATTAGATAAGAGGAGATAAAGGCCTATAATTTCTACAATTTCTGCTTCGATTGACTTGAAAATTTGACACAACATTCTTAAAATGTTTTACAATAAGAAAATAAAAAAAAATAAAAATCGTTTTTTTAAGTGTGACCCTACTCCCCTCTTAAGGAAATTTGAAAAAAATCAAATCTTTTTGACAAATAAATGCTGCAAGTATGCAAGATGCAAGAGATGCAAGATGCTGAAATTTCAAATTCTTAAATTTATACACCTCCCATATTTTTTTTCGGTTGTTTTTGCTGCCGGAAATAGCAATAACAATTTTGGAAGCGGTCCATCCATTTTCAAAAAATAATTCTTGATTCTTGCCGTACAATTCATGTGGTCAAAGCACAAACCTGACTTGTACCTCAAAAAAGATATTCGATGTTATACAAAATTTGTGTTTTCAAAATTCCGTTTTTTTAATTGTAAGCGTTTCTGACTGCTTGTTTGAAAACTATGTAACCGTAGGATGAGAATAAAATATTGCTAAAAACTGCTTTGCATAGCCAGGAAACATATTCATTTATAAAACTTTAGCAAAAATGTTTCATGAAATTATTTAAAGCAATGTCTGCCATTTCTGCATGCTTTTCAATAGAGTCAGATTTTTTATTTTGAAATGGTTATAACTTTTCTGATAAAATGATTAGCTGCTTGCCATGTTAGAAAAAAATAAAGCTTAAAAATAGTCAAAACCAAAAATTATAGACCAATTCCAAGTTTTTTTTTAAATTTTCTGGATGATTTTATGTGCACAAATGTCTTCTTCCATACAAACTTCCATACAAAATTAAAACGAGTTGCGCTAACTCAGGAATTAACCATATCATCTCAAATTTAACACTGATGCTTGGTGATCCAAAAGGCAATGAAAAAACATATTTCCCATAAGGTCATTTTTTGCAGCGGTCTTATCACCATACTGTGGACAAGTTTTTTGAAGCCATTAAAGATGAAAAGTGTTGCATGATGCCCCAGTGCGACCAATAATTTGAACCACAAAGTAACGCAGCCATATTCGACACGACTCACTGCTGATAAATTATGCAGTTTAAGGGAGTGTACCGACATTTGAATTTGATAGCAAAATTGGCACAACAACCAGGCTAAGCAATGAAGAGCCTATTTTGCCACTATACCTGGTAACCTACTCACTAATAAAACGATTCCTTATCGCACCTTGTTGTTTTTTATTTATTATTATCAATATCTACTTCCTATCGGTAGCATGTTAATTGGTTTTTTTTATAAGCAGAGAACATAATTGATGATCAGATTACATTTAGTGATTGTCACCTTATCTTCTTGGGTAGGTGAAAATAATTCCGTGCTCCTCTTTTAAGGAATTTTAAAACAAGAGAGAAAATATTTATATGAGATAACCATTTCAAATGTTTCACACAAATCACCTCGCGCAGAGATATCAAAAATAACTGATTAAGTTGTCAATTTGTGGACTATGCAAAATATCGAGTATATGAAGTACACGGACAATGCAAGTAAACAAAAGCAATATTATCGCGCGTTCACTCGCGTGTTTGTTTACCTTAAACTAACTAGATTGTAGCTCCTAATACTCAACTCAAACATCAACGATACAACATTCAGCTCCGAGTGCCCCACAGGGTATAATTATATTTATTGTTCCGGCGTTCATTGATTTTCATAGCCCGTCGATTATCACGTTGTCGCACTAAAGGCTGCCCGATCGTGTTCAATTCATATACCTAGTATGCAAAATCTACAGCGGTAGCTTACCGTCATTTATTGCATTCATTCGCAAACTCAAACTGGGGCCCTACATCCTACAGATTATTTAAGCAGCAAAAGTTGTTGGGATGCAAGTGCGTCGTCACATCATCAACGGGGAAACGTGCTCGCCGTTCGATTTGCCCATCTATACGTGCTATACGGTTCAAAGCAATTGATCAAATAGGGACCTGAATCAGTTGTAGGGACTATAAAAAATAATGAAGGAGAGAAAAATTCAAAAACATTAAATTCAAAAAAGTCTTATTTTTGATCGATGACTATTTTTGTTTATTTGACTAAGCTTTGGTTCTAACAAGTGCAAATGCGATATCCAACAATGCTTCCAATAGGGATTGGTTAGCATTATAAGATTGATTAGCGTAGACATATTCTTTCTGGATGCAAACATTTAATGACAAGTGTTACAAAACATAATCCATGAATTTTTGATGAACGTATGACAATGGAAACGACAACATTTATAATCAAATTTATTTTAACAAGTGCCTTCGTATATCTGATGAAGTTCTCAATCCTTCCTAAAAATTTCCGGTAGTCAATTCTTCTTTATAAAAAAAACAGTTTTTACTTCTAGTTATTTTCTTTATATTTTACTTAGTCTCTCAATTTGAGACGTAACAAAAGAATATCTTAAGTACTCGTTTGAACTATGAATCCTTGTTTCTTTTGAGTAGTTTTATTAATCAAATTCTTCGATAGGTATAAATGAACTATGCTTCCTTGTCATTATTTATACCTAGCTCAGCAAATGTTGTCTATTATTGACATTCCTAACATCGAGTCAAACAACAGCGGAACAAATGCAATTTTTTCATTTCTTTAACAACCTGTTTCTGATAAATAATTTCTGAAACTTAATTTTTTACAATCTATTTGTAATTTGTAATTGTCGGGTAGTTGCTTCATATTTTAGATTTTAGTAATTCCAATGCAACAATAACTAAAGATTTCATTCCTAACTTAAATAAGCAAATTGGGATGGGATTAAATTACCATTCTTTTTACAAATATGTTTCAGCTTCTATTTCTTTATTCTACGACTACAGTAGTTTTTCGATTTTATCACGGTCAAAAAAAATTTCACCGTGAATTTGGCAAAACTAAAAATTTAACTGGAAAAAATGTATATTTATTGTATCAATAATTTATATAGTTTTCAGTAACAGAAAAGAAACATTCAAACTTGGACAACTATTTTACTTGTTTACACACCATAGGCTCGTACACATTTATCAGCTCATACACAGTTTTACTAATTGACCATTTCATAGATTAGCGAAACAAACAAATGAACGAAAAAAAACGAAACATCATTGTAAGTACATAAACACTATTAGACCGACATTATTTAATACTTTGGAATCATCATAAAACATAAACTAAATATTTTTTCTTTCACACACTTTCTACACACTTGCTTGCTGAATATAAGCCGAAACGTTGGATGTTGTGATAGCGATAAAAATTTTCATCTGTCCCCAACATGATCGGATAGAATTATTCTTGACAACTCCAAAGGTCAAAAAACACTCAGAAACAGCAAAGCTGTTAAAAATAATAAAAAAAATTAAAAAAAAATGTTTTTCGGGACTTTTTTTCATTCGGAACAAATTACAGATAACTTGATAAAACATATCTATTTATTTTTGAAATATTTAAAAACTATAACAAATTATCTTTAAAGGGTGATACGGTCAAAACTTGGTCAAGGGAAAACGCGTGTAAATCGGTGAAATCGTTTATTTAAAAAATCAAATTAAATTTCTTTTTCAAGTTTAATTAGTCTAAAATTCAGGAAAAATATTCAGTTAGGCTTCCGCTTTTCCAAATCCGAATTGCCGGGCCTCACGCTTAACCTCTGCCATCAGATTTTGTACAGCCACCTTGTCCACTTTCTTCGCCGCAGAAAGCCAGTTTGCCTAGCAGTTTTTTTTTTTGGTCTTCTTGTCCTTTTGGTTCTTGTCCTTGGGAACCACCTGCACGTTGTTGGCGGCGTAGCAATCCATGGCATTTTTACCGTAATGGCAAAATGCCAAATCCGGCCACGGAACAGTACGGAACAACCGTGTTGCTTCAGGAAAGGAAGCAGACGTTTATTCAAACACTCTTTCACGTAAATTTCTTGGTTGACAGTCCCGGAAGCTATGAAAATGCTGCTTTTCAAGCCACAGGTACAGATATTTCCTCGCAAACTTTGACAGTTTCATGTGCTTGAAAATATCTGCTACCTTTCCCCTTCCTTTTGCCGTATAAAACTCCTGTCCCGGAAGCTGCTTGTAGTCGGCTTTGACGTAGGTTTCGTCGTCCATTACCACGCAGTCAAACTTCGTCAGCATCGTCGTGTACAGCCTCAGGGATCGCGCTTTAGCCGTCGTATTTTGTTTATCATCTTCTTTTGTTTATTTATCTTCTTGTAAGTCGATACCCGATAGGAAATACACCCTACTATTCACCATACTTAGTGGGCTCGCGAAGGGTGCGTCGGCCGATTTTGGTTCATACTAATCGGCCTATTGTTGCAACGTCGCTTATGGGAGTTTTTGCTGGGCATCAGCCGATTAATAAGCCGATTTCGTAGGCCTATCAAATAGGGTGATGAGTAGCACGATTGTGCAGGAATCGACTAAATCGCCTGATTAGTAGGGCGATAAAGTTGATGAGATATTCCTACCCAATCGTACTAAATAGCCGGATTGATTGACAACAAAAATTGATTTTTCTTCGTACCACCCAACTCAATCCGACTAAATAGCAGAATTGATTGGCCTCAAACATCGATTGTTTTTCCTACCACCCTACCCCATCGTACTAAATAGCTGGATTGATTGACAGCAAAAATGGATTTTTCTTCGTACCACCCAACTCAATCCGACTAAATAGCAGAATTGATTGGCCTCAGAAATCGATTGTTTTTCCTACCACCCTACCCAATCGTACTAAATAGCCGGATTGATTGGCCACAAAAATTGAATTTTATTCCTACCACCCTACCAAATCGTACTAAATGGTCGGATTGATTGACCGTAAAAATCGATATTTATGCCTACCACCAAACTTAATCGTACTAAATAGCCGAATTGGTTGACCTCAAAAATCGATTGTTTTTCTACCACCCTACCCAATCGTACTAAATAGTCGGATTGATTGACCGCAAAATAGAACCACCCGACCAAAAAGGTTATTAGTCACATGATCTAGAAAAATAAATCTGCGAAGCCATATTTAATAGCAGTATTCATTACTGTACCAAGTTTAGCAAACTTCAGGACTGAAGCGATGAGTCCTGTGGAGATTTTTCTTATGAGAATGCCGGAATCTTTAAACCAGTGGGAAGCTTCCTGCACATGCTGCCTATCACCGATAAATCCACCGGCTCCTCCATTTTGCATCGATTTGATGCCGTCGAGAAAGCGCTGCCTCTTAGAAGGGTTTGGTACTATAGGAAGGGGTGGCGGAGACCCTCCAGGATGCTCGGAACAGTTTGAAAGATAATTCACCGAGTCCAGAGTATCGTCTCGGTCGTCATCCTCTATCAAATCGTTGAAGGCATTTTGCATTTGCTGGGCAAGCTCCGTTTCCCGGTGTTTCTAATCCTCCAGGGCTTCCTTTTCTGCCGCCCGTTGGAGTGCGCTGATGTTGGCTACCTGATTACGAAATAAAAATCTGTTATGTTTATGATATAAAACAAAACTCTTTAGCTTACCTGAATGCTGGTACCATCATTTGATAGCGCCACTCCCGGATTGTTTAATCCGTTCATTTTGCCGGTAGTGGCAGCAGGTCTTCTCGGTGAACGTTAATAATCAGCAAACCTGAAACCTACGAAGCCATATTTAATAGCAGTATTCATTACTATACCAAGTTTATCAAACTTCAGGATCGGAGCGAGTCTTGTGGAGATTTACCTGATGAGAATGCCGGAATCTTAACCTAACCAATCTGGAAACGTCCTGTCCTGCAAAGAAGCGATCCTTGCCTTGAGTCCTTGCCATTCAAGCGATGCCTCCATTGGAGTCAGGAACACCTTCTATTACGGCTTCAGGTATGTCCGGCAAACGTCCGGGAACTTGGTCAGGTTGAACGTCGTCATGACGGAACCGATAGAAACGCGCTCGCCACTCCAACGAACCGCTGATGAGCACCAACGAGGCCTTCCGTGCTGTTGTGGGCCAAGCTTTCCCATCGATGAACTTTATCACACAACAAATCTCAAAAACTAATTCAGTTATGACCATTTCATACTAAATAGGCTTAAAGTTTGCCAACTAAATAGAGTCCTTCGAAAACCTACTAAATTGACCGATCCCTCCCGATAACGTCGATCAACTTATTATGCTACCAAATCATACATAGTTGTGTGAGCCTACCATCAGCAGATTTAGTATGGCACCTATATCATATTCAAGCGTAGCCCGATTAATCGGCAAACTAAATAGGGCCATTGATTTAGTATGGTGATTCGTAGCTAGACTAAATCGGCACCCTACTAAATATGTGAACGGCGAAATTTTTCATCTGTCAAATTTCCTATCGGGTAGTCCGACTTCATTTTCATATGTGATGAAAGAAATTAGAGAAACATGAACTATCAAAGAACGAAAGAAAATAAGCCGTAAATATCATGAAAATTTCGAAAAAGATACAACGGCTCACCGACAGGACTTGAACCTGCAATCTCCGCTTCGGTACAACGGCGCGTTAGCCAATTCCACCACGGTGAACGTGATGGAACCGGCGAACACGAGCAATCGAGCTCTGCCGATCAACTGTTGGACCTTCTATCGAAACACCATGTATATCCCGCATGTGATCTTTCCCTCTATTGATCTCTCTTGTTTCTCTAACCCCACCCATCGACTCGGGATTTTAGCCGAGCGAGCACATGGTCGGAGCGGAGATTGCAGGTTCAAGTCCTGTCGGTGAGCCGTTGTATCTTTTTCGAAATTTTCATGATATTTACGGCTTATTTTCTTTCGTTCTTTGATAGTTCATGTTTCTCTAATTTCTTTCATCACATATGAAAATGTGATCATTTTCAGGTACAAAGATGTACCAAGCGATTTCATAACATCAGTATTGATTAGTCCGACTTGTTTTTTGGCTCGATGCACGGTTGTAGACGATACACCTAGCTTATTTACGGCATCTCGAAGAGAGAGGTTAGAGTTTCGCTTGAAACTACCGGCAACTCTCTTTGTCGTCTCAGCGGCTTCCGGTTTTCGATTTCCCCCCGATCCAGACTTCCTGGCTGTTGACAAACGTTCCCCACACACTTTAATTACATTTGTAACGGTTGATTAGGCAACTTTTAGCGATTTTGCTAGCTTTGCGTGCGAGTAGCTTTGATACGCTGCTCTTCTTCCTTGGACGGCATTTTGACACCTGAAGAGTGAATTCCAAAACCAAAATTGGAGCAACATTCTACACACACACCTTCAAAATGAGGGATGTTCAGGTTTTTAAAATGCAAAATTGAAAGAAATACGTCAAGTTGATATTGACCAAATTTTGACCGTATCACCTTTTATAATGAATCGAATATCATATCATCAAATTGGTGAACGTTTGCGAACAGGGAACGCCAACAAATTACAAGTATAATTTTCCGAAACGAATATTTAGCGAACAGCTTTGGAGGGTTAAACACATTGATAAAATATGATATATAACTGATCAACTTTGTACAGTTGTGCAACTATAGTTACAAGTTATCATTTTAAAATTTCATTTCAATTCTAAGAAACTGAAAAAAATTGCTCGAAGATTATCTTTTTTTTCAACTTTTCTCAATATTAGGCCAATCAAATTGTCAATACAATGAATGAATCTTATTTGAATACGTCGTGGTGGTCGAGTGGTTAGCGTAGTAAGACGGTAATCATTGTTCCACTGATTGATTGCATGGGTTCGATTCCCATCTCGGTACTGAGTGTAAAATGTTAATCTTAAGTATTTCATGTCTTTTATTCAGTCTGTAAAGCCCCTTAATCGGCTGAGGTGTGTGTCTTTAAAAAAAATCATTGTTAAGTTTTGCAGTAATTGCACCTTTGTAATTGAGTGTTTTTTTTTCAATCGTTATACAACATTTCAAATACTTACTTAAAATTTCAAAGATTTCATAGACGGCTATGTGCTGTGTTTTTTTTTGTTAATTAGGAATATTATAGAGAAACATTAATTCTTTCAGCAACATAAAAAATGATAGCTGAACATTTGAAGATTTTTTATATCATTAAGTTAACTTGATGAAGAATTATGATAAAAACGGCTTAAAATATCTTTCGATTGCCGGAATGCCGATTCAAGGAGTTTCAATGGGACACATCGCTATTAGAGTTAGTTTTAAACAATTTGTAGAACCTTCATAAAATTATGAAAAACTTTTTTAATGTCTTAAAAATCTTTTTGGAGCTTTTCAAAGAATAAATTCTTCAACTGTTTCAAAGGCGTTTTAAATATAAACTCTTGCCATGAGATAAAAAATCTCATTCTATAAATAATGATGATTTTATTTTATTCATTTATTTATTGCAAACAGATACATAAAATTACTACATTTGAGTTGGGCTCGTGATATAGCTCAGTTGGCAAGTCTGTTGTCTCCTGAGCCGATGTCCGCGAGTTCGAGCCCAAGAGTAAACATCGAACACAGTTGTACTGGATAAGTTTTTCAATAACGATCTGCCAACTGCAACGTTGATAAAGTCGCGAATGCCATAAAGATGGTAAAACGACTATAATCGAAACAAAAAAAAAAAACTACATTTGAGTTAGTACTCCAATGGCTTCGCCGTTTAAGGAGTTGTAATTTATCTTAAATTCTATCATTGATGATCTAATCATGTATCAAATAATAATAAAGCGATAGAAAAAAATTGTACACAAATTATGAAATTGAACTCAGCAATGAAAATAACTAAAAACTAAATGAACAATAATATAATTACAAATATATACATACATGGTACAGGTTAATTTTGATATAATGAAAAAATATTGCACGATTTTAAAAGTGTTGATAAAACATTGGAATTAAGAAGAAATTGCTTTATAGAATTTTTGAAATTACCATAAATGCGAATTGGACCACACTTTTCCTCAAGAAAGTTGTACGCCTCTGAATGCTAATGAACGTTTTCCAATAGATGTACTGATCGAAGGGCGAGTTAACATATATCTATTACGAGATAAATTAAGCCTGCAGATCCGAGGGATAAAGATATTATTTTCAAAACAAGCCTGTTATTCTTAAGTCCGAAATATGCTGTTTAAATTATTGAAATTAGTTTTTATAAAGAAAAACATTTCCATCGATTTTCAAGACGAAGGAATTGCTTCCAATAACTTATGTCAAAAAGAGAGTTGCATCTGAACTTGAAAGGTTTTAAAAACTGAAAAAAAGAATCAATTCTAGCCTCTTACTGGAGTACTTGAATAAACGAATTTTGAAAAATCAGTTCATATCTGTTTGAATCATTATCAATCAAGCCAAACTATGATCTAGTAGAATATTCGTTAAAGCTCAATTATCACGATGTCACAAAATACACCTTCATTCATTGAAAGGAATTTGGAGAGATAAATACGATTTTCTTGGAAAACGAACTGCGAATTTATATTAGTAAACTTGCTCCTTGATAAAAGTATTCAGTCTTAAATATTGATAATACCACAATAATTATTGTTTTTTTTAAATTACAATTTAAACTTCTCGATATTTTTCCATCAATACCTAAAAACACCTGGTGGTTCCTTATATCGGAGTCCAAAATTCGTTCCGCGCCCAAAAAATTGGGTTTAAATGGCTAAGCAGAAATTTTCAATAAATACATATGAGGCCCTTGGAGCCAAAGAGGTATAAGTGATAAAATGGAAAAAATCGAGATAACCATCTAGAACGAATCCTTGACTGTCAATCATCATATGCTATTTTAATCATAATTTTATTTCACTATTTTGTTATGTTTAGATCTCGTTGAAAAAATCGTGCTAACTGAAATTTCCTTTTTGTTTGGAGCCAAAGGGGTATAAGTGCTGCACTTATACCCCTTTGCCTCCAAAGTCCATTAAACTGATGTACTTATACCCCTTTGCCACCAACCCTAAGTTGATTTCATGAAAGTAATGTTTTTTCATCGGGACCAAAAAATTTAAAAATTAATGTAATTCACTTTTCTTTTGAATAGCTGATGATGTTTAAAAATTTACCATCAACTATGATTCATCTGATTGCATTTAGTGATAATTCTAGTAGAAAAAAAAAATGAATATATTTAATTATTTTTTCTATTTCAATAACAAATTAGCGGATCACAAATTCCTGATTTCTGGATATATGAAGTGTGTCACGGATTAAAGGCTTATAAAGTACAAAAAAAATGTATTTGTACGAGATAATTGGGTTAATATTGAAGCGCCTATCGTTAAATTACTGTAAAAAACCAACTCAGAGTGACCGCAAGTCCCATTCCAATACCCAATTGATTAGGCAAAGACGTACAAAACACGTGGTTATTGGAATTTAGTGGAAAATACCTTTCACGAATTATTATAAATTAATCTTGATGAAAAAACGTTGTTTGGAGAGATTTAGTAGAAGTTGCCAAGACCAGGTCGATCTTCAGCCATAAAATCTCTTAACCTACTGTATCAGAGTATATTTCTCATCAAAACAACAAAACATTTATTTATATGAAAACTAATTGACTCTTGTAGCAATGAATATTTATGATTTCTTACCCATATCAATAAGATCAAAAAACCTGGATGTGAAAATTTGTTGCTGGCAAAGGGGTATAAGTGAATTTATTTGGTGGCAAAGGGGTATAAGTGCATGTGTTTGGAGCCAAAGGGGTATAAGTACCAAATTTAAAAAAATATGTAACGCCTCAATAAACGTCAAATAAACGTTGTTTTTTGGGAAAATGTTGTAAAATGCTTTGTTTTTATTTAGAAAAATCATTCACATGAAAAAAATTCATAAAAAATATCTATGGAATTTACTGGAACACAACGAAGTTCAAGTGCTTTTTTCTCGAAATCAGGTTTTATGCACTTATACCCCTTTGGCTCTAAGGGCCTCATATGTGTATTTACATTTTTGGAGAAAAGTAGGTAAATACACGAATAAGCTCTTGTGCTTCTGTGGTTTCATAAAAAATGTTTCAACTTAAAATCTATCACAGCTTCGTTGCAAATTTACTAACAACGAATGTTTGTTAGAAAAATTTAAGAAAATAGACTGTATATACCAGAAAATTCCGCGATAGTAGGATATTTTGAGTCAAAAAAAGTAGTACAAAGGGTCAAAAAGTAGGACATGTCCTACCAAAGAAGATCGTCGGGTAAGCCTAGGTCTGTAATATATTGAAATTTAAAAATCATGCATACAGAATCTGCGTGGGAAATGCGAGCAATTTTTTTTTCTTATTTAGTTAAAAACAAGAAATCAACAAGCTAAAGCTTCAAAGGTGTTAATGATAATGCATAGAAAGAGTTACTTTTTGGAATGGTCGTGTTCGGTATATTAAACGCCTTTATGAAAAAAAAAATGTTAACCATATACAATTTTTGCTTTTTATCATTGGACAAATCTAAATTCTAATCATAATCTTACAGAGAGAATAGAAGAGCTTAGTACTTAATTGAAAAAAAATGTTTTGGATTAAATGTTGTTATAAAACGACATCCTTAACCCCGCAAAGCTGGTCTGGTCAACATGGCCCGAAGCGCACTTTGAAAACATTTTTATCATAAGGTTGCCAGATTGCCCGGTTTTATCCGGGTTTGCCCGGATATTTAATACTAAATTTAAGAACGTTCCGGCCCAGCCCGGTGGCCCGGATTTTCATTAAAAAAAAATGCCTGGATTTTGCCCGGATTTTGCCCGGATTTTGCCCGGATTTTTGTCACTTTATTTGGCGAATTAAAAAATAAAAAACAACAAACTCTTCCAAAACGAAATTTGTTGAGAATGTTTCTGAAAATACAATCATGAAAGGTTTTTTGGAAGCCTAAAATACGGTTCAAAATCAATCGATAAGTTTTGATGAAAAATATTTTTTTTTCATTTTTTTTCTTGGTTTTTTGTTGAGAAGTTCCTGAATTTTGAGAAAATTTGCCCGGATATTGCCCGGATTTATGGTCGTCTATTTGAAATCGAATGTCCGGATTTTGCCAGGTTTTCATATAAAAATTGCCCGGTTTGCCCGGCCCGGATACGTGCTGAAAAAATTCTGGCAACCTTATTTTATCATCATTGCAATATATTAAAGAACTGGGATTTTTGAGAGACTAAGCATGTTCTATGAAAATTATTATAAAACTTACGAAAAAAAAGTAAAATTTGAGATTATAAAAACGGTTAATTGAGAAATTAAATACAGCTAAGCAAATCCAAAGTGGGATTTCTTAAGTTAGTTTTTTTTCTCTACAGGATGATCTAAGATAGAGATCAAAACTTTCATTGATCCCGAACGTATTCAAACATCGTCGATTAGATGTATTTTTGAAAATTCCAAACTACCTGCACAATGAATCTAATATCATCAAAATCGGTTAACATTTACGGCCAGGGGAACGCCAACGAACTACAGGTCAAATTTCCTCAAATAGGATATTTAGCGAACTGCTTTGGAAGGCTATTTGCGTTTTATGCTAAATAATTAATAATACCTATTAGAATACATAGTTCACTTTTCTGCTTTTTTCGCAGATCAAAACCGGACTCATAAGGGTTGTTTCTCATGCAGTTTCAAGTATTTATGAGAAATTTGAGATCAATTGAACTAATCTCTGTTCCGCGCAATGAGTTTTTGTAAAAAAAAGTCCATTTTTATTGAATTTTTTTTATGAGAGTTCTAGCAAGTCCCTGTTAATATAAAACGATAATTTTAAGATGCAAGGTGGTTGATGTTATTAGCATATTTATGGATCTGTTTTAGATAATCTTTCAAAACAAACCGAAAAATTTTTTAAACTCATAAACTACCAACTTGTACAAACATTTTACTTACAAGTTGAAAGTAAAATATCTGCAGTAAATCAGAAAAAAAAAATATTTTTCTTTTACCTTTCTATTACCTTTCTTTTGATGTAATAAATATACAAATTGGATTTATAGCAGTCAAGTTATTTATAGATGTTTTCAACAAATTTGAATTGATACAATATTTTTTATTCAAGTTTTCTCCACACCAACTTGCGCACAAGCAAAGATATTTTATTCAATCTAGTACCCCATGACTGGACCAGGAGTTAAAAAAAGCGCGCGCTTTGATCAAGTTGTATGCAAGTCATCTTGATGCCACGTTTTTCAGGTTGCATGAAGCTAAAACTTGAATAGGAACACTGTTATGATTTGAAAACTGATGCATGAATATTTGAATAACTTTGCTCCTATTCAGGCGATAATTACATTTTAAACATCAAATGAATTGTAATAAACAGGGTATCTTAACAATAAAAGATTTATCGAAAAATATTTTTTTTTCGGATTTACTGCAGATTTTAAACCTTCAACTTGTAAGTAAAATTTCTGTACAAGTTGGTACTTTATGATTTTTAAAAATTTTTCGGTTTGTTTTGAACGATTATCTAAAACAGATCCATTATTATGCAAATAATATCAACCACCATGCATCTTAAAATTATCGTTTTATATTAACAGGGGCTTGCTAGAACTCCCATAAGAAAATTTTAAAGACAAATGAACTATTTTCACAAAAACTTATTGCGCAGAACAGAGTTTAGTTCAGTTGTTCTCAAATTTGGCAGAAATACTTGAGAATGCATGAGAAACAACCCATATGAGTCCGGCTGTGATCTGCGATAAAAGCCGAAAAGTGAACTAGTCTAATACCTATGTATATTTTTTTGAAATTTCAACTTTGACGTGTGATTATTATCAGATTTTTTTCCATTTCCAGTTAACTTTGTACGAAAATATTGCCAATGCAACTGAAAAAAATGCTGAAAACATAGACATGCGCATTTTTCATATACTTTCATAAACTTGACTCCATTGAAATTTATTGAAATATAGGATCTTGGATTGAGATGTTGGATTTTGAAAACCACAACTTTTTGGAAAATGTATAGAAAATCGTACAACATGAAAACTTGGTCGAAAGTTTTCTCGAAAGAAGGTTTTGTGCACTCATATTAAGCATTTCATATATTTTCCTACGCGGATTTGAAGTTTTTTTTTTTTATAAAACTAACATAAACACATACAGGATCTCAATGAAACTTGAAGTTTCCTCGAAGAGATTCCTTTTTCTTAACTCTAAGCGTACATCTCTCGAGGATATGATGGCTAGCATCTTACAAATGTTAAAACCACCAACCCACAGAAAGTGTGCTATGTATGCCGTGACCGGGATTCGATCTCATACCCCGCTTAGAAGACTTGAAGGCTATCCTCTACGCCACGGGCTGCGGCCAGAAAATTTGATAAAAAAAAACTGGCAACATCCGGGAATTTGATTTCAAGTTTTCCCATTCAAAAACCGAGCTGTATCTGGGCACTTCTGACTAGACTCCAGGCATTTCTTGAAGAAAAATCAAGAGTGGATGAAAAAATCACTTATTTCAACCTTAATCCAAGCATATTGACAGTGTTCAAATCGTATTTGAAGCTTTACTTGATGTTTATTCTTTAAAAAATTATTTCAGAAATTCTGCTTAGGAATTAAAAAACGAATTGGAAAAATTCTTTCTAGGTTCTAGTTTTAAACTTTTCGAAATTTGAATAAAAAAAAATATGAGAAGACTATATTTATTTAAAATGGCTAAGCAGAAGTTAATCATGAGTTTTTACACCTTCGGTGAAAATTATGTAAATACTCAAATAAGTTGGAAACTGTTCAACTTATAAAAAGCTAAAAATCACTAACAACCTATAGGTTTGGTAATAAAATTATTCAAAACAAACTGCCCAAAATAGTAGGACATATTCTGTCAAAAGTAAGACAGTTAAAAATGAGAACATGTCTTGACAAAGCGGGACGTCTGGTAACCCTTTTCTAAAATCACCAGGTTAATTGCTGAAAACTTTTAAATAGAAGAATAGTTATTTTGAGATTAATTAGAGATTTACTAGAGTGTAATGTAGCACATGTTTGAGAGTCAGTGTGGTTCGAAAACAGGCGTGTCTCGGAATTAAAACCTTAATGTTTTTCAATGCCAAGCACATGATATTCCGGAAAAAGTGAGCAAGCAGTAAATTCGAAATTTTCCAAGAGCACACGATTTGGCATTCGAACTCATGGCCCAAACAAAGAGTGACGTTCGAGATTACCGGGACTGAAATGGAGAAATCCAACTCACGGAGCGTCAACAGAAACGTCTGATTCCTTTTTAGAAGCATCAGGAGGGCCCTACGATTTACTGTCTGGATCTTGCTTTCTGCGACTATTCAAAGAATGCCAAGGAGTGGTATAAAGCCAACGGAATCACTTTTCTACCCGAATATAGGAAACCCTGATGCTGAACCATCCCAAGGTGATCCAATATCAGGAAACAATGAAAATATGAGTTTCCGTACAGAACAAGCTTCGTTCAGATGCTGTTCCGAAACTATAATGAGTGGAATTCTGTGTATTTTTTACAGTGCCTCAAGCCAATGATCGTTACTAATAATTCACAAAGTGGTCAAATGAAAGGGCTCCCGATGAAGCAGCAGCTCCTCCAAATGGGCCTCACTCATCAGAAAGGGTGGCAACATTTAGATATTTTATCTATAATTCTCCACCACTCTGTTCGATACACATTGCACATTACTCGTTTCCCGTTTCTAATATCTATCATCTGTCGAGAAGCACTTGAACCGGGCCAGTCAGCCAGCCAACCCCGCTAATGCCTTGTGTAATAAAAAATAATTTAGTTGTTTTTCTTTGCGACGACGAAGCCGGTCAGAGTCAATCCTCCAACCAACCATTCCCTTCTGGGGTGGGACAACAAAGTAACTTATTGGCATATTCCTGCTTCAACAAATGTGAATAAACGACACACATGAACTGACGACCGAACGGCGCGGCGCAGCTCGTCATAAGTATTCGAAATTCCGAATCATCTTGACCAACATCAAACTGGCCATTGCTGAGGACGTAACGTTCTGGACCATTAATCTGACTCGTTTGTCTATTTCGATCGACGGAGATGCCTCGCAGATGAATGGTTGAAGCGCGTGTCTGACCTACGGTTGGGATTCATTCTGAACCAGCAAATGAGCAAGTTCAATTTACATGTTTACAATATGTAAACTTGAGAAGTTGTTAAAAAATAGTCCAGCACTCAACAGGTCGAGCCCCCAACCCAAACCTATGAGATAAAAAATAAAGTTGAACGCTGAAACATCCTAATGCAACAGTGTTTGAGCTCGGTGAGATATGTGTGAACAAAATTATTCATTTTTATGATGCCCCAGCAATAATAATAATACCTAATACCCAAACCGGGGTGCGTACAACGCATCGAATGCCAAGTTTACGATCCTTGGCCAGAGCATTGAAAACAGTTGTTGCTTTCGTTATTTACAGAGTCAAGATGCGTCAATGTAGTCATTTGCATCAGCCTGTTGAATTCATAACTCACGAAGGTCTTATTTATCTCTTTAGCATTCATATTTTGGAGAACAATAGAGCAGAACATTTTGGCTAAACCTAGCGAAAATATTTGGAAAAGTTTTTCATTAATGTCAACATCAAGTTTCGTGAAACCTATCTTTTCAATCCAATTTTGAAATATTAATTTTTGGGTATGGAATTTTAACCCTGAAATCGAATGCTGATGCAGGTAGTTAGGTATCCTTAAGGAAAGAATTCGAAAAAAAATGCAGCACTTTGTATTGTAAATAAATTTTGAATCCATCCATCTAGGAAATTTATGATATTTCCAGCGAAGTTATCTGGTAGTGTTATATTTACAGATTCACATTTTTGTGATGTTCTGTCAAGTTGTTTCTGAGATAGCGTCGAATGAAGAAATTTTTTGACTTGAAGTTTTGGGCAACACGTGCGCCATCTTTAATGCATACTATGAACCACCATTTTTTTTTTTCAAATCAAGGCTATTTTTGATTAAGTTTACTGTTTCCTGAAGCTTGACCTTCAAAATAACTCAAAATTTTGAATGTGGACGAAGTTATAACAAATTTAGCCGATTGTTCTCCTTCGGCATAAAAACGACATATTTGATTTTTTATCACTGCACAACCGTTTTTGCATAATGGCACGATTCCAGATCCAACTAAAATAGAGTTTTAACTTTGTGGGACCCATTGAAATGTTTTGCAGAGGTTGTAATTGGAGTCAGTCTTCTTTGTATTTGAGCCATTTATCGTATCAATCGTTATGAAAGACAGAGTAATATGCAGTTTCCACAGATCGTTAGCCTCCTCAAGTACTAGACATTAAATTTTTAATTTTTTTTCTCCTTTTTTGTTCCGGGAAATACAGGAGAGACTTGTTAAAGGTAAAATTCTATTTGGAAACCTCCCAGGTACCGCTAAAGAGTTCGTTTTACTGTCCGTTACGAAATTTTTCAAAATATCTCCCCACAAGCAGTCCAAACATTGGGCACGATTTGACCACCGTATTTTGATTATTTAACCGGTAAGCAGCTATCCTACCTTGTAATAACGAAGTCAGGCCGATTTATTTGTCAGCTATGTGAACCGATCAGGAAAATTTGACTTTTTATCACTTCATGGAATCAATAATCTCACTTTTATTCTAATTTTAGCTCACTATTGGGCCCTCTAGGACTAATTAAGCGATTTACCATGTGAACTTTGGTTGAATAGTTGATTTCCAGCTGTTTTTGGATCTCCCACGGGGACTTTTATGGTTTTTTCTGGATCTTGCATTTGTCAATTAACTTCAGTATTGGACGCTATCTCAAAAAACCCTTAACAGATGATCATCAAATTTTTTAAACGTACACATTACTTTACTAGGAAGCTTCACTGAAAATTTCATAAATTTTCATCCATGCATTCAATAGGTAGTTATTCCCCAAACAAAGTGTTGCATTTTTTTGAATATACTTCGTAGTAGCTAGTAGTAAATTCAGTATTCTAGAAGCTATTACTCTTGAAGATAAATAAATACATTTTTCCAAAAAGGTATTAATTTATCATTTTTTTTTTTAAATAGGCATCCCTCATTTAGTCCAGGAGAATTTTTTTGCCTGGTAATGATTTAAAAAATCCATAAAGTATTCAAATAATCGTATATTGTTTAACAATTTTTCCATATTCAAAATTTTCACGTGTAAAAAATACATCCGTTTGAAAAATATTTTTGGATAATCTGATTGCTAAACTTGAGATTTCAAATTGCCCACGATGACCAGTTTTTGGAGGAATAGTAGAAAATATTGGGAAACTTTTCAATTGTCTATTTTTTCTGAGCTACTTCTTATAAGCGCAAGGCAATTACAACTTAATTTTTATGATTCTCATTTCGAAAAAAATTGAGATAAGTTTTTGAATTTAATTGCCATGCACTAAAACCTGATTTTAAAACACTGATACTTTTTTATATTTTTCTGTTTTATTTTACAGAAAAGGGATTCGAAAATATCTTGTTGTTTTCATCAATTCTGAAATTCATTTTCATTGTGAATTGTGGTCCAAGAATTTCATTTACAAATCATTAAGATTTGTAAATTCTTAAATTAAATCAAATTCCGTTATAAATGCAATATCTTTATTTTAAAACTTGATTTTATCTTAAACAATTGAAATGAAATTTTAATCATTTTTTGAGAACAGTAACAAATTCGCAACAAAGAGGGTATGAAAACAACTTAAAATGGTATTTTATTCCATGAAGGACACAAAATTCGTATTTTTTCAATCTATGTTCTCTAGTTTGGAATTTTTTGTATATTTTTGAAAAAAAAAACTGTAAAATGTAACAGACATTGAAAATAAAGGTTTTGATTACATGATTACATTTTCTCGATGACTGCGAGTCATTTTTAGTTATGAGCAAAAATTAAAAATTTTTAATTTTTTTTTTTTACAGTTCTAAGGATACACAGGAATGTGACCAAATTTCAAAGAAAATTAAAATCAGAATCTCAGATGCTTTTGAAAATAAAACGTTTTGCAGTCTTCTACATAGATGATAAACAAATTAAAATCTTCAGTATCAAAAAATTTTAAAACACTATTTTGTGATGTCAGAAATAAAAAAAAAATGTATCATTTTCAATCAAATTAAAAAAAAAATTATCAAATTACATTTTTTCGTATCAAGTTTTCAGTTTTGACGCTTATATTTATGACACATAATACACAATCAGATCTTTTCAGCATCTCGGTGAATAGTACGGATATGTTTATAGAGAAAAAACCTAAAACATAACTTACGACAAAAATTTACAGCAATGATATTTTTTTAATTGTTTGAATTTTTTGAATGACAATTGATTTTTTTATTTTATCTGTTTTAGTTTATGGCATTTCAGCGAATTATGAAGTTCAAAGTAGAATTGTTGGGACTTGGATTGGTCGAATTTGGAGCGATCTATGAAAGATCGATTTTTTCAACTAAGATTTTCATTCTCTTGGAGCGATTCTTTTGCATGAAAAAATGTAATGTTTTAAATTAAGCATCTATTGATATATCTTTTAGTTTTGTATGCTATTAATATTGACTTTTATACACGATTTAATGAAAAAGTTAGTCTTAGACAGAAATGAAAATGGAAGGTGGGAAAAAATCGAATATTTAGTTTAAAAAAAATGTGAGCTAGAGCTTTTGAGTTGTTTTTTAATTTGAATGCATTTTCTCAATTGAAATTATCTAGTTTGTTTTATTGTTTATATTGTTTCTTTAAAAATTTGGGATTTACAATAAAAGTGTATCAAACAATTTAGAATTAAAATTTATTTAAAGGTAAAGACCAAAAAAACAAATTGATTGATAAACAGCCAATGGATTGAAAAAATATGCCTTTTTAAGTTATACATTTCCGATTTAAATTTTTTACTTCATGAAATCATAACCAAAAATTGATTTTTTCAATACTCTAAAACTCGCTTTTAGACGGGGTTTACAACATTCGGCATGAAACCTAAGCCAATACCTATTTTAACTTACTATTTGCGCAGAATGATTCAAAATACGTTAATCTAACAATACATACAAATGGCAACTGTTAACAAGCAGTTGTCAGAAGCTATGCCAAGTGCCAAGAATTTAAGAACTAGTTTATATTAATTTGGGAGCGCTAATTTTTTTCTAGCACCTATTGTTTTCGAGCTATATTCTAAAAATTGGTGGAAATTCATTTAACAAATTTTTGCACTTTTTGACAAAAATAATAGAGTATTACAAATATTTGAAAACAAAAGATTTGAATGCAACGATCAACTTTCCCAGGGACCGCAAGTAATATTTTGAAAGCAAAAGTCAAATTGTATTGCAGTCTTTGACAAATTTGTTAAATAAGCTAAAATCGTCGATATATAATACTGATAGACTTTCTCAAGTAATGTTAAAAAAAAGTTGTAATGTTAAAACATAAAAGTTTATAAAAATTGTTTTTGTTTTATGTTTTTTTAATTTTTACTAGAATATCTAGGCTAAATCTGAATTCTTTATTGAATGGGAGATAAAATAAAAGATTTAAAATAAGTTTAAATTTAGGTATTTAGGTATTTAATTGAGGTTTGTTAGGTAATCAGTTATGAAGGATGGATTATATTTAAAGTTACCAATTTTCAAATTTCCACCAACCATATTTGACAAATGAGTGAAACCACAGAGAACAGAGTTCGTGCTGGAGCTCAAAACGTGTGTTAGAATACCATCCTAAGTTTCAAACCATATTCGTAAATGGACTAACATCCATAAGATGTCGCTACCAGTACACCTACATATTTTTTCATTTTTTCGACACGCTCAGAAATTAATACTCATCGCTTATCTCAAAGGAGGCCAGTGCAATATATGAAAGTATCACAAATTTTTGTGTAATAAATTTTAAAAACATCTTGATTTAAAAAATACAAATCATATTTCAATCACACTCTAATCGCTATCATATGCCCCATATTGTTCAATCAATATTGACGCTTAATGTTATAATTTTAAATTATTGGTCAGTATTCCGGTTGATGTTACCTGAGATCGATACATGAGGACTTGTAACTCAGGATTCGTAATCAGTAGAAATGAATAAATTTAATCAAGAGTTACAAGTCCTCACCTATCGATCTCAGGTAACATCAACCGGAATATCGACCCATAATTTACATTTATAACAGTTATGTTCACGTTTTCTGTTCTAGATAACTGTTTACTGATAGTCAAATCCCAGCCCATACTTTAAAAATGGAATTCAACTTTCAATTCAGCGTCAATATTGATTGAATAATATGGGGCATATGATAGCAATTAGAGTGTGATTGAAATATGATTTGCATTTTTTAAATCTTGGAATTCAACTTTCAATTCAGCACCAATATTGATTGAACAATATGGGGCATATGCTGGGGCATATCACAGCGATTAAAGTGTGATTGAAATATGATTTCAATTTTTTCAAATCATGATGTTTTTAAAATTTATTACACAAAAAATTGTAATACTATCATATATTGCACTGGCCTTCTTTGAGATAAGCGATGAGTATTTATTTCTAAGCGTGTCGAAAAATAAAAAAATAGGTGTACTGGTAGCGACATCTTATGGATGTTAGTTCACTTACGAATTTGGTTTGAAACTTAGATTGGTATTCTCACACACGTTTTCAACACATTTTTGTTCGGGGCTCGCTATCTGTTCTCTGTGGTGAAACTCAGAACGCCAAAATCTTTTAAAATCAGGTATTTATACATAGGAACCAAAAATGCTATTTCCTAGTGTTATTATTTTGGTCGCGTCAAAAATCTTTGGTTCATGTGTTTTTCATTTTAAAATGGCTTTTGACAGTAAAATCTCGAATTTTCCACCATTCTGGATTTTCTTTTTGAAAAAATCTCATGTTAGGTAGTAAAGATGACATATTAAACACGTCTAAAGCTTGGTTTAAACTTCTCGTGAAAAAAAAATCTTATTTTGTCAATAACTCAAAAACACGACACAACTAGTGTGTTAAGCATAGTGGAATCGATGGGGAATGATTGAAAGATGAAAATCCAGTTGGTCCTGTTGTTAAAAACTTTCCAGATTTGTTTTTATTCGGATTCCCCCAGTTTTCTCCGGATTATTTTCATCAAGGCAGGGAAATCGGAATAAAAACAGCTCTAAGAGGTTTTAAACAACAAGACCAGTTGGGTTTTTGTCTTTCAGCCATTCCCCATCAATTTCACCGTGTTTCAAAATCAAGCATAGGCACGTTGTTCAATTATATTGACGAAATAAGATATTTCATGTCCATTTTCACGAGAAGTGAAAATGGGCCCTAAAGGCAGGTTTTGGAGAAACGACAACAAATCGACAAAAAGGTTAAATGACAACATGCATTGTAAAATGTAAGTAGACCATTTTTGCACTTTCACCCATTTATTTCCAAATTTCACAGTTTTTTTTTTTTTTTGTTTCGATAATAGTCGTTTTACCATCTTTATGGCATTCGCGACTTTATCAACGGTGCAGTTGGCGGATTGTTATTGAGAAACTTATCCGGTACAACTGTGCTCGATGTTTGCTCTTGGGCTCGAACTCGTGGACATCGGCTCAGGAAACAACAGACTTGCCAACTGAGCTATATCACAAGCCCATTTCACAGTTTTGAAACTGCAATTTAGTATGGTTCTGCTTGTTACCTCAGAGACACAATCAATGATTTGATTGAATATCACAATGCTCATTATTTTTCCCAATATTTGGGCCGTTTCTTATAAAGAAATGGCAAAAAATGTTGTTCACTCCATTTTCTAAAGTAAGTTTTGGTTAAAGTTCAAAAATTACAGACTGATTTGAATTCTTATGAGGATCTGGATGACTGAACCTAGCTCTGGCACTGGATTTTTACTTAAAACTCTGTATTGTGGAATTTCTGATATATTTCTATTTCTGTCTTATTTAACTGAATTTGATTCGAATTCGAATATTGGAATCATGTTCAATATTCTAGTGTTTATTTCGAAGAATAACTTAAATCTTCATTGTTCTTTTAATTTTGTTGACTGTTCAAATTTTATAGTATTAATTTGTATTTTCAATCATTCCTTCGAACGCAATAAGTATTCTGCTCTTCAATACTGAGTTTTGTTTAAAAAACTGATATATCAGTTTATAGTATTATCGTAGATTTTGAATCTTCATCAGAATATATTTTCAATTCGTTTTTTGGGATTTCAACTGCTATTCCTTGATTCAAATTTTGAATTTTGATTACTGAAGCCAATTGCTTTTTTAATTTTTGTTTTGCACAATATTTTGATACTTAAACTCTGAATTGTATTTTTTTTGATCCACAAGTTTATTTCTAAATGAGAAATTTTATTTGAATTTTGTTTTCTACCTTTTCGACTAAAACTTTTTGTGAGAATGAATATTTCAGGATCGTTCTCTCGAGTTCAAATATGTAAACAATCTTCAGTTTTATTTTACATTTTATTAAGCAGAAAAAAGTTTGTTTTTAAAATTAATAAACAAGTTTTTCCCTACAATCCGGTATAAATATACCTTTAATTAAAATGAAAACAAATTTAGGACCCCCTTGAAAAATTGCTCAGGCCCCTCGTAGGCTTAATCCAGCCCTGGCGATTGCTCAACATCGTGAGTTGAGTTTAGCTTTTAAATTTTTTTATGGTGTCAGCGCAAAGTGTGTCAATAACAAGATGCTACATTAGACTGAGTCAATTTGGGGTCATTTTTGAATTTCAAACCCTGGGGTCTAAAATCCTTCGTTTTGGTAAAAAATCATCCATGATTTTTTATAGAGTTTTTAAGTAACGTTTACATGAGTAAATTCGATTTTTTATGTATGTATGGAAAATTGAATATTTTGTACTGAAAAATCATTGTTTTTGTGAAATGATTGTTTTTTTTTCTGTGGAACCTGACAGTTTGTGTGACAATTTATAAAATTCCAAAAGAAAATTTTCCGCTGAACAACTTTGTCGAAGACCGTAACATCGTATCTTATTAGACAAAAAAGTTATTAGCTGTTTAACAGAGGTATGTCTTTTCGCATTGATCAACAATAAATTCAATTGACATCTATGTAGATGAAATTAGTAATTTGAAGTAAATTTCTGACAAAGGTCGGTAGGAATCTGTTGAAGTGAGAAAACAGAGAGACTATCAAAACCAACCATCCCGTCGGGTTCTTATGTTTATATGGGTCACCTCCAAAGAAAAAATAATGAAACGAGACGTATTAAAACAAGATGCATTCCCAAAATAGCATCTTCACTCCCCCAATTTGCAGCAACTCAGCAAGTCAACCCGGCAGGGTAAAATCGAAACCCAAAAACGAAAAGGAAAACAAACCAACAAAAAAGCAATAAAAGAAAAATCAACAATTCGATGGCGTGTCGCGCGGCTATCTTTAAACAAAAACAATCCTATCAGAATCGAAGACGACGAAGACGCATGGTGTCCCGAAAGTGATGATGAGAAATGACACATGCCCGGTCATTGGGTTCAGTTCGTCAACTTTATATACCTTTCTATCATCCCTGTTTGTACGAATTCGGTCCATCTTTGCCGTCTTTGCCGAATAATCTGTTGTGTATCCGATATTCGAATGACGAGACGTCCGCCATCAGCACAAACTTTATCGCTCACTTTCATAAATTTGGTGGTCCGAGAAAAACAAATTACCGAAATGGATATTGCGTTGCCGATTGAATAAATACCGCGAAGCTTTAAGCGGAGAGATGCGCAGTTTCGTCTCGAACAAGTCAACAAACAAAGTTCTGATGACAACATTATAGCAAACTGACATCTTAATAACTTATAGGTAACTTCACCTCAAAACGACCTGGAAGCAGTAAAGCAAGGTAAATTACTTAAAGATCAATTATATTTTTGGATTCGGCATCAAAAATCAAAATCAATCATTTATTGAAAGTACAATTTTTTTATTCTTCATGGAGAACAATTGTTATGTTAAAGATTGAGAAAAACTTGAAAGGTTTTAGCATTTTAGCACCATAGTAGGCTACATTTTTGCATGGTTTGCACGCGAAAAGGAAGCTTGCTTCCGTTTTTCGAGCCTCTTCTATATCGAGCCTCTTCTATATCGAGCCTCATCTATTCCTTACAGTATTTGTGGACATCTAAGGATTTCACCCGAGAGTTGAGTATTTTGCTTCTACTCAGATCGACCCGCAGACCCTTAGTGGTCTTGTGCCTAATCGTAAAAGACCAAAAGATGCCTGCAACGACCTGCAAGGTTGATAACATTCTGCCTATTATCCTAGAAAACATCAAAAGCACTTTTCATCAACAAGTCAACTCCACCTGTTTTACCTCCTAAACTTTAATATGATGGAAAAGAAATTTCGTTTGTAGACCACGCTTAAAATCTTGGAGTTATTTTTGAACTAGGTTTCTCTTGGGACCGTCAAATAATCTCCGAATGTGGTAAAATATATGGATCTTTGAAAAGGCTCTACTTGACAACTATGCATTTGGATACTTCAACGAAACTCCGCCTATTTAAGCCTTTTATTTATCCACTATTCATCTATGGTGATTTTCTTCATCAAAACGCCTCGGAGAGATCTATAAGAATATTTCGCATAGCACTGAGTTCTTGCGTCAGATATGTTTTAAATCTTACATGGTTTTCCCACGTTTTTTAGGATGTTATTAGGATGTCGCTTCAAAAGATTTTATGCGTTCAGATCCGTTATTATTATTCATAGGATTCTATCCGCAGGTAAACCGAAATATCTAAGATCTCTTATTGTACCGCTACGTAGCTCTCGAACAGGACGTTTCGTTATTCCCCAACGCAGTTCTGTTTACTTTAGTAACTCGTTTTCGTGAGAGTTATCGTTAACTGAAACGTTATACCTTTCCATGTAAAACCTTTTATATCAAGGTCAGAATTCAAAGGGGACATAGTCTTTAAAAAACGAACGAATGAAAATTTAGCTAGGGAAACACATCAGGATAACACATTGTTAAAAGTTATAAAATTGTATCTTACGTTACAAAATGGCAATAAATAAAATAAATAAACGATTGAGTCCAGCCAGAGATGCCAATGTGCCTGATTTTTCAGGATCCGTCTGATTTTTCGAGGCTCAGCCTGACAACCTGATAAGCCATTGGATTTTTGACTTTCCGTTATTTTACCCAGAAATTATGGGATGGGTTGGGATGAGTTGTTATTCCTATTGAATTTTTTTAGAGGTCTTGTTAAATTGGGTTTATTTTTTTTTTCGAGAAAAATAAATAAACATTACCAAACTCATCATGTTTTCCCAATTTGAAGCAAAAGTTCGAAATTTATATTGACCTTAAATTTATAATTTAGAAAATTTGAACAAAGTTCTGTGAAATAATTTTTTTTTCAAAATTCTGTGATCAGGGACGCAGATTCTGTGATGAAAATTTGCTCAAATTTCTGTGAAATTGTAGATTTTCCTGTGATTTTGGAAACCTTGGACACAAGACACGGAGCATTCTTTCACACACGGACAACACGCCACAAGAAAACTTATTCAATACTTAATACAAAAAGCTACAGTTTTTTACATGAAATCTTAGGTTTTTTACACTTTAACCTGTAAAGTCCTTGGTTACCAAGTAGGTACCCATTCGGCCTTGAGGTTCCGTATTCTGAGAGTGCCTTGCCTCGGCTGGTCTAGCCGCTGCTTTTTGATCCGTTTCAATTTTTTTTTTTGCATTTTCCAGCTGAATTCATTAACTTTCATTTTTTGAAACATTTTTTTTGTATCCAAAATGAAATTAGCAGTTTTAGTTAAAAAAAAATGTCAAAATTGTTCTGACACTATTGAAACCACTAAATCTTATAATCAGTAGTCAATAAAGTTTCATCAACATAAAAAAAATGATAACGGATTCATAGTTTATACAGTAGAGGGTTAATGGGTTAGAAACCTGTTAGGTTGTGGTGAACAATACACTTCGAAAGGAAGTTATGATCTTCAATTTTTTAAAATAATTCTTTAACGTACGATTCGTAACGTAACGACCGGGTAACAAACTTCAGTACTTACTTACTTAATGATCCCGTGCCGATGGATAGGGCCGTGGTAAAAGACCTCCACTGTTTACGATCCGGAGCCAGCGTCTTCACCTGGTCCCAGTCAAGATTCTCGTCGACAGTTCGGATTTCAGCGGCTAGGCTTCGCCGCCACGAGTTTCTAAGTCTCCCTCTTCTTCGATGACCTTCTGGATTCCAATCTAGCGCCTCTCTGCAAATCTCGTTTTCATCTTTTCGCAGCGTGTGCCCAATCCATCTCCACTTACGTTTCCGAACCTCGATTTCTAGCGGCCTTTGATGACCCCGGCGATGTAATTCCTCATTCGAGATCCAGTTGCCAGGCCACCAAGCGCGGATGATATTCCGCAGGCAGCGGTTTATTTGACGTTTGAGTCGAAGATTCGGATTTTCGTTCGAAGAGAGATCTGGCGTGACCGCCAGATGTTTCGGAGACTCGCAAACGCAAAACGGGCCTTTCTGATCCGGGTTTTGATGTCTTTCCTGGTACCACCATCAGGCGTTATCTGGCTACCAAGATACTGGAAGCACTCCACTTTCTCAACTTGTTGCCCAGCTACCATGAAACTGGAGGGATTTGCTGTGTTGATCTCCATCGACTTGGTCTTTCCGACATTGAATTCGAGACCTGCTGCCTTGGAACTTTCGGTGAGATCGTCGAGGGGCGAGCAAAACAATATTGTCTGCCAGGTCATGTTCGTTCAGTTGCTCCATTGTTGAAGGATTCCACGGCAATCCTCGTTTTCGTTCGAATTCGTTGATTTGTTCCAGTATGATTCGTAGCGTTGTGATGTGGTCCACACATGATCGTCCGGATCGGAATCCAGCTTGTTGCCGTCGGAGTGTAGCGTCGATTTTCTCCTGGATCCTGTTCAGGATCACTTTGCAGAGTACTTTGAGGGTTGTACAGATCAACGTTATGCCTCGCCAGTTACCGCACTCTGTCAGGTCTCCTTTCTTCGGGACCTTTACGAGGATACCCTGCATCCAGTCGGCCGGGAATGTTGCAGTATCCCAGATGTCAGCGAAAAGGCGGTGCAACATTTGTGCTGACAGGGCAGGGTCGTCTTTCAGCTTTTCAGCAGAGATGCAAGCGATCCCAGGTGCTTTGTTGGATTTCATGTTTTTGATTGCCGCTTCTATTTCAGCCAGCGAAGGCGCTTCCGAGTTGACGCCATTTATGCGACTTACTGTTGGCGCTTCGAGCTGCGGTTTCTGTTGGCCATCGCTATTCGTGACTCGGAAGAGTTGTTCGAAGTGCTCAGTCCATCGTTTGAGCTGATCTGTTCGATCGGTCAATAACTGACCTGCTCGGTCTTTCAGCGGCATTCTTGCATTAGTCCTTGCACCACTGAGGCGGCTAAAATAAAGTCATAAAGTAATCGGATATCTCCATTGGCGGCGGCTCTTTCTCCCTCTCCGGCTAGGTAGTTTGTCCAGGCTCTCTTGTCTCGTCTACAAGCTCGTTTAACTGCCTTTTCCAGCTCCGCATATCGTAAGCGGACGGCTGCTTTGGCTGACCCAGTACATGCACATTTCTCCGATCATCGACCATCCTCCAAGTTTCATCCAACATCCATTCACTTCTTCTTCAACACACTTTACCGAGAGTACCAAGGCTCGTCGTGATAAAGGCATTCTTGATCCCACACCACTATTCTTTGACTGTTCCGTCTGTCGCAACTCCGAGGCTCGGGATTCTAGCTGTTCAAAGTATGCCCTTTTCACCTCTGGACCTCTCCAACCGGCGGACGTGGTATCGACACCCGACTTTCTCCTCGCGCCGTTGGACACGCGCAACTCTCAGTCGTATTTCGCCAAGGACGAGGTGATGGTCAGATGCAATGTCTGCGCTTCATTTGTTGCGGACATCAAGAAGGCTCCTTCTCCAAACTTCAGTGGTTTTATGGTTTTTTGTTTTATTGAATTTTTATTGTATATTTAAAATATTCAAAATCTTACATGTTTAATCTCAGTAATTCCGAAATTAACGGTTTGGGGCAGTTTTTACACTGATCATTTTTGGGTCTAATTTAAGGCTACCAGATTGCCCAATTTTATCTGAGTTTGTCGAGATATTAAAATTAAAATTTGGGAACAGTCCGGCCCGACCTGGTTGCCCGGATATGACTGAGAAATGTACGGATTTTGCCTTGATTCAATCATTTTTTGCCTATTTATGCCACTTAAACGAAATTTTTTGAGCTAGTTTCATTAAAATAATCATGAATAGTTGTGTCGATAAGTTTTGATGAAAAAAGTTTTTTTTCAATTTTTTTCTTGATTTGTGTTGAGTTATTCCCGGGTTACGACTAAATTTGTCCTTTCCGACAAAATCCAGTTTCCGATCCTTAGTTTGAGAACGCTGCACACGGTCGATTCGATCATTTTTGACGATTTCGCGATTTTTGGACCTTACCACGTCGTATTTTTAACGTTGATGTCCTAAATTAATTTTTTTCTCGCGGCTTCCATCACGTGTAACTTTTTTTTTATACAAAACGAGTCGTAATGAAGCATACATTGGAAAAATTATTCCTTACCGAATGAATTCCATCTAGATAAACAAAACAAATTTGATGTGAAAACTTTCTGTTTGACACTCTACAAATTGCATTGAAGGGGGACACAGTCAAAGTTGTTGTTACATTGCAACAGTTATTATTAGTATTCGGTCCCATATTTAAAAATAATGTCGGGAAATATCACCAGAACGTTGCATATGCAACTCGAATCAGATGTTGTCGTTCGGATTCAACTGAGGGAGAAAAAATCCAAAATCTGATGGCGAGAAAATAAATAAACTTGAAACCATCTCATCAAATGCACGCGCCAACCTGAAGTGGTTCTTTCTTAAATATCAAGCTAGGGAACAACGGATGGTTGGAATCGTCAGATCGTCTCATGTGAGAGTTGGCTTACGAGAAAAACACGCGTAAGCAAGACGATCAGCTTCCCGGCAGGTTAAGGTGCCCAGGGACGACTGCCTTCATACATATCCGTCGCTTGATAAATCTATTAATAAAACTTAAACGCCACTTGTAGACCGAGCGGCCGCATCGTGGGTGTGGTTCAAACTTGCAGCATCAGCTCTTCGAATCTGAAGATTGAGTAGCAATATTCTAGTCGATTATTAGTTCCACTTGATCGAAATTGAGAAAATTTTTAGTGAATTATAAAGTTCAGTGGATCATATACATACATTCAACGGTCTAACTAGTCTTATGCAGAAGGCTCAAAATTTTATGTATTGCAATTTTCCTGACATCATATCCCGATCAGAAGAGAAAAACTAAATTATATCAAGATGAGATATTTTGATATTCATTTTTTTCCTATCTGGATGAGTTATAATTTAGTACTCGTAGGATGTTAAAATATCTCAAATTATATCAAAAAATCTATACGATCATAGCTAAATTATATCAGTTTTTGATATGCTCCTATCAAGATTATATCTGGTTCAGATAGCATAGTTTGATATTGGACAGAACAAATTATATCAAAATTATAACTTATCAAGATATCAGTGCTTCAAGAAAATTTTCTAGTGGAAGGTCAATAAACCACATTATTTGATAAAACCATGCCCCATTTTTGGTTTCCCAAAAATTTGATTCAATTTTATGAATCTGTTGAGCGAAACTCGTTAATGTAAGGTTTGAGCCGTTGACTTCGATGTCCGTGTTTCAGAAAAAGTTGAACGTATATCAAAATAAGATATAATCATTTTATTTTAGCACAATCCGAAAAAAATCTTGATCAATGAATATGAGCTCAACCCCATTCAAGTTTGTCAATCAGAATAAGATATAATTCAGATTGGAGAAACTTAAAATCGAAAATTTGGAGTACTTAATTATAACTGAATCATATGTAAATATCTTGGTGAGATACGTTTGAGTTATTATTTTGATATGCTCTCCTGATCGGGATAGTTATTCGATCTCACGAATATTTCGTTGTTTTTTAAACACAACTGTTGTGTACTGATGAATTCAGCAAATTATCTTCAAAAAAAATACATGGTTCAAAGGAATTTTAAAGCAGTGATTTAATCCGTAGTTGAGCCTATACGAAGTATTACAGAAATTTGTTAAATATATGTACGTGTCTGGGCTGGGTAGATCCGGACATGTAATTACCTGGCAAAAAGTGGGCATTATATTTATAAAACTTAAATTCAAAGGTCAGGCAAAATTCGCCAAATCCAGATGCAAATCTTTACCAAATTAATAATAATTCTAATTAAAAAAATAGAGAATTATCGAAAATTGAAATCGTGGAGTCATATTAAATAAATGAGCTTAAATTTTTATAGATATATTTTTCAACTAACTTTTTTATACATTTCATATACATTATAAAATCATCGCATAGAACTAAAAAAAACAGCATTTACCTACCAAAGTGAGGCATTATACAAAAATATTTTCAACTTCTGGCTTAAGCGATAAAAATTATACAAATTGGGCGATATTCAACATCTCATTCGTACAACCGAGAACGCAAGTTTTGCTCTCAATACATGCAAACCGTTGCCAGCGACAATGTTTGCTGCTTCTCTCATTGGACAATTTTTCCAAATGAACCATCTGATTTTTAAGCAATCTGGTTGCACTGCTAATCGTAGAGACAACAAGGTTGTCTTCTCATTTGAATCCCGCGAGGGAGAACAAATTTGCAAATAAGGCAAAATTTTTATCATATCCGATTCATACCGACTCGATGTATCCATTTTAAGATCGTTTACTTATTTGATGGGAATAACGATCCGCATTAACATTGTAGACGATTTGAGCTATCAATTCTAATGCGATTTTATGTTTGCTGGGATGTTATTATACATTGGTTTAAGATGAAAATTTGCATATAGATTAATTAAGGACGAACGATTGATTCCAACTATCCAAATTTGGTTCAGGGGTCAACCGAAGGGGTTGTCCATATGAAAAATTCACTGTGTTTGCAATATTGGCGTTGTTATACTTCGGTTAAGAACGAAACTTTGCACTCGGAAGTTTTCAGGGACGGGCAATCGATTCCAGGTGTAAATTTTTTTGCCAGGGGTCGACGAAAGTCGTCCATGTTAATAAATTTTTACTGCTTTTTTTTGCGATATTGACGTTATTATGCATTGAATTGGTTTGAAAATTTGCACACGGGAGTTTTGAGAGAAGGGTAATCGAAAGATATCGAAGATAATAAAAAAGGCCACCGAAAGGGGTTTAATTTTTAGGCAATGAATGTGTTGTTATGCAATTATCGATTCAAAATTTAAACACGGGGGTTGGGACGATCAATTGATTCCTGATTTCAATATTTGTATCAAGCGGAAAAGGGGGTCATCTATATTAACTGTTGAATTTGTTTCTGCAATAATAAAGTGAGAATTTGTATAGCTTCGAGACGAAAATTCATACACGAGGGTGGTTTTTGGCACGGTCAATTAATAAATGATTTCAAATTTAGTAGCAGAAGACAGGAAAAATGATCGACTAACGTTTTTGCAATTATTGCTAAACAACGAATTCGGAAATGCACCTGGAAAATGATTGGCAAATGACTTTCATATAAACTGTTCATGACATATTTCAAGTTGAAAGCGAAACGGAGTTCGTATGGGATCAGCTAGACAACAATATAAATAATGTTTAACAAAATGCCAATAGTATATATTTTCAGCTGAATTTTCCTCAACCTGAAGATTATCTATTTATAAATGAATGTTTGTCTGTCTGTCTGCTCCCTAGAGACTCAGAAACTACTGAACCGATCAAAGTAAAATTTGGCATCTGAGGATTTTTGGTGCCGGAGATCGTTTTTAAAATACTCTTCGACTTAAAGGAGAGGGGCTCCCATACAAAATTAATAAAAAATATGACAAAATTTGAACAATTTTCAGAAACTACTGAAATGATCCACGTGAAATTTGATGTGTAGCCGTTTTCAAGACCGGAAATGGTTTCTAAAATACTTTCAAACCCCTCCTAATCCAAATAAGATGGGCCCGCTTGCAAAACTAACAAAAATTTGATACAATTCGAACAATTTTCAGAAACTACACAGCCGATCATCGTGAAATCTGGTGTGTAGCCGTTTTCAAGATAGAGAATGGATTTTATAATACTTTCAAACCTCTCCGAAACTAAAAGAGGAGGGCTCCCTTACAAAATTCACAAAAAAATTACAAAATTTTTACAACTCTCAAAGGATTTTAAAAAATTCTCGGAATCTTCTGAACCGATCAACGTAAAATTTGATGTGTAGCTGTTTTCAAGACCGGGTATGGGTAGTATCAATATTTTCAAACCCAGACAAATCCAAAAATAATAGCACATACAGAATTTAAAAAAAATTGACAGAACCGATAAACGGGAAATTTGGTGTGTAGCCGTTTTCAAGTTTGAGAATGGTTGGTATAATACTTTTTAACCCCTCCGAACCCTTAAAAGGGGGGCTGCCATAGAAAATTAACTAAAACTTTACAATTCTTAAAGGATTTTTCTTTAAAATTGATCAATGGAAGTGTTTTGACAGAATAAGCTGGTTTATTGGATTGACAAATAAGTTTTTACAGAATAAGATGATCTGTCGTATTGATAGACGCCTTCAATTTTAATGTGAAGACTATCTACATATATATCTATTAATGAATTTCTGTCTGTCTTTCTGTCAGTCAGTTCCCTATAGACTCTCATGGCAGATGGGTGCTTTTGTGGCCTGGAAAGGTTCCTATTATGGTTTGAGAACCCTCCCTCTCTCTGGAAGTGGGAGGGGTTCTTATAAAGAAAAAAATACATATTTGCATAGCTCGATAACTGATCAAACAAATTAAACCAAATTTGACATGGGAGAATATTTGGGTACGAGAAATGGTGCTATGAATATTTGGTACTCCTCCCTTTTTCCAGTGGAAAGAGAGAAAAGGAGAGGAGGCCCCTTTACAATTTTTAGCAAAACTGGAAAACTAATGAAACAAATGGCATCAAATTCAACATTTGAAGGTATTGGAATACAAGAAATATTTCTATGTTGTTTTGACAACCCTCTGTTCTTCCAGTAGAAAAACTTCAAGGGGGGAGTGCTCCCATACAATTTTCACATTACTTGGGAAAAAATACAGCCAATGTTCAGTGAATTTTTGGAAGATGTAGCAAAGCACACTGGGTCAGCTAGTATTTTATAATAATGGTTTTCATCTGTTTTGTGTTTTGTTTTGGGCAATTTTGAATTTTGATTCCGAATCTGAATTCTGCATTTTGAACCTGAATAAATAATCCTTTCAAACAAGGAATTTGATTACTGAATCTAAATTACAAGCAACAATTCCCCATAATTATGAACCATAAATAACCGGATCCTTTACCAGAAATCTCTAATTTAAATTTTGTATCTTTGATTTTCTATGTGAATTTTAATTATTTATTCGTGAATACTAGTGAATCTGAACGAGAATTCCGAATGATGAAACCCCAACATTTCAATGCTTAATCACCATTATGGAGCTATTTTAAGTTTCAATTCTACAAAAATCTTAAATCCAAATCTTAAAAATTGTTTGTTATTTCAAATATTTTCATTCGATGAGTTTCAAACATGAAAAATGCATTTTTAATGCTAAACCAAGATTCGAAACAAGATTTTGTCCCAATCTTGAACCGAACAAAAAATCAAGAACAATAAAAAAGATACAGATTGCATAATCCAGTCACAGGCAACATATTTTGCTTTTTATATATAAAAAATTGAAACCAGAACATCAGAAACGATTCAAACCTAAGCTCACCAAATACTTTTCCGCACCTATCCAGGCAGGACAAATCCGGGCTATTTTAACTAAAACCTCGTAAAATCCGTGTATTCGATTTCAAAGTTTACAGCCCATAATCTTAGCAACATCCAGGAAAATTCAGAATTCGCAATTAAAATTAAGAAGAAAAAACTCGAAAATTTGATTTTATATCGAAACACATCAGCCATTTGAATAAACTTTTCTCAAAAAATTGTTTCGGACGCAAAATACATAGTTGTTATCAAGCAATTAAAATAAAATTAAAGTAAAACCATTCGGACAAAATCCGGACAAGCTTGGTGAGTCTTATCTTATTAAAAATTCGAAATTGGGGACTAAAAACTGCACCCAAAATTAATGCACCAACTTCATTTTTGGAAAACTTCTGATAACACTTTTCGAGTACAGCCTTTAAGGGGGGGGGTAGGGTCTAACACTTTCAAAAAATCGATTTTTTTATTTTTTTATTTTCTTATTGTAAAACATTTCAAGAATGTTGTGTCAAATTTTCAAGTCAATTGAAGCAAAACTGTAGAAGTTATAGGCCTTTATCTCCTCCTATCTAATACTGCAAGAAAGCAAGAGCAAAAACTTCAAACGCGTTTTTCTCGAGAGCACATTTTTAAAGCCCGTGGACATCGTCATTTGAAAACTACTTATCCGATTCTTTTCAAATTTGGAACATATTTTCTACATATAAAATACCAGACCCCAACGTTTTTCTTTTTTGATTTTTTTACTTTGGGGAGATTTTAGAGGTGAAAAATGGCGGATTTTTAAGTGAAAAATCGTAGTTTTTACTTCAAACAGCCACAAAAATTTCATAAAAAAATTTTGAAGTTAAATAAAAACGTTGGGGTCCAGAAAAACATCTATTAAAAATATTTTGCTCTGAATTTTTGACTTCAGATGATTCTGTGCTGAGATACAGTGTCCACCGCAAATCCTGTTTTCTAAAAGGCATCCTCGAAAATGCTCCGTCACCGGCTCATTTTTCAATATTTTTCTACGAAAAAATTACTAAATGTTCTTTTAACAATGCTTTGTATAATGCAAAAAATTCGAATAAATTTGTTTGAACGATAGCTCTAGAAAAAAAATCGTGAAAATGGTATTTTTTTATACCCGTTAGACCCTACCCCCCCCTTAAATGTCTATCAACAGGTGAGAATTTTTTTTTTAAACTGTAGTAGAATTGTAGACCTGGGATAAGAGGTTTTGGTCTTAGCTCTGAGTCGAGATTGTTTCTTTTGATTTATTCGTTCATCAAAATTTCAATAAGAATTTCAAATTTTGAGTTTATAGAAGAATATTTTGCTAGACATTTTTGGACCCTCATGGCGGGTTTTTTTTTTTAAATATTGTAAACTAGTTTTATCTAGAAAACACTTGGATATTCTTGCAGCATTGCTTTACAAAAGTTATACAAGAGATTAAATAAATTGAATAAAATTATTTTAAATATCTACCAATATTTAAAGAATGTTCAAAAAAAATGTAGAAGTTGGGGGAGAGTGTGAAATCATGGGCCACTTTTTATCTTTGATCCATTACTTCTTTATTTCAAAAGATAAAATGAAAAAGATAAATGGTATGGTTTTCTACATTTCGAACGTATCACTGAGCATTTTTTTTTAACTTTTAGTAAATTAGTTGATAAATTTTAACTGTCAGAACTAGGCAGTATAAAAAAAGTATTTTTTATTTTATTTTGAAAAATGGTGGGGAATTGTGGGACACCATATTAAAATTGATCAAATAACATGCGACGTTTATAAGTTGACCCAAAACTGTAATTTCAAAATTCAAGTTGATATTTGAAAGTGATTTTAGGTAAGGAAATAAAAAAGAGAGCTTTTTATGGTGGAATAATTTCAAAAACCTGGTTCGCGAACGTTTTGGAAAAATTCAATATACAGGATTTATATTAGTCTCTATCGCATAGCTAAAAATTGACAGAATATTTTTCATATCTCTTCATTTGGCATGACAATAGTTTACAGATAGAATAAATGTATTTTAAGTTCTGAATGTGTATAAAACGCCAAAATAAAGATGGCCCAAGATACCCCACAAAATGTGGCCCATGATTCCCCAAAAACTATGATTTGCAAGTTGTTTGCGTTAGATTCACACATTGATAATAATTTATGGGAAATTCTTATTCTATGTGAAAGAGAATGACAACACTTAGACCATAAGCATATGAGCATTTTTTTTTTGTTATGAACTATAGATTTTCCACCAATGAAATTTGCGGGTGCTTGTTTAATTATGTAGGGGAGAGTGGGGTATCGTGGGCCATGGGGAAACGTGGACCACTCTAAATATCTCAGCTGTATGTTGAGATAAAAATCTCAATCCAACTGTCATCGTCGTCGCTTTGCGTAAGCATGTTTTTCTATATGTCGTTGACTTATGTACGTATCATATACTTCTTTTATTTTACTAGCCAAGAAAAATGTACTGACATAATTAAATAAGAACCCGAAAAATACATTCGTAGGAGACCTAAAGTACATAACAAAAATATGTTCATACGCTTATAATAAGGTTGCCAGAATTTTTTTCACTCCCATCCGGGCCTAGCAATTCCGGGCATTTGTTCAAAAAAACCTAGCAAAATCCGGGCATGGATTTCAATTTTTCAAATCCAAAAACCGGGCAAAAACCGGGCAAAATTTAGGTGTTATTATACATAAAAGCAAAGAAAAAATGCAAAAAATATGAAATTAATATTTTATTAATGTAATTGCAGACTTTCAAAAACTTTTTGGAACACTTAAATATTTAAAGGTTTATAAAAGTAAATCAGCGATATTATTTGAAACAACCGTTGAAAATTTCCATACCGTTAATCGATTTTGCTGAAACTTACTCAAAAACTTTGATTTTTTTTTGGTTTCTTTGTAAAAATTGTAAAAAAATCCGGGCAATATCCGGACTTTTTTCACAATATCCGGGCAACCGGGCCGGACCGGACTTTCTCGAAATTTTGCATCAAATATCCGGGCAAACCCGGATAAAACCGGGCAATCTGGCAAGCTTAGCTTATAATCTTTGTTTTGTCATGTTCTTTCACATGGAAAAGGAATTTTTGATAAAGCATCAATAAGTCACACAAACTCAACCAATTTGCAAATCATAGCTTGTGGGGAATTGTGGGCCACATAATGTGGCGTATCTTGGGTCACCTATATTTTGGTGTTTTAATACACATTATGAACTTAAAAAACGAATTTCCTATCTTCAAAGTTACCTTATGCCAAATAAAGAGTTGTTAAAAATATTTTGTTTTTTTTTCCAATGCGATTTAGATTAACAAAAATCCTATACAAGGAATTCTGCCGATACGTTCACGAGCCGGGAATTAGGAACTATTCGATCATACACAACTCTCGTTTTAACTTCTTCATCTGAAATTGCTTTAAAATAACTAAATGAATTATGAAATTTTAGTTTTGGGTTAACTCATACACTTTGCATGTTATCTTGTCAATTTGGATTTGATGGCCCACGTTTCCCCACAGTTTTTCAAAATCCAAAAAAAAAATACTTTTTTTAAAACAGTCAGAACTCGGGAAATTTATGTATTCAAAAAATAAACAAAAATGTCTTATGATACCTTAAAAATGTAGAAAACTTGTCCATTTATTTGATTCTTTTAATCTTTTATAATAAAGAAATTATGAAGCAAAGAAAAAAAAGTGGCCCATGATACCCCACTCTCCCCTTAGTATATTTTTTGAGCTAGTTAAAAGAAAGAAGCATATGATGCGTACATAGGTGAACAACATATAGAAAAATATACGTACGCATATCTACGACGATGAAAATTGGATTTAGATTTTTATCCCATGGCTCTCGTTTCCTTACTCTCCCCTACAAAAAAAAACATTAAAAACCAAAATCGATTTCTTTTTAGACAAAAAAGTGTTTTTAAAACTTGCTCTTTCAAATTTTTCAAATATTTCTGGAAAGTATCAGTATCATCAATCAAAAACATCCTCCCTGCTCTGCCCTTTTTGCACTTAAAAACATTGTTTGATTAATATTAAAAAAAATGTATTGTAAAAAATATAATTTAGTTTAATTTAAATCATCATAAATTATAATGTTTGTAAGATTGGAAGTAATATTCTATAACCTGTTAAGTTGAACTTTTCAAATATGTTTTTTGAGAAGGACATTTTTTATCATTTCAAATTAAAATAAACTAATTTTATTAACTTACGATTTGTTTACAAATAAATCACTTATTTATAAAGCGATATAATTTTAATCATAAAAATTGTAAAAAAAAAAAAAGATTTTACATAGATGATTAAATTTGTTGAGTAGGACTAATTTTTTAACAATTCGAATTCTATTATCAAAAACTAGGTTAAAAATGGTTATCTCTAAAAGTTTAAAATTTTAAATATCAAATTGAAATTGAAAGTTTAGAAATTATCACTTTTTTTCTTTTTGATAGGGGCTTAGCGTACATTTTCACAAAATCAGACAGAAAACTGTTTTTTAGTTCTTTGATTTATAAAATATGCGCCCAACAACAAGGTTTTCCAAACAAGTTTCATCAAAATAAACAAACACGATTTTTGGAAGACTGTACGCTACTGGTGTGCATAAACAATTATTTTCATTTTTGGTTTTTCTTTCCCCTATAGTTTTGTTTTAACTATCTCTGCTTTTGTCCAAATTTGTTCCCGCTTTTCTTTACCTTTGAATAATATCAGATCTAATTCCCAGATATTTTTTTGATTTAAAAAAAATCCCATATTCACCAGCTGGGGTATTTGCCAAAAAAAACTTTGGAAATCATTCAAATTCCATGAAACTATTCGGTTTTTTGCCAACAAACACTTTTTCTGAGGAAATGAATGCACAAAACAATCTCACGGATTCCAATTTCTTCACTAGATTATTATTACATTTGTCTTGCATTGCAAAAGAAATACCTTAAAGAATGGAATGAGTCATGAGTCACATGAATTAATTGCGCCATTCCAGGCTCGTGTTCTCAAAAGTTTGCAGAAATTGTATCCCATCAACTGATAAAATTCTGTCGGAAGTGATAAAAAAAATGCAACCGCTCGAGACTTTTGATGAGCGGTTATTTGCCGGTTTTTCTCTTTATAGAAAGCAATTGAATTTCCGCATCTCGATTCATCAACAAACAAATGTGTAGGTCGAAATGTTTGTTTTGTATCGATCATCCGAGACGGTCTAGCTTCTTGATTAGTTTTCCCTTGGTCGACTGGTAAAAGTGCGATGGGGCAATTGAGGAAAGGAGCAACAAGGGTGGTTTCTACTAATTTGTGGGTCCGTTCTCCGGTCATTAGCAATCTATCACAGTTTAAGCTGGTAGTGATCGGCTAAATTTAGCCGGTCGATTGTTTGTACTGCGTCCAAGTCCAAACAGCCAAGGCGGGAACAAATTCTGTTTCAACACAAATACGCCAAGCTGATCGACGGCCGTCTTCCGTCGTCAAACTTTGCATGTCCAATCCGAGTGTGCGAAAGTAATTTGCAACGGACGAAAGGCATCGTCGATTGTTTTGTCATCATCGTCATCGCCATCATGATGATGATTGACGATCGGCGAGTGCCTTAATTTAGATCATCATCAACATCGATCAAGGTCAATGTCAAGACCGGAACACTTACTTAGAAATTCGGCTTAGCGAGGAATCGATCGGGAGTCACTTTGTCTGAATAAGTCACACGACAGCTGGGAATTCGTAATCAATCGAATAACAAAAACAATAACACTCTAACAAAAGCAACCCTAGTCCCAATCCTGGACAAACGAACTTCGCACCCGAAATTGAACAAAATTGGTTACGCTTACACAAAACCGATTAACCGAACTTACGCGGATCGCTCAAAAACCGTTTTAACAGATTACAGAAATCAAACTGAACCGGGTGAGACGTTCAAAATTGCACGGAACCCTGCCCAAATCGTCTCGTTCGTCGCATTTTGTTGTTGTTGCTTTTAACCGACGACGATGGGCGATGAGCGTCGCGTCTCATCAAAATCGCCTCCCTTTCAGCACCCTCCCAACCCAAGTTCTCAAGTGTTGGAAAATATATGTTTTCGCGCCATCCCATTCTGGCCGCCCCAAAGTGCAACACCGGCGACGTCGAATACATTCTCATTGGGGATCCCTCCTGTCACTCTCTCTCCTCCTTCCTTATGTCATTCGAATGCACTAGAACTACTCCCACATCTCCCCTCATTACACCGATTAACATCTGATCTTGGTTTCTACTACTTACTCCTTGGGTGACGACGACGATCGTTAAAAACTAAGATCGCCGTTTTGATGGAGTGCATAGTGGTTCATGAGTAGTTATTTTGTGGTAAAAGTCATCACATTGTAATCTTAAGCTCCCTTAATTTTCCTTCAACATGACGGTATTTGTTCGTGCAATTTCCAAAATAATTACGAAAAAATACCATCCACCATAAAACTACGTCAGATACTCAATCTCTTAGACCAGGGATAATCAACACGCAGCCTGCGGGCCGCATGTAGCCTACGAAGCTTTTAAAAAAAATGCTTTAATTTTATTTTGAATTGAATTGTTAGGAAAATTTATATGACTTGATCAAATATGGACCTATTTGCTTTTGTCCCACATTCATTTAAATCAGGGGTGAGCAACCTTTTGAAGCAACGGGCTAAATTGAATTTGAAATCTTTTGAGCGGGCCGCACTCAAAATAATATTTATTAATAGTTAGTAGAGCTTAATATATTTGAAAGCGAAAAAAAATTTGACAAAAGCACAACTTAAAAAGAAATAATAAAACGAAATCATATGTTTGAATAAAACAGAAATTTATCGCCGTTTTTTTATGGACAGTACCAGCCGGTACATAACAAAAAAAATTTAATCTTTTGAAATTATTGAGAGTATTGATAATTTAAAAAAAAAACATTTTTTCATTTCCCTTTTTATTAAAAACGAAAATTTTGGAAGATCTTTCTATGGGTCGTAAATATGTTTGAACCAAGGCCGTGCGAACGGGGGGGTTTAGGGGTTTAACTCCCCCCCCCCCCCCCATGGCGATTTTTCCAAGTAAAATTTTCAACGTAGTAAAGGAAAATTACTTAATCTTAAAAGGTGTTCAATAAGTGTTAACAAAAAAGTCAGAAATTTTTTCTTGCCTCCGGCGGAAATTAGTCTTCAATAACTGAGAAATTCTATTTCATGACACTACATAAATATATGCCGTTCATAAATTGAAACTAATTTTTGCATTTTAATCAATCTTTTGTTTTGAAACTCAAATCTTGACATACAAAAACGCTACCTCGTCTTTAAAATTAGTTTTTATTAAGAAGTGTAACCAAACAAATTCAGAATTTGTGACAAACCATTTTAACTTCTAAATTAGTTCATCGAAAACTAATTTTTACATCAACAAGTTGAAAGCCATGTATCATATGACCCACGATGGTCAACAGAATTAGCAAAACAAAATCTTAAACCTAGTATTCACTACTTCATTACTAAAAATGTCTATTTACAAGAAATCGTGCTAATATGAAATATTTTTCAAGAAATCAATTCCAGTCTCAATATTATTATGTGTTTCTTGTTCTTCTAAATGCTCAACATCACACTCAAAAACGTTCTGATAAATTGCACATTGCCACAAAATTTACATACTTCGAGGTGCAAAAAATTTAAATTTAAATTAATTTAAATTTTGATTGATTTAGGTGCCCTTGATCTAAGTATGGAACTTTTCTATCAGTTTTTGTTGTGGAATTCACTTTTGAAAATATTTTACAATCATTTAAGAAATTTCTGCATTTTTTTGAAAAAACTTTAAAACAAAACAAATATTTTAAAATGAAAAAACAAAAATTCAAGTTATTTTGAGTTCTGCGAAAAAAGTTATAGAGGTTTTCTATTTGTTTACATTTCCAAGTTAAATTTTAGATGTTTTAAAGCAAAAACAGAATCATATTGCAAGTTTGAACAATTTTGCTAAATGGATTAAATTTTTTTAAACTTAATTCAGTTGTATCTGAAATACTTTTGACAATATCCTTTTTTAATTGAAAAAAATACTGTGGAATTTAATTTTTTTAGATCATGCATTATCAACTTTGAAATATTATTTCTTAATTGAAAAATAGGTATAACAATCAAAATTAAATTGATTTTTTTTTCTTAAACGTAGATTTGTTATTTCATCAGTTATTAATCCCCCTTATTCTGCGCCGCGCGTGAGGTGACGATAGTCGAGTCGAGTCGGAGTCACGTGAGTCTTATCACCTTATTTCCGAAGCCGATGTGACAGAAGTTCTATTCTCGTCTGTAAACGTCACTACAAGCATCGATTTGTCACTCACGGTGACTACTAGATAAGGATAAGAACTCAAAAAGTTCATTCTAAAAGACGTTTCTCACCTAAAGCGACTAATGAAATCGGGTGACTCGACTATCGTCACCTCACGCGCGGCGCAGAATAAGGGGGATTAATAACTGATGTCACTTAAAACTGATACATAATTAAGCTAATAAACACCAAACGCGAGGTTGGGCAAAATTGTCAAAGTCAAAATTGGATCGAGCTCAGGACTGGTTAGACGAGTTTATTAAAAAATCCTTCTAAAATGTTAAAAAACTTATCTTTTTCATCTTCGTATTTTGTTTTAATGTTCAAATAAATTTATCGAATTTTGAAATCTAATTTTTAAAATTTATTAAAATATTTTTATATTTTGGTTTTTTACTCTGATTTTTTTTGTTCTGAAAACATAATCTTCTTGGAAAGCCTTTAAATCTAAATTTTTACCATAGTTTCCACCTTCTCTCCTTAAAGGACGAAATTTTTTTTTGTTTCAATTATAGTCGTTTTACCATCTTTATGGCATTCGCGACTTATATCAACGTTGCAGTTGGCGGATCGTTATTGAAAAACTTATCCGGTACAACTGTGATCGATATTTACTCTTGGGCTCGAACTCGCGGACATCGGCTCAGGAGACAACAGACTAGCCAACTGAGCTATATCACAAGCCCTTAAAGGACGAAATAATTCAATTGAAAGCGACAAATATTCAGTGCTTGAAATTTTTAACTTTAAAACCTTCGGTTGAAAATTTATAAACGTTTTATTTATTTTCATCGTATAAAATCATGTATTTTAATCGATCATGATTTTTGATTAATCTTTAGAAAGTTCGAAAAATGATTGAAAAAGAGCAACTTAAAAGTTAAATTTTAATGCGGAATTTTAACTTAATATTTATTATCTTTGTGCTTCAGATTTTTACAACAAAACTTGAATTTTGTTTTCTTTTTCTTTAAGTTTCTCATTGGCCGCTTACCAATCTGTAATTTGCCAGTGTAATTGAATATGATGTATTATTAATACATAAAGTTATTATTTTGAACTTCCTAAATTTTTTAGCCTTTTATTTTAATAACTGAAAGAATTTAAATATAGAAAAAGGTTTTATCTGTGACTTTGATCACTTGAATTCTTGAAATATAATTAAATATTTTCTTCTTATTATCAAATAAAATTCAATTATCAACTATTGAATAAATTCTTCTAACTTCAAAATAAACTTTTTTCCAAATCGTAAATTCACACTTATAGTCATGATTTTTTTTAAATACAAGATATTACATTTTTTAATCAATTCTTCAATTGAAAACTAAGAAAAGAAATGTGAAATGAGATGATAAATAATAACAAAATTTTTCTAACAATGATTAACATGGTCAATTTTTAACCTGATCTGACATTTATTTGTTAATTAAGTTTTTTTTTAAAATTTGATAATATATTTATTTTATTTATTCTATTTAATATTAATTCATAAGAATTCATTTATGTCCGAAGCTTTCATTTATAATTTAAAAACTAGACTGCTTAAAATTTATCTTCAAGCTAATTTCTAGTTCAGGATTAGGAACACCATTTTGATTAATTTATCAATGACTTAACGAAAATAAAATTGATTTGAAACAGTCATTTTGAGTTGTTTTGAAAACTTTCATTTATTTTATCAGTAAAATTCACTATTTTTGAGTTTGTGTAATAATAATAAGTACGAAAATGGTTTATTACTTTGATTTATCGGCCTAGCGGTGAAAAGTGATGTCCTTTTTAGTAGGGACATCTAAAGATTATGAATTTTTTTTTTTTTTTTATATAGATGGATAGAAGGTTAGAAGAAATGAAAGATGGTGAAAATGAGCGGGTAGAATTTGTTTAGAAGCATTACCATCACATACCAAATTTTTGTTCCTCACGAGCCTACTACTATGAAGTAGTAGGAGGAACAAAAATTTGGTATGTGATGGTAATGCTTCTAAACAAATTCTACCCGCTCATTTTCACCATCTTTCATTTCTTCTAACCTTCTATCCATCTATATAAAAAAAAAAAAAAAAAAAAAAAAATTTCATAATCTTTAGATGTCCCTACTAAAAAGGACATCACTTTTCACCGCTAGGCCGATAAATCAAAGTAACAAACAAAAATTACGGTGGTTAATCTCTTCATAAAAAAATGGTTTAGAAATCAATTTTCTTATTTATTGTGTGTTTTTGGATTTGTTATCATTTTTGACTTAATTTGAATTTCGAAAACAGCTATTTTTTTTTTTTAATTTGATAGTATAAATAAATATAAATAAAAAATCTGCTTAGCATTTTTAGCTTATTTACAACTTGATCTTTGCCTTACACAAAAAAATAATGAGCTAACATCGAACTAAGAAATTCCTGTGTTCATTTGTATCCTTCCAACTTTCGACTCATATTTTTAGGCTTTAAGTAGCCAAACTCGTTTTATTTGATTATAATTGTGTGCCTACATCTTGTTCACATTTTGAAGTCAAAATACCTAGTAGATAAATAAAATTTGAGTAAAGCTTCGACAAACATGTCTCGAGGGCCGCATGCATAATTTCCGAGAAATTGCGATGACCAAACACCGAAAACCCATCAACCAAAGAGAGAGTTCGAAAAATGTCAAAAAAGTTGTTAGTGTCATTCAGATATACTGAAAAATGTATGTTTGTTCTATGGAAATAATAATCAGGTTAACAAAAAACTAAAATTTGATGTTGAAAAATCGGTTCATCCAAAAGTGAGATATAGCGGTGTAATGCCGAAAATGGATGTAATTTTTAAGTAAGAGTTTTTTTTTTCTACCGGAAGTTCTGGAATAGCGGATATTCAATTAGAGTTTTAACAGATAAATATTTTGCGAACGGCATGGGATGGTTCAGAAAGTCTGACATCAACAACTCCGCGACATCAATTGATGCATTTTGTCTTCCAAAACCTTAGTGAATTTGATTTGGCTTCAATTCTGAAGAAAACATAGATTCACGAAAGATTTACGTGTGCAAGAATTATGCGACATTTCTAACCATCTAAAAGCCAGATTTGTTTTTTCGCTGAAAAATTCGCCAAAGTTTAGTATGAAATAACTTTCGTTCAACGAAAATAATATCGTTGGGACGTTTCATTACGTTCATCAACAATTAACAGCTAGTTTATTTAATACTCAGGAGATGTTGGTGATCCAAAATAAGTCCCTAAGGAATTAAATTTGGGTCAAATTGCGATTAAAACAATGTTTTTTTGGTTCTTCGAGCTCTTTATTTGCAATTTTTTATTCCTTATCAGCTTATTTAAATGGTATCTTAAAGATGATTAGAATCATAAGTAATAACATCAACTATATTTTATCAAAATTTTCATGATTAAAATGATTTATGAAAGAATGAATGGAAAAAGCTGCAAGGTGGTCCAAAATATGTACCCGATCTAAATTAAGTCCGTTACCCTACGTATTTTGAGTAATCTGAGACTTTAACAATCATCAGTTTTTAAGCTCTTCAAGAAATTTTTCGTTAGAAATGTCATTTTCAATTAAATTAATACAGAGGCTTGTGATATAGTTCAGTTTTCAAGTCAGTTGCTTCCTGAGTCGATTTCCGTGAGTTCGAGCCCAAGAGTAAACATCGATCACAGTTGGACCGCATAAGTTTTTCAATGACTGTTCGCCAATTTCATCGTTGATATAAGTTGCGAATGACATGAAGATGTTGAAACGACCATAATCAATACAAAAAAATAAATCAATACAAATGTTGTTGACAGAAGAAAATGAAGAAAAAATAACTTTTAAATATTTATTTTTCCTAGCCTACTTCAGATCAGCACAAGGCTCACAACACAACAGAATTTAAATTATTTTCGTTTTGCATCTGAAGCATCCTCGAATCAAAAATTAGTCAAACTAAATTACTTGTAAATCTATTTTTGTTTGTTTAAAAAATCAGAGTATCTTTCTTTTTAGAGTTCAATCTGTATAAAAGACGGAAAAAAAATACTTAGTTAAGGTTCCAGTCGACCTACTTTAAATTGGCGAGCTTTTCGTTTGACCCCACCCATCAGATTTTGTACAGTCACCTTATACACTTTCTTCGGCGCAGAACGCCAGTTTGCTTTGAACTGATCCTCGATACTTACAGTTTTTTTGGATTGGGAGATGTTCTGGTTTGTTAGGAGGGTCTTATCCTTGGGCAGAACCTGAATGTTATTAGAGACATACCACTCCATGGTTTTTTTTTATAATGGAAGGATGCCAAATCCGGCCAAACAGCACAGATAAGTCATGTTTCTTCAGGAAAGGCAGCAAACGCTTTTGAAGGCACTCTTTTACGTTAATTTTCTTGGTTGACGGTCCCGGCTGCAACAAATTTGTCGCTTTTCAGGCCCATGGTACAGATAGCTTCCCAATCGAGATATTTCTTTTCAAACTTTGATATGCTTGAAAATGTCTGTTACCTTTTCACATCCGGTTGCTGTATACAACTCTTGCCCCGGAAGTTGTCCGAAGTCAGCCTTGGCGTGTGTTACGTCGTCCATTACAACGCAATCAAACTTTGTCAACAATCTCGTATGCAGCTTATGAGATCTTGTTTTTGCTTTTCATTGCATTCACCTTCTTAAAAGTTCGGATATTCCCAAATTACTGGCGACATCTCGAACGGAGAGATTGGATTTCTTTTGAAAGTGCTAGCCACTCTTCTGTTCGTTACTGCGGCTCCCGGAATTCGATTTGTCAACAAACGTTCCCCGAACACTTTTATTACTTTGATGACGGTTGATTTTGCCATATTAAACGATTTTGCTATTTCTGCGTGCGTGTAGTTTGGATTTTCACGACGCATGTACAAAATTCTGATTCTGATTCTGATTCCTATTGCTTGGACGCCATTTTGAAAACTAAAGACCAAATGTCGAAAGCCAAATAGAAGCATCATCCTACACATACACACCTACAAAATGAGGAGTGTTCAGGTTATTAATATGTGATTAGAAAAAAATACGGCGAATTTAAGTTGACTACTTTTTTATCCTAACACCCTTTATACGTTTGAAGAAGCAAACAATTGAGAAAAGTGTTTGATAATAATTGTTATGAATTTGAAAGTGAATGTAAAACTCTGATATCTTAATGTTATTCTCAGATAAGTTTCCGAATAGTGATTTGGAAATCTAATTGTCAATTCTGGTTATCGCTCTACCTCTCTAGTTATTTCTAAAATAATATAAATTTATTTCTAAAATAATATTATAAAAATCAGATTCTGAGGGACGAAGCAGCTGGTATTTTATTTTCGTCTGAATCAAAGCAATCGAAAGAATCCCTTTAATTCAACCACGGTATAAAAATAGTTCAGATACCGGTATTTCGATAGTAACTTACGATCATCTTCTTCTGATCGTTTTCGATTGATAGATAGTAAAGTTTAGTGTCATTGCTTTGAACGTAATTACTGTCATTTCATTTCTAAGATGTTACGTTATTTGTGAAAATGTGAAATTGTAAATGACCTCACCGCCCCCCTGAACCCTTCCAACGCCCCCCAATTTTCATAGTTGTGCTCACCGCCCCCCTAGAAGCTTTCAACGCCCCCAAGGCGGTAGGGACCACTTTGAAAACCACTGTTCTAGACAATGATACGGTGCGGGACAAATGATCTTGTGCGGCAAGAAGTTTTCTCAAATCACGCTCTTGGCTCATTTTCAACACCTTTCATGCTTCCTAATCTAATCTATCCGTCTATAATTTTCATTACTTCCATTTGATATTCTTCCTATTAGAACTATACATTCTACGAAATGCCATTGACCATTCAATTAAATCATAAAGATGGTAAAGTGTCACTAATAAAACTTAATAATTACAGATGAAATTCAGCTATGAATTAACTAAACATGTTATTTTAACAGATACAATTTCAACGAAATTAATGATTAATGATACAACTTTGGAATTTTACAATCAACCCTTTAAAAAATGAAAGTGGTGTCTCGTCATAATACAAAAAATAAGGTCAACATCCTGAACCCTGAATGCTGTCCTTGGAATACATTTCATGGATTACATTTTAGCAATTATCTATGCAAAATCAGGTAAGAGCCTTCTGTGACTAACGTCACAAAAATAAACACTGAAAACGGCGCTTCAACCGGGATTGAACACGTTCTCCTGATTAGCAATCCGGATAGATCGCGACAGCTCGGCACGTGATAATTGATGTTAACAAGCGTGCTAATTGATCTTTGAATCGAGCCGGCTCAATGCAGGTGAAATAGAAACAGAAGCTGGTTCCTCCCGATTGATATTGTACCTGCATGCGGGGGAAATTTTTGTTTTCTTCCAAAAGCTTACCTGTGTTTGGTTTTCCTGTTAGAACATTTTGCCACGGTTGGTAACAACCGGTAGGTGTCAGATTTCACAAAGGCACCGTTGATCGATGCGTAAATATTGCGTTTGGCAGGACAGATATTGCGAAATTAAGTCAACCGGTCACCGGTTTGTGTGCGGAATATTCCAACTTCCACGTCTTGGAAACTGTTTGTTTTAGCGATCAGAAGACTAAATATAGAACAGTTGTATTGATAGAGTGATAATTAATTAACGTCAGCTAATGATTTACCTTAGTCGAGACAATTAACACTGCAAAGTTGCAAATTTTTTGAAAATATCAAGATGTCAATTGGCGAAATTTTAAAATAGACACATCTTTAAGATTTGCTTTAATAATTTAGTTTTGCTAAAAAAGTGCACCAATTTCTCAAATAAATATTTGTATCTTTGGATTCAGAACCCCAATTTAGTCAAAGTTAGCTCTTAAATTCTTTGCACCTCGGAAGATGTAAGATTGGTTGCCTTGTATTAGCGAAGCAAGCTCACGTATAGTTTCAATCAAGTCCAAGAAGAAGTACGTTCAGACTCTTAAGTTCAGATCGAACAAGCCTTTGCCAGCGCAAGCAACCAATAGTCACATGTTTACTTGAATGAAGGCTTTGAAAGATACATATTGGCTGGCAAAGAGGAACAACTGCCAAATTCCTCGAGTGATTTAAGTGTACTCATTGATGAACTTGAAAGTTTCAAAAGTGATTTATATGTATGCACGAAATTAGAGGCTTAAATCACAAAAAGTGCACGAAAGTACTCTAAACGGGATTTACTAGGTCACAAAAGTGCATTGAGGTGCTTTCTTCCTGGCTGGCTGGCTGTCTGGTTGAGCGGGTACGCCTGCAAGTAGGCTACAAAATCATATCACCACTTCGCGTTTAAGTTTCAGTTGAAACAAATTCTAGGCGTGGCTTTGTGGTAGCGAGCTCGATTGTCTCCATGAAGGTTGGAATTCGATACCCAAGTTGGGTAAGTTTATTTTTCAATAAGTAATGTGATTACTTGGGTGACCATTCTGAAGCGATATACCTATGTAGGAAATGTAGGAAAGAATCAATCGAAAAACAAATCGAACAGAAGTATCAATCAGTACTCTAATTTTGAGCTGCTTTGAACGCAGTTCAGATCAATGATAAGGCTGAGTAAGCTTTTTCGTACCTGTTCGAAGGGATTTTTGGTTGCTTGAGGAATAACTTTTCGCTTCCATTAATATATTATGAGCTATTAACTTCCTACCTTTCGGTTGTGTCCATATTTTTTTTGCAAATTCTTGCCAAATCGAAGAAAATCATGATTTTCTACAACCTAGTTCTATCTCTGTATTTGAAATACTGCTGCAAACCATGATGTGGTAAAGAAGGACGCAGACTCTGTGGAGGTTACCAGAAGATTCTTATATTTCGCTATGTGTAGAAGTACAAATCATTACTACACAGCAAATTACCGCTGGCTTTCTAGCAACATTTTCAGCAATATGAATTGCTGAAAACGATCAGCAAAATTGCTGGAAACATTTTATCTCAATTGCTGGAAATCAGCTTTGTTTATTTAAAAAAACAACCGAAAATTTTGGGATTCTAAATTTGATTTCAATTTAAAATATCAATACTAAACTCTCATGACAGTCATATTTCTAATAAGAAATTTGATTGTTTATTTTTCTTGAGCTTCATTTATTTAAAATTTTAAAACCAAATAAAATAAAATCTTCCGTGGGTTGGCCACGTTCGGCAAGTTTTGGACATCATGCTCCATCGGAAATAAAAATAATTTGTATTAGTATTTTTTTTTAAATACTTTATCTCTTCAAAACATTTACCTTTGGTATAAATACTTCATCGCAGGAATATAGAAGGAAAAATAAAATTCGATACCTCCACCGTTTCACACAGGAAAAACAAACAAACACTTTTTGCGCGCAACGAAAAATAACTAGCAAGAACAAAAACAAATTAGAGTTTGACAAATCGATTGCTGGTTTTTCAGCAATGAAGATAAAGTGCTGGAAGAATCAGTAAAAAAGAGAATGTTTGCTGGTTCCCAGCAAAAATTTGGATTGTTGGACATTTCCAGCATTTTTTTTTTTGCTGGAATCGAGGCAAAAATTTACTGTGTAGGTAACCGCAATGGGCTGTTTAGCATGTGCTACGGCTTTTTTAAACATGTGGTTCTCGTATTTCTTCAGATCTTCTTCTGATACATTCATGATCGCCTATCAATAACAAACATTGTAAACAATGATACGAGGATAGACGTTCGTGAATGATTGAGGGAAAGACGATCAAAATGTATCATCAAACACTACAATCCCTTCAAATTTATTAAAATCGATCATTGTTTACTGACAAACCAATAAACTTTCTTAAAAATCAAAAATGTTTACGAATCTATTTATTATCCTCCATCCAATCAAGGATTCAAATTCTGCCTAGGTATTGTATAAGGGTATATACGGACGATAGTATTGGCGAAAAGTTGGCCTCAGCCATAACCTCAAACTTTGATTTGCTGGCGGCCTCACCAGTGATGCTAGGTGCGTTACTAAAATCAGTATTTGTTTGATTTAAACTTATTATAATATTTCTGATTTGATTAAATTTTTTAAATATCAACAGCTAAACGTTTGAATTCATTATGAGGCGTCCCATAATGGATGAAGATAAGCCATATTTTTCTAATGAATTTTCAAAGTGAATTTAAAACATCTGAAATATGTTTTCATATACTGCTTGATAGATTAAAAATTTGTTTCTATCTTCTAAACGAATGCAAAATCATTAACTGTTACAAAAAAAGTAATTTAAGCCCGTCTATGTTGACTTTGAAAATAATCTCCTGCATGCTCTGATTATTTTCAACAAATCCATATAATTCGCTACATCGTTTAAGTGTGCGATACAGGCAGTTGTTATTCCGTTCAGATAAATGTTGCAATCAATTTCTACGCATTTAATTGCATTTCATTTTTTTTCTAGAAATCTACGGGAATACTGCAAATTCTCAGTACTTATGAAAAGGTTTTTCAATAACAATGCAATTAAAAATATAATCATTTTCCAAATATCAATGCACTTGGCACCCCTGAACGCCCAAAAAAATCAAAACACGAACACCGTGTATCGTTTTTCCACAGGGCGAATTTGTCAATATTAGTACCGGAAAATCGCGTTTATCGTGCGCCCTTCTCAAAAATCGATTCTGTTCTCCCATGGTTTGAGGTTAGGGCTGAGGCCTCCTGCTAAGGTGGTGTTCGTGTAAAACTGTCAATATATCCTAATATACAGAGATCATCGCTTAAAAAATTCTATAGTTTAATAAAAAATTGAAGGAAATACTATAGCAACTATTTGTGACACCGCAGAAAAATGTCTTTGTTATCATCGATTTTGGTTGATATTTTTCGGTGAAAATTAAGTCAAATCCAAACAACTTCTTTACGTTTCGGCTTACTGTTTTGTTTCGGCCATCTTCAGAAAAACTATATTTCATAAAATTTTAAAAAATAGAATATAATACAAAAAATGTTTTGTTAGAATAAACACACAATTTTCAGTCACTTTTAACTACACTAGAAGCACTTACAATTGTTTCGCCGTGTGCTTTCCTAACGGCTGTCTAACTTACTTTGAGTCAGATTTTGAATCGCTTCTAGTAGCTTGCGTTTTGCGTTCTTGGTGACGTCGTGCAGTCGGTTGTTGTCGTCGTGTTTGGGGTCGTCGTTTTCGAATTCTTTCTTGAGAACTGTGGCGTCGCTCTTAGTTTTTTGATTATTGAGCTGTATATTTTAGAGATCTCGATAGCGTCTTGTTTTATGTTTACTGTATTTCCTTTTTTCAGTTTTATATGTAATGTTTCAGCAGTCTTTCTTTTTCCTTCTTGGTTCACTCTCTCTAAAATATAAGCCTTTTCAAAATCAAATTTGTGGTTTTGCTCAAGAGCATGTTGTGTCAATCCTGTGGCCCTGGAGTTTTGTTTAAGACTTGTTTTATGGTTTTTTATACGTTTTTCCAGTGTTTGCGATGTTTGACCACAATATTCCTTTCCACATTCACAGGGAATCGAGTAAACTACATTTGTTTGTTTAAGTTTTGGGATCTGGTCCTTCGTTTTGGTGAACAAAACTGAAAAAAGGAAATACAGTAAACATAAAACAAGACGCTATCGAGATCTCTAAAATATACAGCTCAATAATCAAAAAACTAAGAGCGACGCCACAGTTCTCAAGAAAGAATTCGAAAACGACGACCCCAAACACGACGACAACAACCGACTGCACGACGTCACCAAGAACGCAAAACGCAAGCTACTAGAAGCGATTCAAAATCTGACTCAAAGTAAGTTAGACAGCCGTTAGGAAAGCACACGGCGAAACAATTGTAAGTGCTTCTAGTGTAGTTAAAAGTGACTGAAAATTGTGTGTTTATTCTAACAAAACATTTTTTGTATTATATTCTATTTTTTAAAATTTTATGAAATATAGTTTTTCTGAAGATGGCCGAAACAAAACAGTAAGCCGAAACGTAAAGAAGTTGTTTGGATTTGACTTAATTTTCACCGAAAAATATCAACCAAAATCGATAATAACAATTAGCGGTGATCGAAAATCGTCCCCAAAAATGTCTTTGAGGATTTGTTGTTGAAGATTTTAACTCATTGAGGAATTTTGTTTAAGACTGTTGATCAAGACTTCTGGTTTAAGAAACATCTAGCATTCAATTTGGGTTACAATCTCTTAAAAATATTGAAAAGATTACCGTATTTTGCAGAATCGAGAAAAATTAACAAAAATGAAACTTCTAGAACTTTTTTCTCAGAAGTCAAAATAACTCGTGGTCTTCGAGAAAGGTTGATCATTGAATAAGAACCTTTGATTTGCAAATCTTTTTTATATTGTATAATGTTCACATATTGATCGAATGGATTTTATATCTATTTTCCAAAGATATCTCGAAAACAAGAGCTGCTAAAAAAAATGCATATTTCAAATCAGCGCCCCAAAACTAGTGTAAATCAGCTCCTCAGTTGTTTGAACCTAGGAAAAATGCAATTTTTTTTACCTTGTGTTATCTCAAATATCTCGGATATGGTAACCCTAACTTAGATTGCACTTGGAGATCCTACCTTAATATGTGTGTACTCGTAGTGCTACCGGTAAACAACTGCAACTTCATTCAATAATGGAGGGGAGTCAAGTAGGAAAAATATGTTAAATTAAAACTCTGTATTTTTATATTCATAAGTTTCGAAATTCGGCCATGATCAATGTTATACTTGTATAAAATTTCTCACCCATGCCAAATTTGGTTCCATTTGCTTGATCAGTTTCCAAATCATTAAACAAGAATTATGAGAGTCCCCCTATTTTGAAAATCAAGAAAACATTTCTTGTGCATCAATCCTTTATATTCAAAATTTTCTCAGCCATTTCTCGAGTTTAAAAAACGTATGTGTGCACCCCTTTCGCATTCTTGCTTCCCACTGAAAAAAGGAGGAGTCTAAAATTATTATTTCCATATGACAAATTTGGTTCCATTTGCTTGAAATGTTGTCGATTTATTCTTCCCCCTACTGGAGGTTTCCCGAATTAACATAGAAACAATTCTCCATCCCAATTACCCTTCCATACTAGGTGGTTTCTTTCGTATGACTTTTCTAAAGATATGCAACAAGATTGTATGAGACATTTGTCTCCTCTTCCCATTTCACTCAATGGAAGAAGGGAAGGGTCCCAAATGATTATAGAAACATAATTCGTATCAAAATACAATCTCATATCAAATTCGTTTCCTTTCCTGATTAATTCTCGACATCTTAAAAAAAACTGTGGTGGCCAAAGATCATCCCATGCAAAATTTAGTGCCATATGCTTTATTATATCTCCAGTTAGGCAAAAGATTGTATTAGAGCCCCCTGCTCCTTTCTGTTTCTCACATGGAAGGTGAGAAGGGCTTCAAGCCATCTTGGGAACTATTTCGTTCACCCGAATACCCTCTTTCTCCAAATTTGATTCCCCTCCCCGCCCAATGCAAGTCGGGAGGAGTCTTAAACAATCACGGAACGTTTTCCAACATCCAAATAAATTTCCATGTCTGATTGGTTCCATTTGCTCGACAATATATAGATTTATTCAATAAAACTTGTATAGAAGCCCCCCCCCCCCCCCCTACCTTTCTTTCTCTCCACTCAAAAAAGAAGGGGCTTCAAACGATTATTGAAACATTTCTCGTATCCAAATACCCTCCCATGCCAGATCTGGATCCATTTGCTTGACTAATTCTCCTAATTCCTTAGGGAACCGACAGACAGATTTTTCCAACCTAGATCGTGTAAATTTTTAGTAATTTAGAACTAGCGGGAATCCCCAGAATATTTAAGCGTTTCTCAGGATTCGGGAATTCCCAATTTTTTATTCCCGGAAATTCCCGGTCAGGAAATTCCAGGTAGGCCATTCCAACGTCTGATGATTTTTGCATGGGATTGAAATGAAGTTGGTACACAGATTTTCAGGGACGAGCAATTGATTTCGAGCATCAAATTTTGTGTAAGAGATCGGCAAAACGAGTCGTTCATGTTACCTGTTTCGTGTTTTAGTGATAGTGACATTATCAGCATTGAATTTAAAAGATAATTGACACACGGAATATCCAAGAGATTAGCAATCGATATTAAATGTCAAGTTTTATGTAAAGGGTCGATAAAAGAGGTTTCCCATATTAACTGTTCAGTGTATCAGCGCTGTGGGACACCGCTGAAAGCAAGTTCCGGAGACAAGGACTTGCGGCTTCAGGCTGCGCACTACTACAGGCTAACCGCCCCACCCTAGCATATCGGTAGTTTTGCCTCGCAAAACATAAAGTCGTGATATTTCCGAAATCTTCACTAAATCACCTCACAAAATCGCTAAATCACATCCTAAGCCACACGAGGAGGAGGTATAGGTAAGAAGAGGGGCCGAAAGCAGACGCGTGAAGTGGAAGAATTTGTGCCCATATTTCAACAAATTGCTGATCAGTCAACAAGTGCCATTTTGTAGCATTTAATCATTTAGCGTTTCCTTGTAGTGTTGATTTTCTAAATGTCAACCCTGAGACAAGAATTGGGAGTCTTTACAGTGCTGGATAGTGACTCAACCAAAGGTTACAACACCTATCATTTCTTCAATCTTATTCCATCCATCATTAATTCACCGATAAGACGTGTGGTATAAAATTATTCTAATTTTAACTTCATTTTTTTTTCGAGGAATTCATGCGAATGTGAACATAAATATTTTGAATTGATTCATTAATGAGTCTGCCTCGAGTGCCGGACACTTCAGTTATCAGCCCAGCCTTATCAGAGCTAGTTAAACGCGAGTGCTTGGCTCAATCGCATACAGCTCTTATTTAGGCAACGATGAAACGCACATTTCGTGAGTACGAGCCAACGATTTGCTACAATAAACCGGAAGCAGCTACCGTTTCACCGGAAGAGTGCCTTCGTAGGAGAGAAGCTGCGTTGGCCGGAACGTTGATCCAGGAGCTAATAATCCCAAAGAAATCCGCCCATGCCTTCAAAGTACAGAAAGGTGACCTTTGCCGGATCATAGTGAGCGAGGGTCCCCAAGTAGGCGATGTGAACTTGTGGAATGCGGACAACCCGAAGGAACGGTTCTTTTCCGGTAAAACGAGGCAACTGCATGCGTCTCACTTGAAACTGTACGACCGGATGTGGAGTTGTTTCCCGTACCTGAGACCGATGGCAACTTTCGTCGGCGATACGCTGGCCGATTATGGAATCGATAAGGATGGAGGAGTTCTGCATGACGTTATTGGGACCCGGTGTGATGATTATACTTATAAGCTGATAACTGGAAAGGACCGGTTCGGAAGTTGCCACAGTTATCTGACCGAGGCAGCCAAGGAATTTGGACTGACCGAAGATGATGTGCATGACGTTTGGAACATTTTTATGTGCACCGGTATTACGAGAGATACTCAGCAATATTTTTGCAAGCCAAGTCCCGCTAGGAAAGGTGATTACGTGGAGTTCATCGCCGAAATGAACTTGATAGTTGCCGTTAGTGCCTGTCCTCAAGGTAAGTTTGTGTTCTAGGTTGAGAAATATTCAGGAGTCCAATTTCCAATTGTTTTTTTTTTAATTGTAGGTGATGTATCGATTGTCGTTGGGGAAGAAGTGCCGGACGAGAAATGTTTCCCACTGAAGGCTGAAATCTATCGTGCTTGCTCTTGATGAATTACAATTAAAAAACTATCGTCTTAGGCCTTTTATGTGGAACAACTTGGTGGGAAAATATAGGCTATTTACAAAAATGCAATTTTCAGTTTCAAACGAAGTTTAAACGGAATATTAGGAAAATTTAAAAAAACATGCGATTTGTTTATGACCGGACAACATATTGTTGTCTATGACCGGACAAAAAAATATTCTAAATAAAACATGATTTCAACTTGAAACTTTCATTTTTTTTTTCATCTCAATAGCGGTTGTACTCAATTTTCCCGAAAACCATTGCCAAAATGAAAAATCACCAGAAATCGACTTCCCCAGAATTTTTTTTCCAGAATGCACCATTTACCAGATTTTTTTCCCAGAATGAACCATTTCCCAGAATGTTTTTGTTAACAGAATGAACGGTTTCCCAGAAAAATTTTCACCAGGATGAACCATTTCTCTGAAATTTTTTCGCCAGAATTGCCATTTCCCAGAAAATTCTATATATTATATCCAACCTGGAATTCAAAAAATTAAAATAGATTTTTCCACAAAAATTAGGTTCCCATTATACTATTCTATTGCGGTAAAGCCGCAACCAACGTGGATGAAGAGGCCGAGGCGACATCAAGCCGCCGAAGCTCTCAAATCCGAGGTGGCCGCCGACCCGGCGTCGGAAGCGGCGGCCCTAATACATGGGTCTAGGTCTGTCGAGGCTTCCTAGTTCAGCGTGAAAATACACTAAGGTTTTTTAACGCAGATTGATTTTGCTCAGTTTTTCTGACATGACTTCTATTTACATGGGTTTTTACCATACGCACCGTTATTTTAATTTTAAACCGATGAGTTATTTGTATAAAAATTAGTTTCTTTAGTTACTATAGTCGTAACAGAACCTTATTTTTCCATTCGCCGAAGCTGCTTCTACTTTTGAGAAGCCCAACCGAACTGTCACTTTTCAATTTTCCTTCTACACTTTAGAAAATCATTCCAAAGGGCCTAAATGACTCTCATTCTCAAGTTAAACTCTTTATCAATACGCACCAAAATTATGCTCATTCTCTTACATTTTTTTTACACGCTGATTATAAAGTTTTTGAAATGGATTACTGATTATGTTCACTTATATAAATCAAACATTAGTTAGATTTATTTTAGATTAAAGATATTTTTTGCTACTATCGATTATTAATGCCACTATATCTTCTTATATTTACTACAATTATGTTTAAAAATTTGAAAACTATAAAAACTTCTTTTTTTATATAATTTGTACAATTAAGTCGAAAAGGTTGCTGTTTAATGTAAAGCAATTAAACTAAGATTCCGGCGAAATTATTAATCTCTAAATTGTTATAAATAAACCAGAAAAAATGGAAATTAATCTCTATGATTCTATAATATATAGTTATTTGAAGCAACTTAAACAATATTTTCTTCATACATACAGGGTGACAAAAAAGTCCGGTCACACAGAAAAATCTCAATATTTCAAAGAATAAGAAGAAAATCAGAATCTGACTTTCATAGCTTTATTCAGTAACTCATCAAGATGCTTCACAGACGATATCTCGGAATTACACCACCTTTCTCTGATCGAACCAGCTTCAGACGTCTCGGAAAGTCGTCGCAAGCGGTGCGCACGTCCGGTCTCGTATAATCTTTTTCAACCTTGGGGTTCTCACAGACCTTGGTCGTCCAGATCATGTCTTGTCCTCGGTGCCTCTGGTCTTTAGGATCGATTTATGGTTTGGTACACGAATTTCCGGTTGATTACGAGCATGAATATGTTGAATATGTGTCCGGGTTTGTACCTTCTCACCTATTCAGCGATAACAGCTGCTCTTAACTCTGCCACTCACAACTTAATGTACACAAACTCCACAGAGACGAAACTCTGCCACTGTGGGCAGCAAAGTTAGCCCTTTCATTTGACATATAGACGGCACCAGAGAGATACAACGTATAGGCTACAGGCGACCCCCAAAAAAAAGTGTGACGGGACTTTTTTGTCACCCTGTAAGTTGAACGTGTTCCAAGAACTCTTAACTGAATCAGAGTCTTGTAATGCTAAGAGCTTTAAGTTATTCAGTATTGTCTTATATAAACTATGAAAAATGCTGCTTATTTTGAGAAAAAGACGTATTTGAAAGATTTTCTGTTCATAGCAGAATTCAAATTGAGACTAAAGTTTAATTTTTTCTTGAATTAGTCAGTCAACTTTGTGAAAGTTTTCCAAGAAAAAAAGCGGGACATTTTTATGAAAAAGTGGGACAGCGGGACATTCAACAAAAAAGCGGGACATGTCCCGCTTTTGCGAGACGGATGGAAACCCTAATATAATGTTACCTCGATGTTGCCCATCAACAGGACGATGTCCGACTGATTACACAAAGGATAATTACAGCTCCAGTTTCATACTTGATGTAGTATTCGTCGAACGCAATTTGCATTATGCGGATTTTTGGTTGATCAGGTTGAGGAGAGGTGAAATGATCGGCGGATCATCTTCGCTCATCAAACAGTCGTCAAAAAGGTAACTTTATATGCTTTTTCCGTAAAGTAAGAACGTTATGTATTGTGTCCTGTAATACGTTGTGTGTTGTGTGTGTTGTGAACTTTAACTATATTCTTACGTAAGCACAAATCATATAAAACAGAGTAACTTCAAACCCGTAGTTTCATTTAAAAATTCGTTTTGAAAAAAAATCAATTTCGAATCTGTGAAATTTACAAGGATTAATTAGAAAAATCAAATAAAAATACTAGTGGAAAAATCTGGGATTTGTGCCATTCTGGGAAATGTTCCATTCTGGGAAAAAAGTTCTGGAAAATGGTCCATTCTGGGAAACAAATTTCTGGTAAATGGTGCATTCTGGGAAATATTTTTCTGGGAAATCGTTCCTTCTGAAGTTTTATTTCGGGTATTTGTCTTTCTGGGGAAAACTCATTCTGGGCAAAAGTTTTCGGGTAAATATGATACAACCCTCAATAGCACCCTCAAATGGTTAGCAGAAGATAAGGATTCAAAAGCGAAAATATTTTGGTCCTTTGAGAAACTATAAATTTTGCTTTGCTGTCCGGTCATAGACAATTTTTCTCTAGTTTTTTTCGAAACAAATGTACCATTCTGGTTTGTTGAAAAAACTTTTATAAATGCCTCCATAAAATTTTCAGTATTGAAAAACAAGTAGGGGAGAGGCGGGCTATATGCGCATATTAAGGAAAACACTCATTTTCTCCCATATTCCGATAGATAGGAGTCTGAAAACCATACGCACATGAGCGGACATCTGTTTTCTATACGTAAGAGCAATTTTTCTGTTAAAATCTCTTACAGTTTTTGTGAAAATCTATACATATAAAAAGCAATTATCTGTATGTTTGTTTGTTTGTTTGTTTGTTTGTTTGTTTGTCCTCTATAGACTCAGCCGTCTTAAGAGCTAGAGGTCTGAAATTTGGCATGGATACTCATTAGGTCCAGGAAGGATGAAAAATGTTTTAAGATTTTTGGATGGCCACTTCTGAAGGGGGTCGTCCATACTACACAAATATGGTTTTCGCGATATTGACGTTATTTTTCGTCGGATCGTGTTGAAAATTTGCACTTGAGTATTTTGAAAGACGAGAAATCGATTGTAGTTATCAAATTTAGGGTCAGGGGTCGGCCAAAGGGGTCGTCCATATCAACTGATGAATGTTTTTGCGATATTGGCGTTATTATAGTTCGTATTGTGATGAACATTAGCACATGAGTGTTTTGAGGGACGAACAATCGATTACAGTTATCAAATTTGAGGTTAGGGGTCGGCAAAAGGGGTCGTTCATATCAACTGATTAATGTTTTTGTGATTGTGATTTTTTAGGATTGTGATGAAAATTTGCACATGAGTGTTTTGAGAGACGAACAATCAATTACAGTTATCAAATTTAGGGTCAGGGGCCGGCCAAAGGGGTCGTCCATATCAACTGATTAATGTTTTTGCGATATTGGCGTTATTATAGTTCGTATTGTGATGAAAATTAGCACATGAGTGTTTTGAGGGACGAACAATCGATTACAGTTATCAAATTGAGGGTCAGAGGTCGGCCAAAGGGGTCGTCCATATTCACTGATTAATGTTTTTTGCGATTTTGACGTTATTCTACATTGGATTGAGATGAAAATTTCCGCATAGGAGTTTTGAGGTACTCTTTTTTGCTTTCAGGTTTCAAATCTTGACTCAGGGGTCGGCAAAAGGGGTAATAATCTGTTCACTGTTTTTACGATATTCTCTTGATTGAGCATAGAATTTTAATGAAAATTGACACATGGGAGTTTAACAAAAAATATAATTGATTTCAGGTGTCAAGTTTTGAATCGTGGTCAAAAAAAAGGCCGTCCATGTCAGTTGCTCACTGTTTTCGCGATATTGTTGTGATCATGCATCGGATTGAGATGAAAATGTTCAGATGAGGGTTATAAACTATGAGCAATTGACTCCAGGTAGCATGTTCCGTGTCAAGGGTCGGCGAAAAGAGCGTCTATATTCACTGTTCACTGTTTTCAAGTTCCTAACGTTATTTTACACATAATTTGAAAAGCAAAAATGGCACAAGGGAGTTTTGAGGAACGTAAAGTTGGTTTCAATTATCGAATTTCGGGCCATGGGACAGAAAAAGAGGGTTTCATTGAAAGTTCAGTGTTTTGTGCAATAATTTGGTTGGAGGCATTTAATTGATACCAATTTGGTGTGAAGGTCAAGCAAAAGAGTCGTGCACATAAACAAATAGTACATGTTTCTGCCATAATGTCTAGATTTTGCAACCGATCGAGAAGAAAACACTCTTACATAAATTTTAATAAAAAGCCAATCACCCGTTTAATTTGAATTTCAAGTAATAGTAATAGTAGCGAATTTAAACACTGTTGAATTTTTTCTCCAAAATTGTCGAAAGAATGTTTCGAATTCATTTTCTAAACTCATTTTGACGTACCAATGATTTAAAGCGAAACGAAGTTCGTACGGGATCAGCTAGTAATTTTATAATAAAAGAAGTCAAAATAGCCGATTTCCGAAACCGGCGGGCTAAGTGCGAATATTTATGTTTTAAGCTATACTTCATTAACAGTTGAAATATTTTTAAATTATTTAATTGAAAATGGTAGAAACGGATGTTAAGCTGTCAAGGCTGAAATTTTGGTGAAATGTTTTACATCACTAGTTCTTTTGCATGAAACATAGTTAAGTATGCCAAATGGCCATATTTCATGGTAATATTTTGCTCATATTGTATTTTTATCGGATCAGTATGAAGTTCTTCTTTTTCGCTGTAAGATCGTGATTTGAGCGTAGATTTAATGTTTAAGTGATAGAAAGTAAAAAATTTATAAGAATAATCTATTTTTCTTGATATAGGCATTTAACCTGCCTTGATATGGGCATTCAGAACCTGTCTCTTATTCCAATATCTTATCATCTACAACCTTGCCAAAAGCTTCAATTTGTTGAATTTCCGATTTTTAGATGAATAAGAGAGAAAAACCATTAAAATTGTTGTTCACAGAATCTGTACGCACAATAATTAAAGTTCAATATATTATAACAAAACTGGCAAAAATCTTGTTTGAATTTTTAAATTTTTTCGACTTTATATAACAATTTAATTTTTTCATGCCATGTGTTAAAAGCGTATTATCCTCAAACTGCACTAATTAGATATGATTAATCTCCAGCCATATCGTCAATCGGCTGTATGCGCATTTTACCCAACATGCGCATTTAGGAACACTTCCCCCTACTAACAAGACCTATGCAAGAAAATTGAGTCATTTTTCTACGTATTTGTACCATTGTTCTTTTTTTCTTATCGCTGTTATATATCAAAAAACCTCCTGCAAAACCTAATTTTCTCAAAAATACCCAAATAATAAATAATAGGGCTCTTGCACAGTGCATTAGTATGAGTAAGCCGATGGGCAAACAAAAGTGACATCTTCATGTTGAATGAATACAAATCTACGAAAGACAGAAAGATATCGTTTGAAAAATTCATGAAAACTACCGAAAGTTTTCTTATGCACTGCACAGTCCTAAGAAGCTAGTTAATTTTTGTACTTGTTAGTGATTTTTTTACTGATTTAGAGCACAGAGAACAGACATACAAGCTCGAACAAAAAATCGTCAAAAAAGTGTGTAAAACTTCAAATGCTATCACCAAAAAAATACGTTAGAAATTGACTATAAACAGTGCCATCTATTGCGCCGTTCAAAAGTTACAAATCAACTTTAAAGTGCCCAGTTTTCGAAAAGACGTAATCGTACACAAAAAATGTCTCAGTAAAATGGGCGGCTTTTATTGTAAAATAAATGAAATCAGAGTTACTTTTAACTGGGAGGAATTTCACTTTCTTTATTTTGCACTACTATGACGGTTAAGATAACTAACAGCTTTGGTATAAGATTTCTCACTTCTAGAACAGTAATTTATGTTAGAAAATGCATCTCCTATGTCCAGTCAAATACAAGAACATTCTTGACGATCAGTCTCACCCAGCAGTACTGATTCTAGGCATCTCAAAGTGGGTTACTTTCACATATAACTTTAGCATCCAGCTGTTTTAAACTTTGTATTTCTAACAAATTTGATGGAAAAAGATAATAACTTTTATGATTATTTTTTTTATGCAACATGATGAACGTATTACGAAATTTCAATAGAGATTTTCTTGAAGCATGCTAAGCAGCTCATACGACCTACAGAAAACTGACTGAAACTTAGTCAGCTTTGTTTTGACAGTTCTTTTTGGTGTGTTTGGAGACATCTGGTGGCCCAACCAAAAATCAAAAATTGGTTCAAAAAGGGTGTTGGGATTTTTACACAAGTTTTGTGGGCTAGCTTGTATGTCTGTTCTCTGTGTTTAGAGTGAGATGCGCTGGGAAAATGATGATTCTAAATGGATACGACCGTTTTAAGTGAAGGCAGAAGAAATATTGTTCACTAATCACTAATCACTAATCGTACTTCCATAGCCAGAACTTATGTCTGAGTCCCAAAGAATAATAAAAGTTTTTTATTATTCTTCTTGTCTTTGTTTATGTTTTTAATTATTTTAACATAAAAACATTAAAATGATCAAAAACACAAATTGGTTGGGCCTACCATGGAGCAGAGAACGCAGAGACATCTGGAACACAGGAACAGGAAGAAACGTGGACCACCAGTACCATACGTTTCGAGTGGGAAAAATTCGTTGGAAGCATGCTAAGAAAAATGCTCCTTGATGAGGGAAACCACACGTCTGGACCTGAAGCTTTACGGATTTTAAGGTTATAGCGCCTATACTCGCTCTTGGAAGTAAAGATGCGAACAAGGAAACTTGATTAATAATTTTTACTAAGGAATCTATTAGAACTATTTATCAGTTCTTATAGATATATATGTACATTGTCAAGTGCATTTTGTAGGATTGGAGATTGATGTTTCATGGCCTGAAAATTTAAACAGAAATACATTGTACTTACTTTTGGCTGATGTGTGTTTTCCCCATTTGGGATTTTCGGATTTTTTTTAAAAGTTGGAAATAAGAGAGTTTTTAAATGTTCTGATTTTAATATGTAGTTATGAGAAAAGAAAAATTAAACTAACATGTAAATGAATGTAAGTAAATCAATTCTATGATTGGGAGCTTGAAGGGTGAAATCTGTCTCAAGCCATTGAAACCGGGTTGAAGGCAGAAGAAATATTGTTCAAGTATTAAACTAAATTTCACGACGAAAGCTCTTACCTCCATTGTCTTGGTTGAAAACTATACGAAATGGACCAAAATCCGTCAACAAAAGTTTCGAAGGATCCGTTTCTAGTGCCTTAAAGGAAGGTTGGTGTTTTAATTTTTAAATTTTGCCCTGTATGTTTCCTCATTGATGTTCAACTGAATATCCACATAATCATCTACAGTTTTAAGTAAATGATTAAAATATACTTAATGATGCTTCATTAGAAAAAAAGGCGCATCTATTTCAGGAAATTTCCACATATAAAAATCTCTTATGTTGGCCCAACAGACCTCTTGCATCTGTGTGTAGCAAAAGCCTTATTTCAAACTTTCCTCTGCTTAAAAAATGCTGTAACCAACAGCCGAAAAAAAATTAATTTCAACCGAAAAAAGGAAGTCATGTTTAGTTCAAAGTTTGTAAATAACCTCGTAATAATCATTTCAGGTGAAATGAACATTTAAGCCGCAAACATTCTTTTTTGGAATAAAAAAAACTGAATTTCTTTGATCTTAGAATTATTTTAGTATCAGAAAAGCCTGAATAGAAATGCTTTAAAAAGTTACATATACACAGTAGTTTTTCGATTTTATCACTGTTCGATTTTATCAATACTCGCAAAATTCACGGTCGTTTATATCACGGTTATGGTTTCGATTTTATCACGCTTTTTCAGAAAACATTCAGAAACCATTTCCAGGACCTTAATTTTTGTTCAAAAGCATAAAGCGTCTATTGTTCATGATATTTTTTATGGTTTATGTTATGGTATATGGGTATTCAATAATATGAAACGTCACGCTAATGCAAGTGTTGTTATTTGTGCTTGGTAAGCCGCTCTAATAAAGTAAACTTTTTTGAATATGCGAATCATATAAAGTTGTGGGTGAATTTAAGCGTTTTTGAAAAGAGATAAGTGTCTTTGATTTCTTTGTATAATTAGTTGATTTGAAAGGGTGCGTAATCCTGATTGAACAGCCTTAAGTATTATCTGAATGGATAATTTTAGAAGATCAAAATGAAATCCTGCTTGCTTAGCCTTAAAATATTTAAAAGGACTAAGATTTCTGTTTTTCTACATATGAAAAGCAAAGGATTATCTGCCCATAAAGCAAATTCCGAGAAACACACTTTAAAAGTCTAAGTTGAGAAAATTTCAAAATATTTTTTTGAAAAAGTAAACTTTTTAGTTAATCAAAGGTGTAAAGATTAAAATACTGAAATTCAAAATTTACAGAAGAAATTCGTTTGATGCATTTTTTTATCTCTTTTTCAAAATCGACATAAGAGATAACGACTGTTAAATTTACATAAAAACTAAATAATCTACTTTAATTATTTGTGAACTTTTAATTTTATTCTCAACATGGTTTAATTCCAAGAAAAAATCGAAAAATTGCTATAGAGAAGAATAATTTGAACTGAAATCGATCCTTTGTGTTAAGTAATCTTTGATAATTACATATTGATACAAAACGTTTCCAATACTGAAAACATGATAAATTATTGATTAAAGACAATAAAAATACCTTTTTCCACTTTAATTTTTGGCTTTGCTAAATTCACGGTTTAGCCATATTCACGCTAAAAATTATTTTGACCGTGATGAAATCAAAAAACTGCTGTACATTTTCTTAAACTTCACCCACCCTTAATGGAAATAGATAACATCGCATATTATTTTCGTACATTTCTTTCATTAACTGGTAAAACATTTTTTCAATTTGTATAACTCGCCGAATAACGTCAATTAAGTTTAACAACAATTTCCTTTTTTTTATACAATATAGCTAAAAATAATAACAAAACCAAAATACACAATAAATAAGGAAACGATTTTCAAACATCATTTTCTAACTCATAATTATCACGCAAATTCAAAAAATAATAAATTTTACTGATAAAATAAATCACAACTAAAAAACCGATTTAAAATAATTTGAACTCTTAAATATATGTCAGATCAGGTAAAGATTCATGATTAATTGTAAGGAAAATGATAATTATTGTTAATTATTACTCATTTTAATTTACATTTCTTTTTATTATTTTCAACTAAAGGAATTATTGATAAATTCCGCTGTAGTGTTTTGAATTTGAAAAAAAATAATCGTGATTTGAAATGTGAATTTTTGATTAGGAAAAAAGTAAAGGTTTAAGTTTTTAGAACACCAAAAATTCAGAATTGAGAAACAAAGACAAATAGATAAAAATATTTTAAAAAATTTAAATATTTGGCTTTCAAATTCGGTAAATTTTTTTTGAAAAATTGAAAAAAAAATACCGTACCTACAATAAAATTCGGTAACTGCATTTGAAAATAAATATCAAATAAAAAACAAGGTTTTTACCATTTAAAAAGTTTTTTTTCAATCAACACGTTTTGTCATTATAAAAACTTATGCCTAAAATTTAATTGTTAACTCAAGGAAGAAGTATTTTTGGGTTTATGTTTTAACGATTGATTTTGGTAGATTTTAGCATCCTAAACTCGAATTTTTTGTCAAATTTTGACTATTATATTTAGGTTTGATGATCTGAAGTTTTAAAATGTGACAGTTTAAACTGAAACCAATCATTAACAGATAAATTTATCAAACGTACATTTAAGAAAATATCTGATTCTGATCAACAAAGATAACAAAGGTGATATTTTGATGATGATGATGCATGATCTAAAAAAGTTAAACTCAACCGTTTTTTTATTTGAGAAAATATGATTAAGTCCATTACATTTGACATTACTGTGGAAAGTTTAAGAAAAAAAAACTTGATTTCATATAACAAATTTGTTGAAACCTGCAAAACGATTTACGCTTCAAAAAACCTATATAAAATTCAATTTGGGTGGGTCTGTTAACGATTCTTCAACAATACTCCAAACTTTATTTGATGTTTTTTTAGGGTTTAAAACTTAATCTCACACATTACTGATCGGCCGAACACTAGAATTTTTTCGAAAACATATGTAAAATAGCGCAACACAAAAACTTGGAAGCGTGTTTCCTCGAAAGTGACTTTAATGCACTTATATCCCTAAAGCACCATGCACAAAATAATACTTAAATTATTTTTTTTTTTTGGGTTTTATCTCTGTTTGGATATTCAACCTTTACAACGCTTAACTACGACTTTTCTTACACCTGCAAAATTTACGAAAGTGCTTTACATCTATAAACTATTTGAAAAATATATTTTAAAACGATATTTTGTTTTAAGAAAGAAATGATTACTAATCCTAAAAACTTTGCTGCTGAGCTTAGGGCCATTTATTGAAAACTGAAATATGATGTTCGATTTTAAAGCACCCTTTTAAAAATGATATTCTTAATGGATGTTTGGGTTTGAAATTGAAAATTATTTAATTTGCGTTAGGTTCAGAGCATCTCAATTTGGGCGCCAAATTTTGATTATTTTGGTACTCACGTTTCGAACCGCGGATTTGATAGGTTTTTTGAAGTGACTCTAAAGCAACGTCTTTAATTTTAGTATCTTTATTCAAGTTGCAAACCAGAGCTTGCCATAATACTTTTGAGGCGAAAAAGTGTCTAAACTTACATAAGTGTTGCCAACTACCTATTAGGCACTTCTTATGAAAATACGATATCAAAACTCAAGAATTGAAAGTATGATAGTTCTATAATACGTTTTGTTAATCAATATTATTATCGACCAAAAATGATAGCCCTTTAAATAATCTTATGTCCATTTAGTCTCAAAACAAGTGTGACATAGGCAACTGAACTGGCATTACTTTCCGATCTCTAAATACGTGTACACCCGAGCTGTCACCGGCTCTGCCAGGGTGGTGGTTAACGTCAAAATTTTCCCATCTGTGTGAGAATCAGAAATTTTTCCCCAGCCGAGTGCGTGAGTGAGCGAGCGAGCAGGCGATTGCTGGCTGACTCGGTGTGGCCCTTTCCTCGACCGTGTGCCAGTGCCCGTGTAGTGTCCATCCAACAGCTCTCCAGTGCGTGCTTTCCGGGGGCTCTCGGAACGGCTAGAGTGTTAGCAAACTCGACGAATCCCGCGATCTTCATTTAACGCGACCAACAACGACAAACGACAACAACACGATGGCATCCCGCGGAGGCCCAATGGTGATCGGCACGGACGGAGCAGATTTCGAGCACAGGCAACGTGTGGCCGCTCATTACCAAATCAGGTTAAATATTCAGTTTTTTTTCCTATGCGTTTTGGTGCTTTTCGCTTCGGCTGACCGGGGCCGAATTAATGGCATGCTGTGATCGATGGCCACGTCAATAGCGATATCGGAACGCTTTAGCCATATGCCCATCATGCTTTCGGGGTTTCGTGCAACAGTTCTGGTCAATAAACTTCGAATCAATGCGTTCGAATGTTGCTCGATTAAAAATAGAGCAATCGAGGCTCATGGAAGTGTATTACAAAAGAGGGTGAAGATATTTTTGCATCGGTTTGACCGAACAGTAGTGACATACAGTGAGTTGTGTGCCTGTGCTTTGTTGTTGTGACACGGGTTGACAAACATTGTCAACGTCTATGAATCAATGAAGCAGATTTTATAGCAAAACCAGTGCAGCCAGTCATTTGGTTGCCATAAAAATTCGCCGCTTTCCATACAACCACATGTTTTGTCACGTGTTTCTGTGTGCGTGTGTTTGAGACTGTGTTGATCGCGATAGCAAATCATACACATTGAGACTGGAGGAGAGGAGAGAAGACTTTTTGTTTTGTTTACAGTCGAATGCCCATAAACATTGAACTATTCTCGCACTACATTCCAAACAAACTGGGAAACATTGTTTTTGTTTCTCGATTATGATTGGAAGAATTTCTATGATCATTAAGGGGGTCCATCCTGATATCCGATTGAAGCGATTCTTGAGAAGAGCATTGGGGCTTATACCATAAAAAATAGTGAAATGATGATCAATGCGTTTGTTCACCTAGTGTATGGTACTTTGAAATGTACAAGGTAGGCTATTCCGTCCTCTTCAAATGTTTTGGTTAGAGGTCCGGAAAATTTTGCTGGTAAGAACTGGCAAATGAAAGGAATTTTTCACAAAATCACATTCTTCTTCAAATTGATAATCATTATAATTATGAAAAAATATACACTGATGCAATTCAATGTAACTTATATTATTTGAATTTTAGAGCAAGTTCACTCGTGTTGATAAAAAGTGGTAGGAATTTTGACACTTGTAGCAAATTTTGAAAATTTTACCATGCAAAAATGTTTACCAGATCTTTGGGCGTTGTATTTTTTACAGCACTGTTTCTATTTCAGCCGTATATGGTGGAAATATTGCTATTTTTGCATCACAGCATGCGAAAATACAACAGGTGTTGTAAAAAAAATTGAAGGCCACAGATCATGAAAATGTTTTTGCATGGGACATTTTCAAAATGTGCTTCAAGTGTCAAAATTTCTACAACTTTCTTCCAACACCAGTAAACTTGCTCTTAGAATTAGCGAAAAGTAAAATGCGATGGGCTTTTTAACGATTTAACATCTAAATTTTATGATATTTTTTTCTTATGTGACATTTTTCTTGTGCGATTTGAAAAAAAAAATGATTCAAATTGACTTGTTATCACAAAAATATGAAGTCTCTTAGATCATTCGTCAAATCTTTAACAAAAGTGAAAGAAAATTTCACAAAATTTGTCTTCAGCAAAGAAAGACGGCGAAAAAAATTTATTTTCATGTTCATGAATGATCCAGATCCAATTTAAAAAAAAAGTTTTCGAAGAATTATTCTTTAAGCTTATGAATCCTATGGCGAACGTCGGAGAAATGAATAATTTTGATTGCCATTCTATATAAAACTGTAAAATTTCCATGTTATTTTCCATGTACTATAGACGAAACTAAACTTTTTGGGACTTGGCCGATTTTTGAAAATCAGGTGATTTCTGGAATATAAAAACCCTCTTTCGTACCCGACCAAGTTTTTTAAAGACATTTTTCAGACTTAATTTTTCATCAGGTGGGTTCATTTTATTCACTAGGAAATAATAAGAACCTGAAAAGTAAAAAATCAATAAATTCTTATGAAAAATTGCTGTTTTTTAAAGAAAAATGACAAAAAAAAACAACAATATGTAACAATATTTAAAAATTTCAATTTATTATTTCAGTTATTTATTCCATTTTTTTTTCTATTTTGCCATTTGTGTTTTTTTAGTAACCTTTGTAATTTGTGTTATTTTTTGTATTTTTTAAATTTTTGTAAATTTAGTAATATCGGTATTTTTTGTAATTTTTTAAATTTTTATCACTCTTGTCATTCTTGTCACTATCGCCTTTTTGTAATTTTTGTCATTTCCGTGATTCGTCGAGGCCATCAATTTTGTGCCAGGGCCGGGCATGAACAAAACTCATGCTCTCTCTTAAAAAAATAAAGATCAATAACGGCGCCGACCACGACTTGAATAGTAGTCAATGAGGGATGAAGGAAGGATTGTTGGTAAGATACTTTTTGGGGTCAACCATAAATCTGTTATTCCTATTTTCTCCAAAAGCTTGTTCGGAAAAACTATGAAACAATTATAAGACAGTATCATGAGCTATAGAAACCGTCTATATGTCTACGAATCTATATTTAGTATCTCAGGAAAGAGTTCTGTAAGTTAGGGAGAAGTTTGTATCAGGAGCCATTTTTAGTACAATTCCTAAGCTACAAGACATTTCCTGAGAGAACTCCAATTAATGTCTCCAAAGCTATTTCAGTTTGGAAATTTAAAAATGTATTATGATCATTAAAATAATTGTAAAAGCAACCATTCGAAATTCTCACAAGCAAACTATTTCTCTAATAAAAATTCCTCACAGATTTGCGAAACTCCTTTTGGAAAAAAATAACAAATATCATGGACATTGAATAAAATTAAACAAATACTACTGAAAACATTTCGCTTCAAACAATCTCGACTGATTCTGTTCAACGGTATCTCCCTCTAAATGTAGACTTTGAGCCTACACTACTGTTTTAAACTTCAACAACTTCAAGCACTTATTTTTCAATTCTTTGAGAAAAAAAATCTCAATTTTCGCGTTTTTTCATATCAACTTTTAAATTGTAGATTTCTCCTGAAATTAGTTTTTCTTGTCCCCGCACAGTGGGGCAGGACCTATGAAAGCTTGGTCGAAACCCCTTATTGTAAATTTCGAAAATTAATCATAAATTTATGCTTTTCAGAACCTGGACAGTACACCGATCACAAATCTGTCAAACATATCCTAAAATTCGTTGTTTCATATAATATTCTACGTAGGTGAAGTTGGGGTTTGATGCTGTTGCACTTTATCGCAAAAACAAAAAAAAATTATTTTCAATACTCCACTAAAATTTTATTTCTTGATGAAATAAAAAAAAAGCATGGATGTGTTCAGAATAATATGAAATTTGTGTATTTGAGATTGAAGAATTGAAAAATAAATCGAATTTGTTTTCGAGCATAAAGGTAAAACGTTAAAAAATTATGTTACCCCGAATGTTACCCCACGAGATCCCGCTCTCATTCTTACTCAAACAACTCAACTCAATTCAAACTAATTGCCACTGTTTGCCAATTCAAAAGTTATTCACGTTTTAGTGAACCATGTTTTTGAAATTTTTTTGTACTTCTGGGGTTACTTTTGATAATGTTTTTGTCAGAAAAACTTGTATCGAATCGAATCGAATTTGAAATTCAGCTCAAATTGTTTTTTTTTTTAAATTTATTTTCCTCTTAATAATTTTGATTATACTGTTTCTGATTTTTAAATGTTTTTTTAACCTACAGACTTTTCGGTCAGATGCTTAGTATCTGTTAACTAACTTATTTTTTTATTCAACATTTTATTTCCATAAAATGTCTCTAAAACATTCGTTCAAAAAAAAATAGATCTTCTAAAGTCTGTTTCACATAAAATCTGGTCGGATAAAAAAAATAATTTCTCCGCAAATATATAACGTACAACAAAAGTAAAAATGTCATTTTGTAGGGTTTTTATTGCGCTTTAAGGAAAAAAAACATTCGTTAGCTTTTCGGATGAATTTTCGAACTTATTTTGTGATACCACCCATCATTTTCTGCACAGTACGGCTGGTTACCTCATTCGCCATCTTGTTTCACCACTTTTCCATTTAAGCGGGTTTTTTCATGGTTCTGCCACATTTTTTCAGCTTGCCCTTACATATTGCCCAATATTTCTCGATGGGACGAAAATCCGGACAGTTTGGTGGATTGATACTTTTTTCCATAAAATCGATCTTGTTTTCTTTATACCACTTAATCACATCCCGGCTGTAGTGGCAGCTTGCCAGGTCCGGCCAGAACTTCACCGGACCTTTGTGGGACCGAATGAATGGCAAAACCCTCTTATGGAGACATTCTTCTTTGTAATCATTTCCAGTCATTGTGTCCCCAGTGATAAAAATCTTAGTCTTCTTCCTACAACTACAGATCCCTTGCCAAATCATCAACTTACGAGCAAATTTATCTGCGAAAACAAACTTGAATCTACCCGCAACATTCCCTTTACACGCGCAAGGTAAAATTTGTTACCGGGTATTTGTCCAAAATCCATTTTGACGTAAGTTTCGTCGTCCATCAAAAGGCATCCGTTGTACTTGGTCCACACTTTCACAAAGATGCGACCAGATTCTATGTGAAACAGACTTTAGTTTTACTCAAAAATAGAATAGAATTTGTTTACACACTGAATGTTTGAATATTCAAAAAAAAAAAAAACGCAACCATGTTTTGTTGCTGTCATATTAAGCAACAGCCTACTTGATCCATTACTTACAGTACCGTTCATAATTGTATAGAAATTGGAAGCAAGCGCACTGTCACTTCGACTTTGAACTTCCATAACTTTTTACTCTGATGATACTTTTTGATCAAATTTTTTGCGTTAGATTGATCAACTATCACACTATTATAACACAAATTTTGAGCTTTCTGGAGTTTGTGTGGCTTGAGAAACAGTAATTCTACGAAAATCGGACTTTTTGGACTTTTCTCATTCAAACTGAAATATCTCTGAAATTACGCAACATTTTTTATTGAAATTTTCCAGAGTGATTGATGAAATATAACGCTAGCATGTCTGAAGTTTTCGAAAAGTTCTATCGATGAAATCAAAAGTTACGCGAGGTGCAATACTTCATTCATGAACCTTGAAATGCGATTTCTATAGAATTTTGGACGAATGTTTCCATAGGAAAATCACATTCTTTGTTTAACAACCAGTAAATCTTTTTCAACCGAAAAATCACAACAATATTGCGAGATTCTGATTTCAAAACACAAATGGATCATTTATTCCATTTTTTCTTTTCTTCATTGCTTTTGCCAGACATTTTTTGTCTGATTGATGGAGGAAACGATATTGTTTTCATGAATCGTCAAAAATTCTATAGAAATCGCATTTCAAGGTTCATGCCTGAAATATTGTACCTCGCGTAACTTTTGATCTCATCGATAGAACTATTCGCAAAATATCATCAGAGTAAAAAGTTATGGAAGTTCAAAGTCGAAGTGACGGTGCGCTTGCTTCCAATTACTATACAATTATGAACGGTACTGTATATAAGGTATCAATATGAGTTTAAGGCTTATTTTTTTGAACTTATATGTTCTGTTACAAAGACGAATTTTACGCGCAGCTGGAGCGTGAATACGACCGTTGCCCAAAACATGATATCAAGATCGTCATCGGGGATTTCAATGCTCAGGTCGGCCAGGAGGAGGAATTTAAACCTACAATTGGAAGGTTCAGTGCACACCAGCTGACCAACGAAAACGGCCTCAGACTGATAGATTTCGCCGCTTCCAAACTAATGGCCGTACGTAGTACCTTTTTCCCGCACCGCCTCCCACACAAGTACACCTGGAGATCACCGTACCAAACGCAATCACAGATCGACCACGTTTTGATCGACAGCCGGCACTTCTCGGACATCATCGACGTCAGATCCTGTCGGGGCGCCAACATCGAGTCGGACCATTATCTGGTGATGGTGAAGATGCGCCCAAAACTCTCCGTAGTGAACAACATGCGAAACCGGCGCCCGCCTCGGTTAAATATCGCGCGACTGAAGCAACCTGAGGTCGCGGCAGACTACGCGCAATCGGTCGAAGCAGCGCTGCCGGCAGAGGGCGAGCTTGATGAAGCCCCTCTCGAGGACTGTTGGGATACCATCAAAACAGCCATCAACAGTGCTGCGGAGAACGTCATCGGTTATGTGGAGCGATCTCGACGGAACGACTGGTTCGACGAGGAGTGTAGGAGGGTGATGGACGAAGAGAATGCCGCGCGGGCGGCAGTAGTGCAGAGAGGCACCCGTCGAAATGTGGAAAATCACCGACAGCGGAAGAGGCAGCGAGTCCGACTTTTCCAGGAGAAAAAGCGCCGCCTGGAGGAGGAGGAGCTCGAGGAGCTGGAGCAGCTGCATCGTTCCCAAGAAACACGAAAGTTCTATCAGAAACTCAACGCATCCCGCAAAGGCTTCGTGCCGCAAGCCGAAATGTGCCGGGATAAGGACGGGGGTATCCTGACGGACAATCGTGAGGTGATCAAAAGGTGGAAGCAGCACTTCGATGAACACCTGAACGGCGCACATGCAGGAGATCAAGACGGTGGGGGAAGGTACATCGCCGGCGTAGCCAACGACGAAGAGGAGCCACTCCCAACGATGAGTGAAGTTAAGGAAGCCATTCGCCAGCTGAATAGAAACAAGTCGGCTGGGAAGGATGGCATCGCAGCTGAACTCATCAAAATGGGCCCGGACAGGTTGGCCGATTGCCTACACCGGTTGATAATCCGGATCTGGGACATAGAACAGCTACCGGAGGAGTGGAAGGAGGGGGTAATATGCCCCATCTACAAGAAGGGCGACAAATTGGACTGTGAGAACTACCGAGCGATCACTGTCCTCAATGCCGCCTACAAAGTGCTGTCCCGAATCCTACTCCGCCGCCTAACGCCACAAGCAAACAGATTCGTGGGAAGTCATCAGGCCGGCTTCATGGAGGGACGGTCAACGACTGACCAGATATTCACATTACGGCAAATCCTCCAAAAATGCCGGGAACACCAAGTCCCTACGCACCATCTATTCATCGACTTCAAAGCCGCATACGACACGATCGACCGTAACGAGCTATGGAAAATCATGGACGAGAACGGCTTTTCCGGGAAGCTGATCAGACTGATCAAGGCGACGATGGATGGAACGCAGTGCTGTGTGCGGATTTCGGGTGAATTGTCGAGTTCATTCGAATCGCGCAGGGGGCTTCGACAAGGTGATGGTCTATCCTGCATGATGTTCAACGTGGCGCTAGAAGGTGTTATTCGACGAGCGGTGGGCGAAATGCGGGGCACGATTTTCAACAGATCCAGTCAACTTATCTGCTTTGCCGATGACATTGATATAGTCGGCAGATCAACTGCGGCGGTGGAGGAGATCTACCGCAAACTGAAACGCGAAGCAGGAAGGATTGGGTTGATGATTAATACGTCCAAGACGAAGTATATGCTGGCCTGCGGATCCGAGACCGACCGAACCCGCTTGTCCAGTAATAACAAGGTCACGATTGACGGCGACGAGCTGGAGATAGTCGAAGACTTTGTCTATCTCGGCTCACTGGTGACCGCAGACAATGACACCAGCCGCGAGATCCGGAGGCGAATTATCAGCGGAAGTCGTGCCTACTATGGACTCCACAAGCAACTGCGGTCGAGAAGACTTAGCCCTCGCACGAAGTGTAACCTGTATATGACGCTTATTAGACCGGTTGTTCTCTACGGGCACGAGACATGGATATTGCTCGAGGAGGACCTGCGTACACTCGGAGTATTCGAGCGACGAGTGTTAAGAACCATCTTTGGCGGCGTACAGGAGAACGGAGTGTGGAGGCGAAGGATGAACCACGAGCTCGCGCGACTCTACGGCGAACCCAGTATCCAGAAGGTGGTGAAAGCTGGCCGGATACGCTGGGCGGGACATGTTGCGAGAATGCCGGACGACTGTCCTGCAAAACAGGTGTTCGCTACGAATCCGGTAGGAACAAGACGAGCGGGGGCGCAACGAGCGAGGTGGTTAGACCAAGTGGAGCGTGATCTGGCGAACGTGGGGTGCCCGAGAAATTGGAGAACGGTTGCCATGGACCGAGTGAATTATAGGAATTATGTTCGTCAAGTTATGTCGTGAGACGGAATACTATGTAAATAAAAATAATGTTCTGTTACTGAGCACTGATGTTTTCTTTTGTATTGGTTTGAAGAAAGTTTGGTTGATTTTTTCTGAAGTTTTTTTTCTTCCCGAAGTGTGGTTCAAAATGTTCCGGAGACGAGCAGTCACAAGGCCTGGAATAGTAGAATAACCCACGTTCTGTAAAAATTGAGCAATCTGTTTTATAGCCTGTGTAAGTAAAAAAAAGCTCCATTTTGAAAATAAAAATTAGCACACCTATGTATATGACATATCACATATCATACATATCACTATCGAAATTTACATTTGCTCGTTACTACCCTTTTAACTTCGACGGGAGCATTATCTGATGCTTATTATACCAATTACATTATTAAATTTTTTGTTTGGCTATGGGTAAACCTCAAGGAAAATTGTAAACACAATACTCTGGCCTGCGAAATTGTTTGGATAATTCGTTATAAAATTCGGTCTTTGATAAAATAAATGCAAAATTGCAGCAATTTACATGTTCCACAGACAAAAAATATAGCAATTAAATGATTTATGTACTTGAGTATACTTTTAGTGCCAAAAAACCTCAACTTGAGCCTCGATAACAAACCCCTTAGAGTTGACTTAATGTACTGAAATTTAACATTGCGTCCTCTATTCGGCTTGTAGAAAATTTCAACCCCTTAAAGTTTTAATATTCAAAACACAACGTTATTTTGAAGCGCCTTAAATAGTTAATAGTAACAAAACAATTTTCCAATTATATTTCCAGCGCCCTCAACAAAGCCCGGTTAAAATACTGCATTTTCTTCCACTATCTGCTGTTCTTCGTGATGCTCCTGAAGCTATCTGCGGACATCCTCGATCGCCTGGACATCTTCATTCTGGAAATCGAGGAGCTCCAGATCCCGAAACCTCTCTGGTGGGAATACTTCTGGTGCCTGTCGGTGTTCCTGTCCTTCATCGGTCTTTCGGCCGCCCGCCGCAACCGCATAAACGACATGAAGAAGTACATGGTCGGCATTAGCACCGTGGCATTTGTTCCACTACTCTACTGCATCATCTACTACCTGAACGACGTGCTGGAATATCTGAACCTGGAAGAGGGCACCGACCTAGACGATACCGAAATTTTCGTCTGGCAGGTAATTGTTAGTACCATCCCGGCAGCACGCCTCCCTGGCCGAGTATCGGATCTCACTAATATTTTGGTTTTTCCAAAATTCCCTTTTCTCTTTTTTTTTCTTTTTATTTGTTATTGTATGTGTTTTTTGTTTGTTCGTTTGCACTTCCCTGCTTTTGTTGGCACCCAATTTCAAATATTGCTGTTGTTGCGTGTGTGTTCATTTCCAAAATTTGGTTTTCTCTTGGGTCTGGTGTCTTCGACACACGTTTGTCTCTTCTAGGGAATGCCGTACGGAGTTCTCTGGTACGGATTCGTTCTGGTAGCCCTGCAGGTGCATTTCTTCTCGCTGTACTTCGCCTGGAACCTGGTCAAAGCATGGAAGGCTCGTGGAACACTCCGGAAGGATCAGTAAATATCGGGAGCGCTGACCTGCACTGGGACAAATTCAACATCATGCATTGAAAGACAATATTTATTATTTTCTTGTTTCAAACAGCTATGGAGATTTATACAAAAAAAAAAGTAGAGGGTAGCACCTGTCAAGTCATGTTATATGTAACTGTTAAAACTTTATTTATTTGAACCGGACTCGAAAGAATGGTCAATCATTAGGGAATGCACGTTTTGATCTGGTGTTTTGAATACTAGATAGATTGGAATAAAAATCAAGAAAATTGGAATAAAAGAAGCTTAAAATACCAAATTTCTCCATGGACGTTTTAGACATTTCGAATCACACGAAAAGTAGATCAAACGCAAAACAGTGCTGTAGAATGTGATTTTGTAATTTTACAAATTCAGCAAATAATGTTATGTTTTCATCAAATAAACCAAGTCAGACATCTTCATTAGTTTGAACCCTTTTAAACCCTATTTTTCACTTTCCCAATTCTTAGATTTCAATGGATTTTATTACATACATCATGGGGTTTTTGTTCGTTTATTTAAAAGTTATCATCTTGAAACTCTCACTGTTTATATATCTTGAGAAATCATAACTCGGTTCCACTTAAACAATTCAGTGAAGTACTTTATAGCACCTAAGGCAATTGCGAACGAATTTAAGGCTGCCATTTACTTTATGTAAATAAAACTAAACCTAGTTTCTCTGTTGCTACCTTAAATGTAGTCTCCTCAAAATATTCTCTCTCTGCTAATTTCTACCATCCATTCAGAGTTAAGTTGACTATTTGCTAGGCAGATCGTGTTAAAATAAAAAGAACACCTAAACATGCTCAATTTTACCGACCGAACTAAACCAGATAATGACTTTTGGGGTCGACCGTAAGAATAAATAACCCTCAAGTAGTGATTGATATTAGTTCACAATCTTAACCAATCGCAAAACAAGTTGTAGGTTTGTAGAAATATTTATGAACACAAACTCAGTAGAAATGAAACAAAAACGAATAACAAACCTTTGCTCATACCTGACAGTTGAAACTTGAGGCGAACTGTACATTTTACTGCTACCAAACTGAAACCGGCAATCGAATCGATAACAATTGTGTAGAACTGATAGTCTGGCTAAGAGAATATAAGAAAATAAATGGATTAAAACAGGAATGTTTCGATTGAACAATACTAAAGCGATTGCAAAGATGTTAAGGATAACCTTATTATAGCGTTATCGTTTGAGATAGAGTTTTTTAAGCAGAATCAGGTTCTGTGTATTTTTCTATTTCTTTTTATCTGGTTTTTTAGAGGGGAGTCACTGTTTGTGAGCAAAGTTCCGAACACAATCACACACTAATCACACACTCTTTACATCGACTGTTGGAACACTTTTAAAACAACAATAGAGGAAAAAAATAAAGTTGCGTAAAATGGTACAGAAGTTGAGGTGCGTTTGTTTCTCTGTTCTCTTCGAACTGTCTACAAAATTCCGTGAAGCGTCTGATGTAAGGGATATGAAGAATCTTGCGATTTTCTTAACCTTCAGTCATGCTGCCAAATGAAGAATGCTTAGAGTCTGCTTCATTTAATATTGGAACACAAACAATTGCGTGTAGTTCAGTCATTTATTAACGAATTCATAATTTGTTTTTCATACAAATGTAGCATTTTCTTTACTCTTTCATAAAAGAAATTAAAAAAATTATTCATTGCTGTTTCGAAGAAATTCTCGTACTTTTCCCGTAATAAGGCACATTAGGCGGCGCACACCCTTTTCGTCCACCGTTTTGGCGATTTGATTCCACCAGTTCTTCATTTGAGTCATGTTCCTAACAAGTTTTCCCTTTGCCTTAAGCCTCCGCTTCGTGATTGCCCAGTATTTCTCTATCGGCCGGAACTGGGGCAGTTTGGGGGGTTGAGGTCCTTCGGTATTACGCTGACCCCGTTCGTTGCGTACCATTCCATAACCGTTTTGCTGTAATGGCAGCTTGCGAGGTCCGGCCAAAACATTACTGGACGGTCGTGGGCACGAATAAACGGCAGAATCCGTTTCTGTAGGCACTCTTTTTTGTAGACTTCTGATGTCATTGTCTTGTCAGTGAGAAAGACTTTGGTTTTCTGTCCACAACTGCATATCCCCTGCCAAATCATGTACTTGCGGGCGAATTTATCCGCAAACACGAACTTAAAATTTGCAGGTACATCCCCCCGAGCCGTCGCCAAATAAAATTTTTGACCTGGGATTTACCCGCCTTCACGTAGGTCTCATCGTCCATCAGAATACATCCGTCGAACTTGGTCAGCACTTGGTCGCACAGCTTTCGAGCACGGATTCTGGCCACATTGTTCTGCTTCAGCGTCCGATTTGGCTGTTTGCTGACTCGGAATGACCTTATTCCTTCCCGGAGACGAATCCGTCGCACCGTACTGTGAGCGGCCTGGAACTTATTGGCCAAATCGCGGTCTGAAAGATTGGGATTCCTCTTGACGGCCTTGATGACTTTCCCACGCAGTTTCCGGTCTACAGTTCCACTCCGACGCTTCGAATGCGGCTTCCGAGCCGTCGTCAATGTTTCCTTGTACTGCTTGATAACACGCCATACGGTATTTCTGGGCATTTTAAGCTGTTTAGCTAGCTTCGATGCCGACAACAATGGATTTTCAAGAAAACTGTGCACAATTTGATCTCTCCGTTCGGTTTCCATGGCGGTTGTTTACAAAATGCTATCGTTTGGTGTTATGACATAAATACATGGTGAAAGGTAATGAATTTCCCGACACGTGTGTGAAAAAAGTTTCCAAATCCCTCCACTAGGAGCGCCACAATGAGCAAAAGAATTTGTTCCAATATTAAATGAAGCAGACTTTATAGCTTAAAGAACCCACTTTACATACGGATTACACAAGCTTTCCACAGGCTTAAAACTAGAGTAAGCAATAATCAAACGACGGACTACGGTTGGAAATAGCAACGAGGCCCAAAAACTAGAGTAACCTAGCAGCACAGAGGGGGTTTAGTAGATTGCATTTTATCCCACTGAAGAAGCTACAAAAATTGATCAGGAAAGATATATGGCAAAGTGTAAGATAACTCCACCTCTAGGGGTATCCGAGGAGTGTCGTTTTCTATTTCTATTATTGAAACTGTAGGAATAGGACTTGACCTTGTGTACATCGTAAGGAAGGGTACAAATCACTGGTGGAAACAACCCTTCGGAGTAAATAGAGTGGCTCTCGCCGCGCCGGTTAAGTTATTCGAGTCGAAATATAAATAGATGACGTCTTCGAAGACCATACGAGTCGTAGCATGAAATCCCGATTGAATGCTGCAAACTGAAATCATGCGTTCGGGATAAACAGCATCCGATAGTCTTACGACTGGCAGTAGGCCGCACTTTGAATCTTTACGAAGAGATATTTGTAATATTCTTACTTGTCTGTCTTTGTTGCTTGTTTGCCTGACCTTTCTAGACTGAATCTTGCTCTTGAGAGATCCCAATAATTATACTCTCGTTAACCTTGCTCTCGCTACTCATGGATTGCTATGACGTGGGGTATTCTTCCATCAGGATACCACATCCGCCCTTTGCACAAAAAGCTATTAAACCAACTCTTAAGATTCTCGTTGTTAACTCGTTTAAGTATTTCTTATCTATTACTTCTATATAATTTATAGCTTTCTTGATTTCAACTTTTCATAACTACATTAACATTTCCAAGTTTTTTTTTAATTTTATCTTTTATCTGCTTTCTCTTTTTGCAATCCGTTCATAACAAATGCTTGATCTCTTCTCCTCTAGTGATGTCTTCACTAAATATCTCCTTGAATTTTCTTTGTCTATTCTCTTTTTCTCTATGTTAGTTTTTTTTACATTTATCATCATCTTGTTATCAATCCATGCCATTTTTTCAACTCTTCCATTCAATCTCTCATGGTCACAATTTCTTGGCTTTTTACCTCAATTCTTTTATCAGTTTTTTTTTAATTTTTGCTTTTGTTTCTCCATACCACTTCGCCTGACCATGAGCTTATACTCGAATTCAGGTCTTAGCTTCATTCTCATTTAAGCTTCCACCTGACCTTGAGCTGATACTCCGATTCAGGATTTTGCTTTCACTGCCTCCACCTGACCTTGAGCTGATACTCGGGTTCAAGTTTATTTTCCAATACATTGCGCCTTGGGCTGGACCCGACTGCAATTATTAACACTGCCTTGAGCTGAACTCTGACTAGTGTTCAACGCTTTAATTCTTTTTCCAATATTTTCACACCCCCTAGCGTCACGAAAGTAGAGTTGCCCGTGGTGATGTCTCACCGCAGCACGTTAGAATAATGAAACCTCGGCATCATTTTACACACCACAACATTTGAGCACTGAAGTAAACAAGCACTGCAATCCCATAAGCACTGCAGCGCTTTGCACACTGAATCAAACAGGATATTATACCGCTCACGGCGATCCTCGGGACTGCATCGAAGCAACACTAATGTTGCCACTCTCGTTCTTGCCCTCGCGCCATCGTCCGTGCACCGTCGTTCTCGCGCCATCGTCCTTATGCAATCACGCTTGCTCCACCGTTCTTCCACCACCGGCTCTTACACTGCCCCTTGGAATAAAAAAAATCAACTAAACTGTTTCTCCAGGGAAGAGCAGCGCTCAGGTCGCCAATGTAATATTCTTACTTTTCTGTCCTTGTTGCTTGTTTGCCTGTCCTTTCTAGACTGAATCTTGCTCTTGAGAGATCCCAATATTTATACTCTCGTTTACCTTGTTCTCGCCACTCATGGATTGCTATGACGTGGGATTATCTTCCATCAGGATACCACAATATTGGAAAGCAGGATGGCCTTCAATCGTTCAATCAATGAACATGAACTTGAACTTCGATATTCGAGGCCGGCGGCAGATATTCGTATCTGCTACGACTAAAAGTAAAAGGAGCATTGAGTTCTCTGGACTGCGGGCCATAGGCATTAAGGCAAACATTCCTCTGTGGGTTCGGTCACATCGGACAGATCCTGAACAGAACCGATTCTGCAAACGAGAAAGACGCCGGTTGTCATCTGATTCTGCTCCAACCATCGATAGAGCCAGCTAGAAAAATAAAAATTGACCTTATTCAAAATAGAAAATTAAACGTCTTGTTCCTTTGCGTTTAGTTTTATAAAGTCCATGTTTTCATAGCAATTTATGTGAAAGAATTGTGATAGTCCTTGATTCCTACAGTAAGCCGAATCTGAGACCCAGCTCGAGGAGTTTCTTGCTACTGAGCTAGCTTGACGGATTTTCCTCTGCCCCGCACAATTCCGCAGTCCGTGGCATAGAGGATAGCCTTCAAGCTTTCTAAGCCAGCGGGTATGAGATCGGATCCCGGCCACGGCATACATTGTACACTTTCTGTGAGTTGGTGGTTTTAGGATTTGTTAGATGCTAGCCATCATATCCATGAAAGATATACGCTAAGAATTAAGAAAAATGAATCTCTTCGAGTGCAAATAGGAAGCAGTGTGTACAAATTTATCAATCGAAAAGTGATTTTGGATACCTTCCCGTTGGAGTTTCTCAAGGCAGCATTCTGGGACCCTTGCTGTTTATCTTGTATGTGAACGATATTCATAGGCTTCATTTGCAAGGCAAACCAAGACTTTTCGCTGACCTCCTTGTCCTACGAGAACTCCAATGTAAGGATTGTAGAAGCTCAGATGTCAGATCAGAAGATCTGAATACTCTTCAAGGAAACTTCAATGCTAATTTACTCTCGCTCAACCTGGACAAGACAAATTATGTCATCTTCTGATCTACTTACAGGCAGTTTGATTCTCACAACCAGCTCCATGTTAAATCGTTTAAATATCAAGGACTGATATTTGATGAGTTGGTGAGATGCAAGTAACATTTAATGTTTCATAGCAGGCTACTAGATAAAGTTTTGGTTTTATAAGGGGCCTGACGAGTCTAATAAAACGATTGGTGTTACTTGGAAATCGCTTTCCCGGATTTGCCGAAGAACAGCAAAATTCAAAACGAAGAACTCAAAGTGCTGGAGAACCATCATATATTGGAATTTTATTCACGATTAGCAACAAAAGTTGCCTCTACATTTAATAAGGTTGCTCAAAAATATACAAGCAGAAACATAAATGGTCAACAAATTCATTCCAAATAGTTTAGGTAACTCATCAAAAGTTTTTTGTTGAAATTCGGTCCAAGGAATTGATAGTTACAGCTATTTGAGTTTGGAGGATGAACTTTTTTAGTTTTTTGGTAGCTTTTTTTTTCTTTTTTTTTTTATTGGACTAAAATCTTGCTCAAAACATTGCTCATCTGTCATCTGTACTACAACTCCTAAAATTGCTTCCTACTCCAAATTCAATCTTGAGCCGAACTCTTTTTCGAAAATCTTTCGATTGACCCATCGCAAATCGCGTATTTCTTTTTAAAAACAAATATACTTGCATTCGGAAAATGCCTCTGACAATGTGAAATCCCTCGAACACACCACCACAAAATAGCTTTTCCATCTTTATTTTTTATCATGTATGTCTACCAGCAAAATATCTTCCATATTATTAAATTTTTTGTTACATTTTTTATACACTACTTCTTTAATCCAATCAACCACTACTTTTGAATTCGGCTCAAGGAATTGATAGTTACAGCTATTAGAGTTCGGAGGATCAACTTTATTAGACCTTGGGATTGTAAATATTAGAAAATCTTAAAGAGATTTACTTACCACCATTTTGGCAAACGATTTCAAGCATGGAAACATGGAATAGAATTGGAACTTGCCCAGTTTTATCCAAAATTTTGAACTAATTCGCCAGTGTCATCAAAAGGCAATAGAAATCGAGCAGTGGGTATTGGATCAGTAAGTAAGTATTTAAGACAGCAGATTTCTTGTCTGCGAACTACATGTGTTCTATGGAGTTGAAATCAGGCGATTGAGAGGAGTTTTAAGCATTCGGAAGTATTTTGCAACGGTGTACAGTTAGAGCAATTTGTTGGGACCTATTGCCATATAGAGGAAAATAATAATGAAGCAGATCCAATTTCTTTACGAAAATGCTACCATTACTCATATGGGCCATCGATCAGTCGATGATCTCCATGACTCCAAACCTACAGGCCTTCAGTTAACCCCATAAGATGAACGAGTTCCCCTAAATAAAGGATCTAGGTTTAATACTGAACTCCAAAATGACATTTGAACATCACTTGAACCATGTAATAGCTAAGGCGAACCGCATTTTGTGATTTATTTAGCGTACTACCAGAGAATTGACTAACTTATGCTGCCTACAGACTTTGTAATGTGCCTAGGTTCACCTGCATCTAGAAACAGCGGCTGTCATCTGAAGCCCAAGTCACACCAATTGGGTTCACAGAATCGAAGTTTGCACATAAACACGGATTTCATATTTGGCTGCACAAAGGTTTCACGAGACTTTCAGGTTCTCATGTTACGTAAAAGTTACTCAGAAACTTCCATCGCCTTCTGAAGAGCTAAAGCATCAAAACTGGAACTTCAATGCACCTTTAATGCGACACCTTCTCAAAGGCAATCATAGTGTCAAATGTTCCACCACCAGAAGGACAAAAATAGCTTTGGAACCCTTGGCGAGCATCAACGATCGACAGGCCCTGACTCATTGCGTTAAATATTTCCGGAACCGCCACGTGAATACGTATCTCAGCTATTTGGACATCACTTGAACCCTGCAGAGTGTCCTGTGTGAGTGTTTTTTGTTCAAATATAAGTTTAAATAAGTAAATTGTGATGATAACCTATGTAATTATGTATTTAGCGTATCGAACGTCCCTTTAAAACCAATTAAAAAAATCCCATCGACTTTTCTGTTTCAATGATTCCCCTCACTTATGGCTTTAAGCATTCCATAGTGATGTTTAAATACTTTGAATTTCTGCTCTAGATAACTATTGCTGGTTTGGTCGAGAGGCTAATGAATTTCATTGCGATCTGGAAAGCAATTTGGAAAGTGTTCAATTCCAAAGTGTAAGTAGCTTTGTTATAAAATCTGTAAAAAATTCAATATTAAAATCAATGAATTAAACCTAGATCGACCGGTAATCGGCAATCTGTCATCTAGTTATCAGAGCAATATGTCAACCGGATTTTTTTTTCGTCACGTAAAAGATTCTATATGTTCTCTTAGGGGCTGAATAGCATTCTCTTCAGCCACTAACATGAACTTCAAAGTAGCTTTATTACTTAAAATTTCCATTTACCATTCCACAGTTTTTCCACAGTATTGTGTTTTGTTTGGGTAGGTAGCAGATATCAACAAATTGAAGATCTCTTCAAAAAAAGGTGTAAAGTAAGCTTGTATTAAAAATAAGTTAATGAACTAAAACAAATCTTCTCGATGTAGTGACACAAATAAGATCCACACAAAAGGCATTAACGATTTGAGCCGGATTCTTTCAGCAAATAAAATCAAACCACATTTATCATCCTTCTCAGCACTTTATTGGTGTATATTTTACCAAAAAAAAAAACTTTTTCATATTACAATTCTGGCTATTTTCTTACGGATTTATTGCTACCATTTATGGGAAGGGTAGTAGTAAACGGTTTTCGTTAGCTGACTGAATAATATGTTTAGGACTATAATATGGTCAATAGATAAAGCAGTAGATAAATGAACACAGCAAAGGGTAACTAGCAACTGATCTCTGCTAATACTTGTTAGCAAAATTGTTCGGCACCCGTTAGTGCAAAAGTGCCGCCCTAAGCGAGAGGATTTCTTTGGTATTTGAGAATAAATTGAGGAGAATTAGTTTTTGGTTTGCACTTCATCAACTCGCAGGCAATACGCCCTTGCGGAGTTTTGAGCTTTAAACGTAACACTAGCAGGAGCCGTATTCATCCATCCAGGTTTCATAGCGGGCAACATCGTTGGCCGATACCGATTTGCGCGTCTTGGCCATCGCATCCTGGAAGTCCTGTGCGGTCACCGGAAGGTCAACCTCTTCGCGGCGAATCATTTTGATCTCCGACGGGGATAGGCCACTAATGTGTCGCCTCATGGCCATCATGGCGGCGTCACTGTGAAAAATACGAGATAAAGTTAATTCATCTTTACAGAAGGTTGAATTTATCGTTCAAAACCAACCGGCAAACATTGGCAATGTCCGATCCTGTGTAGCCACAAAGCTGATCGGCAATGGTTTCCGTTTGAAGGTCCGTCGAAATGTTGACGCCTTTGAGGCACAGCTCCAGCAGAGCCTTTCGAGTGTTGTCATTTGGAAGACCTATGTAGACGCGTTTCTCGAACCGACGGCGGAACGCTTCGTCAATGTCCCACGGATGATTGGTAGCTGCCAGGACCATGATAATTTTTTCATCACTGGAAATTCAAATTATAAAGTATTAGACAAACTGCTCTCGGTTGTAATAAGAATATACTCACTTTGCAGCATTTAAACCGTCCATCTGAATGAGTAATTCAGCCTTGAACCTTCGACTAGCTTCGTGCTCAGAATCGCTACCTCGACAGGCACACAGCGAATCGATCTCGTCGATGAAGATCGTGCTAGGAGCATAAAAACGAGCCATCTCGAACAGCAATCGAACCAACTTTTCACTCTCGCCTCGATACTTGGAAGTCAGTGTGCTTGAGGAAACATTGAAGAACGTGGTACCGCACTCGGTTGCAACTGCCTTAGCCAGCATAGTCTTTCCAGTTCCCGGTGGTCCCACCATCAGAACTCCCTTCCATGGTCGACGAATTCCCCGGAAGAAATCTGGCAAGATCACCGGCAACACAACCGCTTCCTGGAGGATAGCTTTCGCTTCGTTCAATCCCGCTACATCATTCCACTGTACGTTGGGATTCTTCTGAAGCATGTCCTTCTCCAGCGTATCCACCAAATGTGACTCATAGCCGATCGGACTGAAAATCTTAGACTTGTCGATTCTCTTTACCGGTGAATGCTGCTGCTGCGGAGAATTCTCCTCCACCGAGGTAACCTCCTGATCATCCGATCCGCCACCTTCTTCCGAGGAAGACTTCTTGGTTCGTTCTTTCACCTTCGACGTTGCAAGTTTCCTGGCTCGAATACGCTCAACCGAGCGACTCTTCCTCAGCGACGATTTCTGGCCACTGTTTCGGCTGCTGCGTCGATCGGTTGGCGTATTGGTTGAGCTGGTATAGCCGACGCTGTGCTGGTGCGTGAGCGAAGAGGTACTCGTGGAATGGTTGGAGTGATTGTTGATAGAAGGCAGCGTGGGTTGCAGTTCCGGATCGCGCCGTCGCAGCGACGATATCCAGCGTGAGTCCGTCGACGTCGGCGGCGAGGTTGCGTTGGAAGAGATGCCAGCATGGCGCGGGTTTGGATGAACTTCTGAAACGAAAGCGAAACCTACATCAAATAGAGCACTGACCAAGTTAATCGGTTTGAAAATTTTTTTGAGGAGTTTTAAATTGAGAACCACTGTGGGATCGATTAGAATCAGATACATGAGACCTGAAACATGAGATATGAGACCTGAGATATACGACATGAGACATGAGTAATGAGACATGAGTAATGAGAGATGAGACATGAGACATGAGACATGAGACATGAGACATGAGACATGAGACATGAGACATGAGACATGAGACATGAGACATGAGGCATGAGACATGAAACATGAGACATGAGACAGGAGACATGAGACAGGAGACATGAGACATGAGACATGAGACATGAGACATGAGACATGAGACATGAGACATGAGACTTGAGACATGAGACATGAGACATGAGACATGAGACATGAGACATGACACATGAGACATGACACATGAGACATGAGACATGAGACATGAGACGCAAAACTCAAGACATGAGAACTCAAGTTTCAATTGAAAATTGAAGCTTTCGAATGAAAATTTTAAATCCTTCAAAAAAACTGCGAGAAGGTATCGAAAATCACAACATAAACCTTTAAAAATTACATATATATTGACGAAATAAAAGACACAAAATGTAGTAAAACTTTCTCAGACAAAGTTTTTAAAGCTGCTCCTTTCGTAAGGCATTATAATTTAAAGATCAGTAGTTAAATCACAAATCATTCCTTGATTTTGAAATTTTTTGAGAAAAAAAAAACTTTATAAACTTTCCCTACAAGTATTCTACAAAACTATTGAAAATAGATATTTTACAAGCTCTAAAAATCAGAAAAAAAATTAAAAAAAAAATTATCTAAAAACAATTCATTTTTAACTGTTAATTGCACACTCAATCAAGCGAATAATCACGAACTGGATACAATACCCATGTCTGAAAATTCTTCTTTTTTAGAAGTTATCAGAATCTCAAAGCTTTTTTGACAAGCTTGGGGACTCTGAATACCAATGTGCAATAAATATTCCTTTGACTTTGGTTGTAAACTTCGATGAATATATTTAGAATACTTATTATAGATAGTGATCTTCAATTGAATGATCTTAGTTAGTTAAAAAAATCAAAAACCAACTTTTTTCAGAACTGCGAGTGATTTTGATTTCTGTTAGTTTAATTTTCGTTCCTTTGATAAAATTTCGTAAAATATTAGAATTTTAGTAAAAATCTATCGACTGGTTGGGTAGTGAATATAAATTGATTTTCGGCGATTTCAGTCACGGAAAAAACTCAAAACGATTTTTTTTCTTCATCCGACGTTTCGGCATCCATTATTCCTTTTTCAAGGAATCTATTAATATAACATAATTAAGTATGTGTTTAAAATGGTGTTACAATATATGGTGTACTTACTGAAATTTTTCGTTTTAATTGTAAAACAAGTTTTTTGAATCTGCTAAACTGTCTAATCGGGAAATGTAAGTCCAGTTGTCTGTTGTGTATAACAAAAATATTCAGAGTTGAGCTTTCTACTTGCATTCAATCTTCCTTGGAATCTATTCTACTTACTATTGATCTCGTTGAGATGGATATGACACTTTGCAAGTTTTGAAAACGAAAACGGATATAAAAATGATTTGCACTATTTAGGATGTTGTTTTCCACCTAGCCACTACTGATGTTTGTTGTATTTTGTGTGTTTGATGTATTATAAAGTGTATTGATGTGTTTTTTGTTTGTTTTTGATGGAGTTGAAAATGCCGGCTTAGATGAAACTGAGCCCTTCAGTATCAGTCTTCTTATTGACCGTGTTGCCATTTTTTCGTGACTGAAATCGTCAAAAATCAATCAATTTATAAGAGTTTTATTGGAATTTTAAAAAAATTCACAACGAATCTTTTTATATGAATTTATTTTACATACAACCTAACGTTTTGCCGCCGTAAACAAGGTTTTTAAATTGGTTAAATATATTATGATAAGGAATCAGAAACGTTCCTGAGTGTTGATAAAATCATTTATGACTTTGTTTACATTTCCGGATATTTTATTCGAGTTTTTCTTTCAAGTTAGTTATATTGACTATTTTATGTTTGTTTTCCAAAAGTCCAAAAAGTGAAGTACGAGTTCAAATTGTCTGTATCGAGTTCAAATCCATGAAAATGTTTTGTTTGTTTTGATTGTTTTGTTTGTTTTGTTTGTTTTGTTTGTTTTGTTTGTTTTGTTTGTTTTGTTTGTTTTGTTTGTTTTGTTTGTTTTGTTTGTTTTGTTTGTTTTGTTTGTTTTGTTTGTTTTGTTTGTTTTGTTTGTTTTGTTTGTTTTGTTTGTTTTGTTTGTTTTGTTTGTTTTGTTTGTTTTGTTTGTTTTGTTTGTTTTGTTTGTTTTGTTTGTTTTGTTTGTTTTGTTTGTTTTGTTTGTTTTGTTTGTTTTGTTTGTTTTGTTTGTTTTGTTTGTTTTGTTTGTTTTGTTTGTTTTGTTTGTTTTGTTTGTTTTGTTTGTTTTGTTTGTTTTGTTTGTTTTGTTTGTTTTGTTTGTTTTGTTTGTTTTGTTTGTTTTGTTTGTTTTGTTTGTTTTGTTTGTTTTGTTTGTTTTGTTTGTTTTGTTTGTTTTGTTTGTTTTGTTTGTTTTGTTTGTTTTGTTTGTTTTGTTTGTTTTGTTTGTTTTGTTTGTTTTGTTTGTTTTGTTTGTTTTGTTTGTTTTGTTTGTTTTGTTTGTTTTGTTTGTTTTGTTTGTTTTGTTTGTTTTGTTTGTTTTGTTTGTTTTGTTTGTTTTGTTTGTTTTGTTTGTTTTGTTTGTTTTGTTTGTTTTGTTTGTTTTGTTTGTTTTGTTTGTTTTGTTTGTTTTGTTTGTTTTGTTTGTTTTGTTTGTTTTGTTTGTTTTGTTTGTTTTGTTTGTTTTGTTTGTTTTGTTTGTTTTGTTTGTTTTGTTTGTTTTGTTTGTTTTGTTTGTTTTGTTTGTTTTGTTTGTTTTGTTTGTTTTGTTTGTTTTGTTTGTTTTGTTTGTTTTGTTTGTTTTGTTTGTTTTGTTTGTTTTGTTTGTTTTGTTTGTTTTGTTTGTTTTGTTTGTTTTGTTTGTTTTGTTTGTTTTGTTTGTTTTGTTTGTTTTGTTTGTTTTGTTTGTTTTGTTTGTTTTGTTTGTTTTGTTTGTTTTGTTTGTTTTGTTTGTTTTGTTTGTTTTGTTTGTTTTGTTTGTTTTGTTTGTTTTGTTTGTTTTGTTTGTTTTGTTTGTTTTGTTTGTTTTGTTTGTTTTGTTTGTTTTGTTTGTTTTGTTTGTTTTGTTTGTTTTGTTTGTTTTGTTTGTTTTGTTTGTTTTGTTTGTTTTGTTTGTTTTGTTTGTTTTGTTTGTTTTGTTTGTTTTGTTTGTTTTGTTTGTTTTGTTTGTTTTGTTTGTTTTGTTTGTTTTGTTTGTTTTGTTTGTTTTGTTTGTTTTGTTTGTTTTGTTTGTTTTGTTTGTTTTGTTTGTTTTGTTTGTTTTGTTTGTTTTGTTTGTTTTGTTTGTTTTGTTTGTTTTGTTTGTTTTGTTTGTTTTGTTTGTTTTGTTTGTTTTGTTTGTTTTGTTTGTTTTGTTTGTTTTGTTTGTTTTGTTTGTTTTGTTTGTTTTGTTTGTTTTGTTTGTTTTGTTTGTTTTGTTTGTTTTGTTTGTTTTGTTTGTTTTGTTTGTTTTGTTTGTTTTGTTTGTTTTGTTTGTTTTGTTTGTTTTGTTTGTTTTGTTTGTTTTGTTTGTTTTGTTTGTTTTGTTTGTTTTGTTTGTTTTGTTTGTTTTGTTTGTTTTGTTTGTTTTGTTTGTTTTGTTTGTTTTGTTTGTTTTGTTTGTTTTGTTTGTTTTGTTTGTTTTGTTTGTTTTGTTTGTTTTGTTTGTTTTGTTTGTTTTGTTTGTTTTGTTTGTTTTGTTTGTTTTGTTTGTTTTGTTTGTTTTGTTTGTTTTGTTTGTTTTGTTTGTTTTGTTTGTTTTGTTTGTTTTGTTTGTTTTGTTTGTTTTGTTTGTTTTGTTTGTTTTGTTTGTTTTGTTTGTTTTGTTTGTTTTGTTTGTTTTGTTTGTTTTGTTTGTTTTGTTTGTTTTGTTTGTTTTGTTTGTTTTGTTTGTTTTGTTTGTTTTGTTTGTTTTGTTTGTTTTGTTTGTTTTGTTTGTTTTGTTTGTTTTGTTTGTTTTGTTTGTTTTGTTTGTTTTGTTTGTTTTGTTTGTTTTGTTTGTTTTGTTTGTTTTGTTTGTTTTGTTTGTTTTGTTTGTTTTGTTTGTTTTGTTTGTTTTGTTTGTTTTGTTTGTTTTGTTTGTTTTGTTTGTTTTGTTTGTTTTGTTTGTTTTGTTTGTTTTGTTTGTTTTGTTTGTTTTGTTTGTTTTGTTTGTTTTGTTTGTTTTGTTTGTTTTGTTTGTTTTGTTTGTTTTGTTTGTTTTGTTTGTTTTGTTTGTTTTGTTTGTTTTGTTTGTTTTGTTTGTTTTGTTTGTTTTGTTTGTTTTGTTTGTTGTCAAATTTGTTAAATTTGTTAAATTTTAATGTTAATGTAACTATTTTTTCTTTCACTTGGAACACGCTTCATATGAGGTTGTTCAGAAATACTCAAACAAACAGTGTTGCCGCAGTACGCTAAACAGATTTCAATTTGCACAAGCTTAAATATTAGGCTTTTATACGCCAAAATATTCCTCTCGAGAAGGTCAGATCAATTTCGCTTTATGATTTGTATGAACTAGATTCCGTCTGCAACCTCTTGACATGCTATGCCTCAGCCCTTCGTTGGCCCAGATGGAAATTTTACAATCATAATTGCTCAAGGTCCATCTAATAGTTGCTTTTTCGGAAATAAAATCTAGGTCATCACCAGTGAATTATCAGCTTTGACCACCAAAATCACACCTCGGCTAGTGGCACTTGGCACCAAAATATGTTTCGGAAAACACAATGTAAGGGATGGAAAGCTATGCTGAAAGTAGCACATATTTCCATCACCCTGCGGGCCAGTCAGCGTATGATTGCTCGCATAATGAACTCTATGATTATGTAAATTGAGGTTAATGTTATCGACGTTGAAAAAAGAAAAGTGCCAAGATTCTTGCCACCTGGATCGATCTAGGGAGGGAGGACCACTGGTTTATGTATATTTGGAGCACCGAATCTCGTCAGATACACCGCCAGGGCCCGACCTCCTCAAATCCACCAGTCCTGTGTGCTGAACTGACCTTGGGTCGGAATTTTGTTCTTCTGCAGGTTGACGCGAATGGTTGATCCATTGGAGGGTCCCCCGTGGCCGGCCATGTTGTTGGTGCTGGTTGCCTTCTTCATGCCGCCGCCTCCTCCCCCAATCAAAATGGGGCCACCATGGCCTCCTCCTGGGCCACCTCCTCCGCCATTGCCGGAACCGGATCCGCCTCCAGGGCCACCCCGGTCCAGGTTGCTGGTCGTGGCGGTGATCCGCGAGGGCCGATGGGTGGTGGTGATTTTGGTGAACGCAAACGGTGCTAGGTTGTCCAGTATCAGCGTATCCATCATTCGGGCCATGTGCTGAAAGCTGGATGTCGATGGCTGGGAGCTGCGAACAACAGAAGAAGAAAGGTAACTTATCAGATCGCTGTTTATTGAAACAAACTCTTCGGTCATGCCTAATTATCGCAGAATTAAATTTGTATAAAATTATATAGAAAAGGGAATTTGGATTTCACCCATATCATAAATTTAAATTTCATATTTTTTCACTCCATTTTATGTCTTTCTTATAAAAAGGGATGTTTAGAGAGTAAAAATTATAACCCAAATTTTTGGTTTGAAGAACACTCTTTTATTGATTACTAGCTGACTCAGTGTGCTTTGCTACCCCTCTCATGGAAACAATTAAGATCAGTTAAATTATTATAATTAAAAAAAAACTTTTTTTTTTAAATTCAATTTCAAAATTATTCAAAAGCGAACTATTTTTCATGTCATATGACCTTCTAGATTGTCTTGAGTCTCAAAGTAACTTGAAGCTTTGTAAATCGAAGGAGTCAACCTTAAGAAAAAAAAATTGGGGGGATCTTCAATACAATGAATAAACCCTTTAAATAGAAAAACGCCCCTTTTTGAAGTAGGAGGAGTATTTAAATACAGGCAAATTTGTACAAAATAAAAAAATATGCCAAACTTTATGAAAACATCAAGACATTGGTTTTGCTAAAAATATGTATGTTACGTTTATTTAATATAAGAGTCTTCATTATGAAAATAGAAAGTGTCTATCAATTCAATATATCACCAAATTGTGTTAAAACTTATTTGTCAATTCGTTAAATCATATTATTACCTCCAAGAGCTTACGTTTATCTACTTTTAACAAAAATCCTTCAAAGTTTGTTGAATTTTAGCAAAATTTGTTAATTTTGTATGGGAGTCCCCCTCCCCTTTTTAGATTTTTAAGAGTTTGAAAGTATTTTTGAAACCATTCCTGGTCTTGATAACTATTACACACCAAATTTCACGTTGATCGGTTCAGTAGCTTACGCAATTTTTTTGAAATTTGTAAAATTTCTGTTAATTTTGTATGGGAGCGCCCTCTTTGCGGATTTGGAGAGGTTTGAAAGAAGTATAAAAACCATAACCGGTCTTGAAAACGGCTACACACGAAATTTCATGTTGATCGGTTTAGTAGAAAAAATTATGCGCGAGAATTAGGGGAGGAGCGGGCTATATGCGCCTATTAAGAAGAATACTGATTTCCTCAGATATTGCATCGAAAATGTGTACAAAAACTATATACACATAAGCAGGCATCTGTTTTCTATACATTGAAGTAATTTTAATGTTGAAATCTCCTTCAGTTTTTTGAGAAATCGATTTTATTATAACTGTTGTCAAAATTGCCGAACCTCAAACCGTGCGGGTTAAATTTGCCTATTTATGTGTTAGGCAAAATTTCTGTTTTTTGACCATATTTCCGTATAATTTCATTGGAAATGCTAGAAACTGATAACTTTCATACGACAAAACTGAAGTTTTATAAAAAATTGTTTCTTCTATTATTTCATAGAATAAAACAGAAGTGAGGGTTGCCATATTATGGAGGCCATTCATCCATAAGAAAAACAAGATTTTTAATTCTCTCTAAAGGTGTTAATTAGAGCTTGAATTCGAAGTTTTAATGATAAAAAATTATATATTTATTCTATTTAACCTGTTATTAAAGGGTAGCGGCATTTTACAAACATGATGGGGGCATACAAAAACACTCTCTTATTCCACTTTCCAATCATTACGAAACCATTATAATAGCTTAAATTCGTTTTACTTCTAAGGTTCATTTGAATAAGAAACAAAAATCACCCAACTTTATGATTTGAGCTTTTTTACGTGTAGTTTTTAAAAGTCAATATATTACATCAAAAGGTATCAAAACCCTGTATGAATTTTTAAATTTTTTTGAGTTGGTTTATTCATAAAATTCTTTCTTGCCTTATGTTCAAAGCGTATTACCCTCAAAATGTATTGATTAGATATGTTGTCTTGTTAACCATTTCGTCAAACGGTCGTAGGGTCATTCAACCCGATAGGGCCATTTAGGAAACCTTTCCCCTATGCGAGAAGTTTTGAAAACGGTATCGAATATGCTCGCGTAACAGTCCCATAACAAACCAAAAATGGTGCTCCAGACCTAACCAATTGCCCAATTTCGAAAATTACAGGTTTTACGATTTATGATGACAACCTAAAACACATTCCATTAAACGATATAAGTGTATGATAAAAGTTGTGGTCACAATTTAAAAATATATATTGCATAACAGAAATGGATATTTTCTCGCTTGCTCGTTACGGGACTGTTATGAAAGAAGGGGCAGTACAGTGGTAGAAATTCCTAGAAGCACACACTCATTTTTCAGGTTCATTTTTTTATGGGATTGAGTATCATCAAAATATTTATACCATTTGATAGTTAGATAACACATTTCAAATCCATTGTCGATAGCTGAACAAAAGCAAAAACACATTTTAGTGGTGTAAATTTCTAGAAGTTTATTTAAGTTTTGTCATGAGAACATCGAAATTGCTGTTCGAAAAACCAAAAACTGTTAATGGTAATGATTGGGTATTCTACCTGTTATCAGAAAATTGTGAGTATAGAAATTGTGACTATTCAAATTTAGGCTCCACATGAAAATCTAATCGATACGAGACCTTATAACTTTAAATTTCCCCAGCAAACATTTTTGTAAGTTTATTTCACAACAAACTATGTTATACGTTTCATATACATTATAGCATCATCGCACAAATCTCGAAAAAACAGTATTAACCTATCAAAGTGGTGGCAATAGACATACATTTTTTTAACTTCTCACTTAAGCGATAAGAGTTATAAAAATTGGACGATATGCAACACCTCATTTGTACATCCTGAAAGTATGCGAGAGAGAGTGCAAGTTTTGCTCTCAATGTATATAAACCGTTGCCAGCGACAATATTTGCTGTTTTTCTCATTGGACAATTTTTCCTGTTGAACCATCTGATTTTTAGCAATCTGGTTGCACTGCTTATCGCAGAGAGAAATACAAGGTTGTTTTCTCACATAGGAGAAAAGTTCAAATAACGCCCCTTGTGGCTAATACGCGCCACCCTTGTTTTGAAGAATCTGAATCATTTTAAGCCTGCAAAACATTACCAATTTGTTTTAAATGCTGTGATTGGTCATGGCAAGTATGAATTTTTCCTTAAAATGCCCCGGTGTTGTGATAATTTCACAATTTAGGTTTTTCTTCATTTCGATCCAAGTTTTAAAACACTTTCAATAAGGTGTCACCAAGCAAAGAATAACAAATAAGACAATATTTTCTGACACATCGATAGAGAAGAATCTTAACTTTGATTTATGATAAAAAATCATACTGAACTCGCTAAGGTATGCTTTTTATGGATATGTTCTATCACGGCCCATGCGCTCGTTATAACGCGCCAAAAAATAGCATTAATTTTTCAAAAAGGCCAATTTTCATTGGAATTGAACAAAAAGTCTAAATCCATATTTTGAGCATTAATTCAGCCAAAAAAATCTATTTTTAATTTTTTTTTTAAATTTTGATTAGTCCATTTTTATTTTCTTTCCAGTCAAAGTGTCTGTAAGTATTGGTGTGTTTTCGGTCTTCGGCTGCTCTCGGGTGTGTTCGGCCGCTAGGCGCGTATTGAATACACAGCGGCACGTATTTGCAACACAGTTTTGTTCTGTGGCTTTGAATATGATTTTAAAAATTCAAGTTTTTTAAGCAACTATAGCAATTTGTGTAATGAAAAATCATAGGAATTTGTAGAAAATACTTTTCTTCAACGATTACACCCACTTTTAACACAATTTGTACGTGGAATACATAGAAAATCAGCGATTCGCTTAGGTGGCGCATAATAGGGCATGCTCCCCTAAATCCCGCACGGGAGAATAAATGTACAAACATGACGGACTTTTTATCATATCCGATTAAAATCGAATTTAAGTAACCATTTTTACGATCGTTTATTTATATGGTAGGAATTTCGATTCCTTTTAACATTAGGCTGGAACAAATATCAATTTCTTCTTTTGTCACCCCCCACTTCGAAATTTCCAAATACCCGAAGGGGGGAATAAATAAAGTTTGAAGTATTTTCTGTAAATTTTGACAAAATATTCAAATATCCGAAAGGATTCAAGACCAAAATACAAATTTTGGAAAATGGCAGTTTTTCCACCTTTTGTATACTTGATTTTATTGAATTATTTGATAGAAAAATTACTTGATTTATAGGTTTTGTGAAATGATACAGTATGCAATTTTGTTGCATACAAGCTTTCGTGCAATTTATTCCCATTTATTTGTTTTTCACATTATTTTTATTGTCCCCCCCCTTCGCGATGTTTCAACTCCGAGTGACAAAAGAAGGATTTGAAATTTGTTCCGGCTTTATAAACGATCTGAGCTATCATTTCTAATGCGATTGTATGTTTGCTGGGTCGGTTCTACCACGAGATTTTTTCGAAGATCATACCAATAAGGAATGTATTCGAAAAAAAATACAACACTTTGTTTTGTGAATAACTTTTGAATGCATGGATGGAAATGCAAAATATTTGGACTGCTTATGGGGAGATACTTTGAAGAAATTCGCAATACACAGCAACACGAACTCTTAAGCGGTCATCTGGCAGGTTTCCAACCAAAATTTTATCGTGAACAAGTCTCGCCTGTATTTTCCGGAGCTGAACAAGAAGAAACAATTGAAAAATTTAATGTCTAGTTCTTGAGCTGGCTAACGATCTGTGGAAACTGCAAATTACTCAGTCTTTCATAACAGTTGACACGATGAATGGATAAAATACAAAAAAGACTGCCTCCAAATTCGACCGTTTTCTCTGCAAAGCACTTCAATAGGTCCCACAGAGTTTATACTCTGTTTAAGTGGGTTTTGAAATCGTGCCATTACTCGAAAACGGTGGTGGAGTGGTAAAAAGTCAAATATGAGGTTTTTGTGCCGAAGGTGGACAATCAGCTAAATTTGTGATAATTTCGACCAAATTCCAAATTTTGAATTATCTTGAAATATCTTCTTCAGGAAAAAGCATAATCAAAAATACCCTTCATTTGAAAAAATTGTGGTGCACAGTATGCATTAAAGATGGCGCACGTGTTGCCGAAAAATTACAGTCGAAAAATTTCTTCATTCAACGATATCTATAAAATCACTTGACAGAACATCACAAAAATTTCAATATGTAAACATTACATTACCAGTTAACTTCGCTGAAATTTAATTTATTTCCATTCATGCATTAAAAGGTTATTCACAAAAAAAAAGGGTTGCATTTTATCTAAAAACACTTGTTAGTATGCACAGTAGTCAGACAGAATCATAAAAAAATTACTCCTCACTAGAAAACACCACATTATTTCAATTCGACCTTAAATCGATGAGCAGATACACTTTGTCTTGTTCCGTATGTTTACTTTTGGCATGATCTTCGATAAGATTCCGAAGAGGAACCGCATTGAAACTTCAAAGGGGACAGTTTGATTATTTTCGGGATAAGGCAAAATGCAAAAGCCATAGTTTCACCTAAAATTAATCAATTTGGAATTTAGTTTATCGCCGCGTTCTAATGTGACTTTAATTCATCGACGTTTTTTTGGCTTTTTGTTTTGGATTTTAGAATCATAAAACGTTTTTTACCAGTTGTCCAGACGTTTTGAGCTACTCTGGCTTTTGCTCCTCATCAGTGGACACTAAAATTATATTTTGAACAATGAATTTTTATCTAATTTACAATATTTAAAATCTAACAAACTACTGGCCTTCGTCTATATTAGTTTGATTCGGGACATTTTGTTTTCATTTTCGTTTACATTTGAATGTAAGTGTTTGTGACAATACTAACATTTTAGAAAACAGTTACAGGCTATAATGCAAGAATGACAGCTGAAACTTTTTACATTAAGATAGGAGGTGACACCGATGTAGTCAATAGGCAAATAGACACCTGTAATTTTGAAACAGCACGACTCTGTAATAAAAAAAAATGTCACAAACACACATAGCTGAGTTCATTTTGGAATTATTTAATGATAGCAAAAATTTAAAAAAGATTGTACACAAAATTTGAAATTTGTAACGAATTGTTAAGAAAAGCTTAAAATATTGTGACGTGAATTTAGTTTAAGACCTGTTGTGTTTAAACTGAGTGAATTCAAGTCACAACTTTAAAAGGGCAAACATTTGTTTGTTGTCGTTCAATCAGAAAGCTGCGTATATCAAATTGCGGGTAGGTAGTTAGTTTTGTTTACAAATTGATCTAAGACATCGATATTCTATTTCATCAGGATGATGTAGTACAAAATGACCAATTCTAGCGTTAATTCACGTCACAAAAATAATCGATCGCAACACAAACACATTAAATTGACACATCAACAACATAGCCAAATCCGGGCATTCCGTTTCAAAACTGAAGACCAAAAATCTGGGCATATCCGGGCAATATCCGGGCAAAAAAAATTGAAAATAAGAAAATTTTCATCAAAATTCATCGAAAAATTTTAAATTGTATTCAATGCTTCCATGAAGTCCAGGCAACCGCCCGGGCCGGACTGTTCCCAAATTTTATATTAAATATCCGGGCTAACCCGGATAAAATCGGACAATCTGGCAATCTTACCCTGGAATGATAACAATTCCGAAAAGTTCGGAAAGTTGAATTCACGTCACGGTGGAATGTGTCTGATGCTAAATTTAGGACCAACCAGCAAATCAGATTATCTTGGAGTTTTTGACTGTTAACTTGAATTCTGTTCAACCGTGGGATGAAAATAAAAAATCGCAAAACACTGCTTTGCAAAGCCAATTCAGTGTGTTGATTAATATAACTTTGGCAAAAATAATTCATGAAACTATTGAAAGTTCTAGCAAGCAAAGCCTAGTACTTTTCATTAAATTCAGATTTTTATTTTGAAATGGTTATAACTTTTTTAAGAAATACTGAGCATTTTCTCATGTAAGCATTGGCAAACCAAAAATTAAACACAAACTTCAATTCAAGCTTGTTTCAACTTCCTGGAGGATTTTTCCTTCCAACAAATTTTCATACAAAATGGAAACGCGATGCGCTAATGTAGGAATCAACCAAATTATTCCAAAAATTTTACAGATGATTGTAACCCAAAAGGCATCAGAAAAACATATGACAGAAAAAGTTATAAGGGTTGCTCCAAAACTGCTCATGCCCTAAGAAAAAGAAACTTCAAAATTGCTCATTTTACCTAATTCACATTTATCTTAAAATGTTTTTGATGATTTGAACCACTTTTATTTTTTTTTCATTCAGTTGACAGCAAAAAAAAAATTCGGAATCAAATGATGATTTTATCTCAATTTTTTTAACGATTCGCATGCTCAAGCCTCGGTGAAATATTGTCAACCTGTAAAGTGTACTAGAAACTAATTTTGCATCCTGTCATGTTGTGCTTATGAATCTACACGAGCTTCCACCTTGACACAAATAACGCAAGTTTGCCTTTCATTCATACACCAACTACTTTTGACAAGCATAATGAAGAAATGTGCTACTTTAAGAAACCCCCCTCTCGACTGGTCGCTTCTAATATTCCGAATCCTTCAGGCTGGAAAATGTTGTACAGCTGGCTAGCAAGACTTGCCAAGAATTAATCCCGGGCCCTGAAAAAAAATTGTCCTGAGGTCACCTATACTCCTGGGAGACCACCACATTGTTAAAGCAATAAAACAATCAAACTGCTCACGTAGTCTCCCGAGAATTTGGCCCAAAATGAGTGAGCCGTCCAGCAATTCATGAACAAATATCACGCACTTCTAACTTTTACCCTTCTTAGACTGGGGATGTTGGAATCGGTAGTGAGTTGAAATTTATCATGAATTTGTTTCTCAAGTTCACAATTTTCTGGACAAATTTTTCAAGAAAAATCAAACTAAATTAACCAAACTCGTATTTTTGACAGATTCATTGAATGATTGAATATTTTGATTTTAAGTTTTTTTTTTTCAAAATATCTCTGTTATTTCCACAAAAGTCAGGGTACACCCAAGTTATTAAGTACACGTGCAAGCTTCTAGGTGTGACATCATCAAAAGCCATAAAAAGTTATCAGGATCGATTTCGAATCATTTTAATGCAGCCTTATGGTGTAGAATTATACCATTGAATGGAAATAGTTTTCAACGATTGACCTTTTGGTGCGATTCTTGCGTTTTTTTCTGAAAGCTCATTGAATTCAAATAAATATTATATGTAAACAGATCTTTTGTAAAGGTCAAGGGTTTAGTGCATGTACTTTAACTTTAAATTCATAAAACCCTTTAAAAATGTCAAAAAAATTAAATAAAAAATGGATTCTGTTTCTTCACTATTTTGTAGAAGCAAATCAAACCCTGATTTGGGGGTAGAGCTCGCGACAGCAAATTTATAATTCATCATTCAAAACGCCGACAAACTTATCAATCAACTGTAAGAATAAAGCCAGCATGCTAAGTAGACATGTCGGTATATTTTTCATGCTACGCTCCAATTTGGTTCAACTTGTCCGAAAAATTGGGTCAAATTGTAAATAAAATACTACCCAAGAAAGTTGACACCGAATCGATACAGATGGGAAAAAAGAAGGACGGTATGATTCAATCGCGTTTCCCACTGTTTTTAGTGCGGGTCATTTCCTTTCCAGATCGGTTGAAGAAAATTGAAGAATTGAACCAGTTCGTGATGAAAATCCACGTATTTTGAGGTGATAGAACGATCTTTAACCTACAAATAGCTACATATATTGAATTGGGTCTGAGAAATGAAAATTCGAAACGTACAATGCGTTTACGATGTGATTTAGTTATGTACCATGAACTGGGGAAACAATTACCACTTTTTTAATTCATTTTCGAATATTTTGGAAGGGGTTGCTTTTTTGTAACACTAAACATTTTTAAACTACTTAGAGCAAGTTCACTGGTGGTGGAAATTTTGACACTTGTGGCACTTTTTGAAAACTTTACCATGCAAAAACATTTTTAAGATCCTCAATTCAGTTCGCCCTTCAATTTTTTCTACAACACGTGTTGTATTTTCGCATGCTGTGATGCAAAAATAGCATTATTTCCATCACATACAGCTGAAATAGAAACAGTGTTGTAAAAAATACAACGCCCCAAGATCTTGAAAACATTTTTGCATGGTAAAATTTTCAAAATGTTAAAATTTCTACCACTTTTTCCCAACACCAGTGAACTTGCTCTTACTGAGGTAAGGAGTATGAAGCATGATCATTTTTTTTATATTTATTATAGACATTTTACCACGGTTGTGGCTTTCGTGTCTCTAAAAGCATGATCATTGATAGCAGATAGCGTTGACAGTAATTTTTTGTTTGGACTCAATTGAATTTTCCAACGTATTCTTTCAAAAACAAATATACTCAAAAAATGGACAATGTTACTGCATACATTTAGGGGCAAAAATTATAAACATTTCTCAATATTTTTTGGCCTCAAAAACAAATGAAATTTTACCTTCACGCAATTCCCAAGGTCCTCCCAGTTTGCCTAAGTTATTTTTTTTATTCAAACTTATCCAATTGATAGAGTTTTTACCCATTTGTTCTGTACAGGCTTGCTCATAGAAAATGTCCGTTTATCAAAATTATCATAGAATCAACATAAAAATAACTCTAAGACTATACACAGGAAAAAAAGTTAAACTTTCACATAAATCAACCCATTTGCTTCTAAATGATATAATTTTATCAGGAGAGGTGTTTATTTAACTTAAACTACATTAAAACTACACTTTTAGTAATGAAAAAAATCTTCAACTTAAAACCAAATTTAGCCTATTTGGAACTCAATTTATAGGCTTTCAAACGTAGAAAACAGTTTTCAGATGTTTTAACTTCAGACTTAGTTAATGATAATAATCTGCAAAAATTTCATGTTGATCAAAGTTCCCCCAGTTTTCGATACTCTATCTTAGAACAGCTCAGTTTTAACCCTAATCCGCTCTTGAGTTTCAATATGACGCTATTGGTAGTTTGGCGGCTTGTAACTTCATTTGGGTGCATCCAAATTAAAAAAAAACTTCATTTGGGACCCTCAAAAAGTTCTTCTTAAAATCTTTAATTTTTCATCATATTTTTATGGACGCTCCCTGCAAACACAGAAAAAAAGTTCCCTTATCAGACCTTGAGTGTCAATTTGACATTCCATGCTTAAAATCGTGTATCTCACTTGTTTCTCAACCGATTACTATAAAATTTAGTATTTTGGAAACCTTGTAATGTAACTAAAATATGTTTCTCAGAGGATATTCAGCTACACAACCAAGTTTTTCATTGATCACAGTCTAAGATAAAAAAAAATCGAAAAAACATACTTCTGAAAAGAGGCTGCAGATCAGCTTCGGAAAGCTCAAAAAATTTCATTTAGTGTCCGAAAAGCTGAAGTTAGAAGCCTCAGCGTTGTGCACAAGGATAAATTTTTTTGATTTTTTTTTTAAGACCAACAAAAATAAAAAAAAAAAAGTGGTGAAAAACCGTACTTTTCAATCAATGAACTGTCAAAATTGTTTTAGTCACACAAGACAAATTTTGAAAAGAGGATTGGAAAGTTGACGTTATTTGACACATTTTGGCATCTTCCGATTTTCGGTATGAAATTGCCTTTTTGGTGAGTATAAATTTATTGCGGAAATCTTTCGTTAGTATACTCAAAACCCAATGCAAAGTTGAATTTAAGTGTTGGGAAATCTGAGAAATTGCAAATTGACCAAAAGGAAAACAGTTACTTTTGAAAATTTGTCAAAAATTCTTAGTTTCGTGTTTCGAAAATCTAAAGATGCCAAAGTGTGTCAAATAACGTCAACTTTCCAATCCTCACAGTGCAGAAGCAATTTTATGTCTAGCTAACGAATGAAAGTTTTGAAAAAAAAAAAATCAAAAAGTGCATGCCTTTTACGAAAAATTTGAAACAATGAAAACTTAAACACCCTTCAGAGATTTTTTTTGCTATCTTATCAAGAAGATACTTATTGCTTCTTTGGAAGTGTTACCAAAAAATCTGAAAATTTCTGTTGTTTTAAAAATTAAATTAGTTTCATACGGTTTAGATCGTATGCCTTTTGGGATTTCTTTCCATTTTTTTCAGCAAAGTTGTACTAAAAGATAACCACTAAAAAATTATGAATAGTATTTTATCTTGCTTTTTCGAGAAAAAAAAAGTAGAATAAGTAGTTAAGGGAACAACCATTACAAACAGGCCTACAACAATTTTATTCAGAGTTTCAAAATAAATTAATCGAGAAATATCACTCCTTTTTAGAAGTTTTGTATAGTAATAATTTTAGGCTATTTCGTCACATTCACCGTGGTGTTATTGGCTAACGCGCCGTTGTACTGAAGTGAAAATTTCGCGTTCAAGACCTGTCGCTGATCCGTTGTATCTTTTTCGAGAAATTTATGATATTTAAGGCTTAAATATGTTCTTCTTTCTTTGATATCTCATTTTTCTCAAATACTTTTTACTACCGTTTAGTTTATCTACGAAGATAATCAAATACTATTTCATTTTATTACTTCTTATTATTTCTTCGTTGGTTTTTTTATATGCATTTTCAATAAAATATGACAGTAAGTAGAAATTTTAAACTCAAAAACTGTAAAAACAGAGAACTTTCGAAAATGTGAAGTTCATATTTCGAAAAATTTTAAAGTTTTTGTATTCATGTTCTCAGCAAACTTGTGTATCTAGATAAAATATACAAATTTAAAAAAAAACATAATCACATAACTTTATCTGTTGGTTCGAACATAACAAAATTGTAAATAAATTAGTGAAAACTTAAAAATTTTCAGTTTTATTTCTATTCAGAGACTTTGGATGAAGTTTTTCCCAAAGGTATTTTTTATTTTGATAGTGATTATCTCTATCTTCAACCTTGTTTAAAAATGAAAGACAATTTTCGATGGATGAACCATATAAATAAAAATGTACTTAGATCGAAACATCACAAATATTCATATTTTTGCGAACAGGATGGCAAAAATATGGAAAGTAATACACTTTATGTATCTCACAAAACTGAAAACATTTTTAACTCATGCATTATTACATGTTCTTGAACAAAAAATTTGAATCAGCTACAAAACAAACAGAAGTTTGAAACGGATTCAATTTTTCCGAAGCAAAAGAAATCAGACAAGGAAACTTGTCTGATAATTCAATCAAATGTATCCGTCTTTTTCTGAGATGATGAAGAGATGGCAGAGATGATGAAAGTCTCAATCCGCGATAAAGAACGGAAAAGAGCAATTCATGCTCTTTAATAACTTTCCGATTCTCTGTTTTTACAGTTTTTTTAGTTTGAAATTTCTATTTACTGTCATATTTTATCAAAAACTAGCTGATCCCATACGAACTCCGTTTCGCTTTCAACTTGGAATATGTCATGAACAGTTTGTATGAAAGTCAATTCATTGTTTAGTAATACTGGCAAAAATATTGGACGATCACTTTTTCTGACGTCTGCTATAAAATTTGGAATCAGGAAGGAAACTCCGACAAGTTCAAGTGACTGTGCCAAAAAATCCCCATGTATAAATTTCGACTCGATCGTTGCATAACAACGCAATCATTGTCAAAAAGTTAAACCCCTTCCGGTGGCCTCTTATACATTCTTTTATATCTGAAATTGATTACCCTTCCCTCAAAACTCCCGTGTGCAAATTTTTCAAGCAATATATTGCATAATAACGTAAATATTGCTTAAAACAGTGAAACAATTATTTATATGGACGTTCCCCTTCGTCGACCCCTGGCAAAATATTTGACATCTGAAATCGATAGCCCGTCGCTGAAAACTACCGTGTGCAAATTTTCATCACAATCAGATGTCAAATAACCACTGATAAACTGATATAACTCTGAACCACATTTTCATCAACCAAAGGTTCGTGTCTTAACTGCTTAGTAAGTGAATAATACACTTGTTGTGATGGGGCGCTAGCATTCAAAAATTAACCCACGTGTTCTAATGACACGTAGAAAAATATATAGAAATTTCCTTATCTACCAAGCATTTTTAGCCTGCTTGAATTTTTCTGCGTGCAAAAGTATAAGTTGCTATGGTGTTCAATTTTTGTTATGTTTACCTCCCAGTGAAAAAAGGTCCCGATGGTTGAAATGTACTAGATTCATTGAGCTTTGAAATTTGAGGAACAAAATTTGAAACGTGCCTACATATGAAAATCAGTTCTTCATATTGAAAAAAACTATTCCAATTATTAGGATATTAGAATTTGAAAAATAACTTCATAATATAATTGAATTAAAGTTCAACAGTTTTTACGAATTAAATTTAGCAAATGAATAAAAGTTATAGATTTAAAGACTTTCAAAGCGAAAAAAACGCAGTTTTTTAAAAAAGGATCTTCTGGTGAACGATTTAGTCTATGCATTTTATTAGAAAATATACTATTTAGATCATCTTAAATTTCTTCAAATTTTCCCTTTGGATAAAATTTTTAAAAGACCTTAAACACCTTTTGAACAGGAATAGAATTGAACCGATACATTGAAATTAAAATTTAAATTATCTGAGTTACATAACTATTCTTAAAAAATATTTTCGTATTGTTTAATAAAAATTGAATGATTTACGAAAAAAATCGAAATTTAGCTATTGGTATCATTACATGATCGGGTAACGAAGCTTAGGGAATGATAAGATAGTTGGCGCCAGGAGCTCTGGGCGATGAATATTTTTCTCCTAAGCAGGGGAAGTTAAATCAGCTTATCAGTGAAATAACGACGATATTGCAAAAATATTGAAAAGTTTATATGGACGAACCCCTTTGCCGGCCCCTTACACTTTTTTTTTGTACGATTTATTTAACGAGGGATTAACCTGCAGTTTTCAGCCTCGAGAAATTTGTTTTGGATTTACATTTAAATCTCGTTGAATAGTTTACACTGTTTTAAAAATTGTATCATTTTTTTCTCCTTTGTTTGGTCGTTTTCTAATTTCTCCGCCAGGCTGCCTTCGGGTAGAATCAGTTGTCTTTGGTCGTCGTATTTCATACACTCCATAATTATATGCTTCACTGTCAGTTGGACACCGCATGCATCGCATAATGGAGTTTCCTTTCCCTCCATTAAATGTTTGTGGGTCATCCTAGTGTGGCCGTTTCTCAGTCTAGTAAGGATTTTTTGCTCTCTCTTATCATTCCTATCATTCCATTTTTCCGTAGTAGATTTTATTTCTCGAAGTTTTATATTTCGTTGGTTTTGCCAGTTTCGTTCGTGATGTAGTTTCAACATTCTTTTGATCCATTTCAGCGCGTCCGCTGTTTTTCTATAAACATTTGGTGCCCTGCCCTTTTTTCAAAGAGGACATTGGAAGCGAAAGAGGGGTCTCTTTTACAATTTTTTAAATAGCTCGAGAATTAGTCAAGCAAATGGAACCAGATTTGGCATGTGAGAGTTTTTAGATACGAGAAACTTTTCGCGAATGGAACTAAATTTGGCGTGGAAGGACATTTGGATACGGAAAAAATTCTATGGGTGATTGAGACCCCTCCCTGATCCTAGTGAATAAACAGAAAGAGGGGAGGAAGCAACCCCTGTTTTTTTTAATGATGTCGTGGATTAATCAGTCGAAAGGCACTGGAATTAGTATGAAATTGTATTTTGATACGAGTATCATTTCTATAGTTAATTGGGACCCTTCCCTTCTTTCATTGGGTGAGATCGGAAGAGGAGTCGGAGGAGTCATAGAATTTGTCACACGAAAGTAGCCAACTACAGTAGGGGAGGGTATTTGGGATAGAGAAATGTGATTATGCTTATTCGGAGGGGGGCTCTCATACAATTTTTGGCACAATTCGATGATATTTTAAGCAAATGGGGTAAAATTTGTGATAGTTAAGTGTATGGAAATATGCATTTTAGACTTCTCCTTCCTATTTACTGGGGAGCTAGAAAAGGGAGAGCGGTGCACCCATACTTTTTTTTTAATAACTCGAAAAGATCAAGCAAATTTTGCATAGCATATGGGTTTGGGCATATAAAAGTCTAAAGCGAAAAGATGAGTTAATCACATAAAGCTGATTTTTTTAAGTTAGGAAAATTATTTTTTTAGATTTAGAGGGACACAAAATTGTTTCCCTTAAAAAGTTAAAAATAAACAATCGATAACCTAAACTTAGCTAAGCAATCTACCCCAAGCTTTAATACACCATTAAATTTCCTCATCCTTTCAACCAACACAAGCAAAAGGCCGCAACGAATCGGCTTGTTTCACGTTGACGTCCATCGATTTTGGTAATTTGTGATGAAAGAATGAGTATCAATAGAAAGGAAGAGGTGGTCCATGTACACGATTAGCATAATCGCTGGCTAGCTACGTCATGTTTCATGACGTACGAACTGCAGGAAACGCAGAAAAAAAAGTTGAGCAACGTAACGGTTCGGAACCAGAATTGTTATTTTAACTGTTATCATCTTTTAGAACCCCAAAAAAATCCTATACCTAAGTGCCAGCTAACAGAACTCTCCGAAACCTTCGACAAAAATAAATGCAAACCTTGGCTGTTTGAACGAAAACCTGCCAACAACCTGTGGCTGGTCTGGGGAAATTATTGCACTGCAGTCGCATGATTCGATTTATTGCACCGTCGCGTCCCTTCATTGCATTTGGTGGCTAATAGAGCTTTGTTTATGTATTAGCATGCACGATACAAGGCTGTTGCTCTCTGGCCTTAGAATTATAAAGGAGCTAGAAATATGTGTAATGTTATTTGAAAAACTATTCTTTCTAGTTTTTCATTGCCTTATTATATTTTAAACGAATTTTTAGACAACGTTTGCTTATAAAGACAGTTTGACAATCCCATTTTCCAATGTGAATAAAAAAGTGATGACCGAGCTTCAAAATACAATATTATTGAAACTAGCTTTAACAAAACAAAATTTATAATTTGATTAAAGCAAGGATTTAACTATGAACCAATATTTATAGTATGTATGAGAGTTTCTGATCTACTCAGTATCTAAGCATAACATCAATCATTAGAATATGTATTTACTAAAGTTGATCGTTATCATGATTAACGAAGAATTTCAGCAAAATTTTCAAACAGGTTTGAAAAGGAAAAAAAAGGAATAGCCCCCCCCTCCCCCCCTACATCTGACCATGGAGATTTTTTCTCTCAAAAGGTATTTTAAAATAATTGTTTGACTCTCTTTACTTTCTTATAGTTGATTTTCAAATTTGAGTTCAATATTAATACTATTGTTTTTTTTTTCAATCTATCTTTCACAATTTTATTAATTTATCCAAAATAACATCATTTAAAGAAAACCCGATGAATTCTAAGCAGAAGAAAGTTTCGAAATTTGGGATCAAGTTAGATTTCCCTATGCATTTCAATCAGCACAGTTTAGATCATTGTTTCTGATCCAGTCCACAAGCTTTACCATTCACTTTACTAAAAAATTCCACCATAACGGCAAAGAAAACTGTAATAATGATGATGATGATGAGGGAATAAAATTCGACCGGGAAGAGGTCGTTGTCCTTAAATATTGTACCATGCTTAATACTGCTTCCGTGTTTCCGTGTTGTACTACAAAATTCCAACCGGTATATGGTAGGGTTATCGTTATATCCAGAAATGGCTCAAGACAAGAAGGATTGTAAACGCTCCAATGTGTAGAAACGGAGGGAAATTAAACAAAATTCTCAGGGCTTTGATGTGTGAGAAGAGAAAAACAAACTAAACACACGAGTCCAGTCAACGTCCTGGAGTTAGATGTTGTAGTAGGGAAATCGAACGTGGGATGACGATTGGTCAGTGTGGAACAAAAATAGTGTTGCACATAACATACGAACCAATAAACAGTCACGTGTGTGTTCCCTTTTCGAATGACAGGATTTGTACCTGACCAGGGCTAAGAAAGAAAGGTTGAAAGAATTCCTTTTTTTTTGATTTTTTGTTACGGAAATGAAACTGCGAGTTGTATGACCGGAAAACGCCAAGCGAAGAATTGATTAGTGAGGAAATGTGACATAGATTCGAACCTTTGTATTTGTTGGTTTTGCATTTCAATTTCCATTCATTTTTTCAAAACGATATACTTTTGAAAACGATATATGACATGTCAAGAACAAGACATGACAAGGCATGACAAGACATGACAAGACATGACAAGACATGACAAGACATGACAAGACATGACAAGACATGACAAGACATGACAAGACATGACAAGACATGACAAGACATGACAAGACATGACAAGACATGACAAGACATGACAAGACATGACAAGACATGACAAGACATGACAAGACATGACAAGACATGACAAGACATGACAAGACATGACAAGACATGACAAGACATGACAAGACATGACAAGACATGACAAGACATGACAAGACATGACAAGACATGACAAGACATGACAAGACATGACAAGACATGACAAGACATGACAAGACATGACAAGACATGACAAGACATGACAAGACATGACAAGACATGGCAAGACATGACAAGACATGACAAGACACGACAAGACATGACAAGACATGGCAAGACATGACAAGACATGACAAGACATGACAAGACATGACAAGACATGACAAGACATGACAAGACATGACAAGACATGACAAGACATGACAAGACATGACAAGACATGACAAGACATGACAAGACATGACAAGACATGACAAGACATGACAAGACATGACAAGACATGACAAGACATGACAAGACATGACAAGACATGACAAGACATGACAAGACATGACAAGACATGACAAGACATGGCAAGACATGACAAGACATGACAAGACACGACAAGACATGACAAGACATGGCAAGACATGACAAGACATGACAAGACATGACAAGACATGACAAGACATGACAAGACATGACAAGACATGACAAGACATGACAAGACATGACAAGACATGACAAGACATGACAAGACATGACAAGACATGACAAGACATGACAAGACATGACAAGACATGACAAGACATGACAAGACATGACAATACATGACAAGACATGACAAAAGTTTAATAGTCAACTATTAAAATATGGGTTCGAATATTTGAATCCAGTTTGTTAAACACGTTCATTTAAATCTGGATTTCAACTAGAAGTATATCAAGGGGATTTTTTAGATAATTCTTTAATTCAGCTACCGATCCTTAAAGTTGAAACCAGCAGCTCAATTATAGAGCAATTGTAGTAGCACTTTTTCCCTCAACGACTCAACACCTGAAAAAATAATCCCAAACACACACACACACATTATTCCGGCAAATCAACTCAATCCGAACAACAACAGCTAATAGGAGCTTGGTACTAAATTCAACCAACCGTCCAGCGAATTTCCCCAGAGGTCATCCAACTTTGACTGCCCCGTGTTCTACACTATAGACCACTACTAGGAGAAAATCCATTTATTTTTGATGGAAAAGGTGCAATAGGAATAGGGGGGAAAAGCTGCCTGAAGTCGGTTTTCTCCTGAGCAAACGTAGAGGCTTTGTGAATCGATTCAGTTTATTTTGAACAATACGAAAATGAAATTGAGTTATTACTTTCGTAAGACTTTTGAGTTTTATTTATAGCGATTTAAATAAATTATAATCTTTTAAGCTTTAAAAATAAAAAAAAGAAACAAATTGAAGATACTCTAGGAAGCCACTTAACCATTAAATTCAAATAACTTTAAAACAAAAGTGAAGTTGAAAACTATTAATAATCTAAATTTTCTATAATTTACAACTTTGGTTTAAAAATACTTAAATGTAAAACAATCAGAAAGTTACACAATGAATGTTATTGGAATTTTTTAATTTGCAATGCAAATAGTTTTCACACGTTTCCTTGAATAGCACTTTCTTTCGCTCTCGCTTTTGCAATCTAGCAAATCCGCCAACAAGGCTGTAATTATTATCGATTTGAATATAAAGGAGCTCGTAGTGATGGACCAACAGCATAAATGACGTTAGCGAAAGCAGAAGAAATAATTATCATATCGAAAGTCACTCAGCAGGATTAGACCGTCTTACTTCCATCAGTGTTTGACACGTAAAAGCTACTAGTTACTTTCATTGAAAAATAGATCCACCCAGTACCTTAAAAGTTCACTTCGAACTTGAAAAAAAGTCTATAAAGAATACAGATCTCCGGACGAAGTGGAAATTTAGCACACACTATCGATATTTTTAAAAAGAACAAACAAAACTTAAATGATCAAAATTTCAAATCGTGACTTCAAATAGTAAAAGGAGAAGCTAAAACCAAAGTACCGTAATCCGGGGTAATATTGATCACTTTATTGAATATTTTTAGATTATTTTTTCTGTTAAAGAAAATGTGGTAGGTATTTTTAAAACCACAACTGGACTCCTATGAACGTAAAACATGGTTGTATAAATATATTAGACTACTTTAAGTTTGATTTAAAAATCGATTTCGTCTTTGTTTAAAATTTGATGCTTTGTCAGTCTCTAGTTTGACGGTTTTAACGAGTTTTCTTGATCAAAAAGGATACAAAACATCTTCACAACATTTGCAAACGATAGTTTATCAATTGCAAAGGCAGTTCGGAACAAACTCAAATGATATAAAATTAATCATGAAACTCTACAAAATTGAACTCAACACTTTCGGTGGCTCAAAGATATTAAATTTGTCTTTTGGTCCAGTGAATTCTGAGATAGGTATACAATGCTGAGTTTTAGTGTTTCTTGGATAAAATTTCTTTGCGGTGAAAAAATAACATCGCGGTCCTTAATGTGTTAAGGACGAACAACAATTAAAATCGAAAGATGAACAATGATACTGCATAAATTAAAGGGCTTAATTTTTTAACATTACTTATAAAATTTTAACTACAAAAAAATACCTCTATTCGATTCCCTAGGGCCTCGCACTATTCCCCTCTAATTTTTTCTTTCAAATTTTATCATTTGATAGGGGTTCTAGTATTTTGTCTCGGACTGGCTTACTCTTGGAAATGTCCCTATTTTTTTAATTTAAAAAATTTACCTCAAACAACAACAAAAACTACACCAAAGCCATACATTTACTAAGGAAAAAAGTTGAACTCTCACATGAATCATACTGCCATTTATAAACGCCTTGGTTTCATCAGGAAGGATGTTCGTTTGGGAGCCTTCGAAAAAAGATATTTCCAGATTTTGAAATTACATTTTTACTTTTATTTGAAATTTTCAAAACCAAACCAAGTTTTCCCAATTTGAAACTCAACTTATAGGATTTTAAGCGTAAAAAAAAGTTTTGAGTTATTTCTACTTTATGAATCTGTTGAGCGAAACTCGTTAATGTAAGGTTTGAGCCGTTGACTTCGATGTCCGTGTTTCAGAAAAGTTGTACGTATATCAAAATAAGATATAATCATTTTATTTTACGACAATCCGAAAAAAATCTAGATAATTGAAAATGAGCTCAACCCCATTCAAGTTTGTCAATCAGAATAAGATATAATTCAGATAGGAGAAACTTAAAATCGAAAATTTGGAGTACTTAATTATAACTGAATCAGATGTAAATATCATGGTGAGATACGTTTGAGTTATTATTTTGATATGCTCTCCTGATCGAGAAACCAAAAATGGGGCATGGTTTTATTAAATAATGTGGTTTATTGACCTTCTACTAGAAAATTTTCTCGAAGCACTCATATCTTGATAAGTTATAATTTTGATATAATTTGTTCTGTCCAATATCAAACTATGCTATCTGAACGAGATATAATTTTGATAGGAGCGTATCAAAAACTGATATAATTTAGCTATGACCGTATAGATTTTTTGATATAATTTGAGATATTTTAACATCCTACGAGTACTGAATTATAACTCATCCAGATAGGAAAAAATTGAATATCAAAATATCTCATCTTGATATAATTTAGTTTTTCTCTTCTGATCGGGAAGAGAGCAGGTGTTGTTATCAAGACTTCGGTGGGGCACACCAGAAGCACTCATCAACATTACATATCAGGTGGATCAGCAAGGATATGCGACGCATGCCATGTAAGACTCACGGTAGAACATATAATCATCGAATGTCCCGAGTTTCAAGGACTCAGAGACACCTACCAAATTGACACATCATTAAGAAATGCTCTCGAAGATAAAAAAAATTTATGTTTCCTGAAAGAGAGTTATTTGTTTAACGAATTGTAAAATACTGTCATCATTTTTCAAAGAGACGAACCAACAAAAGTTGAAAATCTCTATAATAAAGACAAAAGACTCAGAATCATTGCATACTCGAAGGCGCAATTATCTACCCGATCAGAAGGGAAAAACTAAATTATATCAAAATGAGATATTTAGATACTAATTTTTTCATATCTAAATGAGTTATTATTTAGTACTCGTAAGATGTTAAAATATCTCAAATTATATCAAAAATCCATGCGATCATAGCTAAATTATATCAATTTTAGATATGCTCCTTTCAAGATTATATCTCATTCAGATAGCATAGTTTGATATTGGACAGAACAAAACCTATCAAAATTATAACTTATCAAGATATGAGTGCTTCGAGAAAATTTTTTAGTGGAATATCAATTAACCACATTATATGCTAAAACCATACTCCATTTTTGGTTTCCCAAAAATTGGATTCAATTTTATGGATCTGTTGAGCGAAACTCATTTACGCACGGTTTGGGCCGTTGACTTCGATGTCCGTGTTTCAGAAAAAGTTGCACGTATATCAAAATATGATATAATCATTTTATTTTAGGACAATCCGAAAAAAATCTTTTTTATTGAAAATGAGCTCAACTCCATTCAAGTCTGTCAATCAGAATAAGATATAATTCATATTGGAGAAACTTAAAATCGAAAATTTAAAATACTTAATAATAACTGAATCAGATGTAAATATCTTGGTGAGATACGTTTGAGTTATTATTTTGATATGCTCTCCTGATCGGGTAGTCTTTAGACAAATATAGTATTTAGAGTCCTATTTAACAAATAAATACTGAATAAACACTAGTTATTGGACAAATATTAGTAATTTCGTGATAACCAATGATCACGATCCATTCAGAAGAGAAATACATCTATTTGGAATCAAGGGATCAATTAAACCCATAACAATCATTTTTGAAAACTTTTTCTAAAATCGATTGAGAGTTAACTATAACTTTGAAAATATGGCATTATGAAGTTTATTTTATAGTCTTACGATTGACATATTGGAATAAATATTTATATTATTATTTTTTCATGTGAGAAACGTTCAAAGTGTTAAAAAAAATCTTCAAATCAGATTTTGTGAAATTTTTCAAACTAAGTTCAATAACTTGAAATTTTTTTTTTATTTGTTTAGATAACAGCATTGTTATTTTGTTCTATTTGGCACATTTTTCTGGAACATTTGATATGTGTAAGACATTCCTGGCTTCGAGATATAGCGAAGGAATCAAGTATCCTCTTTTCCTCATTCTCCACGATTCTTCAAAAAAAAAATTTACAGAATGAATTCGATGTGCTTTCCATAAATTTCAAATCAGCAGTAATTTCGAATTAAAATAAATTTGAAAAAAAAAATTAAAAACAGACTTGGAGGATAAGCATTGCAGAATATTTCTTGCATATATCCGGACCGTGCAATTTTGAAGATTTTTTTTTTAATAAAACCAGGCAAAAACCGAACATTTGATTCAAATTTTTCCAACCCAAAAACCGGGTAATATTCGGCCAAATCTGAGCCAAATTCAAGAAAGATTCGAAAAATTTCTAAAGAAATATCAAAGAAAATCTCTTCCAATTTCAATTTAGCGAAAGTGATCGAATCACTTTTGGAGATTCTATAAACTGTAAAAAAAATCGTTTAAAGACCCAAAAACCAAAAATTATCTTCACCCAATTTCGTTTAGTTTTGCAAATAATGTGAATAAATCCGGGAAATATCCGCTATCTGACAAGCTTATTATAGGATCAGAGTAGAAATTGATGTTCCTTTGCGGAGATAATTTTCTCTGTCAAATCGTTAACGTTAAAGACAACGTAAAAAATAAATGTTGGAATAACAATAGCTAGAGAACAGAGAAAAAACAAACTTTTAAAAGTATCGTACAAACCCATGAAATTCCAAACAATAAAAAATTGTTATACTAAGATATTTTTCAAGGTACAACCCAAGTTTTCACACAAACGTTAAATACATGAAAAGAAAACTTAACACTAAAAAATATAAGGGTTCAAGACATAGAAAATAGATATTTAAAACAGATAGCTTATCCTTTTTTTTTAACCAAGAAAATCAGGCTTTTGATCAAATCTACTCAAAATGTGATGTAAATTCTCTCATGGTAAGACAATTAAGTGCTCAAAATAGATGAAAAAATCCTTATTTTGAACTCTTTATACTGCACTATAAGCCGTTTCTTTGAAACAAAGCGAATACTTGTAAACAGATTGAGGTGAAATTTTAAATATCAAGTCAAATTTGGAAACTTTACCTAAAACGTCAGGTTCACATAATTTAAAACTCAATTAGGTACTGGGTGAGCCCTTTGATATTTCTTTTAAACATTTCAGAAAATGAGTTTCATTTTTTATTTTTTATTTCTTCTCTTGTTTTTCATGGAATTAAAACGGAGATTGGCAGAAAAAGATTTTTTTAATTAAATGCCTTTTTGAGTCCAAAAAAATATATCCAAAGTTGTCACTTTGAAAATTGTAACCCATATTTAGAATGATCACTATTTTGGTGAGATATTCAGTTCAAAGGGTTAGTAAAACTTTGAAAGAAATATCTGTCACAGAACGTTGTTTTAAAACATTTAGAAAAACAAATAAAAAAAAATTAACAATCGGTATCAAGCATTTCATTGTAAAATAGAAAATAGGATGTTCATATGAAAGAGAAAATGTTAAATATATCAAATTTTAAATATCAATATTAATTGAAATATTGGTAGGTAGCGTAAACTGGGGGAACTTTGATCAACGTGGTAACTTTAATCAACATGACATTTTTGAAGATAATCATAATAAACTAAATCTGAAGTTGAAATATGTGAAAACTGCTTTCTACATTTGAAAGCATAGAAATTGAGTTCCTAATGGGCTAAATTTGGTTCGTAGTTGGAGATTATTGTTTAACACTTTAAATGTAGTTTTAAAGCTTTAAAATATCTGTTTTTTCGAAGACTCACAAAAAAACCTCTCCTTATAAAATGATGGCATTTAGAAGCAAATAGGTTATTTTATATGAAAGTAAACAGTTTTCTTTGTATAGGTATAGGTATAGTTTTAGAAGTATTGGTATAATTTTAGAGTTTTCATGACCATATACATTCTATGATAATTTTCTGGATATTAAAAAAAACGGACTTTTTCTATGAGAAAGCCTGTATAGAACAAATGGCTAAAAACCTATTAAATGGTATAGTTTCCATAAAAAAAGATCATAGGCAAAGTGGGAGGGCCTAGGGAATTGCACGATGGTAAAATTTCATTTGTTTTTTAGGCCAAAAAATATTGAGAAATGTTTATAATTTTTGCCCACAAATGTATGCAGTAACATTGTCCATCTTTGAATACAAAAAATTACTGTTATTGATGTTTTAAGCCTTCTGTGCTTATTGGCATCAAAACAATAAATTTGAAGATGTGTAGATACGTTAAAACCATAGTGATCAAAGTTACCCCGAAACATGAAATTTGGTTTTGTAACAAACACTTAGTTGTAGCCACTAATGTCGTTTGAATGAATATTGCTATCAATGATCATGCTATATACTGCTTACCTCAGTAAGTATTTTAAAAAAAATTAGTGTTACAAAAAAGCAACCTTCCAAAATATTCGAAAATGAATTGAGAAAGTGATCAATGTTCCCCCAGTTTACGGTAATTATGTTTCCTCGTTTTGTAAAATGAGGGGAATTTGAAAACATTTTAAAAATTTGGATATGTTTTAATGCACAAGTGAAAATGCTTTTCAGTCTTCAACAAAGGTATGAAAAAGATCAAAATTTTCAGAATCAAAAACTTAACTTAACAAACTTTCCGTTTGTGAATTTAGCAATAGTTGTTAAGTTATCTATTCGATATTCAGAAAAATAATGTTAAATTTATTTTTTCAAATCGTTGGTTCTTCGAAAAGAAGTCTGAACAAAATCAGTATCGTTTTTCCGAAAATAATATACTTTGTGGCATTCTTCCCTAAAGTCTGTACCATTAGTGATAAAAGATTATGAATAGATTCAAAATAATTTTCTGATGTTCATGTAAATAGATTAGCTACTTCATCAATTGATCGATTTAACTGTAAACTGATTAGTTTTGAAATTACTAAACACCAAAAAACTAGCAGCGATAGACAAAATCTGCCAAAAAATCTAGCTGATTGAATTTTTTTCTTGAGATCTAAAACCATCCCATTGTCAGTGGACTATTTTTTTCCACAACAAGGGAATCCATCAAGCTAAACATTTGGAAGATCTTTTAGGGATTTTGGACAAACACTGCTAGATGTAAAGATCTACACCAATTATATAGCCGAAACTGCTTTCAGCTCATCCTCACAATTTAATTGAAATTTTCAGTGAAAATCCTGATTAAAGTTTTATATAGGGGAGATGGGGGCATAATGGCCACCTTAAGGAAAACGGTTATTTAACCATAGAAAATAGCTATAATATGGAGGTTACATTATTGTTTCGTGTTCAGACACTTGGGAAGCCTATTCCCTAACGGGCTGGAACGTGAAAAACTAGATGAAAACGTTAAAAAATGCATTTTAAAAAATTTTGCCAAAAGCTGAAAACCAGCCACTGTGGAGGCATAATGAGAACCCCCCCTGAGGCAGTATGAGCACCATTAATCAGGGCAAGATGTGCGTTTTCTGCCGGGGAATCTAGCAGCGAATTCAATTCGATGAAGTCAGGTGAGTCGTAGATTCATCAAACAAAGCAATAACAAAATAATCTGGGTCTGTTTACAAACACATTCAGAACAGAACAGAACAGAATACAAACAATTCAAGCACGCTCATACATTATGTGCTTTGTTCGGAGGATGATGCTACTAGCCGTATAATGTAACAATAAAAAAATCGATCATGAATTGTAAATGGAAAAAAATCACCTCGAACAGAAATCTAACTCTAGTCTTTTGATGACCTCTCCGACATCTTACCAATAGGCTAAATCGTCGGATGAAAACTAGTCAAGGTGTGGCGCTATAAATCAATTTTAATTCGCTGCTAGATTCTACTGCAGAAAATGCTCATTATGCCTCGATAATATGGTGCTCTATATGCCCCTAGTCAACAAATTTAAGTAAAAACGTGTTTTAAAATTGATAAAAGTGATAAATCAAAAATTTTATGGTGGTAAAAATTGAGAAACAATGTGTACATCATGTTGCAGTGCGTACATTATAGATCAAGGTTATTTTAAGATCATAAGAGCATATTTCGTGGTGCTCAAAAATTATAATATTTTCGTAACTTGAGAACCGAGCTAGTTTTTTTTAAATATCTCTGTAAAGATGATAAGGAGATTCCTTTTTTTGTGAAAAACTAATACTATAGGAAGTACGAAACAAATCCTCATGAAAATTTATTTAAGAAAATACGTACTTTCGTAGAAAAGCGTAGTGCTCATTATGCCCTGGGTGCTCGTTATGCCCTCATCTCCCCTACAGCAACTGAAAATTTGGCTATTTTAGTTGCAACTTATTAAGATTCTTCACTAAAGAATAGAACGAACTATCAGAAATAACCCATCATTTCATGTTTTTATTATAATTCAAAATCATTTAAAAAATTTGGAATTATTTGTAGGAACCCACATGAAGAAAAAATAACGATTTTTCTCTTACTTTATAATTTATTTCTTGCAAACTTGATAATATTTGAATTGGTTTCAGTTAAATTAAAATTTGAAAATTTTGTATGAAAACTTTATTGAAATCAAGTTCCAGAAGCTTCATACTTCAGAAACTGATTTTGATAATCTTATTTTCAACAAAATTTATATTAAGAGTGACGATTTTTTACATTGCTAATTTGAAAAATCAAAACCAGAATGTTGAACGAGAATTGTGTTTTAAAATTGAAAATATGTATACGAAATTTCCAAATCACGATACAGTTAAATACTCCAATGAAGAATTTAATCTCCGTTAATTAGTTCGCAAAATATAGCAATAATTAACTAACACTTATCTAAAAAAAAACTTCTTCAAACGTATAGTTGCAACACTAAAATTTTCTTTTGAGCCTAGCGCTGATATTCAGAAGCTCAGAAAAAAATGTAGATAACTTGAAGAATTGCATTTTTCATAGAGTTTTCTCTAGCGTTACATTCTTGCGTAGAAATATCATCAAAGAGACAACCACCTCGATGATTTTTTTTCCGAAAGTTAACACTAGAAAATGACCCAAAAGTCACATGAGACAGTTTTGCTTGGAACGGCAGCGTAGGTACTAGGTACATAAATATTTCATATGCGAATTCATGATGTGAAACTATCTGCTGTCCGCTAGCTTCAAAATAAGGCTATTTTGAAGTAAATCTTTGCCACTAATGCTTTTAATCGAATAGACACGAATGCCACAAAGATAATAAAGTGTCACCTATAAAACCTAAAAAATGAATTTCAAAAGTCTCTATTAATCTATATAAAATTAAAATTTTCTAACTTGGTAATTGCTATTGACATACCTTCTTAAATCTTACATGAAATCAAATTGAAAAAAATTGTAGGGAAGAATATTGCTATTTCAATCAACAATGTGAGCATTGGTTCCCTCCAGAGGAAATACTATTTTTTTCTGGATTGAAACAGTAAACCAGCTCCCATCTCACAAAAATCGCTTACCATTCATGCAAATTCCAGAGCGAATGGTACGGCGTGTGCCGTATGGATTCGATGCTGTGAATCGGCACCGCCACCTCGTACTCCACGTGAACATCCTGACGTTCCAGGGCTGGATGCGAGTTCGAAACATTCCGGGACATTTTGTACGATCCGTCCGGTAATCCACGTCCCCCCACACTATTTCCCCCACCGCCACCACCACCGGAACTGGTGTAGTGTTCTATTAAATTGCTATTTCCGGCACCTGATCCACCACCACCACCACCGATTCCGGTCGGTTCGTACTGATGCTGCTGATTGTAATAGCCGTAGCTGTTCATCTCTCTGCCACGAGAAGCGTATTGCAGCATCAAACCTTCTATTGCCCCACACTTCAACTACCTACAATTGATTGGTTGCTTCCTTCATCCAAAATTAAACTTCACTTGATTTCGATTTCATTCGATTCGAAGCCGATTCACTTTTTGTGCGACACTTTCACTACAATCTCAGGGAATGTGAAATTCAATCAACTCTAACTGCCCATTTAGGGCCCCCTGGAGGTAGACCGAACGACTTCCCGATTATATCCACGGGATCAAAGGCACAACTATCGAGGACCGCGAGCAAACTTAAACTGACCACATTGTGTGTGGGAAAACCGATGGCACCGGCTAGTGAGAAATGTCCCAGCACCAAGTACTACTCTGGCTGAAGCACCTTTCATTCGCCTACATGTATACTATCGGTGGAATCGAGCGCCTACATATATGTACAGGAAATAGCGCCGGGGTACGGTTTGGGGGCAAGTGGCGACTTTTTTTCGTATTGCTTTTATCGTTCGCTGTAACCAACACCGTCAGCACCAAGTTTCAAGCCGCGAGGTGGTCGATTTTTGTTTCTATTTTTTATTTGTCCCTTGGTCCAGTTGGGGTGGAAAAACTTTTTCACTCCCCAACACCTCCCGAAACACTTTTCGGGCGACGACGGTGGCCGGCCGATAGTTTTTGGTGGGTTGGTGGACGCCCAATCGACACAGTAAAAATAATGGAGTTTTAGCATCATATCTATAACTTCATATGAACTAAAATAACGCGCATTTTTTTGTGTTCATTTTTTTTTCAAACACAGAATTTAATAAAAAAAAAAGTATAAATGTGTTCGGTGTAAAAATACGTCTTACGACAATGTTAAATAGATGAAAATGGAAGACGGGGAAATTCACAATAAGGTTTGTTCCACTTCTGCACTACTGCAGCCTCTAGCTTTCGAACCGTTAAACTAATGACAGTATTAATTTTGAAAAGTTACTTAACTTTAGGAGTGTATCGAAAATAAGTTATAAACACATTTTTTTCATTGTATTGATTTTATTGATGATTCAAATAGAGAAACAGTTCGAAAGTGTTTTAAAAAGCTTTTTCTTACAATTTATGAAGAAATACAAGTAAAAAAGTAATTATTGGTAATATTCTCGGACTTTCGACTTGACGCGTTTCATTAGGTTTTGTGCCGCTGATTGATCACACTTCTTGGCCGCAGCATTCAATTTTTTTTAAAAACCGCCATGGTCCTGTTGGCCTTACCATCCTTCTTGAAAACTCTCTTGACGAAAGCCCAATATCGTTCTATGGAGCGAAACTGGGGGAAGCTTGGTGGGTTAATATCTTGCTCAACGAAATCTACATCGTTATCCTCAAACCATCTAAGAGTGGATTTAGCGTAGTGGGCTGACGCCAAATCTGGCCAGAACAATGGTGGAGTCGTATGTTTCTTATATAGTGGCAGCAACCTTTTCAAACACTCCTTTTGGTAGATATCGGCATTTATTGTTCCTTTTGTAAAGAAACTCGCCGACTTTAATCCTCAGGAGCAGATTGCCTGCCACACAAGCACTTTCTGACCAACTTTTTCCACCTCAATCGATTTCTCGTGGTCACTCACATCCTCACCAATAGCTGCAGTGTAGAATTGTGGTCCCGGAAGAGCACTGGAATCCCCTTTTACATAAGTTTCATCGTCCACGAGAATGCACGCATCTGGCTTCTGCAAAATCCGATGATACAGCTTCCGGGCTCTGGTTTTGGCTCGTGATTTTTGTTCAGCCGTTTGTTTGGACACTTTCTTCTTCTTGTATGTCTTCAGGTTGTTCCACTTCTTGATCCGATGTACTATTCCGATCGATGTCCCAACTTTTTTCGCTAAATCGATTTGGGTCAGATGGTCCTGGTTTTCTGCCTCTTCCTGGCAAATCATCGAACGTCTAGTGTTCCCCGAACTTGTGGATGATAGATTTTACGCTCGCCGGATGAATGTCGAAACGTTTCGCCGATTCATTCATCGAGATGCCCTTCTCTCGCATCCAAGTGTGCAACAAACGAATTTTAACTTCTTTTTTAATTCGCGACATTTTGGGAAAAACGAATGTTTCAAACGTAAACAAAGCGCTGGTTCACTCTTGACAGATCAAGATGCTACATACAGGTGAGCACAGTTGTGCGCGTTCACGCGTTAGTAAGTAGAAGGCCCAAATATGTTTATAGTTAATTTTCGATACATTCCTTAGTGGTGAAAATTTCGTCAGGATTGGTACACGCGTTGAAAAGTTATCCAAGGTGGAACGCGAGAGCCGTGAAAAATTGGTGCACACTCACGTTAAAACCAAGCATGGTCAGAAGGAATGGGCGCCAAGGCCAAGGCCAACTACCAAAATCTACTGTGATTACCGTGCTTAAACATTTCCGAGACACTTTGACAATGGATCGGGCTAAACAAACCAAACGTCGAAGTGAAACATTGCACCGTTAACTACGAGCGAAAGTCATCATGGCAGTCCGGAATAATCCTGGGGTTTTAAGCTGAAAGATTCAATGCAGCACATATTACAGTTAGTCGAATCTGTATACGTGAAGGATTACGGTCGAAGCATGCCAGAAATGGTGGAAAAAAGGTCGATACGGTTGATGTTGAACAAACCTCAGATTTCAAAATTATTTGACTCACTGTTTCGCCATTCAGTGGACGGGTCCAAGTTGATTGATAGAATTAATACAAACATGGATGCTGATGGATTCCTCTAAGTTCTCCAGTTGCAAAACCACAAATTCTTGCACACTTGTGGTATCCCCTCTGTCGTAAAATCCACCTAAAGTATCTGACCTTCATCTTACCCAAAATTAAGATGAATGCTTCCTTTTTAAGTGGGAGGTCAAACTCGTGTTAATGGGCTCCACGACTGTACTCAACAAAGCCATAACCAGCAAAGGAAATAACGCTCCTCGGATACTCTTCAAAAATTGAGTTATCATATTCACGAGCTCAGCCTTTCCGCGACGTGTATTATGATATAGATCTTGCCTTACCTCTGTAACATCACCCGTGATCTCGTTTTACTTGATTGTCCTCTGGCGATGTAGTCATCCTACACCGATCGTGCTATGTTAAAACCTCTGTTACCTATGACTGAGTAGCTCAGGGATACAATACAAATTGATTAGAAGACTTACCTCAGCCGCTCTCGCCTACCTGGTAAAACGCACTGAACCCCTTTTAGTTTCCCCTAGATTCTTCCCCTTATTGTGGGATTTTCTTTCTTTTCTTTTTCAACACTTATTATCTTCATTTTCTTAACCTATATTTTCACTTCTTTTGTCATTGAAAGTCTGTGCACACTTCCGACGTCATAAGTCGGGGCCACCTGCTACCACCGCCTAACCTTCCGGTACCTTTTCATTCCGCTTAATTCCCTCCGGCTTCTTCCTTCCACCTTCCTCTTCCGACCTTCTTCCTTCGTCTTTCTTCCTTCTTCCTTCCGCCTTCCTCTTCCGACCTTCTTCCTTCGTCTTCCTTCCTTCCTCTTTCTTCCTTCTTCTTTCTTCCTTCCTATTTCTTCCTTCTTCTATCTTCCTTTCTGGGCCACTTCCTTCGCACTACTCTTCTATCCTCCTCCCGAACAACCCCGGCCACGTGGTTTCTTTCCGCTGACTACTACTTCTTCCTTTTCTCGGCCGCGTGCCGATTTACAAGGCAGCCGGTAATAGGGAGGAATTTCACTGAGCTCCACCAGTATACTGCACCCGGGAGCTAAAGGCAATTTTACCCGAGGACACTCCTGCTCGACCGGAATAATCGACGGTTCCGGGAGCTGAGGGGATGACACGTGGTTTACTTCTGAGGGATCAAAGATAGTCGTTCCTGACCCGAACCGTCCCACCACCAGCGGTGTTTAAACTCGCCTCGGAAAGAATCATTCGGCTGATTTTTTCCGAGTTTAACTTGTTGTGTGCAGATTGATTTTATCTTCGTTCCAATCATGACGTGATTGCACACAAAACGAAGAGAACAGTTCCGAGTTGATGTTTCCCCCTCCTCGCAGGAATAAAATCACACCAATGAAACAACAGAACGAAGCTTACCGTACACGAATGCTCACGAGCGATCGTTGCCCGACGGACCGAGTTAACATTCCTCGCACCCTTCTCTCGCTCGTTTCCCGTTCCCTTGTATCTATCACTTTTAGCCACGCCCCCATGCGTTGTCCGATTGATGTGTTCGGCTGCCGAACGAAAACGATTTTTTCTTTAATTCGCTGAACTGTTCGTTTGCTTCGCTGATGTTTCTCCCCCGATTGCTGTTTACTCCTGCCGAGTTTACCCGAAGCTTACTTCCTGATGCTTTCCGAGTTGAACTTTAGATAGCATCATTGCAGATCGAGTTTAACGAAATAAAATCGTTCTGCAAAGAAGGGCAAAGTGCGAGTATGTAGACTCGCGATTTTAACATCTCTGCCCACCACGTTGGCCTGACTTCCAGCCTTTGCCCTCAACCCTAGAGTATTCACTTGGTTCCCCTCGGGAACCGGTATTTAGAGCCGTTTCAAAAAAAACAACTTTTACCACTCGACCGAACACAAAATGGCCGTCCGGACAAAATGAGCCTTATTAGTCACCGAGGGATCACAGTCGGCGACAATCCCGACTGGCTTCAACGAGTGTAAAAGTTCGACTCCTCGAGCTGCCGTTCGTTGTTCGTTTTCGCGCCCCGCTTGTTATGCATGCGGCGGCAACGCTATTCAAACCGTATGGAGCACATCTTTCAGATTTCCCCTTTTTTTCCCCTCGTTTTGACAGATTTAAGCTTTTTTCCTCAGATTTGAGCTTTCGTCTCCTATGCTCTCAAGGCAAAAAAAGCTTAAATCTGAGGAAAAAAAGCTTAAAAACGAGATTCACGAGCACATATTCAAAAGATGTTGGTCACACGATACATAGACAAATCGTGTAACGTTGCAGGGATCTGTTGTTATGTTGAGTCTGTGTGTGTGTGTGTCTTCGAGGGAATCTTACGGACTGGGGATCTCTCAGACTGGGGATCTCTCCTACTCTCCTTTCCCGATGATGTCTTCTCTGGCTGCTTCCTTACAACTACTTGTTAGTTTAAATCTATTCTCTCGGTCAAACACCAAGGGCGGACCTTCAGGCCAACAACAAATGTATCACCTCCAGATGACCATTACGCACGACTCTAGGCAGATCGCTTCTGCTTACTGCCGAGTATCTACAGGGTTCATGGCTTATACAAGATCATTTTCAAGGTCGCCGACATCACATCAGCTTATTTTATTGGATCACCAAAGAGGTTTTAAATGAGTCAGCTGCATTAGGACAGTCCCAGCCATTACACCTAGCAGATACTTTTGAAGTCGATGTTGCTCAGTTTGTGGTCAGTAGCTCAGGTTGGTGATTAGCACCATATTGGTTTTGTGGTAAATCAACCGCAGGTTCTTACAGTGAAAAACTATCAATGACGCATGCCGTTTTCCTGTGATTGGGAGACTTACCCTCAAAAGCTTGTCGTACATATATGAAGTACCACATGATCAGGCTAAGTATTAATTCCTGAGGAACACTTCCTGAAACGTCTTCACCACTTCGCCGTTCATTATGGAAATATCTTTACACCAGTCTACAGAGATATGCCGGGAGCCACATTCAAACGCCATTGCTAGAAAACTGACACTTTTGAAGGCGTTTCTCGGTGTAGGTATATACATGGAACTGTTTTTGGATCACCTTTTCTGGCACTATCCATTATACATATCGATCAGCATGCCTGGTAGTTTCCTCGAGTTTTTGTAGAATAACCAATTAATGCCTCTTCCATACATTTCCATCTACTTGATCTTGTAGCGTCGTAATAACGGGCATATATTCAAGAGAAATCCACGATCACAGTCTTAGTAGCAACGTTCGTAATGCCATCCAGTTCGGAAGTTTCCTTCGGTTTTAGTTCGAGTGACTTCGCGGTGCGAAGTTTGCAAGTTCGTTTACCGTTATCCACTCCTCGTGGCTCATATTCAAGTGATACAAGATGAGTGGCCAGCTGGTAACAATGTGCTATAGGAACAATCCATAGACTTTTTTGCAGTTTCATAGGGCTTATTTCATGTCTTGATTTTCCTGAGGAGGATAGACCATGAACTTGTGAATAATGGCATGATTGGGTCCTGCATGAGTTGGGTAGGCCTACAATTTTCCCGTTCGTTTGGATAACGTGCTATCAAGCCTAGCTTTTTTTCTTAGACTATTGATGTGGTACTACAGCTTATCGTCATTGTTCTGTACTAAGGAAACTCTTCTTATGTCTTCACCTGAAGTTTTAACCAGTCATCGTATGCCTCATCGGTATAGATTAACTCGAATCCATTCTAGATTCATTGAAGAGGTCCCAAGTGAATACCTTGAGGCATTCTCGAAGGCACTTTTATGGTCCTGGAACTTATTGAATTTCTTAACAATCCCATCTTCGTACTAGTACCAAAATGACACTGTGTTATCATAGAAAGCTGAAAGACATTCATTCAGAATAATCTTCGACACATATTTGTAGTTTCATATTGAAAATTACTCGAGAGGACTTATAATTGTGTTCCTGGTACTCTATTAAAACATCTGGACAAGTAAGAAACCTAAGAAACTCTAGCTTATCCAGGTTTGAATATAAAAAAGACATTGTTAAATTGATTGTTTGGTCAATTTATTAGGTATAATAGCACCCCTGCATAAACTCTGCCAATTATTTATCCTCTTTGTGGATTGTTCAGGAGAGATGTATAAAGTAGTACGATTTGCCCCAAGTTTTCGATTCTGATCTACGATTAAGTATAATCCGTGACGATTTTCGAGCTGCGTGCTAGCTTCCTTAACACGTTTGTCGCCATGGGACCCATATTCGTGTGACGGATGTATTTCCTGGGAGGCCCCGTCACATAAAAAAAACGTGTGACGCTCTCTTTCTCAAGTTAGCCGCTCAGTTAAGCCACACGTTGCAATTCTTGGAATCTCCCTCTTTTCTTTCTCGCTCCGAGAATTTCTTTGGGCCTGGCTAGTAAAACTACCAAAATGAGCGTGGCGACGAACGTGATAAAGCCAGACGGCGAGTTCAACGGGAAAAAACGACACCGATAGAGAAACAAGAGATGCTGCTTATCGAGCAGCCAGAGTAGAACTCAAGCGAGCTATTAGGACGAGCAAGGAGAACTAATACAGAGCACTGCGCCAGAGCGTAGATGATAATCCAGCGAGACTCAGTAGCCCGAGGTCACCGACCGAAACGTGTCCGGAAAAAAGGAAGGAGATCGTTGTGCATCTTTTTCAGCAGCATGACCCGACGCAATGTCCAATCGCCCGGTACGACGTGAGAGCCAACGACATCGAATCAGTATCGAACGAAGAACTTGTGGTTATTTGCTAAGAAACTTGAGGTGTATAAGGTATAAGGACTTTGGCATGGGCAGAATCACAAATTCAGCTGGGAAGCTATTGCCAAGGAGTCAAGCTTCAGATAGCCCACCAGAAGCCGAAGTACTACTCGTGACCTACAAACGAGTTGTGCCACATATACAGTGTCGGACAATAGAATTGGACCACAGCTCAATCAAAAACAGAAAGTGACAAAACTTTGAGAAAAATATTTCTATTTAAGTGCATCAAACCATTTACAAATTGTAAATTCCATTCTTCGAAGAAATTAAAATCATCCGTAGTTAAAACAATTGTCCTTTATTTAAAAATGCGTTTTAAGCATACTTACTGACTAAAATAACGCGACATAAAATAGGATCGCTTTAGAATTCATGATAAAAAAAAATTAAAAAAAAGGAAATTCATACCGTGATCAATTTGCAGGGTTAGTACTTGGTGGTATAACCCTTATTACGCATTACTTCTCGCACCCGGTTCGGCATCGACTCCACCAGCTTTTGGCACGTTCTCACCGGGATAGCGTACCACACCACCTGGATTCTCTCCCACAGCTGCTGCTTGTTTTTTGATTTTCGGTGTACACCTTACGTTTAACTATTTCCCATAGGTTCTCTATGGGATTGAGATCAGTGGACTGTGCTGGCCACTCCATAACGTCTACCTTATTATCCTGGAACCACTTTTTAACCGTTTTAGCGGTATGTTTGGGGTCGTTGTCCTGCTGGAACTGCCACTTAAGGGGCATCTCCCACTCAGCGTGTGGCAGCATTGATTCCCGAAGTATCTGGGCGTAGAGATGCTGGTCCATAATCCGGTCGATCCAGTACAAGGGACCCACCCCGTACCAAGAAAAGCACCCCCACACCATGATGCTACCTCCTCCATGTTTGAATGTTTTATTTGTATACTGGGGCATATACGCACAGCCGAGTGGGCGATGGACCCAACTCTTTCCGTCCGATCCGATGAGGTTCATTTTGGTCTCATCCGACCACAGCACATTTCTCCATAGTTTCTCCTTTTCCGGACCGACCCAATTGCAGTGGTCCTCCGCATACTACAGCCGCGCCTTCAAGTGCTTCGGCGTCAGCATCGGCACCTTCCGGGGACTTTTTCCTCCTAGTCCCTACTCCGCCAACCGTCGCTGAACCGTCCGGGAACTCACAGATAAGTTCAGCTCGTCTCTGATCTGCTTGGACGCTTTGAAAGGGTCCTTCTGCGAGGCCCGCTTGATTGCCGAATCGTCCTTCGGCGTCGTTGAAAACGAAAGTTTTCGACCTTCCTAAGTAGTCGGCAATCTCGCGTTGGCTTTTGCCAGCCTTGTACAGATTCCGGATGATCTTTCGCTGGACCTCCGTGCAGTGCTTTGCCCGACCCATCGCTTTTTCGTTGAAAACAGAGTAGGAGTAAGGAAATCTTTATTTTTTGTTTGTTTTCATGATTTACATGATTAATTTTATGGGAAGTACTTACCAGGACACGAAAATGGACAAACAACTCCGAAAACAACACCTTTTCTTCAAATCTAGAGCGCTGAAAATGCCGGAACAGCCGAACCGATGAGCTGGTCTTATTTTATGACGCGACTTTTTTCACCCTCTGACAGCTTTCTGGTCGAGTAGAACAAACGGGTTGCTTTGATTGCAACAAAAGTGCAGTTTACAAAGTTGGCATACTACAATAAGTGCTTGCCGCTAGGTGTCGCAAATTATTATATTTGAATTGGCAGTTTGAATTGGCACATCGACCGAAAACCAGGCAAGTTTGCATACAGGATCATCTCAACAGATGCAGCTTTTGTCATTGCGGGCATGTTTCTCGACATCACTCTGGCAAAGGATAAAGAGTGTTACGTAGCTAGAGAAGTTAGAAAAGTGCGTAAAGCTCAACGAGCAGCGTCAATACTCAAGTGACAGGAGAAATGGGACACATCGAACAACGCAAGATGGGCGCATAGGCTAATCCATCGGTTTTCAGATTGGGTAAATCAGAAGTATGGAGAGTTCAAATTTTACCTGACGTAGTTCCTTTTGGACCATGAGCGCTTTGGGCAACACCTTCATCGACTTAAGCTCATAAGATTTTCATATTGCTCAGAATGCGTAGATATGGAGGAATAGGCACAATATGCAATCTTTGTCTGCCCCAGGCCCTAAGTCGAGGCGTAGAAAACTTCTAACCTTGAAAGCTGAGAAGGTTGTGAATGAAATTTCTCACGAAGAACTCTCATGGCGATTTATAATTGACGACATTTCACAAATCATGGGCGATCTAATACGGATCAGGACAGAGGATGTATAAAGAGACAAGGCTTGTCTCACGTACTCAGCTGTGATATTTACTACAGCAAGAGGAATTTGAGAAAGAATAAGTAAAAAGGGTGGATGTATAAGTGCAAGAGCACAAAGTACCCCTTGATGTAGTACTATAGGGTTAAACCAAGGGATACATCAAGCACACGAATCCCAAAGTGGTTTTTAGTGGGACGAACTCACTCACGGCAGCAAAACACCCGGTTGTTCTGGTTAGAGGTCAAATTTCTATCTCCTAAAAAACGTTTGTTTACGTACGTCTACGTACGAAGCTCGAATTCCAGTCGAGAACTTCCAAAGGTGATTCCAATTCCAGAATTCGCCGCAGCCCGTAGTGTAGAGGATAGCATTCAAGTCTTCTAAGCCAACAACGATCATGATATCGAATCCTGGTCGAGGCATACATCAGAATGTGGGGGGGGGGGGGGGGTGCTTAATAGTTACACGTTATCCAAACATACGGGAACATTGTGCCTCCGTTAAAAAAAATATCTGCGCTAGCGTTTTGGTGGTGGTGAAAAGTACTGGCGAACGACAGTACTCTTGCGAATGTCGCACATGCACCTAGATGAAAGCTTCCCGAATATTTCTTCCCCGACAGTTTTAAAAGGAGCGGTCGTGCGATGTACAGCGATGGCTTGTTTTACCTCATGCGAGAGTTTGTTCGTGGGTATGAAAGTTTTTTAAGCTTCGTGACAGTTTTAAGAAAATCTTCGTGACAGTTTTCAATGCGTTGAATTTCGCATGACAGTACTACTCACTCCGTCCGACTGTAGCCGAGATTCGCTCGGGCCGAGTTAATTTCGAATGAACGTATTTTCCTTTTGCTTGAAGCTACTGCGGGTGGTGATCACCCCAATCACCCTCCCCACCCCTTTCCGACTAAACTGCACCGGCACCAGACATCGCGTTACGCCTCGGTCGTATGCTGCTGCTCGGTGTGAATATATGGCTCGTTCGATCTATTCGATCCGAGCAGCAGCGCATACGATGGGGCATGGGTACGGTATGGGCACTACAGTCACCCGTGACAGTCCTGCAAAAACTGTCACGCCCTGCAGCCGACAGTTAGGATGAAATTATTTTCGAAACCGGAGGATGGGGGGTTGAAAACCGAACTGTCGGTTGGGTTCGCTACAGCTTAAAGCACAACACTTTCGGCAACGCATGCTTTGAGCAGATTGTTCAGATACAGCCTGGGTTCTCGCACGTGTGCGCTGTAGCCGAAGCATTACGATTCGTTACCGACGGTACAGCAGCGAACCGAGTGGTAAGGAAAACCGAGACAGTTTGTTTGGCAAGAAAAAGGCTGTCATAGCAAAGCTGTACTTTTCGGAAGCCTGCCCAGCACGCAAACAAACTCCGTTGAAAATACTAGTCGATTATTATTATTGCCGCTGTGGGCCTCCACGCGCGAACGAAGGATGAAAAGAAGGGGAATGGGTGTCCCCAAATGACCCTCCCCCATTCCCACCAGCAGCGAAGAGGACCAATTCCTTCGGACACATTATGGCTGTTCAACTTTACATACATACAAAGAGTCTAGCACACATAATTACACCAACACCAGCAATGGCACCAAGCAGTGAGACACCTCACGTACTGCTGACCAGAACTTGTGCGGCAAAGCAATGACCCTCCGCGCGCAGCCATGTGTGCCACTTTTGCAAGAAGTAGGAACCTACCAGTTTTCCCAACGGAACCACGTCAAGTCGATGAGTTGGTTGGGTTGGTAACACCCGGCGTGCTGTCTATCACGCGAAGGAAATCTTCTTGCCTTCTCCCCTCTGTCCAGTTCCACGCCATCTATCAACAGCTTAAAATTAGTTTGCTGGAAATCTACCTCTAGGCGCCGTAGCCTGCATTGAGGCGCGTGTTAGGCCTACAGCCAGTTTTAGATTGCCGTTCGATTAAACTAGACTGGGCATCCAGCAAGAGTGTTGTAGTTGTCCTCATCGATTGATACCGCGCTCAAGAGTGGACTGGAGCATGACTCTTTCGTTAGACCGAAACCTAACTGCTAGGAAAGAAATCGTGGCAGTCACTATTAAGTGGCGAAAGAAAAACGAAAGTAAGTCAAGACAACTCCCGCCCCGTTTTCCCGCATACCTAGAGGAAACCTCTAAGCAAGTGAGTTGATGTTTTGCATGAACTGCCCACCTACCCCGTTTTGTACTAAAAAAACGAAGGAAAATGCGACTTTCGAGGGTGGAAGCTAGAAACTGGACTTCGTACATACAATGCAAAGGAAAGGGGTGGATATTTCGATTTGTTGTGGTCTGGTCAGCAAGGGAAGCTCCGTTTGTTACTAATGTATGGAAATGAAAACTCATGAAGTCTGAGAACAATTTTCTATATATTTTTTTTTTTCATTTTGAAGAAACAAAACTTATAGAAAGCATTTTACAAGTATTACCAAACACTAAAAGCTATTTTAATATCATGAATTTATTGTCATCTCATCTCATCTTCAGATGAAAATTTGATTTCTACAATCTATATAGAAACTTTTAAGAATAAATGTTGAATTTTTGCATCTCTAGTAATATAAGAAACATGTTTCGAGAGTACATACAAACTTTTCAGATGCATTTCTATGACGTCAAGCTCCCAAGATCGGTGAAATAATTAACCGGGTTATTGGGTGGTTCAGAATGATTCCTCGCACTGGTATTTAGCTGTGACTGGAAAGTGGTGGAGTGGGATGATATATTCTTGTTTAGTCGGCGTGGATGAAGGGTTTGGAAAGTAACTACGCGTTTTGGCAAAACTAGATTTCTAGGTCGAAACCAGTCAGTGGAGACCTTGAACAATGAACTAAATTAACCAAAATAATGTTAATACCTTTGACCAATTGCTGCATCGGAGTTTGAATGATGTCAACAAGTTCGTCATTTCATAGCAGTCACGCACAACATACTTATCTATGTCGTATTATGATCTGGACATTTTTTTTTAAATAAGAATGTACGACAATTTTATTTATTGAAAAAAAATCTAATTGATCTCATTTATATTGGTGGGAAAACCATATTTCATGTTTATCACAAGACGCAAAAAAGAATTTAATACCTATACATCGTCAATAATAAAACTCGGTCTTCAGACTTTTCATCCTAATATATTTAAAACAGTGAGCGAACCAAGAATAGTGCCACTATGTTTTTTGCTTTTGATTGAAAATCATTAAAATTTTCTTCTAGGTACCTACAATTTGATAAATCAAGTATAAGCTTACTATTTTTGCATGAAGCAATAGGCGTTGAGGAACAAAAGTATGCAAAAAAAAGTGCGAAATAAGAATAAGTACCATGTTTTTTCTTCAAAATTCAAGATTATTTTAAACAATTTACTGAGTAAAAGAGAATGATAATGTTTCTACGAACTATTCAAATAGATTACTGTATTTTTAAGCGTTTTTCTAGTTTCCCAAAAATTTTAAAAGCGGATTTCAAGAGATTTTTCTCTAGCACTTAGGAATTAGACATTTGAGTTACAATACTTTATCAAACTGCTTCATTTTTTCTTTCACATGATGTAAAATAACGAAAAAAACGATTTTGGTTAATTTTGAATCAGGAATGACAGGTTAGAATTCAAAAACTTCGATTTTTGTCCGTAGGCTTCACTTTTTCCAGTTTCAAATCGTAGATGGCAGCACTTTCGTGAAGTTAAAACCAAATTCTGTTCAAGTTTCTGGCCTGTACAGACTTTCCGGTTTCACATGAAATTTTTCCACATAATCATCAATAATTAAGTCTAAAGTTAAAATATCTAATAACTTTTTTTTACGTATAAGTTGAGTTTCAAATTGGAAAAAAACTTGGATTGTTTTTGAAAATTTCAAATTGAAGTAAACATGTAATTTCAAAAACTTGAAATATTCTTTATTTCGAAGGCTCGCAAACAAACACCCATCCTGATGAAATCAAAGCGTTTAGAAGCAGCAGATTGATTTATGTGAGAGTTCAACTTTTTTCCCTAGTGAATATATTGTTTTGGTGTAGTTTTTGTTGTATTTTGAGGTAAATTTTTGATATTTAAAAAATGAAGACATTTTCCAACAGTAAGTCAGTCTAGAACAAAAGGCTAGAAACCCTACCAGTAAAGTTTGAAAGAAAAAATTAAAGGGGAATAGTGCGAGGGCCTAGGGAATTGAAAGAAGGCAAGATTGATTTTTTTTTGTCGTTACTTTTAATTAGTAATGTCAAAAGTTACAAATTTAGTATCTTTGAGCCACCGAAAGTGTTGTGTTCAATTTTGTAGAGTTTCATGATTTATCATTTGTAAATATTGTGAAGGTGTTTTGTATCCTTTATGATTAAGAAAACTCGTTAAAACCGTCAAAATAGAGGCTGATCATTGTTACCTAAAAGTATCGAATTCCAAACAAAGACGAAATTGATTTTTAAATCCTATCCTGGATGGTTTTCATGGAATAAGTGTTGAAATACCTCATTGTGGTCAAATTGTCGAAGTTCATGGAATTTACAGACCACCTGCGTATCCGTTTAGTTCGTTGTGTGAACAAGTTGAATCTCTTTTTTCATACGTGCCTGATAAACACTCGTGTCTTATTGTTGGCGACTTAAATGTCCCTGTAAATCTAGTTAATACAAATACTGTATGTAAATATAAAACTTTGTTGGAGTCTTTTAGCTTTGCCAGTACAAATTGTTTCCCAACAAGGCCCAAAAGTCAAAACATTTTAGACCATGTAATTTGCAAAGTAAAAGATTTAGAACGAATAAAAAATGATACCATCTTTTCAGACGTAAGTGATCATTTGCAGATTCTCACGTCTTTTGAAATGTTGCAAAAAAGACAAAAAACGGTCTTGACAAGGAAGATTACGGATCACGCTTAACTAAATGAATTATTCTCGAACTATCTTAGAACCTTTGTCCCAGGCAACGTGAACAGCGGCATTCAAGAAATCTCAACCACATACAATAACTTAATCAAACGGTGTACTAAAACAATATCGAAAAAAATAAACATGAAAGGTAGTTAGTGTCCATGGATGTCGGAAACTTTGGAAAAATATTAACCAACTTTTGGGGAGATCCAACAATTCTCCATCAATAAAACTTACCGTAGGCCCAAACCTCATAACTGACAAAAAAAATGCTTGGTAACAAATTTAACTGTTTTTTCTCTTCAATTGGACTGGACCTTGCCAAGGAAATACCAAATGAATCTGAGTTTGATGCTTTGTCCAATATAAACGAGGTAAGGAATTCAATCTTCCTTCAACCAACAGATGAAAATGAAGTAAAATTAGTAATACTGAGCCTCAAAAACAAAAAAAGTTGTGGACCGGATTGTTTCCCAACAAGTGTTATTAAAAATAACAACCAGCTTTTTTCAACTCAATAGTTGAGACAGGATGTTTTCCAGATTGCCTTAAAGTAGCGAAAGTAACCCCAACATTCAAATCAGGTGATTCAGAAGATGTCAACAACTATCGACCAATTACTACGCTCAGTGTCTTCAGCAAAGTGTTCGAAAAAATATAAGTAATCAGAATCATGAGTTTTCTTAGTTGTAATAATATTTTATACAAAATGCAATACGGTTTCAGAGCAGGCTCCAGCACTCTTATAGCTATTTCTGAACAAGCTGACTCAATTATAACAAAGGTTGATTCTAAAAATATTGTCGGAGCTTTATTTTTGGACCTGAAAAAAGCGTTCGACACACTAAATCAGGAAATTTTATTAGAAAACTTGAACAAATACGGAATAAGGGGAAAAGCAAATGACATAATTCGAAGTTATTTGAACGACAGGAAACAATTTGTTGTGGTTGAAGGAATAGCGAGCGAACTCAGAAATATTAATATAGGGGTTCCATAGGGCAGTAACATAGGTCCTTTACTTTTTCTAATTTACATTAACGACATTTGTAATCTTCCCCTTATTGGTACAGCGCGGCTTTTTGCGGATGATACTGCTTCATTTTACACAGGAAAGTCTCCCAATACTATTATCGAAAACCTGGAACATGATTTGAAATTGCTGTCTACATTTTTCAATAGCAATCTGCTCTCTTTAAACTACGAAAAAACTAAATACATGTTATTCCATTCATCCAGGAAAGTAATATCACAACACAGGGATCCACATATGAATCAGTTTGCCATACAAGAGGTGAAAACCTTCAAATACTTAGGTATTCATTTAGATAGTACTCTTTCCTGGAGTTGTCATATACAACATTTAGAAAAAAGAATGTCTCCCCTCTGTGGTGTACTCTGGAGATTGAAGAACTTCGTGCCACGACATGTTCTTTTAAAATTCTAGTATGCATTCATTCACTCTTTATTTCACTATCTTATAACAGTCTGGGGACGAGCATCTCTTTCACACTTACATACACTTCAAACTTTGCAAAATAGATGCTTGAAAAATATTTACAATCTTCCTTTGCTGCATCCAACTAGGCTTATTTATTCATCCAGAGTCCATAATATCTTACCCTTATCAGATCTTTGTGATCTCCAAACGATATTGTATGTTTTTGATAACCTGCATTCGTCAACTTCTATTCGAAACCTACGTTTCACAACGGGAATACGAATACATAATACTCGTCACTTAAATCATCTCCAACGCTGTCTGTCCAACGACCTCTTTAGGACAAAAAAGGATATCGTTTATTGGACCAACAAAATATAATTCCCTACTCAATGGATTAAAAGAAATCAATTCACGATTCATTTCAAAGTCAAATTGCTCCAAATATTTAAAGATAAATTAAGTCCGTAAAACAAGCCGAACAAAGCTAGCCTTTATTATTTTTGTAAATTTGTAGCGTTAATTATTGTAAAATTATAGTTATAACTTTATCTTTTAATTTTAATCTTTTAATTTTAGTTATACTTTTTATATAATTATTTAAAATTTTCTTAAAAATGAATCTCTTTAAAGGAAATCTCTGGGATTCAAAGTATAAATTAGTTTAACTTATATCGCCACATATCCTCGCATTAAACTATAAACTTTGAGTTCTCAGCACGAGTTATGTTTTGCTCGCGTCGCGTATTAGATTTTTTATTGTTGTTTCTGCTGCCAGACGTGCTGAGAACAGTAGCGTCCATTACCAGGGGGCTCAATGGAGCCTTTGGTATGGGGGAGTGTGGTGGGCCGCTATGTTAAAAAAAAATCAAATTTAAAGTAGTTTAGTAAATTCCTGCAACCATACGTTCAAAGGAGTCCAGTACTGGTTTTCAAAATATGAAACATGCCACATTCCCCTTAACAGAAAAAATAATCGAAAAATATTGAAAACAGTAATCAATCTTACCCCGGACTACGGTACTAGAATACACCACCGCTGAGTTCCTGCTCATCTCAACTTCCGATTTAAATTCAAATCACACCAATAATGCTGCTAGACATTTGGTCTATCAAACTCGATGGGAAAGAACAACATTATTTTTATAACTGGTCCAAAAAATTACTTTTCAGTGAGCTTGATTCAATTCTAATTATTTGATTTAACACCGATCATGAAATAATATTTCATCAAATTCTAATCGGAATATTTTATTTAATAACTGCTCTGCACGTTATTATACTGTTGAATATCCTAATGGGCATACTTGTTCCTCTTCGATTAGAAATCCTTCCACAATAGATTTGGTTCTAAAGGATTTAGGCGAGCATTGTAGTCATTCAGTTACTTATGCGGACCTCGATTCAGGCCACCTTCCAGTAACTTTGTTTAACCCAAGTCCCACTGAAAACCCTTTAAAATCAACTTTTAACTTTCCAGAAGCTGACTGTGAGCGTTATACGAATTTTACTGAACGTTATTTACATGTAAACGTTCCACTGAGATCAATAGAAGATAATGATTTGGCTGTAGAAAATTTGACAACTTCAAGAGTCAATGCTAAAGCCGCTTCAATACCCAAAGTTAAACATAAATTTAATCAACATTCGATCGATGATGATCTTCAGTTTTTGATACAACTGAAAAACATTCGTCGACACCAATATCAACGAACTAGGGATCCTTATTTAAATTTTATTTATTGCGAAAAAGAGCAGTAGAGGACATAAAACCCTACCCAAAGCCGTTTTGGAAATTAACTAAAATTCTGAAAAAGCCCCAGAAGCCAATTCCTACGTTGTAAGTCCAATTGATGCCCTTTCCCTAGAATTTGATGATATTCTTTCTAAGCCTCATGTGTTTGAAAGTTCCTGTGAGACAAATATTGATGAACTTAAATTGATTTTCAAAAAATTAAAAAATATGAAAGCCCCGGGGGAAGATGGGATTTTCTATATTCATATTAAAAAGTTGCCTGAAAGCACTCTAATTTTTTTAGTTAAAATCTCCAATAAATGTTTTCACTTGGCTTATTTTCTTAGTAAGTGGAAAAATGCCAAAGTAACTCCAATTTTAAAACCTGGAAAAAGTGCTTCAGAGCCTTCAAGTTATCGACCAATTAGTTTGCTTCCTTCTTTAAGTTAACTATTTGAGAGAGTTATTTTGAATAGAATGATGATTTACATTAAACAGAATTCTATTTTTCTTGATGCATAATTTAGTTTTCGTCATGGACATTCTACTACACATCAACTTTTGAGTGTTACTAATATGATTAACGCTAGCAAATCTGAAGGTTATTCAACTGGTGTTGTTTTTCTAGATATTGACAAAGCTTTTGACAGTGTTTGGCACAAAGGCTTAGTAGCTAAATTAGCTCGATTTGATTTTCCAGTATATCTCACCAAAATTATTCAAAATTATTTGACTAGCCGAACCTTACGAGTAAGCTATCAAAATTCATGCTCTGCAAGGACACTCGTTGGAGCTGGTGTCCCTCAGGCCAGTATACTTGGGCCAATTTTATAAAATATTTTTACTTCTGATCTTCCTGAAGTACCAGAAGGAAAAGGTAGAAGATGTTTTGCTGATGATACTTTGCTCTCGGCCAAAGGTCGGAATTTCAGGGTGGTACGCAGAAGATTGCAACAAATATTTTTGTCATCACAGGATGTTCTCCTACATTAAAAACTTGATTGCGCTCAGCAAATTTAAGTCTTATAAATCAATTTTTATTATCTAGTTAACTAAAGGGCTCTGAACAGTTCATTATTGAGCTGAACAACTAATTTACTGTAATAATGTAATATAAATGTAATAATGAATTGATACAAATAAAGACATATTTAAAAAAAACCCTTTGATGCAGGGGTGAGCAACCTTTTGAACGACCCGTTGGTGAATTGTGAATTTAAAATCCATTTGGTGGGCCGCACTCAAAATATCACTTACTAACACACACTTGTTATACAGAAGTATAAAAATCAAACGTCATTCTTTTATGATTACTAATTTTTACGATTAAAAACTTAAAAAGGAAAGAAACATCGAATACGCGTATTGTTTATTTGAAATCTTTAAGAGAAAATTTAACACGATTTTTCAAATGAAAAGCAGACAATACCAGTAGAAATTTATAAGATAGGTACATCACTAAATCTTAGTTAGTTAATATGGAAATTTGTTGATAGATTTTAACTTATTTGCAAACATTTGTGCTTCCGAACAGAGATATCAATATTTTGCTATTTTTTTTTTCAACCAAAAACAAACATTTGACCAGACCTTTGTAATGTTTAAAAAATTGTTCTATTTCTCGTCAGTTCAAAGTCTTCTGGAAAGTTATTTTTCTTTTTAAATTACTCTCTTTTAAGCGTTCGACGTATAATCATTATCGAAATTGATTGCCTTAAATATTTTATTTCCATGATTTGAATTTTACGGGAAACCTCATTCTTCGCAACAAACGGGGAAAAATCAATTTTTTTAATTCAAAACACCGCTTAAAATTAGAAGTTGAGCAAAGTTGAGCAAATTCTTCGACTTTTAAACAAATTTGTTCCAAGTTCCAGTTCTCAATCTTGATTTCTAGAATCCCAAGTAAATTTCTCTGCCAATTTTTGTGAGAAAAAACATCATCAGTAACCTGAGAGTTACTTCATCGCATTTGGAAGGGTTTTCTATTGTACGAAAAGCATTTCCACATTTTCCCTCTCTGAGTATCCATTAATTGCTTCCCTTTTTATTTTATCAAAAACTAATATTTAAATGCATTTATTTTGGTTTGTATAACAGTTCAAACCGTTTAGTCGAGACAAGTCATGTTTTGATCAAACAGATGGTTTTTTGTTTCTTCAAAATTTACATATACCACAGCGATGACAAAAAGCGTGATAAAAATATTTTCAATTTTAGGAGATATCACTGACTCCTGAGTATTGAATGTTATTGAAATTCAATAAATTAAATAACATTCTATTCGTATCTTCAAGAAATTTTTCCACAATTTATTTTTTTCACGAAGCGCCGATTTTTTCTAACAAAACTGTTTTTTTTTTGATTCAAAGTTCCGTGTAAAATAATTTCATTGAGATTTTTAGTAAGGTTTTTCAGAAATATTCATAACTTAACAGGTTTTCTAACAAATTTTGCCAAAAATTACATTTCACATTTTTAATTATAGAGAAATTATACAGATTTCAGGGATTTTCTTAACTTAATAAATTCAGATAACTCTGGGAGCGGATTCCTAAAGCTAATCTAACTTAGATAATGAGGATGTCTTATTTTAAAGTGAAATGACACATTTTAGCATGATTTCTCTATGAAATTTCAGAAAATAGTCGTCCCGAACTTCTTCAATCAAATTACATTTTGCTTTTGATTTTGAGTCATGTTGATTGGAATCCCATGTCGATCATGTCAACAAGAGCTCTCAATTATCAAGTGTTAATGTTTTATTTTTGCCAGTATTTGAGCAACGGACTTAGAAATGCTTGTGATAATCTGTAGCAGTTTTTAGTTTATTCTCCCAGTTTACTCTCATGTTTTTTCAAATTTTAATGAGATTGTTTAAAAACGGGGAAAATTGTCAACTGAATAAAAAAAATCAGTATTGTGTTTCCCTATTGATAAAATTTCACTTTTGCCTTTTGAAGAGCACAAGAAATGTAAAAATAAAAGTTAACCATCTGAATAACTGACATGTAAAATTTTGTTGGTTTAGCATGGACTAGTCTTTTATGACGATCGAAGAAAAAAGTCGTAAAAAATAAACTTGAAAAAAAATTTGCAGGCTGCACAAGGTCGTCTCGAGGGCCGCAGGTCGCGCTTTGCTCATCCCTGCTTTAATGCATTAAATAACTTTATTGAGCTTTGAATAGGAGGTTTAAGCTAGTGTGCAAGAGAGTTCAACACGTAAATCTTAAAACAGAGTCTCACTAAATTCCTATAAATCAATCGATATTCAAACAACAATATTTGAGAATAAAACTTCAAAAAACTGAACTCAAACCCTTTTAGAATAAGTACCATCCATCAATTCAGTCGTGCAAGTCTAGAGACAATTTTTACTATAACTACTTAACGTCCTATCGTTCTTTATGGCTAGTACCTTACAACGTTGTTTTTCTCGTTTGCAAGGAAGTGGAAAACTCCAAGCAAAATTAAATAAATAATTCATTCGGCGTACCTTTCCTGGAGCTGGGAATTGCAAACTAGAGATAGCAACAACATTCGTAAGCAATCTACAAGCTTCCTTCCACTCTGTACTAGCTTGTAAGCCGGCTCGGAGGCGTCTTGAGGTCATGAATTTTTTATTCTTGAAATATGGTCTTCCTATGGATTCCAGGTCAAATTCGGTGTAATCGAATTGATACACCAGAGATAGAGCCTCAATTTGCAAAGGAATTGTATCAGCATTCGAGTATTTATGAAAGGTATAAATTGAAATTACATACTCAATTAGGCAATCATTCAATTTAAAGAGTTGAAGATTTTGATGTTTTTACAGAAAAATGTATGGAAGTTGATTACGAGCAACAAATGAGAAACATATATAAAAATGCACTTACGAATCCAGCAGCGGCAAAAAGGACACCGTCGAGTCCAGCGTCCTGATGGTGGTATTCCCGCGGACGACCACCTTTTCCCGGGTAATCCTCCGATAACTCTCGTCCCGTCTCATGATATTGAACTAATCCGAAGGCAGCAAACTAGCAAACCCTTTTTAATGACTGTTATTAAGGTGTTAATTACTGCTCTCCTCTATTACACCGATACTCGTGTTTACTACACTTAACGATAGGAGCTCTTAATTCAATTAAATTCACTTTAACGCTTAAGTGTGCGAAGCTTCGTTTGAACTAAAAATAAGTTTCAAAAATCCTTAAATTTCAGAAAGGCTACACAGAAAGGCCGAAACACAATAGTTGAACAGTTCCTCGTAGATTCCAGCAACACGAGATACACACTTTATACTTCTCTCGCCATCGGCTTCACAGAAACACTGAAATCGAATAAATTATTTTCCCAGTTGGCACAAGATACTTCCGTCAAACCAATTTAAGATATTATCTTTTATCACGAGACAGGCCCGAAAAAAGATGGAAAAACAATCCTGCCAACAGGCACACATCATCCGATAGCAACAACTGTCAAAGCACGGAGTCTGTCAAATCTCGCAGATTTCATCTCGGCGTTCGTTGTCCAGATGTAGAAGGAGACACGGCGGCCCAAAGACGGGAGACAGATACCTTCTTCCTGTTGTCGGGACATGCGCAGAAGCAAAGAGGTGCCACATAGGCACTGTATCAGCTGTTGGAAGGCGGAAATCAACTGGCCAGCCGACAGACAACGTTTGAAGACATAGGCACTTTGCGATACTGCAAACTTGTTTGAAATTGATGGACTCTAAACATGTCTGGCACAAAACAAATAGATAGAAACAAACTTGATAGTTGTTGATTTTTAAATATTGCATGAAGTTAAAATTTGTTCACAAACCAAAAAACCCTGTTCAAGCTAAGCTTAGTTTAGCTTAGTTGACTACTCATATCCACCTTAAATTGTTGAACCCGAAACGCAGAATTCAAATAACTACATTTATATCATCCTACATAATCTCATGTTATCATTATAAAGCATGAATGTTTGTGTGAATTTTGAATCCCACAATGGCTGGAGTGACTAAGTAGAACAAGTTCTACCTCGCCAATGGTTGCTACTCCGTGATTACCGAGGCAATCAAATTTGCGCAGAGGTCAATAGAATGGAACTTGGGATTAGCAACTGATGCTCTCTCTTTAAATAAAAAGGAAAAAAATAACGGTGCCAGCTACGTCCTTGTCCTTGTCCAGTCAATGAGGGATGACGGAAGGATTGTCAGAAAGATATTTTTTTTAGATTCTGCGACTTTTGGCTAGGCCAGCAACTCCCGCACAAAATGAGCTCAGTCGTAGATGACTCCTATGACTAGGTCTGAGGGTCGGCCTACGGCTGGGTAATCGGAGGCGAACGCGGACAAAATTTACAAAACTAACTGTGGGTTTCCAAACAAAGAAATTAATAAACAGTTATTTGGACGGAATTGAAATGAAATTTATTGAATAACAACGACTTCTAAAACTTTTACTTTTCAACTTTGGGTTTTATTTTTGTACGTTACTGTGTAGTATAGTTATTGATCATGGTGAAATCACCAATAATAAGTTTAAGACCTTATTTTTTAGGTACCTATTGATGCAGCTCGATTATTCATCAAGCTATTGATTCAGCTCGATTATTCATCAAGCTGTAAGTACGTGGGTGTTTGTTCATGTCTTTTCGAAACTGGGCTGAGCCAACCAATTTTAAATCAGCCTCCGAAACTAATAAAAAATATTCCATAAAAATAAGTGAATGTTTACTCTTTTATCCAAATACTGCATACAAGTACTCATGATGGCTCCAAAAAGGTGGCCAACCTGGAATAGACTGGATGGCAAACTTTATAGGTGTTGATTTTTTGGTCGCTTTTATTTCATACATTCTATACATTATCAATGCCAGACACCATTTTGAAATTATCCAAAGTACTACGTTATATGCTTAATTCCTTGCTTTATATCTATCTTCGTAGAACTCTTCACTTTTCATATTTCTTCTATCATTTTACCACGTAAATTCTGAATTTTTACTGTTTTGTAAAATAAAATCATGTCCAAACTCAAAAGTCTAGAAGAAAAGTAAAAAGTCTGGAAGTCTGGAAACCTAAAAATATGTCTGACGAAAGTGCAAAAAGTCTGGAAGATCCAGACAAAATCTGGAAGGTTGATATCACTGATCGACTTGGGATTTTTGCCGAGGGCGCACATGGTCTTCATTTGACCGTAAGTAGCGGCAAACCCGCAGCAATCGACCATGTGCGTGTTCGACCAAATCCCGAGTCGATGGGTGGTGATATCAGGGTTGCCAACATTTTTTCAAAATTCAGGAATGTGTGAAATAAAAATCACGATACATCATCGGGACATGTTTTGGGGGTCCAAATTATCGGAATCGATTAACAAACGCGTGTTCGCTGTTTGACGTAAACTTTATTAATAATCATATTCTATGTACAACTATTGGCTATTTATACTGTGTGGTGTGTATGTGTGTATGAGATATCGAATGTGTCGTGTATGCTATTGTACATGCAGTTGGTTGTATGTTATTGCTATTGTTGTTCGCTATTGTCTGCTTTCGCTGTCGACTGTCGTCTGCTGTTGTTGTTGTTGGTAGCCGGCTATTGTCTGTCGCCGGTAATTGCTGCTACCTGACATTGCGTGTCGCTGATTGGCTGACGCAATTGTCGCGTCGCTGATTGGCCGGCGCAAGCGTTGTGCGTTCTGGATGTGGAATGTTCTCGATGAGAATGTTCTGGAACATTCGATGCGCTGACGTAAGAAGGGATCGGCGGTAAAGTACGCCACAGTACTCCCCCCTTAATGGTTCCAGAATTTGGATGGTATTTTGACCTGGCGTCCTGAACGGGTTCGAACTGCAGGAGTGCTGTCATCGGTGACATCCAAAGGCTGGGTTGAGTTGGTTGAAGATGTAGGCTCGTCGGGTACGATGAATGCGGCTTTCAGGCGATCAATTGAAATCGGCGAACGCTTGCCGTTGATGTCGATGATGAATACCTTTTTCTTCCGGCGAAGTACTCGGTATGGGCCATCAAAAGGTTGACTCAGTGGAGGCTTAATGGCACGTACCTTGACGAAGACGTGGCTGCAGGTTTGCAGATCCTTTTGGATGAAGGTTGCATTCTTGGCGTGGTTGGTCGTGGGCGTTGGTCGCAGCTTATTCATGGCTTTTTTCAGGTCGGCCACGAATTCCGATGACGGTTGTTTCGATTGGTTATCGACAAAAAAAGTCACCTGGCAAACGCAATGAAGTGCCATAGGTGAGATCAGCGATCGTCGCTTGAAGGTCTTCCTTGAGGGCGGTTCTCATTCCGAGGAGCACGAGTGGTAGCGACTCTGTCCACTTAGCGTTTTGGTGGCACATAATCGCTGCTTTTAGTTGGCGATGAGTCCTCTCGATTTGTCCATTTGCCTGGGGATGGTAAGGCGTTGTACGAAGATGCGTTATTCCAAGTAAAGTGTTCAGCTCACGGAAGAGCTCCGACTCGAATTGACGACCAAGATCAGTCGTCACGTTGACTGGTACTCCGAACCTTGAGATCCAGCCGTTAACGAATGCTCGAGCGACGGTGATGGCAGTCATATTTGGGATTGGTATGACTTCTGGCCAACGGGTGAATTTGTCTATCATCGTGAGGCAATAGGCATTTCCTTCCGATGGAGGTAGAGGTCCAATGAGGTCCATATGAACGTGTGCAAAACGATCCGATGGGGTTTGAATTTGCACAACTGGCGTTTTGTTGTACCGGTGTACCTTAGATTTCTGGCAGGGCAGGCAATGTGTGACAAAAATCTTGCAATCTCGACGAATCGATGGCCAAACATATCGATCACTGACAAGTCGTGTCGTTGATCGTATGCCTGGATGCGAATGATTGTGAAGCTTCCTGATGATGGCTTGCCGAGATTCCTTCGGAACAAACGGTCTGATGGCTTCGGTGGAGATGTCACAGTAGATCGGTTGTGAGCATAAAGGCGACTTGAGCTTCTTCAGCAGTAAGCTAGTATTTGCTGGAGGGGATCGCAAATACTGCTGTAGCTCGGGATCGGTTTCCTGCTGGGTGGCCATTTGCTCGAAGTCAATTGTTTCGCTAGTGGTCGAGATGGTTTCAATTCGGCTGAGCATATCGGCAACCTTGTTCGACTCACCGGGAACGTGTCGAATATCCGTTGTATACTCGCTGATGAAACCTAGATGACGAGTTTGAGTTGGTGTCGCTTTTTCAGGGCGCTGGTGAAAGGTGTGAGTGAGTGGCTTGTGGTCGGTGTAGATGCAGAACTCACGTCCAATGAGGGTGTCCTTGAAGTACTTGACCGCTTCGTACATTGCGTAGAGCTCACGATCGTATGTACTTGCCTTTCGTTGGGCTTCCTTCAATTTGCGGGAAAAGAATGCGAGGGGCTGGCATCCTTTTTCGGTGATTTGGTGCAGAACAGCGCCAATTGCTGTTCCTGAAGCATCGACGTCTAATGCTAATTTCGCTTGGGCCGATGGGTGAGCGAGTTGAGTAGCATTAGCTAGAGCTGTTTTGCACTGTTGGAATGCTGCGAGGGTGATCTCGTTCCATTGCAGAGGTGTTTGGTCGTTTCGGATGTTACCGGTAATCATTTGCTGGAGCAACTGTTGCTGGGCGGCAGCGCCGGGTATGAAACGACGATAGAAATTTATTGTTCCTAAAAATCGCTTCATCTGCCGGGCAGTCGTGGGTTGAGGATAATTTAGCACAGCTTCGACCTTGCTCGGGTTTGGTTTGATGCCCTCGGGAGTGATGAGATGACCCAGGAATTTCACCTCAGATTTCCCGATTTGGCATTTGCTGGCGTTGATGGTCAGGTTGTTTTCCCTCAGGATCTGGAATACTTGACGCAGATGCCGTTTATGCTCTTCGATGCTGGCGGAGGCGATGCATAAGTCGTCGACGTACGGGAAAACATATTCCAGGTGGCCTAAAATCTGATGGAGGTGCCTCTGGAGAGTTTGACCAGCGTTTCGCAATCCGAATGTCATGAACTTGAACTCGAAAAGGCCAAACGGGGTCGTAATTGCGGTCTTCGGTACGTCTTCCGGTGCTACGGGAATTTGGTGGTAGGCACGTTGCAGATCAATGCATGAGAAAATGCATTTCCCATAGAGGATGTTGGAAAAGTCCTGGATATGTGGCACTGGGTAACGATCGGGAACGGTGATGGCGTTGAGGTTCCGATAGTCGCCACACGGTCTCCATTTGCCGTTGGATTTCCGCACCATGTGTAGAGGACTGGCCCAGGAACTTTTCGACGGTTGGCATATTCCCTGCTCCATGAGGAAACGGAATTCCTCTTTGGCTTCCTTCAGCTTGTCGGGTGGCAACCGGCGGGGGCGACAGAAAACTGGTTGGCCTGTCGTAATGATCTGATGGACGGTGTTCGACTTGGTCGGGTGATGGTTCATATTCAGGATGGTGATGTCTTGGAATTCCTTCAGGATGTCTGAGAAGGGCGAGTTCACATCAAATGTGGTTATCGTCGGCTCGGAGGCAGCGTTGATGTTGTTCACTTGCAGGTTGGTGAGGTTGTCAATCAGCTTGTTGCGTTTCAGATCCACCAGAAGATCAAAGTGCTTCAAAAAATCAGCTCCAATGATCGGGGATTTCACATCGGCGATAGTGAAAATCCACACAAATGGTCGGCGGAGTCCGATGTCCAATTGCAACCGCTTGGTGCCATAAGTTTGTATGGGGCTGCCATTTGCCGCGTAGAGGCGATGAGAAGGTGAAGGGTGAAGCTGTTCTCGTGGTGTCGGTGGTAGCACGGAAATATCAGCACCAGTGTCGATTAGAAACTGTTGTGCTGATTGCTGATCGTGCACGTGGATACGCAAGATGTCCTTGTTGAGTTCGATGCTGGATACATCGGCTTGTGCTGGTTCGAAGGAGGCTTCGGATAATTGCGTGCAATCGGGTGATTGCACGGAAATTAATTTTTTGCTGGCCGGGTGTACACATTCAACTTGCCGTCGTAGAATATACACGGCACGTTGGCGTTGTCTCCTCTCTGCTTCTCGCACTTCTGAGCCTGGGCACCATGTCGGTAGTGGAACCAACATATCCATCGGCGGGAGCTTGTTGACCGGGAGGGCGTTTGTGAGCGACGGTTTGAAGATCGGGTTTGATCTCGGTACGTCGGCCGCTCACGGCTGCGGAATTTTCCACCAAGCACCTGATCGAGACGGCGAGAAAGTCCCTCGATGCGTTGTTCCAATGCGGACGGTTCGACGGAGTGAACGGATGGCGGATCACTCCTCGGGACTTCCAAAATCTTGTCGGCAACTTTCGCTTGTTCGTCCAATGAGGCGGTTGGCATCGCTGCGATGATGGAACGCACTGTGACTGGCAGTGCACGGAGCCACAAGTTGGAAAGAACGTTGTACGAACACCCGTCACCACCCAGGCGGCGCATTTCCGAAAGAAGAACGCTCGGCTTCTGGTCACCTAAAATCATTCCGGAAAGCAAACTCGTTAGTCGCTGGTTATCAGAAAGGCGGAAATGCGAAATCACGGCGGATTTCAGTGTTTCGTATTTGTCGTTGTTCGCAGATTCGGTGCATTGTGCAATTGTGTTATGCACAAATTTACAGCGGGGCCCAAGAGCAACAATCACGGTGTGAAACTTGTTCCTGTCGCTCCTGACACAATTCACGCTAAATGCGGCTTCCAGACACAAGAACCAAGTTTCGATGTCGTCCGGATCAAATGCAGGATAGCTGACTTTGGAAATCAGCGCTGGTTCCGCTGCTAGTGAATTTTCACTTTTCACGTCATTTTGGGCCATGGTTCCACTGGTGTTTTTTTTCACTAATATCACTAATGTTCTTCAGGAGTTTTTTTCACCACTAAATTCACTGGTTTACTGATGCCACGGTTGGTTCCTTTTGATCACGTCGGGGTCACCAAAATTTGGGGGTCCAAATTATCGGAATCGATTAACAAACGCGTGTTCGCTGTTTGACGTAAACTTTATTAATAATCATATTCTATGTACAACTATTGGCTATTTATACTGTGTGGTGTGTATGTGTGTATGAGATATCGAATGTGTCGTGTATGCTATTGTACATGCAGTTGGTTGTATGTTATTGCTATTGTTGTTCGCTATTGTCTGCTTTCGCTGTCGACTGTCGTCTGCTGTTGTTGTTGTTGGTAGCCGGCTATTGTCTGTCGCCGGTAATTGCTGCTACCTGACATTGCGTGTCGCTGATTGGCTGACGCAATTGTCGCGTCGCTGATTGGCCGGCGCAAGCGTCGTGCGTTCTGGATGTGGAATGTTCTCGATGAGAATGTTCTGGAACATTCGATGCGCTGACGTAAGAAGGGATCGGCGGTAAAGTACGCCACAATGTCTCGCTCTTTTGTTGAATGTCCCGCTGTCCCGCTTTTTCCTCAGAATGTCCCGCTTTTTTTTCTTGGAAAATTTTTGCTAAGTAAACTGAGCTACACTACAAAAAAATCAACTTTAGTCTCAATTTGAATTCATTGTTCCAACACACAAAATCTTTCAAGTACTACTATTTCTCAAAATAAGCAATATTTCGGTGCACTCTAAATGATATGAACTGGAGTTCTTATCTCAGTATAGATAATCCTGACATGCTTGTGGAAATATTGAATTCTTTCCTGCTGTTTTTGCTTGATACTTATTTCCCTCTGAAGTTTAAAAAGCGTCGTAAAAATACATGGTTTAATCGTGATATCGAAATAGCTATTATCAACAGAGATCTAGCTTATAAAACCTGGAAACGAACAAAATCAATTGAGGATAGACAAACATTCAAAAGACTGCGCAATAAGGTAAATACATTGATAAGTAAAGCTAAAGTTGGGCGTGATAAAGCGAAATTGAACATGAATTTACCTGTCAAAATGTTCTGGAATAATCTAAAGAGTTTTGGTTTAGGCAATACCGAGAAGTCCTCATGTGTCACAGAATTTTCTGCTACAGAGGTGAATCACTATTTTTGTTCTAATTTCACATCTGATAATGATCAAGAAATCTCTATCACCCAAACATCAAATGGTTTCTATTTCAGACCTGTTCATGAATATGAAATTGTCAATGCAGTGGCTTCAATCCAATCCAATGCTACTGGGCTTGATAACATTCCAATAAAACTTGTGAAAATAGTTCTTCCTTGTTTACTCCCGGTTTTAAATCACCTTTTTAATACCATTATCAATACATCAAAATTTCCTTACCAGTGGAAAAAAGTAAAGGTTATACCAATTCCAAAAAAATCCAAAAATCATAGTATTACTAATTTACGACCAATTAGCTTACTGAGTTCGGTTTCAAAAATATTCGAAAAAGTAGTAAAGAACCAAATTTCAGACTTTATCAATCAACATAATCTACTAAGTAGTTATCAATCCGGATTTAGAGCTAATCATAGCACTGAATCTACCCTTATGAAAGTCCATAATGATATTGCCTTAACCCTTGATAAAAAAGGACTAGTCACTCTTCTACTCATAGACTTTGCTAAAGCCTTTGATAGGGTGTCCCATAAAAAGCTTGTTGAAAAACTGATAACGAATTTTTCATTTTCTAGACCTGCAGCAGAAATGATAAAATCATACCTCCAAGGACGTTCGCAGGCAGTTTATATAAATGATTGTTATTCGAGTTTGACACCTATTGAATCCGGCGTTCCTCAAGGCTCAATTCTGGGTCCGATTCTTTTTTCCATTTTTATTAACGACTTACCGTCAGTCTTAAAAAACTGTAGCATTCAGATGTTTGCAGACGATGTTCAAATCTATTTCTGTTCTGAAAAATCGTTGCCAACGAACGTTGTTAGTGACAAAATAAATTATGACTTTCGAAAAATTGATGAATGGTCTCTTCTGAATCTTTTGCCTATTAACCCAGTTAAAACCAAAGCATTATTATTTAGCAGATCAAATAGGATTATCGAAGTTCCATCACTATTCTTGGCAAATTCGGAAATTGCTTTTACAGATCATGCTGAAAGTCTGAAAGCCTTGGTGTAATTTTTGATCGTTAATTATCATGGAGCAGGCAGGTTAATAGACAATGTGGCAAAATCTATGGTTCATTGAAAAGGTTGAACCTTACCACAAGACACCTTGACATTGACACTAAGTTAAAACTATTCAAAACCTATATATACCCCTTGTTTATTTACGGAGATTTCGCTTATTCAAATTGTTCTGTTAGGTCCATGAACAGACTTCGTGTAGCACTGAACTCATGCGTTCGATATGTTTACAACTTGTCAAGGTTTTCAAGCGTTTCTCACCTCCAAAAAATGCTAATCGGTTGTCCGTTTGATAGTTTTTATAAATATAGATCTTGCGTTATTATCCACAGAATACTTACTAGAGGAGGCCCAGATTATATAAAAAGCTTATTTGTTCCTGTGAGAAACCCAAGAACTATAAATTTCGTTATCCCACCGCATGTTTCCGTCTATTATAACAATTCGTTCCTCGTTAGAGGCATCTCAATTTGGAACAATCTTCCTACCCAATTAAAATCCATCAAAACGAAATCAGAGTTCAAGAAAGCTTCACTAATGAGATTTGCATAAATAATGTAACAATCGGATATAAATAGTTGAGTTGATATGAAAGTCATCAGAAACTTTTTGTAACAGTTAAGTAGTTGAAATTGAAATCAAAACTAGCCCTAAATGTAACAAATTAAAAAGATTTTGTCTTAAGTTACATGAATAAACAAATACATACAAATACATACATGAACAATATGGATTTTTTTTCGCCGTAATCTTTGTTAAATTTCCTCATATTAAACACCAGCTTTTTCAACTCAACTGTCCAAAGTATATAAAGGTGGAAATTTTCTAAAGTTTCATATTTGTAAACAAATTTTTATACAAATTACATAAATGTTTTTTACGCGGCATCAAATCCGTCGTTTACATGAACGACTTGAAATATTTTCTCTTATTTAACGTGTTAATTCGCGAAATCCATGGAAAATAACGGTGCATATTGCAAAAAAAAACGGATAAATAGAAGTCATGTCAGAAAAACTGGGCAAAATCAATCCACGTTCAAAACAAAACCTTAGTATACTTTCTACGAACAATTTTGGTTGATGGTATAGGTAGAAGCTTGGCTAGACAATTAAGCTTTTTAAAGAGTTTCTCAAATGTCACGCTTTTTTGTGTGTGTCCCGGTTTTTTTTTCGTGAAAAGTCCCGCTTTTTTCTGAAAATATCTGGTAAGCCTAGATTAACGGAAATCTCTGTCAAAGAAAGGACCTTTTTTTTGGTCTTTGTTCCACATATTGACCTTCTTCAGTGGTATCTTATGAAGCTCAATACCACCTATTTCCATCACATTCACAAAAATCAGGGAAAATCAAGCTAGTTTTCAAAAAACAGGAAAAACTATGGTTGTCAGGCTAAGCCTCTTAAAATCAGGCAAATCCTGAAAAACCAGGCACATTGGCATCTCTGACGGCAACTGAATTGATGGTCGGTGGTGGTGGTTCTTCGGCCTATTACTTTCTTCCTCCGTGGATTCGGTTCGGATGGTCTTAGGTTAGTGGAATGGAACGAATCGAACCGCACAAGAACGAGTCCACCACAGAGATGCCAATGTGCCTGATTTTTCAGGAATTGCCTGATTTTTCGAGGCTCAGCATGACAACCTGATAAGCAATTGAATTTTCCTCATTTTTGAAAACATGCCTGATTTTTAGGAATGTGATGAAAAGTGGGTAGTAAGAAACTTGATAAGGATTAGGAAAAAAAAGTGAAAATGTGGAGCGATGTGGACGGGAAAAATGTCATCACTTTGAGCGAAATTTCTGTTACTTTAACGTAGCCTGATTTAGCCTGATTTTTATTTTACCAGTTCCCTGATTTTTGAAACAAAAAAAATGTTTAACACCCCGGGCCAACGGGGTGTACATGATGAATCTAGTTTGGTGGTCTCACATGCCAAATCGCATGTTCAGCCATATTGAAAAAAAAGTTTTGACAGCTGGCTGAAGTGTTCACGAAAAAGGGGGTCCACAGATGCCATGTGTTTGAGATACAAAATCAGAGAAATTTGGAAAAAAAAGTTTATGCATGTCTGTGCATGTCGTAGACCAAAAATCAAAAGATTTAAAATCAAACTGAGTTTATAGTTCATTTTATTTTATTTAAACTAGACTTCCGGAAATAAGGAAATGATTCGAGAATTCAATGAATTCATTTTATTCGAAACTCTTTTTTGTATCTTAAATGCTTAAATTACAATACACTTCGCACTTTTCGGATGCTCCGAAATAGCTGTGATTAGCCGTGATAATAGGAAGGATCTTTTAAGGGTGGACCAAACAACCATAATCCTAAACCGGTTGTTGCTTGTCCGATCGATGGCATCAAGGTCGGACACAGGGTGTTCACCATCGAAGCCGCCCCCTCCACCACCCTTCAGCTCATCGGTTCCCTCGTTTCGAAATGATACCCATCAGATCCGGATTACTCGATTGGATCTTCTGGAGCAGCGATGGCAACAGACGGGGTCCTCCTGAAGCAGCTGTTTCATCTCTATGAAGATCAGATGTTCCTGCAGGAAGTCCAGCCGCTTCTCGGACGATGGAACGTCTTACCTCGCCATGTTACCAACCGATTCGATGACTTTCTGCTGCTTCCAGACACCCTTGGAAGAAAATATATATAATGTTTAATAAGCATAAATCTGTTTAAGTAATGGAAAATTAATGTTACTCACAGCCCGGAACTCAGCCGGAAGATTTTTTTCGCTTCTACGGATTATTTGCAAAAATCAAGGCGAAATTTTTGTCTGAGCAATATCTTGCTTATTTACATAGTATTCCGTCTCACGACATAACTTGACGAACATAATTCCAATAATTCACTCGGTTCATAGCAACCGTTCTCTAATTTCTCGGGCACCCCACGTTCGCCAGATCACGCTCCACTTGGTCTAACCAACTCGCTCGTTGCGCCCCCGCTCGTCTTGTTCCTACCGGATTCGTAGCGAACACCTGTTTTGCAGGACAGTCGTCCGGCATTCTCGCAACATGTCCCGCCCAGCGTATCCGGCCAGCCTTAACCACCTTCTGAATACTGGGTTCGCCGTAGAGTCGCGCGAGCTCGTGTTTCATCCTTCGCCTCCACACTCCCTTCTTCTGTACGCCGCCAAAGATGGTTCTTAACACTCGTCGCTCGAATACCCCGAGTGTACGCAGGTCCTCCTCGAGCAATATCCATGTCTCGTGCCCGTAGAGAACAACCGGTCTAATGAGCGTCATATACAGGTTACACTTCGTGCGAGGGCTAAGTCTTCTCGACCGCAGTTGCTTGTGGAGTCCATAGTAGGCACGACTTCCGCTGATAATTCGCCTCCGGATCTCACGGCTGGTGTCATTGTCTGCGGTCACCAGTGAGCCGAGATAGACAAAGTCTTCGACTATCTCCAGCTCGTCGCCGTCGATCGTGACCTTGTTACTACTGGACAAGCGAGTTCGGTCGGTCTCGGATCCGCAGGCCAGCATGTACTTCGTCTTGGACGTATTAATCATCAACCCAATCCTTCCTGCTTCGCGTTTCAGTTTGCGGTAGATCTCCTCCACCGCCGCAGATGATCTGCCGACTATATCAATGTCATCGGCAAAGCAGATAAGTTGACTGGATCTGTTAAAAATCGTGCACCGCAATATCTTGATGATTGGCAAAACTCCGTGGTTTACAGAAATTAGAGCACCTCGTATCCCAGCCAGCCAACAGCCAGCTGTCAAATTTCGGCTGCGTTTCGCCCTCACCGCCGCATCCAACCCTCATCTACTTTTTGCCAAAGTGAGACCACCATACTAGATTCATCATGGTTCTGTAACTTGCAACTTGCAAGTTTGCAAACGTACATCACATCGCATCACCGCGCAGCGCAGCAAGCAACCAACTTGCAGATATGTCGCAATCTTCGGAAATGAGTCTTTCTGCTCAGCTCAACTGATTTTATATTCGGACTTGCAAGTGATCCTAACTTCAAAGAATCGTTTGATTTTTTCGGAATGTGAAGTCGAAGGATTTTATCGCGCGGTTGACTTTTACTTGCAGACACGTTCGACGTTCTGCTCGTATGGAAGAAAGAATCATAGAGAATTTTGGATTTGTATCTCATCTTGAATCACAAATTTAAATATTCAAGAAAGGTTTAATCTCGTCAGGTAACATTGGAATACTTGGTTTGACTTTTTTACAAAAAAAAAACATCATACCTAGCTTAGCTTAGCTTATTTGACTACTGATATCCACCTTAAATCATTGAACTTGAAGTGCTTAAAGCATCAGGTAACATATTTGATTAGACTCTGGGTAAGTGTGCCCAATTTCGCTATATTTTGTCAGGGGTTTTTAGATTTGATAAGAGTAAGCCAAATCTTCAATTGCATAATCTAGAATTTTTAGGTTACTAAGTTCCAAATTCTTGAAGGCACTCGGTTGAAGTTTTAAATAAACATTTTAAAATTTTCGAAAACTAATATGTTTTTTAAAGTTTGTCGATGTTCCTAAGTTGGCACTAATTGTTCCTTATTGTTAGCATATGTGTTCATTAGACTGCCCCAAATTTGTATGGGAAATTTCAAGCTTGTGAAATCTTATGCGCTGCAGGCTTAAATTGATCCTAGGCCTAGTACAAGGTCTCATGCCAAATTCGGGCCAGATCGGATCACGGGAAGGGGTCGCTCAACGAACCTAAAGTTTATATGGGGTTTTGAGAGATTTTGTTCGGGAGGAACATGAAAATCGTGTTTTTCATGAATAACTTTGGTCCTCTTCGGTCATCACTGTTTATGCTGCGTCAAAATGTTCGAAGCTCTGTCTCTCATTAATAATGATGAATATCACCCTGAAAAAAGTCACCCCATTTTTGAAGTCTAATAACTTTTTTATCTTAACTCGAATAGAAATGCAGTCTTCGGATAAAATGTTTGTCATAGTTGAGGCATTAAGAAAAACCGTTTTCAAAAGAAATCGGTCGAAGGGGACCAAAGTTATTCATGAAAAACAGGATTTTCATGTTCCTCCCGAACAAAATCTCTCAAAACCCCATACAAACTTTAAGTTCGTTGAGCGACCCCTTCCCGTGATCCGATCTGGCCCAAATTTGGCATGAGACCTTGTACTAGGCCTAGGATCAATTTAAGTCTGCGGCACATAACTTTTTCAAATGTTGAGTCATTTGGGGCACTCTAGTGTTCCTAATTATGAACATATTAAGAAAAGTTATCAGCGTACCCAATATTTGTTCCTAATTCTGCATATAATTATCTTTCTTATTAGTTTAATGAGAAAATTCTTGAAATATACGTTTTTATCAAAAGTTTTATTTTTTTTTTTTTTTTGGAATACGACCAGAGAAAACATGCCTATTAAAATTCTACAACAAGTTTGTTTATGTCAGTTTTGAAGAAAGAAGTGGATGTTAAGCTTATAAAAAATCAAACTTTTAATTTTTTCAATTCGGACAGATGAAACTTTCTTTTTTCAACTTTTTTTTTCATGTAACATTTATCATATTTGAATATTTCATTCAGACTCTTTTTTCAACTTTTCATTTCGATTCTGTTCTTGTTGAGAAGCTCTCTGAAACATGATGGTTTACTTTTTTGATATTTTTGAGTCTTTCTTCAATCCTTTGTTTTTTTCCTCTTCAAACTACTTGTTTGCATCCATTGCTTTTGTAAGTTTGTTAATGCAGGTTCCAGCTGATAGAACAAGAAAATATTTTTCTGTAGTTACGACATTTCTTATTTTCGTGGTGACTGAGGTAACTTCAAGAGCTGCGAAAAATCATCTGCTTTGCAAGTTTGTTACATGTTCCATGATTAAAAAAAACGGAGTAATAATTTGCCTCGATGGAAGAATTACCTTTGAGTGCTTTTCTGTCGCTGGCTAGTGACAATGTGCAACTCGAGACCCCATACACCCAACCTTCGGGTAGTGGTCATATCACCTCTAGTCTGCAACTCCGATTCTCTACCTCCCCGTGGTGCTAGCTGGGGTGCGAGCAACCTTAGCGGAGATCGGGTACCCAACCCCGGTGGATGCTTTGGTCGCATGCAGAATGAGTTAGGGGGCTTCGTACGCGTCTGTTCTCCATGTTAGGGGCGGCGTGCGGAGTGCAACAACGTCCTGGTGGTGTTCGGGACCCAAAACAGCAACATCACGACGGTCCTCCTGCGAGATAGTGGGGTTAGCTGCGGGCCTTGCGAGCCTGTGACTACAAAAAACATAAGCAACGAACAACGAACAACAAATTTCGGATGGACCCACGCGACGAAAAGGGACTAGCGATTGGAAACTTGGAACATGGAACTGCCGATCTCTAAATTTTGTGGGCAGTACCCACGTCCTCTCCAACGAATTGAAGAGCCGCAAATTCGACATCGTAGCGCTGCAGGAGGTATGCTGGAAGGGCTCCACGGTACGAACGTATCCAGATGGTCGTGCCATCTACCAGAGCTGCGGCAACACACACGAGCTTGGAACAGCTTTTATAGTGATGGGAGAGATGCAAAAGCGCGTGATCGGGTGGTGGCCGATCAACTCACGAATGTGCCGGTTGAGAATCAAGGGCCGGTTCTTCAACATCAGCATCATCAACGTGCACAGCCCTCACCTCGGAAGTACCGGTGCCGACAAAGACGAATTCTACGCGCAGCTGGAGCGTGAATACGACCGGTGCCCAAAACATGATATCAAGATCGTCATCGGGAATTTCAATGCTCAGGTCGGCCAGGAGGAGGAATTCAAACCGACAATTGGAAGGTTCAGTGCACACCAGCTGACCAACGAAATCGGCCTCAGACTTATTGATTTCGCGGCCTCCAAACGAATGGCCGTACGTAGTACCTTTTTCCAGCACCGCCTCCCACACAAGTACACCTGGAGATCACCGTACCAAACTCAATCACAGATCGACCACGTTTTGATCGACAGCCGGCACTTCTCGGACATCATCGACGTCAGATCCTGTCGGGGCGCCAACATAGAGTCGGACCATTATCTGGTGATGGTGAAGATGCGCCCAAAACTCTCCGTAGTGAACAACACGCGAAACCGGCGCCCGCCTCGGTTAAATATCGCGCGACTGAAGCAACCTGAGGTCGCGGCAGACTACGCGCAATCGGTCGAAGCAGCGCTGCCGGCAGAGGGCGAGCTTGACGAAGCCCCTTTCGAGGACTGTTGGGATACCATCAAAACAGCCATCAACAGTGCTGCGAAGAACGTCAGCGGTTATGTGGAGCGATCTCGACGGAACGACTGGTTCGACGAGGAGTGTAGGAGGGTGATGGACGAAGAGAATGCCGCGCGGGCGGCAGTAATGCAGAGAGGCACCCGTCGAAATGTGGAAAATCACCGACAGCGGAAGAGGCAGCGAGTCCGACTTTTCCAGGAGAAAAAGCGCCGCCTGGAGGAGGAGGAGCTCGAGGAGCTGGAGCAGCTGCATCGTTCCCAAGAAACACGAAAGTTCTATCAGAAACTCAACGCATCCCGTAAAGGCTTCGTGCCGCAAGCCGAAATGTGCCGGGATAAGGACGGGGGTATCCTGACGGACAATCGTTAGGTGATGAAAAGGTGGAAGCAGCACTTCGATGAACACCTGAACGGCGCACATGCAGGAGATCAAGACGATGGGGGAAGGTACATCGCCGGCGTAGCCAACGACGAAGACGAGCCACTCCCAACGATGAGTGAAGTTAAGGAAGCCATTCGCCAGCTGAATAGAAACAAGTCGGCTGGGAAGGATGGCATCGCAGCTGAACTCATCAAAATGGGCCCGGACAGGTTGGCCGATTGCCTACACCGGTTGATAATCCGGATCTGGGACATAGAACAGCTACCGGAGGAGTGGAAGGAGGGGGTAATATGCCCCATCTACAAGAAGGGCGACAAATTGGACTGTGAGAACTACCGAGCGATCACTGTCCTCAATGCCGCCTACAAAGTGTTGTCCCGAATCCTACTCCGCCGCCTAACGCCACAAGCAAACAGATTCGTGGGAAGTCATCAGGCCGGCTTTATGGAGGGACGGTCTACGACGGACCAGATATTCACATTACGGCAAATCCTCCAAAAATGCCGTGAACACCAAGTCCCTACGCACCATCTATTCATCGACTTCAAAGCCGCATACGACACGATCGACCGTAACGAGCTATGGAAAATCATGGACGAGAACGGCTTTTCCGGGAAGCTGATCAGACTGATCAAGGCGACGATGGATGGAACGCAGTGCTGTGTGCGGATCTCGGGTGAATTGTCGAGTTCATTCGAATCGCGCAGGGGGCTTCGACAAGGTGATGGTCTATCCTGCATGATGTTCAACGTGGTGCTAGAAGGTGTTATTCGACGAGCGGTGGGCGAAATGCGGGGCACGATTTTCAACAGATCCAGTCAACTTATCTGCTTTGCCGATGACATTGACATAGTCGGCAGATCATCTGCGGCGGTGGAGGAGATCTACCGCAAACTGAAACGCGAAGCAGGAAGGATTGGGTTGATGATTAATACGTCCAAGACGAAGTACATGCTGGCCTGCGGATCCGAGACCGACCGAACTCGCTTGTCCAGTAGTAACAAGGTCACGATCGACGGCGACGAGCTGGAGATAGTCAAAGACTTTGTCTATCTCGGCTCACTGGTGACCGCAGACAATGACACCAGCCGTGAGATCCGGAGGCGAATTATCAGCGGAAGTCGTGCCTACTATGGACTCCACAAGCAACTGCGGTCGAGAAGACTTAGCCCTCGCACAAAGTGTAACCTGTATACGACGCTTATTAGACCGGTTGTTCTCTACGGGCACGAAACATGGATATTGCTCGAGAAGGACCTGCGTACACTCGGAGTATTCGAGCGACGAGTGTTAAGAACCATCTTTGGTGGCGTACAGGAGAACGGAATGTGGAGGCGAAGAATGAACCACGAGCTCGCGCGACTCTACGGCGAACCCAGTATCCAGAAGGTGGTGAAAGCTGGCCGGATACGCTGGGCGGGACATGTTGCGAGAATGCCGGACGACTGTCCTGCAAAACAGGTGTTCGCTACGAATCCGGTAGGAACAAGACGAGCGGGGGCGCAACGAGCGAGGTGGTTAGACCAAGTGGAGCGTGATCTGGCGAACGTGGGGTGCCCGAGAAATTGGAGAACGGTTGCCATGGACCGAGTGAATTTTAGGAATTATGTTCGTCAAGTTATGTCGTAAGACGGAATACTATGTAAATAAATAATGCTTTTCTATCGCGTGTGGATTTCTCAGATTGGTCATATTCTTATTCACTGTGAATTGGTGAAAATGTATCAGCCATAATGTTCAGCAATAAAAGTATGTAATGTATCAACAATGTTCAGCAATAAAAGTAAGAGGTTGAAAGTTTGCGGTTCAAATCTGATTTATTTTCTCACCTCTAAATTTTGCAAAGAACGACATCTTCAAAACGAATTCAGATCTTATTTTAAATTATGATTTCCAATTGGGTTATGTATCCAAACTGACTCTTAACCCTTTAATGCATAGTGTATCTCGGAATGCAATGCAAATATCTCGGAAACGCATGGATACTTTAGGTGAGGTATTGACAAAAAATATTCTGATGATTAAAAAAATTAGACCATGATATTTATATAGCGATATTTTTATGTATATGTATGTGAAATATCGAACGCAGTATGCGAAAAAAATTCAAAAAAAATTTTTTTTTTCAAACAAAGTAGTTTTTGGAAAGGCGCTGTTTTTTTTAGATTTGCAAATTTTAACAAGTTTTTTAATCTCACTCAATCACAAACACCTTCCTGCACCCAATCAACAAGGTTTGGAAGAAATTTGCTAAATCGTAATGAAATGAATTAAAAATTTCTTAAATTTGAGGGGCCATAACTTTCATAAAACTCAAAATAACGACTTCAAACCTGTTCAGTTGTGTTATTCAAATTAAAATGTTTTTTATTTCACTGAATCAATAAATTATTTAAAAAAAAGTCATGCTTTAAAGGAAAAATGAAGATTCGGATTTCAAATCAACAATCAGAATTATGGATCTGCGATCTCCTACAATTTGAATTCTTCTACGAAATTGTCATATTAATATTCCAATCTTGATAATAAAACTTTACTACGAGTTGAATCTGAGTTTAGAATTTAAAATCAGTATGCATTATGAACCTGAAATCAATAATCTGAATTTCGAATTGGAATATGATACAGAATCCAAAATCTGAACACAGATATAAAGTTTAGATTTTTATAGTTGAATTTTGAACTATCGATCTATAATCTCATTTATTTATCAATTTATTAAATAGTTGTTGTGGAATTCTTGACCATTCATCGAGATTGTTATAAGATAAAAAAGGAAATTTTAAATGTTTAGTATGTATTACTTCTCGCTTGACAATTTGAACCCTCATTGTTAGCCTCCAAACTGCCGCTCCTCGTTCCATGGTTTGTATAGGGAAATTTTAAGGTTGTTTTTTAAGGTTCGATCAACAATACCTACCCACCAGGCCCGGTAGGTACCGTTCAGGGGGGGGGGGGGGGGGGGGTTTCAAATTTCAAATTTAGCTAAAAATACTAGGAATACCAAAAATAAACAATACAAAATGGAAAGAAAATTCAAACACCATTTTTCACTCATGATTACCACACAAACTAAAAATAAATTGGACTGATAAAAAAACAAAATTTTCAAATCACATCACAGTGAAAGTTTGAAATTTTCGGTAAATCATTGAAATTTTTTTTCAAAATGATAAACGTTTCAAAAACACAGAGTTTAAAAGAAACCTGGATTCAAACAGCAGCATTTTAGTGCTTATTTTTTAATGATTTATTTGGTAGATTTTAGCGTTCTGAACTCGAATCTTTTATCAAATTTGTTCGAAAACTTTGAGTTTTGGTGATAAGGAGTTTTAAAATGTATCAGTTTTAAGTAAAATCAAACATTGATAACTGATTAACTAACAAACCTACATAAACGAAAAAATCTGATTCTGATTCTGTTTATCCATCCATCTTCATCCAATCAGGGGATATTATTATGATGAAAATGAAGCTCGATCTAAAAAATATAAAATTCAACAAATTAAAAAATGGAAAGATATCATTACAAGTACTTTTGACCAGGGGCGGTCCTAGAATTGGCTCTTGGGGGGGGGGTGATTTTCCAAATTTTCAAAAATCAGTCAATATGAAGGAATATCTGGTGGAAAATCGATCGATTTGAAAAAGCGAAAAGAGGGTGAGGGTGGTGAGGGGGGGGGGGGGGTGGAGATGAGTGTTGCCTTTTTTAAATGAGTACAATGAGGTTGACGAAATAAAATAAATAAAAATAAATAAAATAAATAAACAAATAAATAAATAAAAAATATAAGCTGCACACTGCTCCTCCTCCTCCCCCACTTCAATTTCACTGAACAAAATCAGATGTATTTCGAAAAATATGAAACAAGAGAAGAATTATGAAATCTTCTAACAAACTTTTTTAATAATTATAGAACAACCAGCAAATCTATAATATTCAATCAAAAAAAAAGTTAATAAGAAAAAAATTGTCATAATTTGTTATCTGGTAGTTTTAAATTCTCACATTCAAGGATCTTTAAAGAATTCCTTGTAATAAATTCCATTTTACAAATGAAAATGATACACACGTTGTTGAGCTTCTGATTATTAGTGCTAGACCAAACTATACTTCTTAGTTTTGAGATAAGTTTTAGTTAATTTTTGTAATTAATTTCAAACTGGTTAACGGTGATTAAATTTTTCATTGAAGTAATTTACTGAATAGTGATTTGGAAATTTCGTAATATTTTTTCCAATTTGGATACAGAATCTTCGTTTAAAATTCTGGTTTTGATTTTTCAAATTCTCAATATAAAAAATCAACACTCCAACTATGTATAAATTTAGTTGATAATAAGATGATCAAAATGAGATACTGAAATATAAAGCTTTTGGAACTTAATTTGAAATGATTTGCTCTTGAATTTCAGGATAAAATACAAAATTTTCAATTTTAATTATACTGAAACAATTGAAATAGCAACAAATAAATTATAAAGAAGGTTAAAAATCGTTTTTTTTTCATGTAGGTACCTATTTATAATTCCAAACTCTTGAAATGATATTGATTTATAATGAAAAACATGGAATGAAGCCATGAAGGGTTAATTCAGTGAAGAGTATTTATCTGATAACGGGAAAGTTTTAGTCCACAAGGGAAAATATAAAACATAGGCAAACTGAATTTGAAAAATTTGAACAAGAGATAATTATTTTGAATCTATAAATTATCTTTTATTCATTCAACGATGCAGATTTTAGGGAAGAATGCCACTAAGTGGCAAATTCTCGAAAAAAACGATAAAGATTTTTTTTTCCTAATATTCAAACAACGATTTGGAAAAATAAATTTATCATTTTTTTTTTCTATTCTGAAATTTTGTCGTCCAGAAGCCACGGTAATTACTCACAATCTTCAGAAAAATTTATCATGAAGTTAGAACCTATTTTTTTCTAAATCATTTTGATACTTTACACTTTTGCTAGAAAGTGCATAATTTTTTCAATGAATTTTAAAGTTGTGTTTTTAAAAGTTATACCGAAAAAAAAGCAGATACAAAAAATACAAATTTGCATTCAGATGTGTTGGAGATGTTTTAAAATTCTATTCCAAAACTCCAAACCCTTCATATTAAAACAGCTTTTATAAATAGTTTTTATCCCTTATTGGCTTCAAAAACTCATAGGTAATGCAAATATTGCAAATACTGCCCACAATTTTTTCTTTTGATTTATTGTTGCTCTGGAATCTCTTGTGTTTTATTAATGCATTAACTTGAATTTAGAAATCTTTAAAAGGTTTGTAAAAAGGAATTTTTACATTTAAAACTTTCATATTCAATTTCTGTTCTCTTTTTACGGTCGATGTGATAGATTTCAAACCGAGTTAAATTAAATTGGATCTAATTTTTTTGAATTTCTTAATAAAGGTTTGTTTGAAGTTTTATAATTCATATTTGAATGATGTAAAATCGAGGGAGAGATTAATTCGCACAAGTGAAATTCTACTGTGATTCAAAAACTCAACTGTTATTTTGCAATCTATGTAATTATGAATTCCTTGTAAACGCAAGTGAGAATAGTGCTGCATTGGATTTTGGAATAAGTTAGACATAACTTTGTACAGATTTTAAATTTTCAATAAACCAACTGTAAACAGAAGAAAAAATACAGAATGGGAAATTCTAATTTATACTTTCAATTTCAGATTCGTCTTAGCTTTTTATTCTTGAAGTAAAACTGCATGATAAAGGCAATCAGTGTATGACTTCAGAAAAAAAAAATCAAGTATTTCAGTGTTATAACAATATACACTCCCCTTTTTCACTTTTTCAAATTTGTCAGTCCAACAAAATCAAAACATAATGAAGATTTTGAAACAAATACAAAATTTATCACAATTTGCTTATGTAAATTTAGGCATATTAGTGACAAGTAAAAAAAATGTCCCTACATTTCATTACCTAGCTCAAATGTTAAGTAGATAAATGGTTAGGAAATTCAAAGTCAACACTCTAAGAAATTCAACAGAAGTTGATTGGTATAATTCGGTCCAGGGAACTGCAAATTACAGCTGCTTGAGTTTGGTAGACCGACTTTTCTTTAATATTAAGCCTTTAAGTAATAAACAAACTTTTTTGTTGATTAAACACCCCCAATTTTTAAAAATTCAAAAGCACATATACTAGGGGAAGTCCAAATTTTTTTTAGAAATTCGAGCATTTACGGGTATTTTGCAACGGTTTTTTGCCGCTTGGGGGGGGTGATCACCCCGAACTTTTATTTTTGAATGATATGTTTTTGATTTGAGTTTTTGTATGAACAATGCAGAAATTTCTCAAATACTTTCTACTTATTTTCAAAAGTCATTTGAATAATTAAAGCTGATTGAAATATTGCATATTCAGATTAAGGGTACCCAAATTAGTCAAATTTTCCTTTTTAATTCATTGCACCTCAGATTTAGTGGGTTTGTGTAAATTATGTATTGTGTAGAGCATTTAGAAAAACAAAAAACATTTAGATTTAGAAAAACAAAAAACAGTTTTGAGTTCCTATACAAAAGATTAATGAATTGTAATGTAGAACCAAAAATAGTTTCAATTCGTAAACGTCGAATAGTACCGTAGATAGGAATGTCTCAAGCCAAGGGTGATTTGAGATTAAATTCCCCCGGAGGCGAGAAAAATTTCTGACTTGCTTATTAACACTTATTTTCAAATACATTTTAAGATCAAGTAATTTTCCGTCACTTCGGTAAAAAATTTACTTGGAAAAAATCTTCATGGGGGGGGGAGTTAAACCCCTAAAACCCCCTCCCCCCCCGTTCGAACGGCCTTGCTACCCACCAAAGGGTCCGATGCCGATCGTCCGACGTATAAGGCGATATCCACTGCTGGTGATCCGGAGCAAAAAACAATTTTTGGCAAATTTTATAAAAATAATTATGAAAGCTATTGAAGAAACCTAGAAACGATATAAAATCTGCTGGTGAATTGTAATGCAAAAAAAAAACAGGTTTAATTATTCAGGTTTTTTTCTTTATTTATTTTTTATAGTTATTCCTGGGCTTCGACCAAATTTGCCCGGATATTGCCTGAATTTTTGGTCATCATTTTTGAAATCAAATACCCGGATTTTGCCAGGTTTGTAGATAAAATAGCCCGGCTTCGTGCGGCCCGGATACGTGCTGAAAAAATTCTAGCAGCCTCAGTTTAGCCGCCATTTCTGAAGAAGTTTCAAGAGGTTAGCGATGCCTAAGTTTGGTTGCACCTGACTCCTCAAATTAGCATCGTTGTGCTCTCAGAACCAATTTTGAAGCGGTGGCTAGTCAAGGTATCATTAAAGTTTCAGTAAATCCGTATCCGTATAAGAAATTTGAAATCCAAATTTTGGTATTGTACATTTGGACATAATGATACAAAATTTAACTAGCAGGGCATGATGGCAACATTAGGTTTAATGTTGTCATAACAGTCTGCTCGGGAAGGGTGTATCTTCCCCAAGACCTCAGGACAAACAATTTACGGCTGATCAAAAATGGAAATCCAGCTCGAAATTTCCAGTTCCCCTGGATCTCGACCATGACCCATATTTATCAATGAAACAAGGACTTTTTTCCCTATTTAGCGGAACAAACTAATTCCTCAACCAACTATCAAAAGCCTATCGCAGGTCGTGCGTGCTTCCAAGGCAATGAGTAGGTATCTATTTCAGTTTCTACTTTCATCAAAGGGGGGACAATTATTTTCCGAAAGATCGATAAACGACCTTCACCTGTAACGGTGTCTCATAGAGGGGGAAAATCGACTGTCGAAAGTCCATATCATTAAATCTGGTCGAAGCTATTAACGTGTCTAGTTTTGGGTTCATGTGAAGATGATACCAAAAAAAACATGCGTCCGTCGGTGGGCTTTGAAAAACTTCGCAGTCCAATGTACTTACATGCGTGTCCTTCGAAGCAGAACGGCATCTTTGGACAATTGGTCCAAAATCGATGGCAACGTTGGTATCGACGAAAACAACATCACTCCTATCTACTGAACGATGGACTATGATGACGATTGTTTCACAAATCGAACAGCTGATAAACTTTTTAAAACTATCAAACTTGAACACATTTCGCTGATGGGTACGTTCACACTTTACTTTCTACATGGCAGTTGTAACTTTGCAGATGGCATTAGTTGTGACTCTTGAAAAGCGACTCATCGCAAACGCTGTCTTTATTAAACTGAATCTTCCAGAAAAAAACATCTATAAACAAACCTCAAAACCGAAATCGTCGCATGGTTACGCTTTTCAGGGAAGTTGGTTGAGCTCAACAGGTTTCTGTTGTTTCCATAGAATTCGCAAAACAAAGTCGTTTATTTCAAATGAATAATTTGCTCAAGTAGGACAAGTTCAACTTCTCGGAACCTTGAAGAACTATTTTGATGACGAGCTCTTATCCAATCAGGTATTTGAAAATGTTTCATAAATTTATTCCAGGAGTTGATGGATTTTAAGATTTTTCCCCTGCCATTGTTAATGCATCACCTTCTCTGAGCGTGGTTTTTTTTTGGAGAAAACAAAAAAATCTAGAATGAACACTTGCGACTCAACATTTAGATTCAAAGTTGCGTTAAAAATAATTATCCAATCATAATGAGAAAAGTTAATTTCAAATTGCCTATGGATCAAATTCATGTTTATACTAAACATGCTTTTGAAATCGTATTTTCAACCCAAATTGTATTGCTTTGAAGTTGCATAGAAAGTTTGTAAAATGTAATAATTCAAACAAAAGATGAAAAAAAATATGACAAATTTTAACAAATACATGTACATTTCATGAAACTTTAAATAAATGGTCAGGTCTAGACTAAGTTTATCAGAATTTTTTCCGCTCGTATCCAGGCCGGGAATATCCGGGATATTTCATCTAAAAATCTGACAAAATCTTGGCGCTTAATTTCTAAATTTTAATCTCTTTATTCAAATTAGGCAAAAAAAACAAGAAAAAACTTGAATCATTGTATTTTTATCATAGCACATAAGCAGATTTTTAATCTTATAGTTTAGGCTTCCAAAACACCGTTCATTTTCATTTTTATAGGGCTTGTTAAAAATTATTAGACTCAAAAGTACACACAAAAAATTTATAAAACACAATTTAAGTTTTGTAAAATTTGGCAAAAAAGTAAATAAATCCAGGCCTTTTTCACCGAAATCTGAGCAGTCGGACAAGACCTCATGAAATTTTAATGCAAATTTTTAATCTTTAATCTTTAATAATTTAAAATTGTTATAATTTTTATACTTTGTTTTCGGAGGTAGACAAATGTTTCGAAGTGAAGTAAAATTCAAAACTGAACTTGCCATATTCCCCGTTTTTACTCGAACTTTCATGATATTTCAAACATCATTAAGGATAGGAACGAATGAATTAAATAAATGAAAAACAAGAATTTTGTTTTTGTTACCAGATTTGTAATGCAAAACCTGATTTGGGTTTCCGATGTTCATGATGATGGTCATAAGACTAACAATTCCGAATTCCGACTTCGAGTTTCGGTATCAATTTTCGACTGTTAAATAAGTTGTTTGGGGGTAATTTTTCGGCTATCAGTTAACTTAAATAGCAAAGACGACTATTTATTTAAGATCTTAAATAAATAGTCGTCTATGCTATTTAAGTTGACTGATAGCCGAAAAGTTACTCCCAAAAGACTTCGAGTTCGTTAAAGTCTGCTTCATTTATTATTGGAACACAAACAATTGCGTGTAGTTCAGTCATTTATTAACGAATTCATAATTTGTTTTTCATACAAATGTAGCATTTTCTTTACTTTTTCATAAAAAAAAATTAAAAAAATTATTCATTGCTGTTTCGAAGAAATTCTCGTACTTTTCCCGTAATACGGCACATTAGGCGGCGCACACCCTTTTCGTCCACCGTTTTGGCGATTTGATTCCACCAGTTCTTCATTTGAGTCATGTTCCTAACAAGTTTTCCCTTTGCCTTAAGCCTCCGCTTCGTGATTGCCCAGTATTTCTCTATCGGCCGGAACTGGGGGCAGTTTGGGGGGTTGAGGTCCTTCGGTATTACGCTGACCCCGTTCGTTGCGTACCATTCCATAACCGTTTTGCTGTAATGGCAGCTTGCGAGGTCCGGCCAAAACATTACTGGACGGTCGTGGGCACGAATAAACGGCAGAATCCGTTTCTGTAGGCACTCTTTTTTGTAGACTTCTGATGTCATTGTCTTGTCAGTGAGAAAGACTTTGGTTTTCTGTCCACAACTGCATATCCCCTGCCAAATCATGTACTTGCGGGTGAATTTATCCGCAAACACGAACTTAAATTTTGCAGGTACATCCCCCCGAGCCGTCGCCAAATAAAATTTTTGACCTGGGATTTGCCCAAAGTCCGCCTTCACGTAGGTCTCATCGTCCATCAGAATACATCCGTCGAACTTGGTTAGCACTTGGTCGTACAGCTTTCGAGCACGGATTCTGGCCACATTGTTCTGCTTCAGCGTCCGATTTGGATGTTTGCTGGCTCGGAATGACCTTATTCCTTCCCGGAGACGAATTCGTCGCACCGTACTGTGAGCGGCCTGGAACTTATTGGCCAAATCGCGGTCTGAAAGATTGGGATTCCTCTTGACGGCCTTGATGACTTTCCCACGCAGTTTCCGGTCGACAGTTCCACTCCGACGCTTCGAATGCGGCTTCCGAGTCGTCGTCAATGTTTCCTTGTACTGCTTGATAACACGCCATACGGTATTTCTGGGCATTTTAAGCTGTTTAGCTAGCTTCGATGCCGACAACAAAGGATTTTCAAGAAAACTGTGCACAATTTGATCTCTCCGTTCGGCTTCCATGGCGGTTGTTTACAAAATGCTATCGTTTGTTGTTATGACATAAATACATGGTGAAAGGTAATGAATTTCCCGACACGGGGGTGAAAAAAGTTTCCAAATCCGTCCACTAGGAGCGCCACAATGAGCAAAAGAATTTGTTCCAATATTAAATGAAGCAGACTTTATTTATTCAAATCAATTTTATATGCACAGAAATGCAGCTTAAGGACTAAGATTTTGAGCTCATGATCAGGTTAAAACTCAGTATAAGTATAGAAAAAAGAATGAATAGAATATTATAAAAGGCACAAGATCGATTTACGTAATTAAATATTTATTTGAAGTCCAGAGTTAAATTTTACGGGGGTTAGGTCCAAAATCAGAATCAGCAGTAGGAAATAAAATTAAAAATCCGTGTCAGAATTCTGACAATTAATTCAAAACTTTATTTTTAAATTGTTTGTCTATACCCATGGCCGTAGGAACGGAAGGGTTTCGCCATGAGGTTCCAAATGTTCTTCTTCAAACTCAAAATTTCAAATTCTTATTCAAATCTTGATAAACGACTAAAACGATTTAAGAGTAATAATCTGACTCAGAACAAAAGCCAAAACCTCGAAATCTTATTCCAGGTCCACAATTTTACTACAGTTTTCAAAAAAAATCCCACTTGTTGATAGAAATGGAGTCCCGAATATCGAATTCGAATAACATAAGACTTAGATCGCCTGATTGCCCAGACGTTGCCCGATTTTGTTCACATTACTTGAAAAATCAAAAGAAAATTCGAATTTAATCAGTAAAAATTTAGCTACGTATATGTCCAAATTTGTTGAGCAAATTTTATCAAAATAAACATGATCGATTTTTAGAAACTGAAATTGGCTGATGTGTTTTGGTATAAAATGTCTACGAAAAATTTACAAAAAAAATAGCAACAAACAACCACACGTCACGAAGACGGAATTGGCTTTAGAAGCGCAGATTTTCAAGGCTGCTGATTGGTTTTATTTGGCCTTCAGGTGTAATAAGGTGGAATATTGGCTTATGAACCGCAGAGTTTTAAGGCTGTTGGTGATTGTTTTGATTAGGCCTTCCGGTGGACTAACATGAAATCGGCTCTAGAAGCACAGATTTTTAGGGCTGCTGCTGCTCATTGTTTTGATTTGGTTTTCGGTGACATAAGACGAGATTGGCTTTAGAAGCGTAGATTTTAAAGGCTGCTGCTGTTGATTGTTTTGATTTGGCCTTCTGGTGGAATAAGACGAAATTGGCCCTTGAAGCGCAAATTTTAAGGCTGCTTCTGCTGTTTGTTTTGATTTGGCCTTTCAGTTGAATAAGATGGAATTGGCTTTAGAAGCGCAGATATTTAAGGCTTAGAAGCACCGATTTTTTAAGGCTGCTGCTGCTGAATGTTTTTGATTTGACTTTCCGGTGGAATAAGACAAAATTGGCTTTAGGAGCGCAGATTTTCAAGGCTGCTGCTGCTGATTGTTTTGATTTGGCCTTCTGGAGTAATAAGATGGAATTGGCTTATGAAGTGCAGCTTTTTAAGGGTGCTGCTGCTGATTGTTTGATTTGGCCTTTCGGTGGAATAAGACGGATTGACTTTAGAAGCGCAGATTTTCAAGGCTGCTGCTGCTGATTGTTTTGATTTGGCCTTCCAGTGGAATAAGATGGATTTTGGCTTTAAAAGCGCAGATTTTAAAGGCTGCTGCTGCTGATTGTTTTGATTTGGCCTTCCGGTGGAACAAGACGATATTGGCTTATGAAGCGCATATTTTTGAGGCTGCTGCTGCTGTTTGTTTTAATTTGGCCTTCCGGTGTAATAAGATGGAATTGGCTCATGAAGCGAGAGTTTCAAGGCTGCTGTCGCTGATTGTTTTGATTTGGCCTTCCGGTGGAATAAGACGGATTGGCTTTGGAAGCGCAGATTATTTAAGGCTGCTGCTGCTGATTGTTTTGATTTGGCCTTTCGATGGAATAGGATGGAAGCGCAGATTTTTAAGGCTGCTCCTGCTGATTGTTTATAATGATTTGGCCTTCCGGTGGAATAAGATGGAATTGGCTTTAGAAGCGCAGGTTTTTAAGGCTGACAGGCTGTTTTTATTTGGCAATCCGGAGAAAATAAATGATTGGCTTAGGAAGCGCAGATTTCGAAAAGATGAGAGAAGGATATGCAGAACATAAATAAAATCTTGTAGATTTGAAAAGCCTGTGATAAGAATGGATTGTAAAATTAAGTGAAAGGATATAAACAACATATTTTGCTTACAATGGAATGTAGTATAAAACCTAAATAGTCCTCACTAGGCAATTTGGACTGCGATTTCGGTTTCTAAGACTTGTTTATGTTTACATTTGATGAGATTGCCGTCTCAAGTCTCCCAACAAGTATGGAAGACTTTCAGCAACTAAGATGCAAACATAAACAAGTCTCGACAACCAAAATCACACTTCAAGTTGCCGAGTGTGGACTGAGCTTAAAGAGAATAGAGGTGAGAAGTAATGTAGAGATAAGATGAAGGATATGTAGGAGATGAATGAAATTTCAAAAAAATAGTTTAGTTGTATTCGGCATCACTAAAGATGCATAAAATAAAATAAATTTCTATGGCTACTTTTGTAATTTTGGTAACACTAGGCAAAACAAACAAAACCAAGTCAGTCATTAATCTATTCTTGTGAGCGACAGACATGTCAAAGTGAATCTCTGAAATGAGATTCGTAAAATTACGACACTAAATTTGCTTATGAGCATTAAAATTCGAAGTCTATGATCAGATTTCAGATTCTTTATTCAGTTTTTTTTGTTATTGAAAAAAATCCGAAAGAGTTTCATCAATCGCAATTTTTATTGAGATTTTCAAATTGAAATTTAAATAAATAACTGAAGAATGAATTCATTTTTGAAGACGAAAAGTTAGAATATAAATAAGAGATTTTTGGCTGAGGATTTTGACACAAATTTCGCTTTTTGGTTCATGATTTCAAGAAATTATTATCAGAAAGCTTAGAATAAAAATTCGGATAGTCTGATTCGGAATTCAGATTTTAAACTCAGGTTCAAAAGGCAGGATTCAGAACCGGAATTCAAATAAAAAATTCAGATTCAGGTTCACCTCGAAGTTGAGATAAATCATCAAGATAAACATAACATTGTGAGTAAATATTTCTCTAAGAATTCAAATTACAGGAGATCGTAGTTTCTTAACTTTAATTTTGGATTCCGAAATTTTAATTTTATATTTAATCAGAGTCAGTTTGAAAACGAAACACAGACCAGAAGAAACCACAAATATACCTAGCTAGCTACCTAGCATATCTGAACCGGTTACAACGAAATTTCAAGAGCAGTCCGAAGTCGTTCTGGAAGTATGTCAAAAGCCAGCGAAAAGAATCCGGACTTCCGTCCCACATGTACCTGGACGGCGATATTGCTAGCACTGACCCCGGAATCTGTAATCTGTTCGCTGAAAAATTTTCGAGCATTTTTACAAGCGGGTCCATTTCTGCAGAACAACTGACCAGGGCTGTGAGTAATGTCTCACCTCTAGGCTCTTCAATAAATGGTATTCTTGTCGACGATGCAGCTATCTTAAAAGCAACCGCCAAACTCAAAAACTCTACTTCGAAGGGCCCGGATGGAATCCCAGCTACTTTTTTGAAACGGTTTATGCCTCATCTGCTAACACCTATCAGGCATATCTTTCAAGCATCACTGGACGGCGCTATCTTCCCCGCTTTGTGGAAAGAAGCATATATGTTTCCTGTTTACAAAAAAGGAGATAAGAAAGATATTAACAATTACCGCGGTATCTCAGCTCTGTGTGCTATTGCAAAACTGTTTGAGCTGGTTGTGTTGGATCCCATTTTTTCATTCTGCAAGCACCACTTTTCAAACGATCAGCACGGTTTCATGCCTAAACGATCAACTACCACAAATTTACTGACGTTCACATCTTTCGTACAAGAAAGCTTTGCCATGAAGACCCAAACCGATGCTATTTATACAGATTTGTCTGCTGCATTTGATAAAGTGAACCACGAGATTGCTCTCGCAAAGCTAGGTCGCTTGGGCTTCTGTGGATCTTTACTGGAGTGGTTTCGGAGTTACTTAACGGGACGAAAATTGTCCGTTCATACTGGAGAATCCTTCTCGAGACAGTTTCTCGGCTCTTCCGGAGTGCCACAAGGAAGCCATTTAGGACCGATAATTTTCGTCATCTATTTTAATGATGTTCTCTCGCTTCTCGATGGTCCAAAACTAGCTTATGCCGATGATCTGAAACTATATCACACCATCAATGGTAAAGACGACATCGATTTCCTGCAACGGCAGTTCAACATTTTTGCTGACTGGTGCGACAACAACTGCCTGCCGCTAAATCGCAGTAAATGCTCGATCATAACTTTTTCTCGCAAGCGACACCCTCTTTATGCTGAGTACATTCTCGGGGATGAAATAATCTCCCGGGTTGACCAAATCAATGATCTGGGTATTATTCTCGATCAACGGCTTGAGTTTAAGACTCACACGAACTACGTGGTAGACAAAGCCTCCAGAAATCTTGGTTTCTTGTTTCGCGTGGCTAGAGAATTTAAAGATGTGTACTGCTTAAAAAGCTTATATTGTAGCATAGTTCGCTCCGTTCTTGAGTATGCTTCTGCTGTCTGGTGCCCTTTCTACCAAAATGGAGTTGAACGAATCGAGGCTATACAGCGGCGCTTCTTGAGATATGCCCTTCGACACCTGAACTGGCAAGATCCTTTTCGTTTGCCCAGTTAAAGCTTAGTTCTTTTAGAAATGGGACAGTTATAAATGCCTGTATCTCAAAAACCATTCGTTTGAACGAAATACTTTCTATGAAGGAAAAGTAGGCAATGTTATGATATTTCATGAAAAAATTTGAAAAAAAATACAGTAATACCTCGATAGAAAGCAACGAAATTTTTTTTTTCGTTACTTTATATCGAAGTTACGTTATATCGAAACACTACTTAAAATGGTCCTTTGGAGCATCGATAGTGATCGTAAATGTGAAAAAGCTGATTCTAAATTCTGTTTGTACGGATTTAAGAAACGTAAAAAAATAATATTTTTCTCACAAACTCAAAAATTTTGTTTACTTAATTTCAACAAACATTTTCAGAAACAATTAAAGTAAAGATTCCAACAAACATACATATTATTCACAATTTTACAGGGTCCAGCAATTGAAGTGCTACATTGTTTTAATCAAATTATATGTTAGAATTTGATTAAAACAAAAACTTTTTCTTTCAAATTTAATACGATTTACATCAAAACAGATCATATTTTCAAAATCCATTGGTGTCTTTTTTCGTCGATTTTTTTGTCCTTGAACTTAACTACTCGTTGCAGAAGCTCAAGGCAAATATTCTAAAAAGCCCGCAGGTGGTTTTTGTGGTATGTTATCCCAGGATTCAAGTAGATGGCGCTTCAGAATTTCCAACCCGTCATGTTTTGTGGAGTAGATTTCTGTATACCTACGCTAGACAGCCAAGTCCATAGGGATCAGGTTCGGTGAACTCTCCGACCACTCCGTACTCTAAATTAACCCTCGAAAAAAAAAATTCTCACACAAAAATCGGGACCTCTTTGCTTGGTAAGCCAATGTGAAGTTCTGCTGAAAAACCACCAACCAAAACCAAAATTGGGACGTGTCCACAGTTCGAGGACATGCTGTAGAACTATTTTCGATACGTAAATTGATTGATCTACACCTCTTCAGGGTGTTCGGTTGATCTTCACCAGGAAAGTACGGGCGGTTCCGACCCAGACCCTTAAATAGACAGATTTCTGTCGTCTTGTGTTTACATAGGTTCGTGATCTTTCTGGCAACCAAAATCTGTAGCTCTGTTTTTTTCATTATGCCTCTGAGAATTTAACGCATGGCTCATAAACAACATTATTATATTTTTATGACAAAAAATATTGAAATTAAACATATTTATTCAAATTAGAAACATTTTTAAAAGTTACGTAATATAGAGGCAAAAGTTGCTTTATATTGGGTTACGTTATATCGAGGTTGCTTTAAAAAGAAGTTGCTTTATATCGAGGTATTACTGTATTTACCGTTTTTTGTAAAAGAAATTTCTACTTTATTCTTGGTGTCTCCCATTGGCCGGCGCACACTTTTTTCTGTCATGGTATTGATCAGTTTCTCCAACTTATACTTTGTAAAATCTATATTTTAGGTGGCTTCACCTTCCTTCTTCAATTTCTGATACTTTTTGGTCCAATACTTCTCTGGAAACTGGAAACTGGAAGCATTTTAGTGGATACAGTTGTTTCGAAATGAACAAATTTGGTTATTTTTTATCACATTTTTGAACGTTTTTTTTTCGGTACCGGTTTTACAGCTTAAGAGCTTTGGAACTATCAAAAAATGGCTGTTTGAGGTTGGATTTCAATGAGTCATCACTAGGCAACACTTTCAGCTTATCGGAGAAAATTGTTTTGGACATTTCAGCGATCTACCCTTAGCTTTTCGTTTATTGAAAATTAAAAATGCTGGTATGAGACTTGCATTCCTTGATGATCCTTAACAGATGTTGTTGCCGATCATCTGCTTCACTCCAATGCTTGATTTGAACTTTGTGGACATTATTGACAGTGTTTGCATACTTATCCACCACATAAACTCAGTAATTCTTTGAATAATCAACGGTTTTTTCAGCTATCAATTTGATAATGACGAATTTTAAAGGAATCTGTGCAAAAATTTTTTTTTCTTTTTCTCAAGCATCGTACATATCTCAAAAACGCGTAAATTTTAAATTTTGAAGAAAATAGGTCGAATAGTACTTTTTACAGGCAACAAAATGCTGTTCAAATTTTTAATATCCAATAACTAGTTAACGAGCTATTAGCAAATGAAAGTGTCCCATTTCTAAAAGAACTAAGCTTTATGAGAATCGTTGCCAGCTGATAGACTTAGACACGCTTCAAGTCCGAAGAAACGCCACACGTGCTTTGGTTGTTGCGGATCTTCTCACATCGAGGATTGACTGTCCCGTGCTGCTGGAAGCTATCCCTCTCAACGTGCGACCGCGAGGATTAAGAAACCAGAATCTGCAACTCTACGTTCCTGTTCGGCTGAATAACTATGGGGCTAACAGCGCTCTTATAGGCATCCTAAAAACCTTCAACCGTTTTTCGGAGTACTTTGACTTTGGCGTTCCCAGAAATGTTTTCCGTAGAAACATATTGAACAAATCAAGAGAATTGTAGATTTACGTTAATTTTTATATTTAACCTATAATTAAGATATCATTAGGATCTAAATTTGATCCGTTGATTTTTATACAATAAACAATAAACAATAAATATAAAATAAAATTTAGATTAATTTTGAAGAATTCGTTCTTTGAAAAATATAGATTTAAATTTTGATAAAATGTTCACAGGATTTCAATGAAAAATGCCTGGATTTGGCTCAGATTTTTTTACTGTATTGGACATATCAAATAAAAAACGGAAATTAGTCGTAATATTTTTTATTTAGGCCTCCAAAATAAAATTTGTTGAGCAAGTTATATAAAAATAATCATGAAAGGTTATTTGGGAGCCAATTTGAAATCTTTTGATGAGTTTTGATGACATTTTTTTCATGTTTTTCTTTAATTTTGTTGAGTAATTTTTAGGTTCCGACCGAATTTGCGTGGATTTTTGGTCGTCATTTTTTAAATTAAATTTCCGAATTTTGCCAGGTTTTAATAAAAAATTGTCCGAATTCGTCAGAACCGGAAACGTGCTTAATAAATTCTGGCAACCTTCACCTTACTATTATTGTAAAATAACTCAAAGCTGAAGAACCTTCACATTTTTTATACTCTTTGAGGATTCACACTCAAGCAAATGAAAAGAATTGTCAACAAAACACATACCCACCATACGCACATACCCACACCAATTTTGTCAAAATTGTAAAAATTTTCAAAATTGTCAAAATTGTCAAAATTGCCAAAATTGTCAAAATTGTCAAAATTGTCAAAATTGTCAAAATTGTCAAAACTGACAAAATTGTCAAAATTGTCAAAGTTGTCAAAATTGTCAAAATTGTCAAAATTGTCAAAATTGTCAAAATTGTCAAAATTGTCAAAATTGTCAAAATTGTCAAAATTGTCAAAATTGTCAAAATTGTCAAAATTGTCAAAATTGTTAAAATTGTCAAAATTGTCAAAATTGTCAAAATTGTCAAAATTGTCAAAATTGTCAAAATTGTCAAAATTGTCAAAATTGTCAAAATTGTCAAAATTGTCAAAATTGTCAAAATTGTCAAAATTGTCAAAATTGTCAAAATTGTCAAAATTGTCAAAATTGTCAAAATTGTCAAAATTGTCAAAATTGTCAAAATTGTCAAAATTGTCAAAATTGTCAAAATTGTCAAAATTGTCAAAATTGTCAAAATTGTCAAAATTGTCAAAATTGTCAAAATTGTCAAAATTGTCAAAATTGTCAAAATTGTCAAAATTGTCAAAATTGTCAAAATTGTCAAAATTGTCAAAATTGTTAAAATTGTCAAAATTGTCAAAATTGTCAAAATTGTCAAAATCGTCAAAATTATCAAAATTGTCAAAATTATCAAAATTGTCAAAATTGTCAAAATTGTCAAAATTGTCAAAATTGTCAAAATTGTCAAAATTGTCAAAATTGTCAAAATTGTCAAAATTGTCAAAATTGTCAAAATTTTCAAAATTGTCAAAATTGTCAAAATTGTCAAAATTGTCAAAATTGTCAAAATTGTCAAAATTGTCAAAATTGTCAAAATTGTCAAAATTGTCAAAATTGTCAAAATTGTCAAAATTGTCAAAATTGTCAAAATTGTCCAAATTGTCAAAATTGTCAAAATTGTCAAAATTGTCAAAATTGTCAAAATTGTCAAAACTGTCAAAATTGTCAAAATTGTCAAAGTTGTCAAAATTGTCATGTTGTGATTTTTTTTTAACTGTCAAAATTGTTGTAACTCTTAACTTTTGCTGAATTGTCAAAATAACAAAATTTACAGAATGAACATTGTCAAAAATTTTAAAAAATATGTCAAAATCCTAAAAATTGTTAATTTTGTCTAGATACTCCAATATGAAAAAATGTGTTGATAACTGTCAAAGAGAAAAGTTAGGTGCTTCTCATGGCAATATGTCAGTTACTGAATAAAACTAATATGATAATTTGCATGTTGGAGCAACACCGCCTCACTGATCTCGATATGTCTTACTTATTGCCTTCACTCATCTCGGAATCGAATTTTTGCTGAAGCTGCTCGCTGTAACGCATCAATTTCAAACCCTTAGCTGTTGCTCTTGGAGCACTTTATTGGCTATTATGCGCGCATCCCGCTGTTCCGCCACCAATAAATATTTGGGGTAGTATACCGACTGTTTGTTGTTATATCAAACTGTTTTTCAATTCCATTCGTTTGCTTTATGGACTGGACACACGTAATCCGTCGACGACAGTAACTCAACAACTAAACTTGTGCCGGTACGCCACAAATTGGCGACGACTGGCAGCGACAAGAAAACTAGGCTGCGTTTTGCTGTTTTTTTTTTCAACTCTTAGTCACTCGGAAAACATATGACGCTTCAATCAATCATCAGATGTACCGAAGTTATTTCGGTTAACATATTTTCACAGTACCTTCATACCTATTTTATTAAATTATCAAGTTTGTTGAAGACGAAGTTTAAGCTTTTGTTAGATAGAAGAAAGCTTTAAGAAGTCGTTGTATATTCTAAAAAAAAATGCAATGATAAAAACAAAAACACACACAATAAACTGTATTGACATCTGAAATGACGTGATCATGATAATTTGGGAAATTATTTAATCGAATACCAACAACCGTACAACGAAGTTCAAACTAACGCGGACCACCAACGGATTAGAGTGGAAAATGAGCTTGCATTTAAATGGACGCGCCTCCATAACGCTTAGGTTGAAGCCATGCGGTCAAATGTTACGCTCAGCTGACCCAACTACATACCAATGCCTAACCATCAGGTGGAGACGATGTCAAATAAACGGTCCAAATTTTTTCGGTTAGCCAAAGGTTCGAGAAGAGGGGCTTGATAGGAGATCGACCGAACTTGGCAAGTGTAAAGTGTGTGCACATATGGACCCAGAGAGTTCATGAAGAACTATATGAAAGATCTGCTTCTTTGAGAAACGATTCCACGAGAAATGATGACCATGCTTTCTCTGATTCGACCTTCGTCAAAGAAGAAAGTTTTAAGCTACCATGATTGAACGGTTTGAAAAAAAAACCCTAAGAAACTCACAGGTTTTTTAAAACCAAAGCTTACAATATTAGTTTTAGAAAAATTGTAATCTTAACGTGATGCAGCCGTATAATATGCTCGTTAAAAGTTAAAATCTAGAATTCATAATATTTCTGTATAATTTAAAACTTCATATTTTGTAATTGAATGATGTTCTAATCTTAGTTTGGCTGGCAAATTTTGGTTACTGTACAAAACGAGGCCCCATAGTGGTTATATCACCTCTTATTCACAACTCCTATCTCAACATCCCCGTGATACCGGCTGAGATGTGAGTAACCTAAGTGGAGATCGGGTAACCAACCCCTGTGGGTGCTTTGGTCGCATGCAGACTAAGAAGGTGGCCGCACGCGTTTGTTCCCCACGTCAAGGGCGGCTTGCAATAATAACTGAGCGTCTGTTCTCCAGGTCGTGTCTGTTCTCCAGGTCAGGGCTCTAACAGCGTCTGTCTCGCAGCGAGCGGCTGAATTTATGAAATCCGAATTCTGCCAGCTAAATCCAAGATGGCAGCCCCATCGTGGAATAGGGACTTAAGGCTATCAACCTACTGCTCCCGATTTATTAAATTGTTACGGAATCCGAAAGAAACGACCGACCTGGAACATTGGCGACGCTTTTTAGCATGAAAACACGGACACGAATTAGAACAACAATGCTCAACAATGCAAGCTTGCTAGAGAAGCTAGCCGCCTCAAGCTTGAAATTCAGGGACTGAGCTAAGTCCGTTGGCCTAACACTGGAGTACACAAGACACAGTCCGGACAAGGCAACGGAGCCTTTTGGTGTGGGGGAAAACAGGCTACTCGGGAACGAAGAGTTGGTTTTCTGTTAAGCCCGCTCATTAGATGGGAACCGGTAAACGAAAGAATAATCGTAGCCAGATTTAGAACACGGGTTAGGAACCTTACAATGGTCCAGTGTTATGCGCCAACAGACGTTGCCGATTTGGAGGACAAAGAGCAGGTTTACAGTCAACTAAACTGCGTGGTTGAGACAATTCCGAAGGGTGACATTTAAATCCACTTAGGTGACTTCAACGCAAAAATTGGCTCCGACAATCAGGATCTTGAGCGCATTATGAGGCGCTATGGTCTAGGACAGATGATCGAAAACGAGCTGTTTGTAGAATTCTCTGGCAACAACAACATGGTGATCGATGGGTCGCTCTTCCCTCGTCGACCAGCACATAAGGTCACTTGGGTATCCCGAGATGGCCGAACAGTAAATCAAATTGACCACATCTGCATCAGCCGAAAATGGAGAAGGAGCCTTCTCGATGTAGGCAACAAACGAAGCGCTGACATTGCATCTGACCATCACCTCATCCTTGGCTAGATATGACTGAAAGTTATGCGTGTCCAACGGCGCGAGGAAAAAGTCGAGTGTCAATACGACGCCCGCCGGTTGGGGAATTCAGATGTGAAAAGGGCATACGTTGAACAGCTTGAATCCCAAGCCTCGGAACTGCCGAAAGACGGAACAGTCGAAGAACAGTGGTGTTGTCTCAAGAATGCCCTTATCATGACGAGCCATGGTACTCCCGGTAAAGTTTGTGGAAGAAGAAGTGAATGGAACCTGGAGGATGGTCGTTGATCGGAGAATGGCGAAAGTCTGAATTGAGCAGGCATTCACCGGGTCAGCCAAAGCAGTAGCCCGCTTACGATATGCGGAGCTGGAAACGGCAGTTAAACGAGCTTGTAGACGAGACAAGAGAGCCTGGACAAACCTCCTTGCTGAAAAGGGAGAAAGAGCCGCCGCCAATGGAGATATCCGATTACTTTATGACATTTCTAGCCGCCATATTGGTGCAAAGACTAATGCTAGATTGCCGCTAAAAGAACGAACAGGTCAGTTATTGACCGATCGAACAGGTCAGCTCAAACGATGGACTGATCACTTTTAAAAACGAACACAAACACATAGAGAATCTCAATGAAACTTTATGATTCCTCGAAGAGATTCCTTTTACTTATATCTAAGCGTACATCATTCAAAGATATGACGGCTAACATCTTACAAATGCTATAACCGCCAACCCACAGAAAGTGTACTATGCTTAGAAGACTGCAAGGCTATCCTCTACACCACGGGCTTCGAACAACTCTTCCGAATCACGAATAGCGATGGCCAACAGAACCCGCAGCTCGAAGCGCCAACAGTAAGTCGCATAAATGGCGTCAACTCGGAAGCGCCCTCGCTGCCTGAAATAGAAGCGGCAATCAAAGACATGCAATCCAACAAAGCACCCGAGATCGATTGCAACCCTGCTGAAATGCTGAAAGCCGACCCTGCCTTGTCAGCACAAATGTTGCACCTTCTTTTCGCTGACAATTGGGATACGGCAACATTCCCGGCCGACTGGATCCAGGGTATCCTCGTAAAGGTCCCGAAGAACGGAGACCTGATAGAGTGCGGTAGCTGGCGAGACATAACGTTGATCTGTACAACATAGTGATCCTGAACTCCGAGGGCAACAAGCTAGATTCCGATCCGGACGATCATGTGTGGACCACATCACAACGCTACGAATCATACTGGAACAAATCAAAGAATTCCAGGACTTACTTCTTCTGGTGTTCGTTAATTTCGAAAAAGCATTTGACCGACTGAACCACGAAAACATCTGGGCTGCTCTTAGACGACGAGGAGTCCCAGAAAAACTAGTCCATCTCATCGTTCAAGGCATTTTCGGAGGTCTTGTATGACGGTGTCTTGTCCGATCCAATCCCCGTAACTGCTGAAGTGAGACAAGGGTGTATCTTATCACCGCAACTCTTTCTCATCGTAATGGATGAGATCTTGACTAGATCGATTGACTGTAGACTAAACCGAGGATTGCCGTGGAATCTAACCCGGATCAGAAAAGCCCGAATTGCGTTTGCGAGTCTCTGAAACATCAAATCCGTATTGCTCTACGGGTGTGAAACTTGGTGCACATATGCGGTGACGACGCGAAAACTGCAAGTTTTCGTGAATCGCTGCCTGCGGAACATCATGCGCGCTTGGTGGCCTGGCAACTGGATCTCAAACGTTGAACTTCATTGCCGGTGTCATCAAAGGGCGCTAGAAATCGAGATTCGGGAACGTAAGTGGAGATGGATTGGGCACACGCTGCGAAGAGATGAAAACGAGATTTGCAGAGAGGCGCTTGACTGGAATCCGAATGGGCATCGAAGAAGAGGCAGGCCCAAAAGCTCGTGGCAGCGAAATCTAGCCGCTGAAATCCGCACAGTTGACGAGAACCTTGGCTGGCAGCAAGTGAAGACGCTGGCTCCGGATCGCCAGCAGTGGAGATCTTTTATCTCAGCCCTATGCGTCAGTCAATCGGCGCTGGACCCTTAGGTAGTTAGGTAAATATAGTATTTGCGATAGTTAGTGGTAAGAATAAGGTTTAGTAATTGCTTCGGTGGCATTTACTTAGCTCGAAATCAAGCAAAGGAAAGCTCAAAGCATTTGCTCAGTTTGGTATGAATAAACGTTTGCTTAGGGGATGTGTACTAAAACTTCAGAACATAGCTTTTGCTTTGAAAAATAGAGCTATCCAACAAGCAGAATCTGTAGTTTTCTCAAGTAAATTAAAATAAAACGATCAGAAAATTGAAAATTACGGCTAAAATAGCCACGATCTCAGCAGTGCGGGTAAGAACGATCGGAAAGTATTTAAGGTAATGCATGAAAATCTCTAAAACGCGCAGGTTGAAATGTTCGTTTGTTAATAGGATAATTCCAATTGATCTAGCAAGCAGGAAACAGTTAGTTCACCTGAAAAACCAATTGTTTTACCAATTTAAAAAATCTTTGTTTCGTTAAAACTTAAAAAAAAATCTTTTAAAATTATTAAAATGTTATTCCAAGTTCGAGCCAGTTGGGAATTTTTCCACTATTCCCGGTTATCTGGAATGTTTGCTATTAGATTTGATCAAATCTACGACGAATAATTCTATATAACGTCAAGAATATGAAAAAATGGGGTTTCACTTCTATTTTTGTTTATCCATGTTTAAAATGCCTATTTGAATTGTTTTGAAGTGCAATATTGCCAATTTTATTAATTTATGACGTTATAAAAGATTTTTTTATTATGTGCTACCGAGCATGCTTAGAAAATAAAGCAATTGCTTGGAGATTTGTCGAGCATTTGCTTCAGATTTGGGCTTTATTCATACCAAACTAGCTTGTTCTAAAAGTAAAATATTCTGTCAGAGAAAACAGGTGTCAAAAAAATTTTTATTCATAGCAACCGAAGCAATTCCTTCAAATGACTACGCGACTGCTCGATTTGGTTTTGGCGATTTGCAGTTCAAAACGACTCGCAGAGGGCACTGCGATTGAAATGATGATGTTATGGATTCAAATGTCATAACGCATAGTATTTTTTCAAAGCACAAGAGGAATTTTGAAAATTTCAGTATTCAAAGAAATATTAGCTGAGCATGGATTTGGGAAAAAGGTAAGAAAAAGTGATTTACGTAATCGTTCAATGTTTGTAAAGCCAGTTTATTCTTCTTCCTCTGATAATTTTTAAATTTCTGAAAAATTTGCGTGTAGCCAATTCAAAACACCCCGTAGTCCCTGTGTAAAACATTTTCCAGTACCACCTTTGGAACCCCGAATAGTTATGAATGGAGAAAGTTTTTTGAAAGACTAGAAACCGCTAACTATTTAGAAGTAATTGGAAGATGGCAATTTCATTTCCAGTCAGTTTTTCCATCATTTTCAATATTGACCGGGTCTCTAAAAATTTATTAATCTTTGAAACGTAATATTTCAGACACTCGAAGACTTTAGAAGAAAAAATCAAATCGGTCAAAAAAAGCACTGCCACCTTCAAAAGTGTTGGAAAAGATTTTCTAGAGAATGCTTGATCGGAGAAAATTATTCTTCTTACTCAAAATCAATCTGAAATAAGAGAAGTGGCAGCAAGAGCTCAAAGTTGATATCGTAATTTTTATACCAGCTACCTTCCAGTCAAAATTTCTTCTTTCCGAAGCCTTAAAAGCAACTTTTTTAAGAAAAGCATTCACTGATAGGGTTTAATAGCACCAAATAAAAAAAGAATGTTCAAAGTTTGTATTTAATATCCCGTCTCTCTGAAATCCAAAGTTTGATTAATAAAGCTGAGTTCCCTTTTTCTCGTTTTTTAGGTTAGCGCATAAATGAACAAATTTCGCTTCCAAAACTGAACCATTCTCGAATCCATCGGATAGAACCACCAACAAAACCTTGCACATTCATCAAACTGTTGTCTAACGGAATAGCCTGTGCTTGATCGCAAAATTTCAAAAATTATGAAAAAACGTTCATAAATTAAATTTTGTTTTACAAAAATCATGTGAACTAATAAATTGATGATTTTTGTACACGATTTAGCCATTTTTATTGTTTGTAATCAGCAGGGTTTTGTAAAATTAAAAAAATTTAAAACAATTTGCATTCACTCCCGTGTTAGAAAACAGCTATCATCACCCTTTTGTTAGTACCGTAATTGAAATCCAGTTGGCGTTGCATGTCAAAAAGTTTTGCTGCAAATCGCCATTAGCAAAAGCAATTGCTAAGTTTTTTTTCATACCACCTATTGTCTTGATTATGCAGTTTTACAGCACAAGTAATTTAATTCACAGGCGGAAAATCGATTCCTGATTTCAAACTTTCTATTAGATGACAAAAGAGGGATTGTCCATATTAACTGTTCATGGTTTTTGCAATTATTAGGACTTTATGATGCATGGGATCCTAACTAAAATTCATTCACGGGTGTTTTACAAAATGGCCATTTGATTCCTGGATTCAAATTTTGAATCAGATGACAGAAACAGTGGTCGTTCGCGTTAACTTTTCAATGTGTTTGCAATAATTATGCTACGATGCATTGGATCGAGAGGAAATTTCGACAAAATTAGGACGAATTTTCTGATTTCAAAATTTTTATCAACTTTTATATGTTTAAAAATAAAAAATAATGTTTAAGAAATAATTTAATTAATATTGTTAACCTTTTTCGTATATTAATTTATCAGTTTGTAAAAAAGTCATTTTTAATCATTAATTATTTACCTAGTATTCAAAAACAATCAATATTAAAATAAATTACATGAAAGCAAAATCACTGGCTAGAAACTTATAGCCAAAAATAATCGACTTATGTAAATTCTAAGTATTTTTATTAAAACCTATTCAAATAAATTAAATTAATTAATTTTGTGAATATCATTAAGCCAATCCGTCATACTACGGCATCGAAAAATGCTAAAATTCGAATTTGAAAATTAAATAAATGCTGGGGTATCCAAATGTTGCATCCAACACCCCTAATGCATGATGTCCAGTTTGACGGTATTTATTCTAAATCTGTAATTTGACAGTTTAAACATCACCTTTCAAAAACATTTATAGAATCAACTAATTGATTTTCATAAAATCAATACTACGGTATTTTTTAAAGTATTCATAGGTTTGACCGATCTTTGATAAAACCTTCCAAACACGACTAAAATTTGTTACAAATTATGGTGGAAGTAAATCTAGCTAAACGTCGAAGCCATAGGGCGGCTAATATTCCACACGAACGAGCCACGCGAGTTCGGGTAAATGATCTCGATCTCGCGTGCGCGTTTTCGGGTGTTTTTTTTTGTTGTTGTCTTCACACACCCCTTAACTACCTTTTACAAAGTGTAACTACCGCGAACGAGCGAGCGCAGCGTGGCGACGGAATATAGAGTAGCTAGCTAGTGAGTGAGTAATCTCTTTCTACGGATGACTTTAGATAAAGATTATACTCTTTTTTTTGGGGTGTATAACCAATCATAAATTGGTGTCGTATAAAACCGGCCCCTCGACCACAGGACAGCATCATTCGATTGTGATCACTTGCCGATATAGTTACACACATATTTCGGAGAGGTCAACATGAAGGTAGGTTTTTTGGTTATTTTGGTTTAGTTGTTGTATCTTATTGTTTTCTTATTTAATTTATGGATTACAGGCGTACATTGCGATCGGATTTGCCGCATTGGCCATAGTTTCGGTAATGGGTGCTCCAGCCGCCGAAGAGTCTGGCCCAATCGACAAACGAAGCATCGGGGAAACAGTCGACTATTACGATCACGTGCTACATCCAGACTTGGAGAAGATTCATCAACAGGAGAACGAGGTTCAGCACCAGGAGCTGCACCACGAGCAGCATGGAGATGATCAGCAATATCAGCAATATCATCATGATCATCATCAACTCCAGCTTCAGCACGATCATCAACATCATCAACAGCAGGATGAAAAGTGGTCTCAACCTGATGAATCCCTAAACAAGGCCGAGGAATACCAGCGTTTGATCCAGCAACACCAAGAATGGGAATCTCATAAGCAACACTCGGAACCTACTCATCATCAACATCACCATAATCAGCAGCATCACCATCATCAACAGCAGCAACATCAACATCATCATCATGTGCAGCACTACAGTCATGTTCCAGAACATCAGGTTCATTACCAACCTCAGCATCAGAATAGCTACCATCAAGCTCAGCATGAACACAGCCATCATCACGCTCAGCCTCAGCACCACTTCTCCGAGCATCAAGAACATCATCAGGTCCATCATCACTACCCACAAGCTCAGGCCTTGGTTCAGCAACAACCTCATCAACCAGTCTACAAGACCAAGCCTGTTCATCATCAGAAGGAATCAGTCAGCTATCACTATGCTGCTCCTCAGCAAGAAAACCATAATCAGCACTCAACCCTACCCCAAAAGCTGCCTTACACGGCTGAGTTCCAGAAGCACACCCAGATCCCCATGAACTTGGTGGTTCATCAACCTCAACATCAAGGTCACCACCACGTGATCCCAACTCATCAGGACAAACCTCTGGTAATCGAAAAGCCAGTGCCCTTCTACGTCGAGAAGCAGGTGCCCTACCACGTAGATCGTCCAGTGCCCTACCCAGTCAAGGTCCCCGTTGAAAACCCAATCCACAAAGATGTCAGCGTCATCCGGATCCCCAAGCCGGTTGCAGTTCATGTTGAGAAACCCTACCCGATCTACGTGCAGCATCCGGTGTACGTGGAGAAGCCGGTCCCCGTTCAGGTCGTCATCATGAAGGAGAAGAAGAAGCCGATGTTCCCGTTCCTCGGGTTCTAAGCGGTGCTCTAAGTCCTTCAAAGTCTCTTTTCAGTAGCTAAGTGTCTGAAATAGAAGGGACTCCAAAGTGTGTGCAATAGTTGCGCGATTGCTTGTATGAGTTAGTTAGATAGATCCTGTAATATTATTGTTGTTCCTGTTTGTTATACGACTTGTTAAATAAATTATAAATAAATTATTATCAATTGTTAAACTTCAAGAATTTTGTTTTGTTATTTTTTCTTATTATTTGATGTACTCTTATTGCAGTTTCATCAAAATTTTCGGTTCCCGAACATGCAACGAAAGTTTGATTCCTATTTTGACTTCAAACACTAAAAAAGAAAAAAAAAAACTTTGTTTTGATGCTAAGCATTATGTGTTCAGCAAGTTATGTCGTGAAACAAAAACTAAATAAATAAAACTAAATAATTGATGTTAATGTGGCATCTTGATATATGCACAGATAATGTATAAGAGCCAAACTCAACCAAATATGTTGTGCAATCACAAGCACAACTGACCTTTCCAGAGTCTAGCCAGCTATCAGGTCAGTTGTTCGGCAGTCTGGAACAGAACCTCAAAATGGTTAACTCCCGAGTTCAGAAATTAACATTTTTAATTTTTGAATTATGGCAGACTCAAGGATTGCATATAAGTAGATATAACTTTAAAATACTAACGGGGGGAATCTTGTGAAGTTATAAATCAACAGGGTCTAGGGGAGTATCAACGTAACTAATTGTTAACCTGAGTATAAAAAAAACAAATAAAAGCGGAAATTAAAAAATTCTTAAAATGAAAAATCAATAATTGCGTAAACCAATTGAAAAATTAACATATAAATCAAAAAAAGAAACTTGAGGCACATAAATGAATATTTTTTTAAAAAACAAATCCATGAAATTAATAAAATACCAAAAATATATTATATTTATGTCTTTTTTGTTTATAACTTGAATATAAACGTAGTTTTCTCAATTTCCATAAGTTTTGTAAAATATCCAGTTTAAATTTCTGTAGTTTTAAAATTTTGAGTAGTTTTTTGGATTTTTTAAATTTTCGCTATTTTTGGATTATTTTTTTTTAATCTATAATTTTTTTCCAATTAAAAAAAATTTAAAAAATTAAATCACAAAAATTTATAACTGAAAACCACACAAACTAAAAAACTGAATTACATATTGAATTTTTTTTTAGTTCCTGTAAACTTTGAATTTAATTTAATTTTCACATTTTTTTTTAAATTTTTGTTAAATACAAAAAATCCTCAATTTTTTAGAATGATCCGCTCACGCCTCGTTCCAGGACCTTCCCTGCTTTTTTTTAAGATTTTGAAAAATTCTTCATTTTTAAAATGCTATATCTCCGGACTGAAAATCATAGGTACCAAAATGACAAAACATGCGTTGTGTAGATTTTATTAAAATCTATGGGTTAATGTTATTTATTTTTTTAAATAGCGTCGTTTAAAACATCAAAACACAGCCCTAAAATTAAACGTTATTTCTCTCAAGTGAAGTTTTTTTTTCTTGAATTTTATGATTTCATCGTTTTTTGAGAAAGTTTTACGTAAGAACCAACCAAAACCTCAGTATGATATTTCTTGTTTTCGAGATATGAAAGATTGAAATTTTATTGTCTAACAATTATTTACTCGCAGCAAAAAAAAATTACAACTGATTGCGCTTTTTTTAATACCTTTAATATGAATTATGGTCCTAGACTTGGGCAACACTGACAGTATTAGCGTGTTGTCTTCAACATTTGCAACTTTTTCAAATACCGTCAAACGGGGCATCATGCAACAGCGGGGTTGGATGCTACATTTAGATAACACCACACTGATTCAATTTTTAATTTAATGTAATGAGATAAAGATATCTTTTAATGATTACAACATGATAATGACATAATTTCTAGCAACTTGAGATAGTTTTTCGAAGTTTTTGATTTTCATATAAAATTTAAAAAATCGAACAATAAATGTACAATTTTTAACATTTTTCGATGCTGTAAAAAACAATACCCAGTATGAAGGATTGGCTTGATAATATCACCTACAAACTTTATACTGGTTTCCTCATCCTATACCAACACTTTTGATGTAAAAATAGTTTTCAAAAAATCACTCAATTTTTTTAAATAAATATTTTTATAATTCAGTTTCCAGTGTGGGGTAAAATGCAACAAAATGCAAATCAAAGAAACACCTTGTAAATCTCATATCCAAATGCTGCAATATGATTGTTTTGCATCACGCGTTTGTCAACACTGAAATTTCTATCATCCAAACATTTTTTTTAATGATTTCGGCTTTTTCAATTTTTAGTACTTTTGTTTTACTCCTAAATGTATGCAGCACCCTAATTTTCAGAAAAAATGTAAAAATAAGTTTTCACAAAACAAAAAAACCACCGCAAATGGTGTGTTCATGCGTAATGATCTTGAATTCATCGTAAATTTATCAAAAACTATACATTTTCATACGTTTTCATAAGATTTCTTATCAAAAACATAGTTTGTTGCAAGTTATCCCATTTTCTGAGGAGGATGAAAATCACATGTTTTTAGAAAATTAAAAATAACTGAAGAAACCAATAATTTTTCTGACTACGCCAATTTGATGTCCCATCAACCTTGAAACTTTTGATGCATAAAAGGTATGATTAACTGTGAACATAAAGTTTTTAGAAGCCAATGAAATTGAAAATTGTTGCATGTTGCCCCAGTTGACGGTATGTCCTTCAATTGATCAATCATTTCTGTACCAACGAAGTAAAATTTGTCAAGATGTGGTGATTCAGTTTCTTTTTGTAAGATTAAATTTTAATGATTTAAATGCTGAGCCCCGATGTGGTCTAGCAGATAAGCTGGCGCGAGTCTGGTTTTGATATGCCAGGCGTACTGGGTTCGATTCCCGGTATCGGCAAGAAAACTTTTGGGTTCAAATCCCATAAGTGGCCGGCAGGTAAGATGTGTTTTCTCTTATATAACTGACTATATAATAAGAATGTTCAATCAGTTGCCAGCTGGCCAGGTATATACACGAATGCGGAATACCTGTCGTAGATTCATAACACTGAAAATATGATGAATCTTATACGGTTGCGAAACTGATTGTCTCGTTCTTCAAATAAGACTCACACATACACAAAACACATTCATTACATGACAGTTCACACGAAGCCATGGTGTCGGGTATGTGGTGGTTTGCATTGAAGATTAGCCGAACTCGTGATCTTAAGAATGTAATTCAGCGCATACGTTGATGAAACTGCGGTGAATCCATGCACCCATTGTGGATTATCTACATACATACATACATTAAATTTTAATGATTTAAATGCTGATTTTTAATTTAATTGTTCCAGAAAAAATTAAAGGGCCTAATGCAAGAAAATATTTTATGAACAGTTAAATTTCAATCTTTCGTATCTCGAAAACAAACATTATATTGGGATTTTGGTTGGGCCTTACGTAAAATTATCTAAAAAAAACTATAAAATTATGAAATTCAAGAAAAAAATATACTTTACTTGAGAAAAATAACGTTTAATTTTTAGAACTGTGTTTTAACGTTTAAAACGTCACTTTAAAAAAAATAACATTAATCGATAGATTCTTATAAAATCTACATAACGCGTATTTTGTCATTTCAGTATGATTTTTCAGTCCGGAGATATAGTAGCACTCTAAACATGATAAATTTTTCAAAATCTTGAAAAAAAGGGAGGGTTTTGGAACGAGGAGTGGGAGTACCATTCTCAAAAATTGAGGATTTTTTGTAGGCCTCAGAAAGTCTTTTGGCCAAGTTTGGCGAATTTTTGATAAGATTTTTTTTTCGCTGTGCACTCTTGGCTTGGAATAACCCATATATATTTAACATTCCTGTAGTTTCTGCTGTTTTTCAATTTTTGTTTTGTAATTTGCTTTTTTATATCATATTTTTTATTCAATTTGGTGGTAGTGGTAACGCAAAGTTTGTATTTTTCAAAAAAAAACTTCAAAGAAATTTTCTTATTTCTGACATTTTTGTAAATTTTGGAATTTTTACATTCTTGAAATTCGAAAGTTTTGTATGTTTTAAATTTTGTAATATTTGTAGCTTTATTAAGTATTGTTGAATGTTTTTGTAATTTTTTTAATTGCTATCATTTTGTTTTTATCATTATTGTTTTTTTCTATTCAAATAAGGATATATAAGGAGATATAATAAGAGTTTCAAAATAAGCTAAAACAAAAAAAAAAACAAATAGTACAAATTAAATCAACCACAAAAATGACAACAACATCAAAAATCACAACAATTTCATAAATTTAAAAAAAAAACAAAAAAAAATTAAAAGGCAAAAATCTACAAATCATACTGACACAATAAATCGACTGATGCAAAAAGAAAAAAAAATCTAAGCTGACAGAACTGAAAGATCGAAATAATTGACACAGTTAACATTTCTTCATATTTTCAATACTACTATAAAATTTTATAATCTGAAGATGTTCTTACTAAAAAGGACATCACTTTTCACCGGTAAGGCCGATAAATACAACAAAAATATAATGCGATTATTAATCTCTTCATAACAAATGAAAATTTTGACAAAATTAATCTATATATATAAAAAGCAATTTCTGTATGTTTGTTTGTTTGTTTGTTTGTTTGTTTGTTTGTCCTCTATAGACTCAGCCGTCTTAAGGGCATGGATGGCATGGATGCTCATTAGGACCAGGAAAGATGAAAAATATTTTAGATTTTCGGATGGCCCCTTCTGAAGGGGGTCGTCCATAGAAGACAAATATTGTTTTCGCGATATTGACGTTACTTTTCGTCGGATCGTGTTGAAAATTTGCACATGATTGTTTTGAAAGACGAGCAATCGATTTCGGGTGTCAAATTTTGTGTAAGGGGTCAGCCAAAGGGGTCGTCCATATTAACTGTTCGCTGTTTTAGCGATATTGACGTTATTATACATCGTATTCAGATGAAAATTGGTACACGATAGTTTTGAGTGACGTGCAATCGATTTGAGGTATCAAATTCAGTGGAACGGGCCGGCAGAAGGGGTCGTCCATATTAAATTTTCAGTATCTTAGTGATATTGACGTTTTAATACATCGGATTGGGGTGAAAATTTGCACATAGGAGTTATTAGGGACAAACAACTGATTTCACTTATCCGCACTAAAATCAGGGGTCGGCCAAAGGGGTCGTCCATAATAACTATTCACGGTTGATGCGATATTGTCGTTATTATACATCGGATTCAGACGAAAATTGGTACACGAGAGTTTTGAGAGATGAGCAATGGATTTCAGGTATTAGTTTCAGAGTACGGGGCCGGCAAAGGGGGTCGTCCATATAAACCTTTCAATATTTTTGCAATATCGTCGTTATTTTACATCGGATTGTAATGAAAATTTGCACACGGTAGTTTTCAGGGACGAGCTACCGATTTCAGATGTCAAATGTTTTGCCAGGGGTCGACGAAAGGGGTCGTCCATATAAATTAATTTTTCACTGTTTTTAGCACTATTGACGTTATTAAACAATGGATTGCTTTGAAAATTTGCACACGGGAATTTTGAGGGAAGGGCAATCGATTTCAGTCATCAAAGATTGTATAAGAGCCCCCGAAAAGATTAAGCTTTTTGGCAATTATTGCGTTGTTATGCAATGATCGAGTCGAAATTTATACACGTGGTTTTTTGGCACGGCCAAAGGATTTCTGATTTCAAATTTAGTAGCAGACGACAGACAAAGTGATCGTCCAATATTTTTGCAATTATTACTTAACAATGAATTCAGAATTGCATCTGGAAAATGCTTGGCATCTGGAAAATGCAAGTTGAAAGCGAAACGGAGTTCGTATGGGATCAGCTAGTCTATATATGGGGAGAATGAGGATACTTGATCCCTGGGGATACTTGATTCCTTAGCTATATCTCGAAACTGGAATGTCTTACAAAGATCAAATGTTCTAGAAAAATGTGCCAAAACGAGCAAAATAACAATGCTTGTAGTTTAAAAATTTTTAACAAAATAATTGTTTGAGTAATTGAACTTTGTTTGAAAAATTTCACAAAATGTAACTTGAAGATCTTTTTTCATCACTGTAAAATGTTCCTTACATGGGAAAATTATGAAAAAAAATATTTGTTCCAATGTATCAATCGTTCGAGCGTAAAATGAACTTCATAATGCCATGTTTCCAAAGTAATGGAAAAATCTCAACTTATTTCAGAAAAAGTTTTCTAAAATGTTGATTATGGATACAATTGATCCCCTAGAGTTGGGTACAATTGATCCCCCTTCCAAACGGCATATTCTTCTTCTGAATTGATCGTTTTGATTGCTGATTACGAAATTACTAATATTTATCCAAAAACTAATATTTATCAAACAATTGTCTGAAGAAAAGAGCAAAAATAATTAATTTTTTCTTAATTATAAAAAAAAGCGCCTTTAAGTATGCAATGTTATTAGCGTTGAGACAAGGTTATAGAATTTTCTTCTCATGTCTGCTATAAATTGTGAAATGAAAACAAACATGACCAAAATAGTCAATTAACATTCTATCTTGGGGTTTTGTTTGATTTTTATACAAGGATTAGAGCTTCCTGAATAAAAGATCAAGTCTCCTTCAATCGGGGATCAAGTCTCCCCTAACTTCAGTAAAATCGCAATTTTTTTACTCTCACGAAAATGCTTCTAGTTCATCAACGGGTTCAAGTATCGTTCTAATTTTTGGAGCATAGAAACTTGAAGTTACAAGCTGTCAGAAAATGTCAAAGACGGTGTGTTGCTAAATTTTTCCAAAAAGATATGGTGAAAATAAGAAAAGGGGATCAAGTATCCCCACTCTCCCCTATATATAAAAAGCAATTATCTGTAGGTTTGTTTGTTTGTTTGTTTGTCCTCTCAGCCGTCTTAAGAGCTAGAGGTCTGAAATTTGGCATGGATGCTCATTAGGACCAGGAATGATGAAAAATGTTTTTAGATTTTCGGATGACCCCTTCTGAAGGGGGTCGTCCATAGAAGACAAATATTGTTTTCGCGATATTGACGTTAATTTTCGTCGGATCGTGTTGAAAATGTGCACATGAGTGTTTTGAAAGACGCGCAATCGATTTAAGGTGTCAAATGTTGTGTAAGGGGTCGGCGAAAGGGGTCGTCCATATAAGCTGTTCGCTGTTTTTGCGATATTGACGTTATTATACATCGTATTCAGCTGAAAATTGGTACACGATAGTTTTGAATGATGTGCAATCGATTTGAGTTATCAATTTCAGTGTAAGGGGCCGGCAAAAGGGGTCGTCCATATTAAATTTTCCGTATTTTAGTGATATTGACGTTTCTATACATCGGATTGGGATGAGAATCTGCACATAGGAGTTATTAGGGACAAACAACTGATTTCACTTATCCGCACTAAAATCAGGGGTCGGCGAAAGGGGTCGTCCATATTAACTATTCACTGTTAATGCGGTATTGTCGTTATTATACATCGGATTCAGATGAAAATTGGTACACTAGAGTTTTGAGGGACGAGCAATGGATTTCAGGTATTAAATTCAGTGTAAGGGGCCGGCAAAAGGGGTCGTCCATATGACCCTTTCTATATTTTGGCAATATCGTCGTTATTTGACATCGGATTGTAATGAAAATTTGCACACGGTAGTTTTCGGGGACGGGAAATCGATTTCAGATGTCAAATGTTTTGCTAGGGGTCGGCGAAAGGGGTCGTCCATATAAATTAATTTTTCACTGTTTTTAGCAATATAGACGTTATTATGCAATGGATTGCTTTGAAAATTTGCACACGGGAGTTTTGAGGGAAGGGCAATCGATTTCAGATATCAAAGATTGTATAAGAGGTCACCGAAAGCGGTTTAGCTCTTTGGCAATAACTGCGTTGTTATGCAACGATTGAGTCGAAATTTATACACGGGGTTTTTTGGTCAATTGATTCCTGATTTAAAATTTAGTAGGAGACGACAGACAAATTGATCGTCCAATATATTTGCAATCATTACTTAACAATGACTTCAGAAGTGCATCTGGAAAATGCTTGCAATTGATTTTCATACGAACTGTTCATGACATATTCCAAGTTGAAAGCGAAACGGAGTTCGTATGGGATCAGCTAGTAAATTGATAAAATTTAAAACATGTACAAACTCGTCAATGTTGAAAAATATTGAACTTTTATGAAAATTAGCAAATATGGGCCGGACTTGATTCTACGTTTACCGCAAAAATGTTTTCAAACGGATTATCGAATTTGCGGATAGTTGAGTCGAAAAATATTCTACCCACGAAAACTTTTTTTTCCTTTTTTGAATGTCAAAAAGGGTAGAAAATGCTTCTTGAAATAAGAAATTGGAGAAAAATAGTCAGACTTTCAATGCAATCCACGGTGTCTTTTTTGGACCTTTAAAAAGAAAAAAACGGCATCATTGAAAACTTGCCAGATTATAGAGAAGACTCTCCCCTATCCAACGCACTAGAATTCAGGAAAAAAAATATCGATCGGGAGGTCTTGAACAACTTTTTTTTTCGATGATTTGCAAATAAAATACAGGAGCAACATTTTCACGTCACGCTAATAACACTAGGTTTCATTTTTTTTTTTTTTGAAAATCGCGAACTTCTTCGACTGACCCAAATTTTCAATGTAAAATCGGGCACTGAATCCGAAAATAAAATTCGAAAAAATCTGAGAAGAACGGTATTTGAGTTATGCTCAAAATATTAAATTTTGGAAAAAATAATAAAAAGTACTTGTACTTATATTCAAATATCTCGGACTGCAAAACATTAATTTGGAATCTCTTTTCTGTATATTGAAGGTAGATAAATTTGCTATCGATCGTTTAAACTTCGGCTTTGCGTTTGATAAACATGATTGTTGATATTAGTGAAGTTGTGATAGAAAAAATAATAAAAAAAAACTCCATGGTAACATTTTGAAAATCTTTTTATGGAACGTAGATTTCAATTTTAAACAAAGATTTCAAGTGTTTTTTTTACCATATCCGGTTGAAAATTGTTTCATCAAAAATTCCTTTTCCACGTGAAAGAACATGACAAAACCAAGATCATAAGCGTATGAGCATATTTTTGTTATGTACTTGAGGTCTCGCACGGATGCAATTCTGCGGGTGCTTGTTTAATTATGTAAGTACATTTATCTAGGCTAGTTTCATAAAAGAAGCATGTGATACGTTTATAAGTCAACAACATATAGAAAAACATGCTTACGCAAAGCGACGACGATGACAGTTGGATTGGAATTTTTATCTCAACACACAGCTGAGATATTTGAAGTGGCCCACGTTTCCCCACTCTCCCCTACTTTTTTAATTATTTTTTTTCGAAAATTTTATATTTGGAGCATAACTCAAAAACGGTTCTAATAATATATTTTTAAATTTTATTTTCGGATTAAGCGCCCGATTTTTCATACATGATCTTCAGCTTACTTGAGCTTGAGCTTGAGCTTGAGCTTAGATAAACCGTACATTTCAGTAGTTGCTACTCCGTGATTGACAAGAACCTTCCAAATTGTACATAGATCCAAATAAATGGGGCTTGGGATTAGCTTACCATTTTCTGTGTACACGTTTCGAAGGTTCCTTATCTTATATGGTCAATAACGGCGCCGGCCACGTCCTCACGGTTCATCGGGGAAAGGGAAGGATTGTTAGCTCGACTTCCGTTGCTACTAGAGACCGAATACACCTCTAAATCTCCACGGTCGTCACAGGAAGGGTGGTTTGTTAGTGGGGAAGGTAAATAAGATCTGGATTCCCTTTGGGAAGGGATGTGATCAAAGCAAAGTTAAATATTCAATGATCGTCACGTCGCACATTATCGATTACTTCGCGTTTTTTATTTAGTGCAAATATGTCCTAACGTGGCATTGTCATACACTGAAATGTACTTAGCACCGTTGCAACTCACCGAATTTTACCGCGCGCTTAAGACGAGAAGAGTAAAGCGTCCTAACGTGGCACTGTTAGTACAATGCACTTGGCACAAGTGTAACTCACCGAATTTTATCGCGCGCTTAGAACGAGAAGAGCAAAACGAAGTATTGTCATACACGTACAATGCATGTAGCACCGGTGCAACTCACCGAAGATTATCGCGCGCTTAAAATGGAAGAGCAAAAAACGGCCTAACGTGGCATTGTCATACACGTACAATGCACAATTTTATCGCGCGCTTAAAATGAGAAGAGCAAGAATGACCAAACGAAAAACGTTCTAACGCATTGTGCAAACGGGGAAAAAAAATTTAACTAAAGCTTGATTGCAAATTTAATTTTAGTGTGCGTAACATGAATTTAATAAAGCATAGGGTGTCTGAACACACACACACTCGTAAATATCGCTTAAAGTATTTATTTTATTATAATACTAGCTGACCCGGTGTGCTTTGCTACACCTTTCAAAATCGAATGATATTTTCAGAATTTATTCAAATTTATATTGATTTGTTGGCAATATTTTAAACCAAATTATAACATAATTCATAAGCAACCGCTATAAAATGAGAGCTGCAGCTGGAGTTTTGAATTGCAACACAAAAATAATTTAAACTAATATTCTGAATCTGGATCTATAAATTTGTGTTAAAGATCTGATAATTTTAATCTCTTTCTTTAAGCTTCGCCCTGAAAAAGGAGGGTGTCAAATTAATCGTACGCAAACAATCCAACTGATAAAATTTGGTTGTTTTTTCTTGATATGTTCAGGATATATGCTAAAAACTGATAAAAAAAAGCCTCCCCCTTTCCTTCCTTTCCCCCCTGCTGAATGGAGATCGTAATCTTTAATAATTATACCGATTTTTTTCTTTTTCAAAAACCTTCTTGTATCAAATATTGTTCCATTGGTTGATAAGTTTTTAAGCTTTACAACAAAATTAATATGTAACTCTCTCCTTTTTTCTCTTTTTACACTGTAAAGCGTAAGGGTCTATAACAATCGTAGAACAAATCTCGTAACCAAAAACCTTTCCATGCCATATTTGTTTCCATTTGTTGGCTTCGTTAGCATAAATTGAGAACTTATGCTAACCAAATTGTTTTGGGCTCACCTTCCTTCTCCTATGTACCTACTCACTGAAAGGAGGATGGTATGTCAGATAATCATAGAATCATACCAAAATGATTTTCCATGTTAAGTTTTGTCCATTTCTCAGTTTCTGTAAAAACAGTTAAATATAATTCAAGAAGCATTTCTCGTACCCAAATATCGTTCCATGCCAAATTTGGTTTCCTTTGCTGTTGTAGTTCTTGAGTTATGCAATAAAAATTGTATAAAACTTCACTCCCTCTTTCCTTTCTCCCCGCTGGAGGAAGGAAGAGGTCTCAAACAATCATTAGAACATGTCACGTTCCCAAATATCCGTCCATGCCAAATTTGGTTCCATTTTCGTGATTAGTTTTTGAGTTATGTAAAAAATTAAAAAGATGGGCCCTCCCTCCTTTATATCTCCCTATTGGAAAGAGGGTGGGGTCTCAAATAATTATAGAAATATTTTTCGTATCCAAATACCTTCCCATGCCAAATTTGGTTTCATTTGCTTTATTAGTTTTTGAGTTATGTAAAAAAATATGAAAGTGGCCCCTCCCCTTTCAACTGCAAAGAGGGAGGGGTCTCAAATAATCATTGACATATTTTTCGTATCAAAATACCTTCCCATGCCAAATTTGGATCCAATATCTTGATAAGTTTTCGAGTTATATGAAAAATTGTAAGGTAGCCCCCCTCCCCCCTTTCTATCACCCCACTGAGAGGAGGGAGGGGTACCTAATATTCATTGAAATATTCTCCGTTCAAAAATATCACCCCATGCCAAATTTGATACCATTTGCTTGATTGGTTCTCGAGTTATGCAATAAATTGTCTTTTGTTTGGAAGGCCCCTCCCCCCCTTCTTGTTAGAGGGAGGGGTCCCAAACTATAATAGGAACCTTCCCCGGCCTCCAATACCCCCATCTGCCAAGTTTCACGTAAATTGGTTCAGTAGTTTCTGAGTCTATAGGGAACAGACAGAAAGACAGACAGACAGACAGACAGACAGAAATTCATTTTTATATATATAGATTTAAAAAAAAAGGGAAGTGTATACTCAGCTTAGCTCGTTGATATCGTGTTAAAATCAGTCACAATTTTTTTTTCCAAAAATCCATTCGGGCCCACTGTCATCAGGCTAGCCACATGAAATGTTGCATGCAATAAAATAACGCCCGTATCGTTACTGTCTCACTTATATAGCAAAACTTTAATCATAACGCTAACGATAGCCGTGATTCGACCCGATAAAGCGCCATCTCTACTTATTTTTCGCATATGTCTGAAACCTGTCAAAACCGCGTCATCACAATTGCAAATCGCACGAACTTAAAACACAATTTTCTCCTAAAATATCGAATGATTCTTATAAACACTTCACTAAAAGTAATTCTTTACACTTTGTTTAACGATCGCACGGAAAGTTTAAAATTTTACACGCTTAAAACTTCTAAAAATAAGGTTTCTAAATTCCTTCGGAACGATTCGCGTTTATCTGATAAGCAGTGCTACCAGCTCCCTCATACATGATCTTCAGCTTACTTAGTTAAAAAACTGCTGTTGACTTGTGTAATTTTCCGAAGAAGTTTAATTTTTACATTTTTGAGCTAAGATGTGTAAATATTCCTTCAAAAATAAATAATAACTTTAAAAATGTGGATAAAACGATTTTTAATCAAAATTTTTATCATAAACGTTAAATTTAGAAGAAAATTTGAAAATTATCTACACCCATAGAAGAGGTTCCATAAATCCAATACCTATGAAGTAGAGTGTAAATTTCTCGGCCAATTAACACTATTACTTCATACGAAATTTTATTTTTTTTTTATTTTAAATTTCAAGGCACAAAAATTAAATTAGCAATAATGAAACCCAATACTCAAAAACTAAGTACTTTAACCGACACACTTGACTGGTGATGCATAAATTTAAAATAACTGAGAAAGATTTTGTACTATCGAGAGACGCACTGTGGGGCAGAAGAAGATAAACGTTAACCAAACACATCTTTATTTTCGAAATTTCATCAATTTTTATTAACGTTTTGTAATAATTTTGGCTATTTTCCGGTCTTGGGATTCGATCAAACAACTTAGCTTTTGAAATGCCCGACGATTCGACCATTTTTGATGGTTTTTCTCAAGGTCGTAGCAGAAATTGATTATTGTATTTTGTTAATGATATAATAAAGAAATAAATTCATTCAGTTAGGTTAATTAATATAAATATATCAGTAAAAACTATTTGATTACAGATAAATTGAAAAAATAATTCAATGATTTTCATATTTAAGTACCGATGAAAGATATTTAAGAAGATACAATAAAATGCTAATAAAAACTTGGAAACTATCAACTATATGAAATCAACACTGTTTCTCATTTTACGACAAAGCTATTTTGTTTATAGTGTTGCCGAAAGCATGTATGGTTATTACGATTAGTTTTTTATTCAATTTAAATATTTTATTCAAATCCGAATTTAATCGAATTTTTAAATATTCCCTGAAAATCGCAACTTTTGGTTTTGTTGAGTTTGGCAGAAATTTTGATCATTCTTAAAAAATACGAAATTTGATGTTTTTTTAATAAATTAAGATAGAACGTTGAATGAAGAAACGTGTTTTTTCTACACAAAATTTTAGATAAAAATTGTTGGAATCCCGATCAGGAGAGAAAAACAAAATTATATCAATATAAGATATTTTGATACGAATTTTTTTCTATCCAAATGAGTTATAATTCAGTACTCGTAGGATGTTAAAATATCTCAAATTATATCAAAAAATCTATACGATCATAGCTAAATTATAGTAGTTTTTGATATGCTCCTTTCAAGATTATATCTCGTTGAGATACCATAGTTTGATATAAGGCAGAACAAATCCTATCAAAATTATAACTTATCTAGTTATGAATGCTTCGAGAAAAATTTCTAGTGGAATGTCAATAAACCATATTATTTGCTCAAACCATGTTCCATTTTTGGTTTCCCAAAAATTGGATCCAATTTTAAGGATCTGTTGAGCGAAACTCATTAATGTACGGTTTGGGCCGTTGACTTCGATGTCCGTGTTTCTGAAAAAGTTGTACATGTATCAAAATAAGATATAATCATTTTATTTCGGGACAACCCGAAAAAAATCTTTATCATTGAAAATTATCTCAACCCCATTCAAGTCTGTCAATCAGAATAAGATATAATTCAGATTGGAGAAACATAAAATCTAACTTTTTCAGTACTTAATTATAACTGAAACAGATGTAAATATCTTGGTGAGATACGTTTGAGACCAGGCCCACCAATGGTTGCTAAACCTCGAATCGAGTACATTCAGCAACATATCTATCAACCTATCTACCCACCAACAGTCGTTAACTTGATTCGAGAAATAGCATTCGAGCAGTAGGTTGTTACAGGATGCGTTTATGTAGCAACCCGGTAGCAACGCAGCCGGTCGTCGCTATCAGAAAATAAACAAACACAAATACCAACCTGGATGGCAACAATGGGTGCGAAAATCAGTAAGTTAGTTAAAAACGCAACCAGTGAAAACATCTAAAATACCGACCGAAATAGCAACCCCCAGTGGGTTTGGTCTGAGTTATTATTTTGATATGCTCTCCTGATCGGGATCACCCGATGAATTATTCTCGCGAATAGACCGTTAGATAGGGCGTATTCTAATATTCAATTTAGAACATTTTCAAACTGGTAATTTTTTTCGTTTTGGAGTTATTGTAATCAAGATAAGATGAACTTATAATTATACCAACGTGTGCCTTTTGTGCCTTTCAAAAATTAATTCAAATATTGAGCTAGGATATCATCAATTAAACGATGAGATAGCTTTTATTACACTCATTTAAAGCGGATTTGTGCCAACGTAAGAACTTAACTACACAATTAACACACGACGTATTACAGGACACGACACTTGACGTTCTTACAAACGGAAAAAGGATTCAAAATTACCTTTTTTATCGACCGGTTTAGGGCTCGATGTTGCCCATCTACAGGACGATGTCCGACTGATCACACGAAGATATTACTAGCAGGATCGTACTAGGGCATAGGTCGGCAACCTGCGGCTAGCGAGCCGCATGCGGCTCTTTTGATGTAAAGCTGCGGCTCTTTAGGTCACTGCGCTAATATCATATAAATTTTTGAATAACATATTTAGAAAATCGTGCTTTAGCGATATTTGAGTCTTGTGACCTGGCATACGGATTTTCATAGGTTCAGAAGAGAATTTTACAAAGCATCTGCTGTAAAAACATCCGGACCAAATGACAAAATATTATTTTTTAGAACCATTAACTTATCATTTACCGTAAATGCAAAGAATGTTTTGTTATCAAAAAACGTAACCCTAATCAAATTTTATATTTGAGGCACTCACAATCACTGTTTGCCCTCTATGAATAGTGATCAGTTGACATTTCTAAAATCCCATTAGTATTAAATCAACCCTTTCGAAAAATATTTTCAACTTTGTCGCGTAACAACATAATAATATTGAATAAACCACCTCAATTCTATCACATTTATTGTAATTGAAATCGGTCATTGTAATGTATCTGAATATTGACACCTCATCAACATTACATATCGTCCGGTTAACCCGGAGTTTGCCCAGATTTTCAAAGAAAAAGTTGGGAGATTAGAGGTCCGGACCGGTTGCCATGATATCTAAGAAAAAGTCTCGGTTTTTTCCAGGATTATTCACAATTTGCACGAAATTCCAAATTTTCATCTTGTCTCGTTTGTGAGTTGAGATTTGAACGCCGCTGATGTACGTTGGTAAAATGTTTTTTTTCTTGGGTTTTTTTTTTGGAAAAAACGTAGATTTTGGAAGGATTTGCCTGGATTGTACCCGGTTTTAAATTTTAAATTAAGAAACTTAATACAATACACGGATTCAGCCCGCCTGGATACAGAAAAGTTCTGGAATGGCTTCTCAATAGAGTTGAAAAATCTGAAGAGCTCCATGAAACTCAAATTCAAAATTCCAAAACTAAGAATTGAGAATTACAAATTAAAGTTTTTTTTAAAGATTTTTTTTCCAGTTATCTAAACTTTAGTAAGCATTGATGACGTTAGATTTATGTCATGAATTTTGAAAATTCTACCAGTTGTCAGTACCATAATTTTTGAAGATTAAGATTTTCGACTACATAAATTTAAGTTGAATTTCACCTCATACTTCTGGATTTTGGAAAGGATCATCTAAATTTGAGGAATGTCTTAAAAAGCTCTATAATTTAAGAAAATTTATTCCCCTCTAATTTGTTATTTTAAAAGCTTTTCTTTGTCCTAGAAATTATATGTAAATATTCTTCTTTTATAAATATGTTCAAATCTTTTACTTTAACATCATGCAAAGTATTCATTTAAGCTCAAGTTAAGATTTTAGTCCAAGAGTCAAAATCAAATGGGTTTAAAGTTATTTTCGTAAAACTAATGTTCAATGATCATTCATACATTTATTTTTTTTTTATTAAAAACAAAAACAATAAATCTTTAATGTGGCTCTTTCAAACTCTGAAATTTTGAAAATTAGAAGTTTTTGGCTCTTCCGCCTCAAAAGGTTGCCGACCGCTGTACTAGGGTAACGGACTTATTTTGAACCAGAGGACCAATTTTGGACCATCTGTTTCGTATCTATGGTAATGAAACTATCATAGTGATATCGGTCCGCGCTTTAATCGTAAAATTCGGGTGAAAACCAGTTGCGTTAGAAGTGACTATACCAAGAGTATCATCTACGGGACACATAGTGTCAGATCAAAGTGAACGTTCCACGCAGTTTGTAGTGAAGGACGATTTAAAGAACAATTTATTCGGTTAGCTGGTGGAATCTGGTGTATTGTTTTGTTTGCAAAGCCGACCACAAGCCAACTAGACAGCAGCTACATGCAACATCGCGTGCAAGTGAAGCTTGCTTGGCTTTAACGTTAGCCATCTAGTTGCGATCGAAAAAGCTCCATCGGCAACAGCGTCTCTTTGCCTTCGTTGAGACACCTGGTGTAAAACGTTGGAGGCTACATCATATAAGGTTAATAGTATACCTTAAGGCGCTTTCGAAAACACACGTCCCAGTGTTGATATCCCGAGCTTACTTGCACCTTTTGGACGTATTGGGTAAGTCTCGTTGGGAAAAGGGCAAAACGTCCCTACTTTCGGTCGTACCTTTAACGCTTGGCCAAAGTAGCTAGAAAGGTAAAAGCGTAGTCGTTACCCGTCTAGGCGGAAACGCATATCCGGTCACCTGGACCTTCAACCCTTGGGTGAACTGAAGATACTACAGGTTAAAGGGTAGACGTTACTCACTCCGGTGTGAACGCATTGTATTTTTGGTTCCGTCTCGAGAAAAAAAAAAATCGGTGCTGAAGCTTTATAGGAAGCATTAACAAGCTCAGCAGCCAGCATGGCTGCACCTAGCACCCCTACGGGGGTAGCTAGAACCGACGATCCTCCCGACAAAAATGATAGAACCCTCCCTGAGTTTATGGACAAATTAGGCACATTTGGAAAACTTATTATTTTATCGCTAAGCCCAGCTGATGAAAAAAATCCACTGCCAAAAAACCCATTTGTTATAAGCAAATCTATCGATCAATCCATTGGCAAAGTCGAAGCAGCATACACCGAGAATAATGGATCCAAGTATGTCATTAAAACTCGTAGCTCCAAGCTAGCAGGCAAACTAATTCAGATGAAAGAGCTAATTGACGGTACAAAAGTGCAAATAATTCCGCACCCCGTCCTCAATGTAAGTCGATGTGTTGTTAGTTGCAAGGAAGCTATTGATATCACTGAAGAAGACCTAGTAACAGAACTTTCAGCCCAGGGAGTTATAAAGGCTCGTCGGATAATGCGCACCGAAAACAGCAAAAGAATTAACACTCCATCTATTGTATTGACAATTTCCGGCACAGTCATTCCTAAGGAAATCAGAGTCGGTTTAATAAACTGTAGAACTCGCCTGTTCTATCCGTCACCTTTAGTCTGCTACCAATGCTGTACTTACGGACACACAAAGGACAAATGTAGCAACGACGCGATATGCCGAAACTGCTCTAGAGCCCACGAACTTGAAGATGAAGAACAGTGCAAGGAAGAACCATTCTGCAAAAATTGCAAAGGCATCCATTCTCCGATCTCGCGAAAATGTCCTCTCTATCAAAAAGAGGAAGCGATAATTAAAATTAAGGTTGACAACGGAATAACGTTTGGCGAAGCAAGGAAAGATTATGCCAGGAAATACTCCGAATCTTCCTTCGCGAATGTTTGTGGAGCCCAGCAACGTATAGACCAAACTCGGAGGGATCAAGAAAAAGATTTGCAAATTACTAAACTTATGCAAGAAAACGCAGTTCTAAAAGCAAAAATTCCTCAAGAGAGTAATAAAGAAGAGATCGAAAATCTAAAAAAGGAAATACAAAACCTTCGCAAAATCGCTGAAGAATTTTATCTGCTCAAAGCCAAGTTAAAGACAGTGGAAGGTAACTTAGAGATTTCCGTAAGCGAATCCGAAAATGAGATGGATTTCGAGGACACGCAAACGTCATCTTCAGTACGAGCAAAAACATCTCCAGCTAAAGATACGCCATTGCTTAAAAAGCAAAAATTAAGCTCACAAAACTCGCTTCCACTATCACTCGAGTCCGACAAAACAAATGAGAGCCAAGATCAGCCAGAAACTGTCGTAAAACGCAGAGGACGGCCCGCAAAAAACAAAAATGGCCAGCCAGACAGAAAGTAATCCTACTGTGAACGAAACTGCAAACGAAAATGGACTTGACAATGGACATACGAATAACGAGACTGGAACTGACGATATCAACCCACGCGACCCAATGGAAAATTCTAACGGAACGATCGGATCTACAAGCCCTAAATGTATTATTTCGTGGAATATTCAAGGGTTAAGACCCAAAAAAGCCGAATTGGACATACTGATCCAAGAGCACCAACCAAAGATCATCTGCTTACAAGAGTCTATGTGCCACCAGAAATACCACCCACGCATAAATGGGTATAAAGTATATCATAGACCACGCCAAACGGGAAATCGAGCTTCTGGTGGGGTTGTTGTCGCAGTAAAGGAGAGTTTAGATAGCCAGGAATTAGATCTGGAAACATCGTTCGAAGCTGTAGCTATCAAAATTGGGACTCCATTTAACGTTAATGTGTTAAATATCTATTTACCACCAAATGAGAATGTTGACATCACACAACTTACAAACCTAATCAACCAAATTCCGATGCCCATCCTTCTCGTCGGAGACTTCAATGCGCACCACCCATTATGGGGTTCGGACCATGCTAGCGACCGAGGCAGGATGATAGCTGAGCTCGTTGAGGAAAACGGTATGGTCGTGCTGAACAACGGAGAACCAACCTACGTGAACCAACGGCACCAAAGTTTCTCATGCATAGATCTAGCTATATGTTCAGACGACTTGGCTGGACTGTTAGAATGGGGCGTTTTACCCGACACCTACAGTAGCGATCACATACCGTTAAGCATTAGCTTCCCTGGTCCCTGTGACCTACCACACAACAGTCGACCCAGATGGAAAATCGACGACGCCAATTGGGACCAATACCAAGGAGCGCTCAATTTCGTTAGAGACGATAATGTTGAACGGCAGATGAAAAATTTTTGTGACTCCCTGCTGAAAGCAGCTACCCTTGCCATCCCGAAAACGAAAGGTTTTCTCGGGAGAAAATGTGTACCGTGGTGGAACCCAGAAATAGCAACACTAGTAAAAAATAGAAGGAAAGCATTAAGACAACTGAAAGCAAACAGGTCTAACCCAGAACAACTCAAAGAGGTGTTCCGTAACGCAAATGACACAGCCAAGAAAGCCATCTCGTCAGCAAAAAAGGAAAGTTGGAGGTTACTTGCAGAAAGCTTCTCGGCACAGACTCCTTTAACGGAAATGTGGGAAAACTATCGAAAAATCCAAGGAAAAAGACGTGGAACCCAAATCAGTTCGATCATATTTCAAGGGAAAACAGCAACAAATCCAGAAGATATGTGCGAACTACTTGGAGATGCGTTTCAAAAAGTGGCTAGCAATTGTGCATATGAAGAGTCTTTCTTGAACTATAAGCAGTTAGTGGAATCCGAAATGTTAAGAATACCTATAGACACAGGCCCACATAATCGAGAATTCAGTTTATATGAGCTCAACGAAGCGCTAGAGGGACTTAAAGGATCTTCACCTGGACCAGATAACATTGTATACCCAATGATTACACACCTCCCTCTGGATGGAAAAATTATTCTTCTAGAAACATACAATCGACTCTGGGAACAATCTGTTTACCCATCAGAATGGGCAAGATCTCTAGTTATACCCATATATAAGGGAAAAGGCCAACGATCTGATCCTAAAAACTACCGACCCATCTATCTCAACAGTTGCTTGAGTAAAGTATTTGAAAGAATGATCAATAATCGTCTCGTGCACATCCTTGAAACAAGAAACCTGCTTTACAATCACCAATATGCGTTCCGGAAAGGAAGGAGCACTGTTGATCACCTCTGTACACTCGAAGAGATAATTCGCGAGGCGTTCAACAAAAACGAAATAGTCCAAGTTGCTTTCATGGATATACGCAAAGCGTACGACACGACGTGGCGCAGACTATGCTTAAATCAGTTGGCGCACTACAACATCGGTGGGAAAATGCTGCGATTTCTAGAAGAAATGCTTCGAACAAGATCGTTCCAAGTTATGATAAACGGGAAAACTTCAGGAGACAAGCAAATGGAAACCGGCCTGTGCCAAGGCTCGGTGCTCAGTGTGACAATGTTCCTGGTAGCCATAAACACACTCACCACTTACCTTCCTTCCAATGTTAAGTGCCTGATATATGCTGATGACGTTATATTAATAACAACCGGTTGTGATGCCAAAAATACAGAAGGTAAGCTTCAGTTAGCCTTTAATCAACTTGAAAACTGGGAAGCTAAAACAGGATTTAGCATATCAGCCGAAAAGAGTGCAACCGTAGTATTTCGTAAACCACATCAAAGAAAACCGAAAAATCTGAACACACTGAAAATTAATGGAATAAGCGTGCCTCGTAGGGAGAGCTACAAATGCTTAGGAGTCATTTTCGACCAGCATCTGAAATTTAGGGCCCATGCCGAAGAAGTAAGAGCAGCTTGTCAGCAGAGAGTTAATTTTCTTCGCAGCATAGCTGCTAGGTCTTGGGGAGGAGACCGGAATACCCTGATCAAACTTTACCGCTCAACTATCATAGAAAAACTACTATATGCAGCTCCAATACTATCGGGTATGGACAGTAAAGCTCTTAAGTCTTTGGAAACGGTGCACAATGCAGGATTACGAGCAATCGTTGGTGCGTTTCGAACAAGTCCTGTATTAAGCCTCCAAGCAGAGACTGGAATCCCAAGTCTGAAAACCCTAATAGACCAGCGAACCATGCAGTACACAGTTCGATCCACAGCTGTCAGCAACATAGAGCATAACATTGATCCTGGCGTTATTGCAATAAACGATAGCATGAGTAATCCTGGCAGTATTAGCAGCAACAGTGACAATGATTCAAGCTCAGATGAAAGATATGGTGAACGACCTAGAAATCAACCAAACTCTTCCCTAATCAGAGGCCAAGAGATGATGTCCGATCTAGAATTATACTTTCCGAGAACAGTTGTCTTCAAAACTCCAACATGCCCACCATGGTTACGAGTTAAACTGCAGGTAGATAAAACTCTTCATAGTGAACTATCCCAAGGGGCAACGTCCATGGACCTTAAACACTTGTTCAATGAACTCCGGCAAACGAAATATGGCATTTATAGAACAGTATATACAGATGGATCCAAACAGGGTTCAAAATGTGGATACGGAATCGTCAGCGAAGATTTTAGGTCCCAAAAGCGGCTTAACGACATTTGCAGCATCTACGCAGCTGAAACTGAAGCCGTAAAACAAGCACTCTCGTGGATAGTGGACCAAAGACTTGCTCGAGCCTACCTAATATGCACAGACTCTATGAGTGTGGTGACGAACTTGGAAAAGTGCAAGATCAACTCCCGGTGGAAAGACAACATACAAAATTTACATTACCAGATTGTTGCAATGGGAGCAGAAGTAATCTTCTGCTGGGTCCCTGCCCATATTGGAATCTCTGGAAACGAAATGGCTGACTATGAGGCGAAAAAATCTTTAGAGCTCCCACAGGATGATCAGCAAATTATTGATTTTAAAGAAACCCGAAAAATTATAAAATCGACAACCATAAACAAATGGCAAATGCATTGGCACGCAAACCTTAACAACAAACTACGTGAAGTTAAAAACACGGTCCTACCGTTCAAAGCAGCATTTACCGGAAATAGAAAGGATGATGTTATTCTAGCACGTCTCCGGATAGGACACACTCTATTAACGCATGCGTACCTGATGGACAGAACTGATCACCCACGGTGTCCGAGATGCAACGAACCAATGACAGTCAAACATATTATTGCAACTTGTGCCCAGTTAGACGCGGACCGGCACATTCATGGTGTTCCGGGAAACATCAGAGAAGCGTTAGCAGACGATAAAGAAAAAGCAAAGAAAGTGTTAGAGTTCCTTAAAACAATTCAGCTGTACGATAGAATCTAAAACAACTTTGTAATTACAAAATGGATTGATGGACCTGAATGTAAAAAAAAGGTCCTTAATAAACAAAAAAAAAAAAAAAAAATTTTGGACCACCTTAGCTAGCTCTCTTATAAAACCAAATAATCACGAAATTTTTTGTACGTCTCTATGGTCGAGTGGTTAGCGTGGTAAGACGGTAATCGCTGGTCCACTGATGGCATGGGTTCGATTCCCATCTCGGTACTGGGTGTTAAATGTTAATCTTAAGTTGTCCACGTCATTTATTCAGTCTGTAAAGCCTTAATCGGCTAAGACGGTGTATGTCTTTTTATATTTTTTAACAAATATTGTTGAAACCCGGGCACTTAATGTAATGCACTAATTTTTTTTTTCATTATTAGTTGCTTTATAAGAGAGCTAGACAAGGTGGTCCAAAATAGGTCCCCTGGTCCAAAATAAGTCCGTTACCCTACGAGTGTCGTAGTATTCGTCGAAAGAAGGTTCCTTTATGAGATTTACTTTTTCCCAGTTTATGAGTGATTCATTTCCGTTACGTGGGCGATAACGCTGGATTCATTGACCCTGTTGTTATCTACAGCATTCCAATGTTCTCAAAGCAGAACTTTAAATTTGCGACGAGTTTGGCAAATGTAAACAGCTAGGCAAATCTCACAGGGAATTTCATAGATTCCAGATCCCTCATCCTGCGGAATCTTATCCTTCAAGGAGACCAACCGATCCTCAAGGGCGTTGCTGCTCTTGTATGCTGTTTTCAGAACGTGTTAAGAAAGGTTTTTGTTATCCCTTTAGTTAGTTTCGGGGGGGAACGGCAGGCTAACTCTATAGGGCTCTTCCTCCTCTGGCCTGAAAGTGGTAGCGTCACTTCGGTACTTTTTTCGGGCATGTTTTTGGAGAATTTTGAGGACAAATTCGTTGTCAAACCCGTTAAAAAAACCGGCCTCAAGGATTTTATGCTTTCCTCTTCAAATTCTGCCTTTTCCATAGGGATATTGTACAGGCGGTGCGCCATAAAATGGAAAGCGGTTTGTTTTTCCGCACCAAAGTGCTTTGAATCTGCTGTTATGTATCGGTCGGTTGAGGTTGGTTTCCGATATATTCCGAATTTGATAGTGTTGTCCTCTTTCCTTGAGATAAGAAGATCAAGAAAAGGGAGTTTTCCCTCAACTTCTTTTTCTACTGTAAATATTTTCGACCTGTGTTTGGAGTTTAGAAGCTCTAATGTCTGGGTGAGATAACGCTCCATTACAAAGGTTCGTATCAGCTTCTACTAATGATGATCATAAAAACGACCAAAAGGCATGGATGACTCGTAAACTCTTTAAAGATAGTTTTTGATGGTTTCGTTCCCAGGATCACGGACGACCTTTGTAAAAAATTCTGGACTTCCAAATTTAGCCAATTTGATAAAGTTACCACAATGAATAAAAATGAGAAATTTGACCAAACTGAAACAATTTAAAAATTGATAAAATTGACAAAATTTAAAAAAAAAAACAATTCAAAATTTAAAAAATTGACGAATAAATAATGAAAAAATTGCATAATTGACAAAAATGATAAAATAGATAAAATATATGAATGGAGAAAATAAACAACATTAGGAAATATACCAAGAGACAAAATTGATACAATTAACTAAATTAACAATACTGGCAAATTCAACATAATTGACCAAATTCACAAAATTTACTAATTTGACTAAATACACCAAATTTAGAGAGTTATCCAAACAATTCTGTCAATTTGACTTAAAAAAACACGATGAACAAAGGTAAAAAAATTATAAAAAATTAAAAATTGAAACAAAATTTAATTTTTTATTTACGATAACACTTTGAGTGGCATAACCTTTCAGAGTAAGTATTTTTCGAAATCTATTCATTTTTTAATGGAGTTTGCCATCTAGTTAATAAAAATCTCAATTAGGTAAACAGCATTTTATTCTAAGATTGAATTTTCTTACAAAATACAATTTTGAATGTATTCTAATAGGAACTTATATGTAAATAAAAAAGAATTCATCTAAAAACGGCACATTGTTTCATAAGAATAAGTACACACAGTGAAGAGTTATTTAGGCTTATCTACCTCCTCATCAACTGATTGCTTTTTGCTGTGCAATTTTGGTAAGAGCTTCAGCTTCGGTAGCTCCCGTTGCCGATACGATGGACTTGAACACCCCATCCGAAATCTGCAGCAACTCTACCGGGGTCCCAAATTCAACCACCGACCCATCACTCATCACCAGAATGCGATCGTAGTCCATGATCGTATTTAAACGGTGCGCTACCGTAAGGACCGTACAAGCTGCGAAACGGTCCCTGATGGTTCGCTGTATTAGTTGATCGGTTCTAAAAGAAAAATTGTGGTTAATGTTATGGTCACAATTTCAAAGAAATTTCTCAAACTTACTCCGGATCAACATTGGCAGTAGCTTCATCCAGAACTAGGATTTTATTGTTCCTCAGAATAGCTCTTGCCAAACAGATGAGTTGCCTCTGGCCTACACTATAGTTGGAACCTCCGTTGGCAACGTAGCTGTGAAGACCCAAAGAGCCCTTCGCGATGTCTTTAAGCTCTACCAAAGTTAAAGCATTCCACAAATCGGAGTCTGTATACCTTTCGAAAGGATCGAGATTCTTTCGCAGTGTTCCGCTGAAAAGTATCGGATCCTGAGGGATAATGGATATTCCAGACCTGAGGGTTTCCAAGGTCACCTCGTTTGTATCGATCCCATCAATGACGATCTTGCCTTCGACGATCGCTGTCCTGAAGAGTGCTCCAATGATCGATGACTTTCCAGCACCAGTACGACCTACGATTCCGATCTTTTCCTTTGGTTTGACGGTGAAATTCAGGTCCCTTAGTACTAATGGGGATCCCTCATTATACCGGAAATTTACTCCTTCAAATTTGAGGCTTCCTTCCGATGGCCATTTATCTTTATTTTTCAAGGCAGCACAATCGGCTGAAGGTTGTCTCTCAGGGGGAAGATATCTGTACTCCAACAGACGTTCGACTGCGATCAAATGATTGAACACTTCCGCACTCTGTCGAACACCGAACTGTAACATACCGGCCAGTGAGGTAATCTGAGTAACCACCAACCCAACTTTGTCACCCAGAGTTTCCGATGGAATCAGAAGGAATCCAAACGTGACAACGGTTAGGAACACGAAAAATATCAAATCTAACACAAATCCGAACGCAACTCGACCGTCATGAAACATGTACAGCGCTCCCGTGTTGAGGTTCTGGTGTTGATCGAACTCCGATATCAACAGGTCTTGAACAGCGAAGGACCTGATCGTTGATAGCCCATGCAAAGTTGTAGATATGTGGCTGAATATCGGTGAACGTGCTACAAACAGATTGATCAATCCTTAAAACTGCTGTTAAGTGGTAAATTATTTCTACTTACTTATGCTTTCCAATCTTCGACTGTTCTGCGATGTCTGCACGTAGATTCGTCTGGTCAGTAGTAATACGCCAAGCAGAACCAACATCGGAATGATGAACAGCGGTTGCACCACCAATATCACAATCATAGCTCCCACGATCATCAGTATTCGCTGAGTTGCATCGAAGATCGATTTTGGCAGAGGCTCGTCCATAGCACCCATATCTTTGGCAAACCGGTTTAGAATCCTTCCGGAAGGATTCGTGTCGAAGAAGTACTTTGTTGCCGCTATCAACCCTCCAAAAGACCAATCGTGGATGGTTTGCGATGCTCGTACAACCGATTTGAAGAAACCGATGCCACTGTAAAAGAATACTGTCATATGAATTTAGACGTTAAGAGGTGTATTAACCTACCGTAACATTCCAATCACGAAAATACCGATGACGGCTGCAGTTTGTACCGTTAGGCAGATATCGGTGCTCAAAGTAGAGTCCTCATCAACTTTAACCTCCTCGTCAACAACGGCAACAGCTCGAAGTTCCTCCTGGGATACCCAGAAGGCGACCCAATAGTCGGCGAAACTAACGGCCGTTTGAGCACAAATGATCAACAGTAGCAAAAACCCTATAACGGTCCAACTTCCGACACCCGACAGATAATTCATGAACAGCGATCCACCAACCGTATTGGCAGACGATTGTTCGAACGCTTGCTGCATCTTTTTGTCACTTGGCGCGTCGTTCTTCGATTGATCATCGCCTTCGGCTTTCGATGACAGCGATGAGACGGAGTTTCTGGCTGATCCACGAGTCGAGGTGGACTTTCGGTCATCCTCAGGCTGCTGCTCCTCTGCATCGACCTCCGGCTCAGTAATGTTAAGTTTGCCGCCTTCAATCAAGTCGTGAGGCGTTCCCTGGGCAGCGATTTTGCCCTGTTTTTGAAAAAAAACTCTTCAATGCAGTTTCAACAGTGATTTTGGACAAAGGAGGAACAAAGGTAGGAGGAGAATATGAAGTTTTGACCGAAGTATCTTTGGCCACCGAGCAGTCTGGATTTGATCCCTATTTGATATGGAAATATGTACAAGTGAAGACCTATGGATCCTCTCACACGATTTTCTGAAGGCTTCCATCTCTGAAGTAAGGTGAGTCATATTGTACAGCTTTGACACAATATTTCACTAACATGAACATCAAAATCAAAGGACTCGAGTACATTAATGGCTAGGCATTCGAGTGACGATGATAAAAGGATAAGTCTTGATCTGAAAGACTAGTGAGTTCCCAAGAGTTTGAACGTTCTTACACCCATTTGCCTAACTCACACCAATAATTATCAAGCCTTCAACGCAAATCGGTCCAGTTTCAACCAGTCATTTTGTTCGGTGAGGCTTTAAGTTGTATTTGATTCCATTTTCAACACAATCTTCCATCTAAGCTTTATTGTCGGCTGTTTCACAGCTCTGGAGGTTTCGATTAAGCGATGGTTAGAAGTAAGAGTTCTGTAAGCCCATCTCCAGTCTTTCTTCGACGTTAAACACTTCTTGTTGCAGCATATTTTAAGCTCCACGAAAGTTCGAGCCGTTATCGAAATAGAATTCTAACGGTGTTCCTCGTCTATCATCTAATTGAACACACGACACAAGCTGCCTTAGTCTTCGACGCAATGAAAGGACATTTATACTAATCTGTTAAGTAAGCTAAGCAACTTTGCCAGAATTTGTAAAAATATCTAGTTCAAGTGAACCATTTCAGAAACCAGCTCGATCTAAACTGACTCATCTCAAGATTCGACCTTATAAAAAAAACACATTCATAATCTTTTCCTACTCTGTTATCCTACGCAAGTCACTTCCATGATAATCTTAAGTCAATGTTCAGCATGCCACACAGGTTCATATAGAAAGCTTCGTTAGCATCTGGATAGTAACATCTCGGAATATAAACGCTAGCTTCAAGGGGAAACTGATCTTTCCATCTGGTTTATTTTTCATGTACATGGTCGTTGGGTTCTTCATCCCGCTGAGTAAAGGCTCTCGGAATATCCCAGAAAATCAACCTAACCTCATGCACTTATACATCTCACCCTTTTCCTCTTTCTCAATTTTGGTCTTTCTCCTTTATCCTCTTTCTCCTTTTTCCTCCTTCTCTTTTTCCTCTATCGCCAACTTCAAACTGGTACGGATGACCCCGAAACGTGTGCCGGTTAGGTAACGCTTTCATAGTAACCCACGCCCGTCACAGCATCCACTACCCCGGGGACTTCGAAAAGTTTACCGCTTAGGAACGCTTTCAAAGTAACTCGCGTCCGTCACTGCATCCACTCTCGTAGGATTTCTAACCACCAAGGCATGGCCGTTTGAGAAACTACCTAGCTAGAATCCCGTCACGACCACCCCGAATGGTATCTTCGCTTCCCTTTGCTGCAGGAAAGATCGTAGCTGAGTACGTGAGACCTTTTAAGTCCCACCACACGTATGAGTCCAGATTAGGGTTATACCGCGCGCTAAGATCGCGTTGCTTTTGAATTGTTGTGTCATACGAGGCCCAAAACCTTCCGTTTGCTTGTCAAATTTGGTTGACTATCTCGCTCTCTCCGTTCATCATCTTTCCTGATTCTTATTAGATCGCGTATGATTTGCGAGATTTCGTCGAATATAGAACGCCACGACTGTTCGTCGCGACACATTTCACTCACAATATTTTCAGCGTTCAAATTTTGAAGTTGTTGACGCCTTAAAATGAACCTGGGTCAGACAAAGATAGTATGTTCTGCCGATTCCTCCGTATCTACGCATTCCGGGCAATACGGCGAGCTGATAAGCTTAAACCGATTAAAGCACCCATGACCCGAAAGGAACTGCGTCAGATAAAAGTTGACCTCTCCACACTTCCGATTAACCCAGTCTGAAAGTCGCGGGATTAACCTATGCGTCCATCTTGCGTTGTTCGATGCGTCCCATTGCTCCTGCCACTTGAGCATTGACGCTGCTCGTTCAATTTTACGCACTCCTCTAATAGCTCTTGATTTGTAACACTCCATATCCTCCGCCAGAGTTATGTCGATGGGAATCATGCCCGCGATGACAAAAGCTGCATCTGCTGATATGGTCCTGTATGCACAGGAAACTCGCATGGCTGATGTGTGCTCCGTAATTTGGATCTGTTGCGTTCTACCTCTGTCGCGGAGCTCCAGGCCGCTCCTCTGTATCGTAGTTTCGACAGTGCTACGCTCGCAAGGAGACGTCGCTTGCTACTCTTTGGACCATGGTAGTTTGGCATGATCCAGGCCAATGAATCTATGACTTTTGATGCATATTCACAACAGTATTTGACATGCGCACCAGACTTAAGCAATTGTCGACCATTACTCCAAGGTATTTCAGCTGCTGTTTCGAAGATGTCGTGTGCCCTCCAACAGTAATCTCCATGTGTGGCACAACTCTTTTGTTGGTCACGAGCAGAACTTCGGTTTTATGGTGAGCTATCTGAAGCTTAACTCCCTCCATCCAGATGCCAACCCTTTCTACGGACACCGTTGCAAGGTCTTCTACCTCCTCGATTGTTTCGCCAGTGATCATGAGTACGATATCGTCAGCAAATTCGACTATCTGCACGCCTGCTGGTAGTTTCAGCGTTAACACGTCATTATACATGACATTCCACAGCACAGGTCCGAGTATGGAACCCTGCGGAACACCCGCTGTTAAGGCAGTAGATCGTAATCCCGTTTCGGTTTCGTACGTCAGGACTCGATTCTCGAAGAAGCTTCCTATTATCCAGCAGAGGGTATTGGGAACACGCATCCTGTGAAGCGCTTTGGCAATCGCTTCCCAGCTGGCATTGTTGAAGGCATTCTTAACGTCGATTGTCACAATGGCGCAGTGACGAACACTTGTCCGCTTCTTTTTATATGCGCGCTTCGCGTACTCTGTCACCATTCGGATGGCGTCCACCATAGATCTCCCTTTCCGAAAACCAAATTATCTGTCCGACAGTCCACTTTCGCCTTCTGTGTTGATAATAAGTCTGTTAAATATTATCCTCTCCAGTAGCTTACCAAGGGTGTCCAGCAGACAAATGGGTCTGTATGGTGATGGATGCCCTGAAGGTTTCACAGGATTCGGTAGTAGCACCAACTTCGCCGTTTTCCACGGATTGGGAAAAGATCCCTCGTCGTGACACTTTTGTAGCATCACTCTCAAAGTATCCGGAATTGTTTGTGAGTTATCATCTACACTCTGGCATAACGCTCTGTAGCAGTTCTCTTTGCTTGATATAATAGCTCGCTTAAGTGCCACCCTGGCTGCTCGGTAAACGGCACCTCTCGTTGCTCTATCGGCTTCGTTTCTTGCCCGTTGAGCTCGTCGTCTGGCTTTTAGACAGCTAGTACGAAGCACTTGACCACTTATTGTTTCGTTAGACGCATTATGTTCAGTATCAGCTCTCGCTGACCAGCGATTTTTTCTTGTGATTCCTTCTGTGGCTCCTTTCGAAGCTTCCTGTAGACTTTTTCATTCCGGATCAGCTCCATTAATAAGTTCCGACACTTTCCGATACACAGTCAATTTCGGCTCTTCACAAACTTCTGATTTTATTCTTCCAGATCAGTCTCCAAAGGGCACTTTGCTTCCTAACGAAGTTCCTTCCCACTCTCATTTTTTCTCTTTTTTGTTGTTGTTTTGGGAATAAAGTTTCAAGGCTGAACTCGAATTATAGTAATGATAGTAAACAGGATAAACTACCCACTAACCACTCATTCATAAGATCGATTGATCGTGATAAAAACTATGGGACCCAGAGAACAAACCATTACCTCATCCATAACAATCACCCAATCAGCGTCAACCAGAAAGTGAACCTGATGCGTTACCAAAATTCGGGTCGCATGCTGATGACCCAGAAAACCTCGAGGTCCAATGCACAGATCAAATAGATGCCTGGCTACATGAGCATCCACTGCGCTAAGGGGGTCATCCAACAGGTACACCCCCGATTGCTTGTAGATTGCACGAGCGAGACTGAAAAAAAGCAAAATTTTTAGTGAAATTGAAAATTAACTATGTATGATTTTAAGGGGTTACCAGATTCTAGCTTTTTGTCCTCCGGAAAGTGAAATACCACGTTCACCAATCAAAGTTTCATCACGATCGGGAAATTGCAGTAAATCAGCCTGTATCGCACAGGCTTTGATCACTTTCGCATAAAGTGCTCGATCTATCTGTTGCCCGAATAGAATATTTTGTTTTATGGACCCGGCGAATAGCCACGGTTCCTGATTGACAAACGATATGTTGGAATCACTACACTGAAGGCGCCCAGCCTCCAGCGGAAGCTCCCGAAGGATCGCTTGTAGCAGCGAAGATTTACCAGAACCGATGGGACCCACAATGCCGATCAACTTGCCTTTTGGAAAATCTGCAGTAAGATTGTTCAGGGTTAAAGGGATTTTACTATCTTGGCTGTCCTTATTTTCCGGTAGCTTCCACCGCGCTGAAACACCTTGGAGAGATATAGACACATTTGGCGGCAATTTGACGTTGTTTTCGGTATTTTTTGTCTGTAATTGAGTAAAAGTAACTTAAGTTTGTTTGAAATATTCGACGCTGACATAATCTAGTACCTCTTTGGCTTTGCCAGTGTTGAGTTTCAGTGCGTAGTACTCATCGATTTCCTCGTACTCCAGGAACCGTTGAATTCTACGAGTAGCCACGAGACCTTCAGCAATTTCGGCAACTCCTCGAACGAACATCCCGGCCATGGAAAACGAAACGATCTGCAGGTAGCTGCTCATAACAAAAACTTTGGCTGCCGTAATTTCTTCTCCACTTAACACTAGGGTAACCATTCCTGCGAGCAGCGCAAAGCGAATGGTAAACAGTTCAAATGTCATGTGAAACCCTCTGAGGTAACCACTTTTAAGGACTACCTTCAATTCGGCTTTTCGAGCCAAGGATACCAATGCCGCAAAAGGTCGCTCCCAAGCATACATCTTAATCACATGAATCCCGGATATAACCTCATCCATTAGTCGAATACGTTCGTCGGTTCTAAGAGCGGTGCGTAGTCTGTACTTTGAGGTTAGTTTACCCACAACCGCTGTAAAATGAGGAAAAGTGTTTGATCCTGTCACAATAATATTTCAAAGTAATACTTACACTGAATAGGTGTCACAATAAAAATTGCAGCTATTCCTATGATGCCGGCAAAGCCAACTTCCACCCAAATCAGAATCAGCACTATCAACGTTACAAGTGGTCCTACCCACATGTAGTTCAAGAGGTAGGCTACGATCTCGAAGCGATTAACGTCGTTGGAAAGCAAATTGACAACCTTTCCAGGTGAGGTATCCCCAAGCGCCGTTTGAGACAGCCGCATACTCTTCCTGTAGACCACACTACAAATGGCGATCTTGGTTCGGATTCCGATAACGCTGGTGATGTAAGAATACTGATTTTCCATTACTATACTGGCACCTTTTGCCACGACCATACCTAGAGCGTAGTACAGCGCAGTCTCGTAGGAAATGTCTGATTGTCGCCTTTAACAAAATATAAGCTTTAATTTTTTCTTGTTTTGGAATTTTCAGTTACACATACCTGAAATACAGCAACAATCGACCCAGCAGAATTGGTTGGGCAATCCGAAGAACAATTTCGCTGAAAAATGTGATTACCGAGAGCAGTAACCAGTCACGCCAAAAGGTCCAGGAGACGGCGCGAATCAGAGACGGTCTACCGTTGGACTTTTTGCTAGCTTTCCGCAGCTGACGATTCCAGTTCCTGTGGAGAAAAGTTAGAAAAATAAGCTTTAAATAAATAAACTCGAAACTGATTTTTTTACCTAACAAACGATTAATGGCAACATGAGGACATAAGAATACCTTTTGGTCTGAAAATTGCTCCGACAGATTTTCAACGAATGATTAAAAAAGGGTCATTCTATTATAAAGTTTTAATTTGGAACCAGATCGAAATGAGAATTTGAAATACGAATTTGAATCTGAAATCTGAACAATTTCATTGGAATTTAAAATATGAAGCTGGTATCAGAATGTTGATGAATCTGTAATCCGAATATGAAATCTGAAATCTGGATCTGTATTTTGATATCCAAAATCTGACATCTGAATCTAAGTCTGAGATCTAAATCTGAAATATGGCATCTTAATCTGAAATCTCAATTTGAACCGAAATCTGTATAAAAAACCTGAAACCTGAATGTGAAATCTGAATATGAATTTGAAATCTAAATCTAAAATTTTGAAACCTCGAATTCATTTTTCTCAGTTGCATTTTTTACACATGGAACTCATATGACTATGTAAAAAAAAACTTACCTTTCCAGCTCATCACCCAATTTTTCGGATCGATCCTTATCCAGCGGTTGATAGATATCCGACAGTTCCAGGGTCCTACTGGAGCCTTTCCGAAACATATCTATGGTCCACCAAAACGTGAGATGTGATAGCAAACCCGCCGTCTTGCGCGGATTCCGACTCAGCGTTACTTTGGGAGCCTCCATTGCTGGTTGATGTTTGCGGCCTGATTAGATAAATCGGCTAACTCACTTCTTCAAATGCTCTATCAACAAACGTGACGCGTCCAGATGCAGTTGCAAGCATTTGCTGAAATAAGGGAAAATATAAGTTTTTGTCTGAATTCTTTAAGTCTATTTGAAGATTTTGTAAGTTTTTCCAACGACTAATTATACAAATTATTTAATAGATTTTTCAATTGCAAGATAGGGTCAATCCGTTAGAGCATGTAACAGGCTTTTCATGATCACCTTTGAGCTACTCGGACTGTAGGATTAAAATCTTGTGTGATTTGTTTTAATAGCAAAGATAAGAAACGCATCGGCAGATAGTGACTTAAGAAATAACACACCGAAAAGAGTCCATGTGCAACGGTTAAACCTTGCTTATCCACGAAAAAAACAAATAATTGTTGAGAACTATGAGACTTTATTTCGATTAACTTACGAAATTTATGAAAGAGTGAAAATGCAACACGAATGACACTCAGCAGAACTCTTTCTGCTGAAATGCATTCATGTTAGAAATAAACACAAACTAAGCAATAATGTGTTATGTTGATTCACCTCAAACAAAACGGGGAAAACTCTAGCTTGAACCTACTCTAACATTTTCTTATCTTTACACTTGACCACGATGATGATGATGCTTATTTTTTCTGGACAATCGATTCTTTACCATACTGCGCGCGGCAAATAAATTGACGACTAATCAGCTGTTGGACTGGATGACACCCCAAATAAAACACAAAAAAACCGACCAACTGACTGACCGAACGACCGGCCGGCCTTAGAAACAAAATCAGGAAACACCAACCGGGAGCGAGTTTTGTGACTGACTGAGCGATGAAATTTCTAAACATCTGTTTTGCTCAAATGTTTCAGAGAGAGAAAACCGAAATACTCTCTCCAAAGAGAGAGAGCGAGAGCGGCAAAAATTTGGCCTCTTAAGACTCTTCAATTTTATGGCTTGGTATCGACACATGTTTACAAGCCACTGATACCTATTTGATAATTTTCTGAATCTGATATTGAATATTAAAAATTAAGATTAACAGTTTTGATGGATTTTATTAAGGAGTGTATCGAAAATGAGTTATAAACACATTTTTTTCATTGTGTTGATTTTATTGATGATTCAAACAATGAAACAGTTCGGAAGTGTTTTAAAAAGCTTATTCTTACAGTTTATAAAGAAATACAAGTAAAAAAGTAATTATTGTTAATATTCTCGGACTTTCAACTTGACGCGTTTCATTAGGTTTTGTACAGCTGATTGATCACACTTCTTGGCGGCAGCATTCCAATTTTTCTTGAAACCTGCCATGGTCCTGTTGGCCTTACCATCCTTCTTGACGATAGCCCAATATAGTTCTATGGGGCGAAGCTGGGGGCAGTTTGGTGGGTTAATATCTTTCTCAACGAAATCTACATCGTTATCCTCAAACCATCTAAGAGTGGATTTAGCGTAGTGGGCTGACGCCAAATCCGGCCAGAACAATGGCCGACGACCCGTTTCTTATATAGTGGCAGCAACCTTTTCTGCAAACACTCCTTTTGGTAGTTATCGGTATTTATTGTTCCTTTTGGAAAGAAACTCGCCGACTTGAATCCGCAGGAGCAGATTGCCTGCCAAATTTTTCCACCTCAATCGACTTCTCGTGGTCACTCACATCCTCCCCAATAGCTGTAGTGTAGAATTGTGGTCCCGGAAGAGTACTGGAATCCTCTTTTACATAAGTTTCATCGTCTATGAGAATGCACACATCTGGCTTCAGCAAAATCCGATGATACAGCTTCCGGGCTCTGGTTTTGACTCGTGATTCTTGTTCAACCTTGGCCCTTATTCTGCGCCGCGCGTGACGTGATGATTGTCACCTCACCTCGGAGTCACCGTGAGATTTGTCACCTTATTCCCGGAGTCGATCCGGTTAAAGTGACAGAGGTTCACTCTAGGTGAGCGACCGAATGAACTCATGTGTCAAATTTGCTCGGTTTGTTTTTATTTCGTTCGCGATTCCAAATGTTAAAATTAAATTTAAAATCAAAATGTACAAATTTCGGTACGCAAACGGTCACTAACGGATTGCAAGGTTTAAGCAAGCAGCTGGAATAACTTTTGGAGCTGCGAATAAAGCGAATCGGACAGAATTTGGTCTAATATGTTTGGTTCCTGGAGCGGCTTGGGAAAAAACATCCAACAAAATAGCGGAAATCGACGGCTGCTGCCCCAATAAACTGGTCCTTTGCATACAGATCAACACATGGGATACGACACCTTGACGTCGATAAACAATGGTCCAGTACAGGACTTCAAAGCTGTAACATTAATTTGTTCGAAAACAACATTACCGGGTGAAAGTGAAAAATCCCCCCGCGACGGGAATTGGATGAGATGAAGTGAAGTGCAAAAAATGTGTTATTTTAAACTCGTTGCATGTAAATAAAGTTGTATAAAATGAAATTATAACCTTTTTCAATTTTATATGTTTCAATTTATTTCCAACTTCTGCCTAGTAATTTTTTGTTGTTGCACAAATGATTGAAAAAATCAAAAATTGAAGTGATTTTTGTTATGATTGATTCTTAAACTATCACACTTTAGTGTAATTAAACGTTTAGAGCCTAATTATTCCGTTTTGCATAAATATTCCTTTACATTTTTATCCCGTCACCACCTGAAAAGGTACCGACAATTGTCACCTAAAATTGTCACCCGAATGCGACGATTCTCACCCACGGTGACTACGAGAATAGGGTAAGAACTCACAAAGTTCATCCGAAGTGACAATCCTCACCTAAACCGACTACTGGAATAGAGTGACTTGGGTGACTCTACTATCGTCACGTCACTCGAGGCGCAGAATAAGGGCCCTTTTGTTTCGACACTTTCTGCCTCTTGTATGTCTTCAAGTTGTTCCGCTTCTTGAGCCGCTGTACCATTCCGATCGATGTCCCAGCTTTTTTCCCAGGTCCAGATTTGGGTCAGATGGTCCTGGTTTTCTGCCTCTTCCTGGCAAATCATCGAACGTATAGTGTTTCCCTAACTGGTGGATGATGGATTTTACACTCGCCGGATGAATGCCGAAACGTTTCGCCACTTCATTCATCCAGATTCGAGATGCCCTTCTCTCGCATCCAAGTGTCCAACACACGAATTTTAACTTCTTTTTTAATTCGCGACATTTTGGAAGAAACGAATGTTTCAAACGTAAACAAAGCGCTGGTTCACTCTTGACAGATCAACCTGCTACATACAGATGAGCACAGTTGTGCGCGTTCACGCGTTAGTAAGTAGAAGGCCCAAATATGTTTATAGTTAATTTTCGATACACTCCTGATAGCATATATCATGTAGAACATAAGTGGATGTCAAAATAAGAAATATAACTGGTTTAATAACAAAGATACAACTTTTAGAAGTGAACATACTTTCTCCTGAGATTTATAGTGAATTTGGACGTTCTTTCCCATGTTTTTTTATTCCCAATGCACTGTTTGGATAACGAAACACCATTTGTAAACAAACATTTTCAATTCATTTGCGAATATTTCTACTAGTACATTTATGGCAATGTGGACACATTTTCATAATTACAACATACCACACTGTGGAATCCCGGAGGGGCCCGTTTTCGAGGTTCTCTCGAGACTGGTGCTCAACTGACATCATCGAATTCCTAGTTACATAAGGGATCAGTTGTGCAAGCGATTGCTATCGCTGATGATGAGTAGGTTGACTCTTCATAATATTCTTGGCTGTGCGAGCCAGAGGTATATCAAAGATGCCACATTCTCCGTTTATTCAAAAATGATTGATGTTATTTTAATTTCAATATTTATTTTGAGTTCATCCAATTTTTGATCTTGATACTTTGCCATGGGCTTAACCCGGCTGATTTCTTTTTATGTATTATAATAATTATTTGTTTTTTTTACGGTGGGGGGGGGGGCTTAAACTCGGCTTATTTTCGGTTGTCATGGGCTGAACCCGGCTGTTTTATTATTGATCGATTGCCATGGGCTGGAACCTGGCTCTCTTTTATTTTCATTCCTTTCACCGAATTTTTATTTGTTATATTAGTTGTATACATTCTGTTCATTCTATTCATATTTTATTCATCGTATTACTCTCAAATAAAAAACACTTACTAGCCCATTAAAGACTTATCCCAATGGGAAGTCGAATCCCTTAAAGCCTTATTAGGCTTTGTCCTAATGAGCAGTTGATTTCCTCTAAGAATATTAGGCTTTGCCCTATTGTGCAGTCGAATCACTCTTGTTGAGCTTTGCCAACAAGGTCGGTCGAATCTCTCTTTGCCCTGCAGCTTTGCACAGCCAGTGCTTGGGTTACCCACAAGCACTGGCCCTGTTCCTACCTCCCACTAAAGGGAAGAACATCAAAACTTATCTGGCATGGATCGCCAATGTGGAATTCCGAGGGGCCCGTTTTCGGAGTTCGCTCGAGATTGACATCATCGAATCCTGAATAGTTACTTAAGAGGTCATATAGCAGCCTTGCAGCTATTCATAACCAGAACCAAAATTGATACTTGAGCAATTACCGTCCCAAATAACACTTATTGTTTTTTAAGAGATCTTAGAGCAAGCTCACTGGTGTTGGGGGAAACTGGTAAAAATTTTGATACTTGTAGCACATTTTGAAAATTTTACCATTCAAAAATGTGTTCAAGATATTTGGGCGTTGTATTTTTTACAGCACTGTTTTTATTCCAGCAGTGTGTGATAAAAATATTGCTATTTTTGCATCACAGCACGCGTGAATACAACACGTGTTGAGAAAAACTCTTGAAGGCCACAGATCTTTCGCATGGTAAAGTTTCCAAAATGTGCTAAAAGTGTCAAAATTTCCACCACTTTCTCCCAACACCAGTGAACTTGCTCTTATGAGTCTAATATTGATTTCATCTGTTTATTATGTTTTTTATTAGAATAAAATCAACGGATCATATGTAGATCCTAATGATAACTTAATATTAATTACAATGCAAGATAAAAATTAACACAGGTTTATAAAGTTCTTGAAACAGTTAAAAATTTTCTCCGGAACACGTCCCTCGAAACATCGAAGTCGAAATGCTCAGAAAAGCGATTGAACGTTTTCAATATGCCGATAAATACGCAGTTCGCTCCATAGTTGTTGAGACGAATAGGAACAAAGAGCTGCAAAAGCTGGTTTCTCAATCCTCGGGGACGCACGCTGAGAGGAATGGCTTCCAGCAAAACGGGACAGTCAACTCTGGACGTTAAGAGATCAGCAACAACTAAAGCGCGCGTAGCGTTTCTGCGGGCTTGAAGCGTATCTAGATCTATAAGGCGGCAACGATTCTCATAGCTTGGTAAACGGAACGGGTCTTGCCAGTTCAGATGACGTAGGGCATACCGCATGAAGCGACGCTGGATAGCCTCGATTCGTTCAGACCTATTCTGGTAGAAAGGGCATCAATCAGCTGAAGCATACTCGAGGATGGAACGAACTATATAGCAGTAAAGACTTTTCAGGCAATGTAATTTGTGTGAGTCTTAAACTCCAGGCGTTGATCGAGAATAACGCCCAGATCGTTGATGTGGTCCACCAGAGAAATGATTCCGTCTTCGAGAACGTACTCCGCACAAAGAGGGTGTCGAATGATACGACCGAGCATTTACTGCGATTCAGGGGCAGGCAATTCATGTCACACCACTGAGCAAACACATTGAACTGCTGCTGCAGGAAATTGGTGTCCTCTTGGCTGTTTATGGTGTGAAAGAGTTTCAGGTCGTCGGCATATGCAAGTTTTTTGCAGTCAAGGAACAAGAGTACATCGTTAAAATATATCACGAAAATTAGTGGTCCTAAATGACTTCCTTGAGGCACACCAGAGCAGGCAAGAACATGATTTGAAAAGGAGTCACCAACACGAACGGATAACTTTCGACCTGTTAAGTAACTGTGGAACCAGTGCAGAAGGGATCCACAGAAAACCAGACGTTCCAGCTTTGCGATAGCGATATCGTTGTTCACATTGTCGAATGCAGCAGAAAGGTCAGTATATATGGCGTCAGTTTGGGTTTTCCTAGCAAAGCTGTCTTGCACAAAAGATGTGAAGGTGAGTAAGTTAGTCGTGGATCGTTTAGGCATGAACCCGTGTTGATCATTGGAAAGTTGGTGCTTGAAGAACGAATTAATGGGATGCAAGATAACCAATTCAAACAATTTGGCTATCGCGCATAGAGATGAAATTCCGCGGTAGTTGTTAACATCTCTCTTGTCACCCTTCTTGTGAACAGGAAACATGTAGGCTTCCTTCCACAGTGAGGGAAAGATTCCAACATCCAGCGATGATTGGAAAATATGCCGTATAGGAAACAGCAAAAGTGTAGCAGGTATATCATCCGGGCCCATAGATGTAGAGTTTTCAGCTTAGCTGTCGCTTTCGATATGGATGCAAGGTCGATTATGATACCGTTAAACGAAGAACCTATAGGCAATATATTTCTCACAGCTCTAGCCAGTTGCTCAGGAGAAATGAATCCCGTTGTTAAAATGCTAGAGAACTTCTCGGCAAATAGATCACAAATTTCGGGATCAGAGTTCACTGTGTCGCTATTCAGGAACATGTGAGACGGAAGCCCTGATTCTCTCTGCTGATTTTTCACGTGCTTCCAAAAAGATTTCGGACTGCTCTTGAAATTCTGTTGTAACCGATTAATATAATTCTAGTAGCGCTTACTGGCTTTCTTATAGGCAGAATTCAATTTGCGATATTTGTCCTTAGTGTAGAGAGACTTGTGCTTGTTGTAGTTGCGTAGTGCGCGCTGCTTAGCCGTCTTAAGTCTCCTAAGACTTCCAGTAATCCAGGGGGTCCGTAGATTGGTAGCCGTGCTGCGTTTCGGCACATGTCGATCGATGATATAATTCAGGTCTCGGCAGCTGCATTGGGATTAGAGAAGTCGAGCTCAGCCTCCCAATCCACGGATTGCAGGACGAGGGATATAGCTTCGAAGTCAACTTTCTTAAAATCGTGATAGAAGGATGCGATTTTCTCTTCTGAGCCGTGTATTTCAGTGATATCGAGTGAAATCACTAAGGCTGGATGATGCGGGACAGTTTTAACAAGAGGAGCAGGAGCAGATGCAATCGCCGGACTATTGATCCCTTCGTTCACGAAGCAGAGATCAAGCATACGGCCGTTTTCATTTTCAATTTTTTTTTATCTGTCGAAGAGTCGCGGTACTCAAGGAATCTAAGAAGATGATGGAGGAACCGAGAATGAAGAACGAGCAGGAACCGGAAATAAAAAGCCGCTTGGGGAGAAGCACCATTTCAAACTAGGTAGATTGAAGTCACCGATAATGAGTATGTCGTCTGCCGGAGAACAAAGCGAGCTTACTTTAGAGAGGCAGAGCGAAATAGATTCAGCTAAAGCCAAGTCTCCAGAACGGTCAGGGGGCACGTACACTACGCACAAGTAGAGTTTCCGATCTCCGAAATCAATGCGAATCCAAACAAGTTCTAAATTGTCCCAGGAATCGTCTTCAATTGGATGAGCTGGAAACGTAGATTTCATGGCGAGCAACACTCCACCACCACTAGACTTTTTTCTGTTACGAGAACTACGGTCGCAACGGAACACTGCGTAATCTGGGCCGATAATCTGACTAGAGAGGGTCCGGTCGTTGAGCCAGGTTTCGGTGAAGGCAATGACGTCTCGTAGCAGAAACACGAAGTCGCCAACAAGTAGTCAATCAAACAACTATTAACACCACCGACGTTCTGGTAGAAAATTTTGAAGGGTTCGGGTGATTCCAAGGTAGCGCGGGATCGATGATCACTGGAAAGGTAAATTCCATCACGCGGGGAAAAACACTTGGTGATATCATACTTGCCAGAAAGCGCTGGGTGGGTCGGGACGACTGATGACGCTGGCAGGAAACAGCGCGACTGAGTCGAAGGGCTCAGGGGTCTCCGTAGTTCCTAGTTCGTTGCGTCCCGGTGCTGGAGGCCCGTAAGAAGTCGTAGGATTAACAAGGTTCGGAAGATGTAGCGGGATGCATCTGTGGTGGAACGGAAACAGGATACGCGAATGGCAAGTTCTAGACATAAGCTACGTCTCGGTGGTCGAGTGGTTAGCGTGGTAAGACGGTAATCGACGGTCCACTGATGACATGGGTTCGATTCTCATCTCGGTACTGGGTATTAAATGTTAATCTTAAGTTGTCCACGTCATTTATTCAGTCTGTAAAGCCTAAATTGGCTAAGACGGTGTTTGTCTTTTTAATAAGCTGGTACTTGCCTGTAAAAGAGGCCTGGAGAACCCCGTCACCTCCAACGAACTCAGGGCCAGGACGACTGATGACGCAGGCAGGAAACAGCGCGACTGAGTTGAAGGGCTCCGGGATCTCCAAAAGGCTCCAATCGATGCGTCCTGATGTTGGAACCCAAGTAGAGGCAGGTGAAGTAACGGGCGGAGCACGTTGACAGCGCATGCATGATCTGTGGCTAGGTGAATCTTCATCACACAAGAAAAAAAAATATCAAACGAGATGAATACTTGCCTGAAGATGCAGGCTGGAGAGCCTCGTCGAACTCAGGGCTGGGACGACTGATGACGCTGGCTGAATCTATTGATCTAGTAGTCAGCTCATTTTTTATGTTTCTATGGGATTCGTTCAGCTAATTTTTTTTTTGTAAAATGTTAATTTGAAACGAAAATTCAGTTTATTGGAAAACTACATTCAAGTTAATTGTGTTTTTGTGGATTATTAATTTCGATGATTTCTACAGAGTAAAAGCTACTATTTTCAGATGGTTCAAAATTTAGCTCTAAACTATTCCCCATCGATTCCACCATTATACAAAGCCAATATGTGTAGCTTTTTTGAGTTATTGACAAAATTAGGTTTTTCATTTTTCATAATAGTAATAATAATAATAATAATAATAATAATAATAATAATAATAATAATAATAATAATAATAATAATAATAATAATAATAATAATAATAATAATAATAATAATAATAATAATAATAATAATAATAATAATAATAATAATAATAATAATAATAATAATAATAATAACTGTTTTTATCCGTAGGTATATAAAACATTTAAATCTATTACATCTAAAACAATCTATTTAACCATATTCATAAGATTTTCCGCTTCCAGCGATCCGGTGGCCAGGACAATATCCTTGAAAACACCCTGTGGTATGCGCAACAATTCAGCCGGTGTTCCATACTCCACGGCTTGACCCTCACTCATGACCAAGATACGATCGTAATCCATAATTGTATTCAGTCGATGAGCGATCGTGAGAACAGTACATTCGACAAATCGTTCCCGGATGGTTCGTTGAATCAGGTTATCAGTACTGAAAATTAAAAAAAAAATGTAAATTCATCTGAAAAGTTCACCACTTAAACGAATTCTTACTCAGGATCAACATTAGCGGTAGCCTCATCTAGCACCAGAATTCGGTTGTTCCGAAGGATGGCTCTCGCTAAACACACCAGCTGTCGTTGACCTACGCTCAAATTTGATCCACCATTGTTGATACGGCATTGTAACCCTTGAGGACCACTGGCGATGTCTTTCAATTCCACCATTTCCAACGCAGCCCATAGCTCCGCATCTGAGTATATCTCGAAAGGATCCAGATTTTTGCGTAGAGTACCACTGAACAGCACGGGATCTTGAGGTATGATTGAGATATTGGAACGAAGCGTTTCAAGGGTTATGGTTCCAGTGTCAACACCATCGATTGCGATGCGTCCTTCAACGATTGCGGTTCTAAACAGAGCACCAATAATCGAGGACTTGCCAGCACCAGTTCTTCCTACAATGCCTACCTTTTCGGAAGGCTTAACTTTGAATGATAGGTTTCTCAGCACAAGTGGTGATTTTACATGGTAACAGAAGTTCACACTCGAAAATTGTATTTGACCGCTCGTGGGCCACTTCTCTTTGCGTTTTAATTCTTCAGAATCTTTTACCGGTTGAACTTCAGCCGGCAAGTTCTTGTACTCCAACAGCCGTTCAACGGCGATTAGGTGGTTAAACATCTCTGCACTCTGCCGAACGCCAAGCTGTAGCACCCCTGCAAGGCCCATGATCTGGGTGATCACCAATCCGACCTTATCTCCTAAGGAATCGGTTTCGATCAGGAGAAATGTGAAAGTTACCACAGCAAGAAGTAGGAAGAACAGGGCGTCAAGAACCAATCCGAAAGCTATTCGACCACAATGAAACATAAAACCTGCTCCGGTATTGACATTTTGATGTTGATCGAACTCCTCCATAAGAAGTTTCTGGACCTTGAAAGATCTGATTGTTGGAAGTCCCGTTAAAGTTGTTGCGATGTGCGTGAATATTGGTGAACGGGCTGTAAAATTAACCGTTCTACAACCAAAGATTGATTTCAAGAGCTCAAAGCAATACTTACTGATCCCTTCCAGGCGCCGAGTACTTTTGGAAGTGCTCATGTAAATTTTTCTTGTGGAGAACAGAACTATCGACAGAACCACAATCGGTACAATGAAGTAAGGCTGAACAATCAAGATCACTACCATGGAACCAATAATGGTGAGGTTAGCCTGGATTGCGTAGAGTACGGATCGAGGTAGCAGTTCGTCCATTGAACCCATATCTTTGGCAAACCTGTTCAAGATTCTTCCCGAAGGGTTGGTGTCGAAGAAATACTTTGCCGATGAAATCAATCCGCGGAAGGTCCAATCGTGGATCGCTTGTGCAGCCTTGTTGCACGCCTTGTAGAAGCTGAATGACCTGTGGAAAATCAAATTAAAAGTAGTGAGCCCTTTCAAAGCCAGAGTTTATCGATCTTCATACGTACCTTGTTAAAGCAATGAGAAAAATACTAGCAATCGCAGCACATTGAACGTACAGACAGATGTCTGTACTGAGTGGAACGTTCTCGGAATCATCGATAGTTGCGTTTGAATTCGCCAGGAACGTACGTCGATCTTCTTGTGATAACCAAAACCCGACCCAGTAATCGGCAAAAGACACGATAGCCTGCGTCAATACGAACAGGATCGCCAATATGGCGAGAATGATCCAACTTTCAACTCCAGCTAAATAGTTCATGAATAAAATCCTGGAAGGTGTGTCGTTTCCTGTTTTCTCGAAAGCTCGGTCCAGTTGTTTGGCATTTTCTTCCTCAAGTTTCTCGTTATTTTTGCTAGAACTGTTAGAGGATGAATCCGTATCATAGGAGCTCGATGCAACACTGCAGCTTTCCTCCTGATCATGTTCAACTTCGTGTAGATTCAGAATACCTTTTTGGATCAAGTCATGTGGAGTTCCTTGGTGGGCAACTCGACCCTGAAAAAAGAAAATGATTTTGTGGATTTGGTGTAAAAAGTTTGTCCCTCTTTGCCAACCTCGTCCATGATGATGATCCAATCGGATTCAACCAAAAAGTGCACCTGGTGTGTCACCAAAATCCGAGTAGCCCCAAGCTTGCCTAAATACCCGTCATCACCAATGCACAGATCATACAAATGTCTTGCTACATGAGCATCAACGGCGCTCAACGGATCATCCAGTAGGTAAATATCTGACTTTTTGTAAATCGCTCTTGCTAAACTGAAATTAAAACATTTTACTGATAATCCAAGTTAGAGGTCGATAACTTACCAGACCCTAGCCTTCTGACCCCCAGAAAGAGAAATACCTCGTTCCCCGATCAATTCCTCGTCTCCGTTTGAAAACTGTTCTAAATCTACATCCAGAGCGCACACCTTCAATACCGTTCTATATCGTTTAGCGTCCATGGGAAGCCCAAAAAGCACATTGTGGCGAATAGTTCCCGCAAAAAGCCAGGGTTCCTGGCTGACATACGAGATCGTACCTTCACATTCGATAGATCCCGATTCTATCGGAAGCTCCCGTAATATGGCCTGGAGGACTGAAGTCTTGCCGGCACCTACAGGACCGACTATTCCAACGAGTTTACCTTTCTTAACGTCTAGGTTAATTGTTTGAAGTGTAGGATGTGAGGTAAGTGCAGTGTTTTTCAAGGAACTCCATCGAGCATTCACATTTCGCAAAGCCAAAGCTAGCTCAGATGAAGTAGCAGACCTAGCAATCTGCTCATCATCCTGTAAAATGAGAATAATAACATTACTTGCACTATATTTTATTCATAATCGACTTACTATCTTCGACGTCTCATTCCTGTACGCTTCGGATACCTCATCATGTTCTAGGAAATGTTGAAACCGATGAATACCAACTAGGACTTCCGATACCTCAGCCACTGCTCTAACAAATAACCAGGAAAACGTTTGGGAAACTATGGTCAAATAACTCGAAACCACAAACACTTTAGAAGCTGTCAACTCCTCTCCGGTCAAGATCAACGCCACCATTGTGGCACACAGCGCTGCTCTACTGGTAAACAGTTGAAACGTCATAAACAGTCCCCAAATCAGCCCACTTTTCAGCACAATCCTCAACTCTGCTCGGCGAGCTTCCGAAATCAGCTTTGCAAACGGTTTCTCCCAAGCGTACAGCTTGATCACGTTGATCCCGGAGATGATCTCATCCATCAGCCTAACTCGTTCGTCTGTTTTGAAGGCCGTCTGCATTCGTAGCTTGGAAACAGTTTTTCCTAAAAGAGCTATGCAAATTTAAATTTTCACTCAAAATTCTTGTTTCAAACTTAAGTAATTGAATTACGTACATTGCAAGGGAGTCGCCAAAAATACCACAACCATTCCCAAGGGACCAGCCCAGCCAACTTCGTAGTACAGTAGTACCAGGACCACAATCGCCAAAACCGGCGATGACCACAGGTACGACACCATTAAGGCAGCCATTTCGAAGCGAGCGATGTCGTTGGACATCAAATTGACCACCTTTCCGGGAGAAGTTTCTCCGAGGGCACTGTGAGATAGTCTTAAGGACTTCCGATAAACCAAACTGCAGAGCGCGATTTTGTTGCGAAATCCTGTCAAACAGGTTAGGATGGAGTATTGGTTCTCCATCACGATACTTGCGGCCTTGGCAGCGATCATGGCCACGGCGTAGTAGATGGCCTGCTCCCTTGTGATATCCGACTGTCGTCTAAGAAGTAAATTTTTTGATCAACATAAAAGTTCTCTAGGTCGATTATTTTGTATCGAAGCATACCTAAAATACAGCAGCACTCGTCCGAGTAAGATAGGCTGAACTATTCTGAGGACAATTTCTCCGAACACCGTGACAATCGTTAGTAGCACCCAGTCTCGCCAGAATGTGTGAAAAAGGGCTTTTACCAGCGAGGGTTTGGTTTTCGGATTTTTCCTTTCGGATCCTTTCCTTTGTTGATTCCATTTCCTGACCGTAGGAGAAGGTTGATAAGAAGAGTCATTTTTAAGCGTTATGGTCAAGGTATGTACTTTCTGATTGATTAATATTGTTGAGTTTTGAATGCGGTATGTTTTCTGGTGAAAAGCGAAACAATTTCTTCGAGATGCAGGAAAAATACCGGCAGAGACAGAATTAACTTTGTATCTTCGGTGGTAGTGTTTTCTTGTTTGAAGTTCACTTTTGAGTATCGCGTTTACATTTGAGCCCATGTTGTAACCAACGTTCTAACGAGTGTAGAGTAGAGTGCCCCAAATGACCCGAATTTTGGAAACGTTATGCGCTGCAGACTAAAATTGTTCCTAGGCCTTGTACAAGATCTCGTTCCAAATTTGGGCCAGATCGGATCACGGGAAGGGGTCGCTCAACAAGCCTGAAGTTTGTATGGGATTTTGAGACATTTTCTTCGGGAGGAACATAAAAAATAAGTTTTTTATCAATAGCTTTGGTCTCCTTAGGCCGATTTCTTTAGAATACGGTTTTTCTTAAAGTCAAATATGACAAATATATCATGGAAGTGATTGAAACAGTAACAATAACGAAAATACAACACCCTGTGTCGAAAGCATGTTGATGAAAGTTGCTCCCGACCCGTTTTTCGGCAGACGATGTAGTACACTGGTATATTCCTGTTTCTAAAGCGAAACCATAGTCAAAGATCTTTTTTCTGGGTAAAATTCAGGGTAGAGTACCGCGTTTATAATTTCGCCCAGAAGTAAATTTCACCGTCAATTACATGACACGCTCCTCGACTCCTTCCAGTGACCTCTCCAGCTTTGATATTTATTCAAAGTGAAGCAGTCGTCATAAAGGGTTACATGGTTTGAACCCGTTCGTTTAAAAGTATGTGGTTATTGCTGAAATCGGCCGGTACCAGCGTGTCGCATTTTGACTGCCCTTGAACCGAAAGATCAGGTTGTAATGTCTCATTTAGCTTAACCTTAGGCTAAGTAGAAACGGTTCAAAGAACTTGCGATTGAAGGCCCAAACCACGATTTATAGATGAGGCTGTTTTCTGGTATGAAGTTTTGTGTAGAGGTCCGGTAGTGGATCCGATTGAAGGTGTACTTGGACTGCCCACAACTGACCTAATCGATTGATGAATACTGGAGAGGCCCGTTGTGCTAGTGAATGATGACGTTACATTGAACTAGACTTTAACCCAACAAAACCCAGCTGAGTCAATTGGCACGGGCTATGTTAAGATCGATTGTCGTGGACTAAACCCGACTAATAGTTGTTATGGAAGCATGTCGCTTTACCTTCTTCGGGCGTTACATCGTCCCTTACTGAGCAATCGAATGACCTCCCTCTGGCATATTGCGAACACCTTCTTACAACTAGGCTGCCCTTTTCCCTTCTACCGAAATAGGGAGTATCATATAGCATCCGATAGTAAGTAGACCCGATCAATATCCAGTCCACTCTAGACGGCTCAACATTTGACCTCATCTTCAGGTAGATACCGAAAAGGTCTGTTGTGCTAGTGATTGATAACATCTTTGATGTTAAGCTTAACTCACATAACAACTCTTCCATATGTGTAAAATCAAAAGCATGCTCTAAGATGCTGACCAAACTGACATGAGACTCCTAGATATAGATTTGGTTCAGTTTTTGCCATTCGGCCGGTGGGTTTTGTTTCATCCACCTTTGTCTTTGAAGGGAAAGAGATAAGACTGGGAGGGTAATGGGAGGGAATGGGAAACTAGAAACTGTTTTCTGTTGCCGGCCTGTTTACCTATACACGCACAACTCATCTTGGCTAGTGGTTTTTTGCCGTCAGTTGGAAACGAAGATTTTTTTTGCTTATGCAATGCAGTTTAGTCTGGGAGGACAATGCCAGTTATTAGAAAGCTTGGTAATGCCGGTCCGGCATAGAATCTTGTTCCGACGCAGTCACAATGCAGCGATTCGACACCGACACAAGAATGAAGTACATACATTTTGATGAAGAAAAGAAATTTAATCGAACACGAATGTCAAGTGTATTAGTTCTAAGGGAACAAATGAAATGTAAATATTTAACACAAAACATTAATTTCACCTTACACTATTTCACACAATATACCACACAAAACGAAAATGAATTACCAACACTGAACACTAACACCACTAGAATTAAGAGTGAGAAAATTTGGACGAGAAAGTGAACAGTGAATTCAAACTTTAGTTTGTAAGTGACATGTATTTATTTACTTCAATAAAGCTCACTTTCTAAACCTAACTCGTGAGCATCAGACGTGTTTTGCCACCGAAAATCTCGTTTCGTTCTCGGCCTTTGTTTCGCTCCGCCATCGCTGGTCAAATTGATGACCTAAGTTGTTGCTGCTTCTCCGGATTATTCGAGCCGTTTGGGACCCAATTCGTGGGACACAGACAACGGAACCCTACGTCCGTACATGGTCCTTCGAGCCGGATTGAATCGGGCACGTACCTGCCAGGCCTGGGGAATCATCTTCGGTATTCACCACCAGCAGAAAGTGCACATCAGCAGCAGCAGCAGCAGCAATCAATTACCGCGGAACAACCAGCAATCCTGAAAGGAATCATCGTTTCAGTACTTGTGGTAATTTCGTATACACAATTACTTACGCTTTTTTCGACTTCCAGGGGGGTTGGTCATCGGTCCCGAGTGTGTAATTGAGGCTTCCACACGATAATCGACGTTGAACAGATCGAGTTAGAATTCATCGGAAACTTCCCGGGTGAAATTTTTTCCAATTTGTCAACATCAACAAACCGTAGGTTGGACCGGTCCGGTAAGTCATATGCCCACTATTTTTTGGCCGGAAACGGTTCCAGTGAAAAGTTTGCACAATTGGTGCAAAATTCTGATAATTTTTTATCACCGAAAATTGTTCGTCGGCCATTGCTGTAAGCCATAGAAGAAAAATTTGGAACTCACTATTAACCCTTCAAGTCCCAGTAGCACAAAAAGTGCCTAATTCAAAAATATTTTTGAAAGTTTTTTTATTTTTGAATTTTTGCAAATCGATTGCGATTATCGATTTTTCGGGTAATTTAACCCTCTCAGTACCACTGGAAAATATTTGAAAACAAAAAAAAATATTTTTTCGGTATTTTGCGGTTTTTTTTTTGAATTTTTTCCGCTAAGCGATGAAGAAAGAAGTGGAGTTTAAGAAAAACTTGGTGATTTATCGCCATGCTCGAAATTCAATGGAACGTGCTTTATGCACAATTTCGATCCATTGACTCAACAAGAACAAGCTTTGGCTCGTAAAAACGCACTTGAGAGCAATTACAAGCGATTTTGCCAGGCTTCAATGAACCTTGAGAGCCTTTAGGAGGAAGAAAATACCGCGACAGATTACGCGATGGATATGGCAGCTTTTGAGGAGGATTACTTCACGCTCAAAGCATTTTATGCGTCGTTGGAGGTACCCCGAACGCCAGCACCATCGTCAGTCTCTACGGGTCATTCGTTTCGTGCCTTGAAATTGCCGGATATTAAACTTCCGGAGTTCAACGGCGATATTCTAGGATGGTTTTCGTACTACGATACTTTCGACTCGCTAGTACATAGTAATATGGACTTATCGGATGTGCAGAAATTTCACTACCTCAAGTCGACTCTTGGAGGAGAGGCATTGAAATTAGTAGAGAAAATGTCAGTTACGGGGAATAATTATTCGGTGGCGCTGAAAATGCTAACTGATCGATATCAGAACTTGAATATCCTGGTACGTAGTCACATCGAAGCACTGTTCAAGGTGGACAAGGTGCGGAAAGAGTGTCCTCGTGAACTGTCAAGTTTAGTTGGAGATTTCGAGAACAACTTGGGAATTTTGGAGAAGCTTGGCGAGAACACGAAAGGCTGGAGTTCACTTCTGATTTACATGGTATCAGCCCGACTGGATCACAACACGCTTCGCGAGTGGCAGCGAGTAGCGGATAAGAAGAGGATGCCGAAATACGATGAGCTGATCACTTTTATCCGTGAGTACGTGATGGAGCTAGAGACATTGCAGTCAGATCAACCAGTATGTGACTCCAGACCTGTTCCCCTAATCGTGAATGCTGGAACCACCGTCAAATCCAAAGACAATTGTGCGGCGTGCGGGATGGGACATCGTCTCTATTTCTGCGACCAGTTCAAACAAATGCCGGTAACTCAACGAGCTGTGATCGTGGATAAAGCTGGGTTGTGCGTTAACTGCCTCTTTGGGAAACATTCGTTCGCTACTTGTAAGTATGGAGCCTGCCGAATATGCGGAACCAAGCATCACTCACTACTGCACAATCCGGATTTGGATACAGCTCGAGGTTCCGACTCAAATGCTGGCGAGAAGCAGTTATCCGTTTCGAATTTCGCTGGTGTTGATCGTTCGCATCTTGTTCCTGCTCCTCTCAGCCTCTCCGCCCATACGCACTCGGGGACCAAAATTCTCGACCTCTCCCCTGCGAATCAAGTGTTTCTCGCCACTGCTGTCGTCAAAGTTTTCGGTCCAGACGGAACTTCGTCCCTCGCTCGGGTTCTGCTTGATAGCGCTTCGCAGCCGAACCTCATGACCGAAAGATTTCGTCGTCTTCTAAATTCTCGAAAGACTCCTGGTAACACGGAGATTGCTGGTATAGGAGGAAATATTTCTGCTGTTTCGATGTTTTCGACTGTTGCCACAGTTGCTTCGCGGCTCAACAACTTTAGAGTTCCTCTGGAGTTTATTGTTTTGGATGAGGTTACCAGCGATCTGCCTACTAGCACTACCGATGTAAGCGATTGGATCATTCCGGAAAACGTTCGTCTCGCCGATCCTTCGTTTGCTACGCGTGGTCCCATCGACATGGTGATCGGTGCACGGGTTTTCTTCGAGCTCCTGCGAAGCGGCCATTCCAAGCTTGGCGAAGGAAAACCGATGCTCCAGAATTCGGTGTTTGGTTGGCTCGTATCCGGTTTTCACGACTGTGGTTCCAGAGAGGATAAAAATCGAGTTCATTGCAATCTGTCGACATTTCACGATCCCAAGCAGAGTATTAGTGAAAAAAGACCGTCAAAGTCTGCATTTCGAGTGAAGGAGTGCCTTTGTGGGAATTATTTCGAGTCACGCAAAGACGGTTCCGCACAATACATCGTTAAAAACCCCAAACTCGTCGCTCACCTGTCGCAGCCTTCGATTCCTTCTTTCATTTTGACCAAAAACGGGTTTGCTGATTCGTCGCTACGTACTTTCATTTCCTGCATTCATCTTCGTTTGATTACTACAACGAATGCAGTCACGGTCCACCTGATGACAGCTAAATCCAGAGTCGCCCTAACGGAGAAACATCGATCTTTTCTTGCACGTCTAGAGTCTTGCGCCATTTTTCGTTTTGCCAATCAGTACCTGTGGTCGTCCTCTAACTTCGCCCTGCACTGGATTTTGCGTGATTCAACGAATTGGAATTCTTTCGTCGCCAATGGAGTTTCGCAGATTCAGGAGCTTATTGCAACCGCTACGTGGCTACATACGCCTCCAGAAGCAGGGACCAAGAAGAGGAAATCTGTTCATGTTTTAGCAGTCTGCACCCACCAAGATTCCCGGTTCCGAGAAGCATTTGGCAACTTGTACAGTGTTCTTCGAATTCTCTTCCGCAAACTGTTCATCAATGTTACGAGACCATTCGACCGAAAGAATCCGTACTTCATTCAGAACTTCGTAACGGATCCCATCAACCTCGAAGCTCACGAAGAAATGCTTTACGCGGGACATTCGCATCTATTGTCCACAGTTCGTCGTTACTGTTTGATGGATGGTTCCAACAAAACTCGAAATACAGTCCACAAACACATCGTCAAACATCATCTGCAAGTGGCTCTTGTTGTCCTTTAGACACAAGACAAAATTACCCTTACGGTTACACAAATTAAAGCGTGCTTAAAATCCCGGCCGCTTTCTTCCCGCTCAAATGATCCTACAGACCCCGAGGCCCTAACTCCAGGCCATTTCCTCATCGGTGGTCCGAAAAAATCCCTTCCCGAACCAAACCCTATCACACTATCCTTCAATCACCTGCTCCGCTGGCAAAACCAACAGCGTGTTCTCCAAGCGCTTTGGGATCGCTGGTACGATTACCTGCCCACTCTACAGCGTCCTCAAAAATGGCCCGCTCAACATTCGAATCTATCCGTCGGTGACATGGTTCTGGTTCAAGACAACAGCTTGCTTCCAACGAAATGGCTCATCACTCGAATCCTGAAGACGATTGTTGGCGATGATGTGTGTGGTGGAGTGGCAGACGTGCTGTGTGATGGAAACCAAATCCACTGTTGCTCGATCCGCAAAATGTGCCCGCTCCCACATTGCCAAGCCTCCGAATCCTCCACAGTCACGGAATCCGAGCGTCAGCCTTCCGCTCCGAGCTGCACTCACCACCCATCTCCCATAATTGCTCTTCAGTCGATATCTACATATCCGGCTGCTGTTCAATGTGTGCTGCTTTCGACAACACGATTGGTTTCGACAACGACGGCAACAAATCGATGGCGAACCGGAATACCGTTGGATTCTTCGCAGTCATCGTGAAACTCGACATCGAGAGCCGTTTCATCCATCCTAGGTCCTGTTGAAATGGACATTTCAAGGGGGGCGGCATGTTCCGACGCAGTCACAATGCAGCGATTCGACACCGACACAAGAATGAAGTACATACATTTTGATGAAGAAAAGAAATTTAATCGAACACGAATGTCAAGTGTATTAGTTCTAAGGGAACAAATGAAATGTAAATATTTAACACAAAACATTAATTTCACCTTACACTATTTCACACAATATACCACACAAAACGAAAATGAATTACCAACACTGAACACTAACACCACTAGAATTAAGAGTGAGAAAATTTGGACGAGAAAGTGAACAGTGAATTCAAACTTTAGCTTGTAAGTGACATGTATTTATTTACTTCAATAAAGCTCACTTTCTAAACCTAACTCGTGAGCATCAGACGTGTTTTGCCACCGAAAATCTCGTTTCGTTCTCGGCCTTTGTTTCGCTCCGCCATCGCTGGTCAAATTGATGACCTAAGTTGTTGCTGCTTCTCCGGATTATTCGAGCCGTTTGGGACCCAATTCGTGGGACACAGACAACGGAACCCTACGTCCGTACAAATCTAATACCGATAATTCCACCTCAAAGGTAGTTCATTATTGGATTGGAGTCTGATTTGTCGGTGTCGGTATAACATTCAATTACTTTTCGTATTTCGTTCCTGTGAATGCTTGTAATCCATTCTGAACAGCTTCTACCATGTGATAGTAGTTACATATCGGCTATTGAAAGAACTTCATTAGCTTATCAGTAATTATCTACCGAAGATGTACTTAAATAACAGTCACTCATTCAGCTATGAATGTGCTGATAAACTTCATGCAACTATTGAAGCAGTTTGTGCATTTTGGATTTTTGATTTGGTTGAAGTTGAAATTGAAAGAATTCTTTACTCTCAATCTTTTAAATCTTAGTTTGCCCTGGAAAAATCGTTTCACTATCTGCTCCAATTTATTATTATTTTTAACTACCTCTCCAATCGATCTCCTAACTCGCTCGCCATGTCCCGGTCCAACGGCCGATACAGATCTTCAACACCGAGGGGTCGCTTCGAGCCGAGCCGAAACATGTCAATCGACCACCAGAACGTGAGAGCCGACAGCAGATTGGCACCCTGCCGGGGGTTCTCGAGTAAGTTAACCTTGGGGGCTTCCATTATTGTTAGGGAATTTCGTTCTTTTTGCGGCTGCTTCCACACAAAGTACGCGGGACAACTTTTTTACAACCGATTAGCTTGTTAGCCCTAGAACGGCGATAAGAAATTGCATTCTCCACACTTCACTAATGCACCGGCACACGGAAATCACTTGACGATTTGTCGGGTATTATCTGTTTTTGATTGCGCAATACCAAACAATCTTCCTCAGTGGAGAGGCTCTCTGATAAAGACTCTTCTCGAATCAGCTGTTGCTTGGCGAAGGTGTTAGCAGCTGAACACTTTGTAATGTAGTTTGTAGCGCGAATATTTTTACTAAAGAAGCGAGCTCTAGCTCGGCCAGTGATAAACTGACAACTTCCCGCAAGTTTCTCTCGACGAATGTTTTATGAGTTCGTAAACATGAACGGGCGAGAAAATTGTTGACCAGAGCCTAATCTGTAACCGATTCGCATATGTGTTCTAGCGAAATAAGTAGGTAACAAACAAAAACAACCGACATAAATCAACAGTATTCTAACCTGCAGCGTGGATGGTAAATTTAATCTGTTTTCATTTAATCAACACCGGTACAACTGTCAAGCACGTGCCGAGTGAACTTTGAGAACACGAGATTATAGTAACCTTTAATACCCCAATTTAAAGTTGAAACTATTTTTTAAATGAATTTGTCTACATCAAACAGCTCATAAGCGATCATATTAAAAAGAAAAATTCGCTGATTTATATTTTTACAATTGATTGCTAGAGCCAGCCTTGACAATTTTGCAACGATAACAACGTATTGAAAAGGAAAAAAGAAAATTTATATTACTACCTATCATGCTAAGCTAGGCCACAACCCCACATAAATATCTGTCAGAAGCCTCAAGAAGCCAATCATCGGAGTGGAACTGTCGACCGGAAACTGCGTGCCAAGATTTTGAAGACAATTAAGAGGAATTCAAATCTGTCGGACCGTGATTTGGTTATAGAACCGTGAGGAGAATTCGATTGCGGGAAGGAATCAAGTCGTATCGAGATCGCAAACAGTCAAATCGGACCATAAAAAAGAATAGTGTGGCCAAAATCAATGCTCTGAAGCTATACGACCAGGTACTGACCAAGTCTGACGGGTGTCTTCTGATGGACGATGAAACCTATGTCAAGGCTGACTTTGGGCAAATCCCAGGTCAAAAATTTTACTTGGCAACGGCTCGGGGAAGATGTTCCAGCCAAATTTAAATTTGTTTTTCCGACAAATTTGCACGAAAATTTATGCTTTGGCAGGTCACTTGCAGCTGTGGCAAAAAACAAAAGTTTTCTTTACAATTAAGACAACGACGTCGGATTTATACCAAAAAGAGTGTCTCCAAACACGAATTTTTATATATGTTTTGAGCATATTTGGCAAGCTGTCATTAGAGCAAAGTTGTTCAAGAATGGTATGCAGAGAAAGGGGTCCAGTTTGTTCCGAAAAACCTTAACTCACCTAACTGTCTCCAGTTCCGTCCTATTGCCTTAAATACTGGGCAATCACGACTCAAGGCAAAGGGAAAGATTTTAAAAGACGGACACACACATAGGATCTCAGTGAAACTTGGAGTGGATTCGATCTAATGAACATTTGTGTAGATTACTTGAAATATAACCACTACACCAAAGCCGCTGGTTGTCTAAGACATCAATCAGATGAAGACCTGATGGAATAAGATAGCTAAAACGATAGACGAACAAGGTGTGCGACGCCTAATGAGCCGTGTTGCAGGATAAATTCGAGAATTCCTTCGAAACCGTGACGAATAATTTTATCAATATTTTTCTGGAAAGTATGAAAAAAAACGCTACATTTGAATAAACAAGATCTGGCATTTTATAATAAAAAGCGGAAATACAGGCAATTGTTTTTGTTCCAATTATATCTGAAGCAAGCTTTGAGCTTGCCCGATTGCCCGGTTTTATCCGGGTTTGCCCAGATATTTGATACAACATTTGGGAAAATCCGGTCCGGCCCGGTTGCGTGGATTTCATTGAAATAAACCCGGATTTTGACCGGATTCATTCACTGTATTTGCCAAATCAAACAAAAAGAAAACAAATTGTGGAACAACAAATTTTTATTTATTTAACAGTTTTTTATCGGTTGGAAGATAAAAAAAAATCGGGACTAAGCTTAGCTTAGCTTAACTTTATTGACTACTCATATCCACTTTAAATCATTGAACTCGAAATACATCATTTAAAGATCTTTTAAAATCGATTCTAGAGGAATTTTGCATTTTTTATATTTAGTTTAAAACTATTCAATTCGAATTCCATGATCGCTGACGTGGCTTAGGCGGCATCCATAAATTACGTAACGCAAAAAATGCACTTTTCTGACCCCCTCCCCCCGTATGTCACAAATCGTAACGCTTCGACGTACCCCCCCATGACAATTACGTAACGCTGACAATTACGCCCCCCCACCTTCTCATGTTTTCAAATACTGATTTTCGAAGGTAAAAAAAGATTTTAACATAAAATTTTTCAACGTTCTTCAAAACAGAATTAATATCTATCCAAATAGCTTCATAGTACTCATTGATGATAACTCTATTATGAAAGAAATTAGTTGTCTTACGAGTTGCTCTATGCTTGTTAACTGATGATTTAACTTGTTTACTGTATTGTGATCAAGGAGCATAACTTGTTATGCAAAATATACTCCAATTATTAAAATTCGTCGGAATAATCAAAATTGCATTTTTTAAATCAGTTGAGAAAAGATAGTAATGTTTCCGTTTTAAGATTGGATTGAGTTCTTGGGGTAAATGTACCTAATATTCGGATTTCAAACGGTTATTTTACGGATATCCAATACACATTTTATGGAGTCTATCTCAGAATCTTTAAAGAGGAAAGGTTACAAATCAGTTTTAATCTTGTTGAAGTTTACAAACTTGAAGCTGATTTTAGTTTGCTCACAAACAAACAGACAGGACACTTAGAACAAAATCGGCAGAATTTTTCGCAAAGTGATGGCATTGCCATCTGTTGCCGACATTGCCTATCAATAATTCCAAATAAAACAGTTTGATCATGGTAGCTCATGCAAAAGTTAGATGATTAATACTCAAGCATAGCAACCAGCCAATATATTGTTTATGTTTGGATATACATTAGTGCGGTGAAAATAGTTTTTTAAGATAAAAAACTGTGATTGAGATTGGAGAAAACACTAACGGAACGAGCTTACCTGATGAACCTGGTCAAAAGGATCGAGATGACTACAAGATGGTGATTTGCTGAATGCCAAGAATTTTCATCCTAAACCTGTTGTTGGACCGAAGGAGTCGTTAACTTTTGAGGAATTACCATGAATATGGAGGAGCTGCGGCATGAAAGTGTGAGAGAATTGTACAATTAGTACGACCATTTTATGAAACATTCGGATGAGATTTTGGAGCCGGTCGGACTGCTCCAAAAACATCACCCACTGGCCGTAGTGGAATTGCGACCGATATAGTCTGAGCTGCAGCTGCCCTCAAGAGGAACCTTCAAGGCTTCCAGTTGCTTCTAGCGTTAAGAAGCAAAAAAATATAATTGGTAATTTTTTTTGACGTATTTTTTGAAAGTGCTCCTTTCAATATATTTTGTTTAGTTTCAGTCTGTCGGAATTTCCACGTTAAAAATATTCCCACGTCGAGGAGCAGCTGACTAGTGCTACTATTACTGATCATTCAGCTAAGGCTATGGAAAGGAATAATGAAATGTTACCAAGAGGATCCTTCATGGGTCCATTTCTGGTGCTGCCCCGGTTCTTGATTAGATTCCCTTTCCGGTGACAATCGCGGGGGGAACTTCTATTACTGCTGACAACTTCAATAAATTTTGTTAACATATTTTAATTTGATTTTTGCCCTCAAAAATTTGTGCCGTGAATGATAGCAACAAACCACTCAAGTAACAAACCAACAACTTTTCAATTGAGGAGATGGGAATATCAGATTCAATCATATTACAAAATACTGTTTTGTGTTGGAATAGATTTGAATAAAATTCAGTTTATCGATTTGTAAAATACTTTTCTTTACTTAAATTTGTAAATAATTTTGAATGGTTTTTACAAGCGCTTGTGCGAACTAAATTGTTGGAGTTCCATCGATTGATTTTCGTTGATCTGCAGTGAAAATATCAAAAATAATTCTCAGACTAAGGTAATACTGGAAATACTGGTCGCGTTTAGCGTAACTTTCTGGCTGGACTCGGTTTGGCAAACTCGGAAATCACCAGGGAAAATTGCATGTATATAAAAAGTGCCATCATGAGTCTATATGTGAGTTTTTCAGGTGTCCTTCAAATTTTCCTGGAAGTCTGTCGCAATAACAAATGATTCCCGACTACAAGAATCGACCTTCATTTATTCGAATCACCTGTCTTCATCACTTCTAAAAAACATACGAACATGTTCAATTTTGAAGAATTAGAAATCATGAGGAACAACTTACCGTTTCTACTTAGAAAACGATTTAAATCTTTTGAAATCCTTCCGCATTTCATGATTAATCGAAGTCAATTTTCCGCCTATGTATGGTACGCTTCGATCAGGGACCGGATATACTAATACCACAGACTAATACAGACATGACTCTCCATAGAAAATTCTTTCCAATTTTTCGCAAGATTTCACTTTAGTTATTGCACTGCCATCTGGTATCGACATTGCCCCTAACGATTGAATACCTCGAAAATTGTCGAAGTAGCCATGGAAAATATTGATTAGTCAAAAATAAACAAACAAAAACTCGAGGAGGAAAATCCTCAAAATGAACTCATTTCGAAAAAGCGGAACATCCCCGGAATAAAGGATAAAGGAATTCCATAATTGTAAATATTTTAAGTTTCCACTGCTCGATTTTTTTTTTGCAGGTGGATGGCTCTAGTTGGAGCAAATGGGGTATGCTTGACGACGCCTGGATGCGATGAAAGAAGCGCGGTAGCACCCACCCACAACTGGTCGATTCTATCGATTCCTGCTTGGATGGGCTTTTAGTTCCACGCGCACCTAGAACTTCGGTAAAAGTCGGCCTAAATGATCAAGTCTCATGTATAATGCAGTGTCATGCACATAATGCTGAACGGCCGTTTTTTTAGGTTTACACAGGATTCCGGCTTCGACGGTGAGTGGTTGAAACTAACTACGAGCTATCACTGGCAACGTATCGAAGGATTCGTCGAAGTGTTCACCAAACTACCTAGGCCCATGCGTGATGCCAAGAACACAAGGCAGATCGATCGGTAACGATGGAAGCTGGGACACCAAAGCTGGTCAATCCAACCAACAAACGCGCAGGTTGCATTTGCGCACACAGTCTAGTTCGGTGATGCAGGTTTAGATTTAGATCAACATATATTGGGATTTTTTTTTCTAAATAACGTTCAGTAATTCTATTTGTGCTTTGTACTAGTCGACCTGGTGTGATTTTCCACACCTTAAAAATCAAATAAATTTATTTAAATATTTAGAATTATTTTGATTTTTAATGTTTATCTTCAGGTATCAGGTATCAGAAAGGGGGTGGCTCATAAGCGGCACGTTAACCAAACAAATGGGAAAATTGTACCTGGCCGCATTTTTTTTTTATTTCATCACATACCTGGAAACCAAATAAGCGGAAGGTCATTAACCGTACTACATGTCACAAAAAACAAGAGTTTTGATTCATCAGAATAAATAAAAAGATTTTTTTTTTTATTTAATTGACATTTAAGTGCCATGAAAGGATTGCTTTATTTATTGCATATTTAAATTTCTTTTAGGATAGAATTTAATAAATAAGCTGGAAATTGAATAAAATATTTGATTCTTCTTTCTTTGAATCTTCTCTACAGAATCTTCATCGATAGCTAGAACCACCTTGTGTCTTTTATTTTCACAAGGAAATATTTTAATCACTTTCCAATATTTTGTATCAATATCACTGTTGAGTTTTGATATCATCCGCAGAATTGTGGACGATCCATCGCGTTCCAATGATGGAATGGGAGGAAGTAATGCTGTGGCACGACGTAGTGGCTGAATTGGTGTGTATGGCGTTACACAGAAATCCGATGGCTCACCTTTTGCTTTAATGGCTTCAAGCGAAGATTTAAGCCAATCCATGCTGTGCTGATCCGCTGCATGAAACCAACCGTTTCCTGATTGGATTCCTGAGTTTAGAAACCTCGGCTGAGGTTCCGTATCAGGAATTTGTTGCTGCATTTTCACCAGTAACATGTTGATACGATCAAAATACGTATCGTCAATATCTGCACAACGGCGTTTAATAGTTAATTTTAAATCCGAGTTTCCTGGACACAGTCTTTTCTCCAAATTGTTCTTGGGTGAAACGGCCATACGTTTTCCAGCATCACTGCGGGGACTTTCAAGAAGAAAGTCTTCAAAGTCGTCATTAGGCGGCTGGATCATTTTATTTAAACACGCGGTTTTTACTTTTTCGGTTTTATCCGTATCCTCAGAGCTGCTATCTATCCAGTAGTCACAATGAAATAGACAGAGCAACAGATTGGTATGAGAACAAAGCAAATAATTTGTTCATATAACAATTGTACTACCTTAGGAGAAACAATAAAAACTCACACCAAAAGATGAGTTACCCACAGTATACCATAATAGGTGAGCAGAGTACCCCTTGCAGAGTATCGCATTATCTACTATGATTTCTCAGGAGGGGCTAAACTAAGTATAGTATAAGTTATTGAAGATACCGAAATGATTGTGCTTAGATGAAGACACCCTGATCCACATTTTGTTGAATCAGAACCGGGATCTTTATGAAAGCTGAAGTCATTAAAGGCAACCAGAAGAACTTGTACACATTGGTTATTTGACCAAAACTTGGATTACATTTCTAAATATTTGCAGTATCAAATCAATACTCAATCGACCAGAGAAAATGGGTTCTATCAGATGTCATTCCACACAAACATCAGTTCTCATCCTCGAGAGATACTTATGAAGTTCTACTTACCAGGGATTATTTTTTTTTTCTTTGTGAGCTCGCTCACCAACGTTCTCACTAGATATGAGATCCTAAGCATGTTGCTTGGAGAAGGATTTCGACACAATGCCGCGGGAACCCAGTCAGCGATGATTAGGTTGTGAGCTAAACCACCGTTGATGTCTCACTCGAGTGAGATTCCATAGCAAGATGCTTGGAAGATGTTTCGACACAATGGCGCCGCTGAACGTTTATTGCCTTCACTTTTATCCATATATTTTCGGATATCTTGTAGTCATAACACACAAACTTGTTTTGTCACGTATAGTGCTAAGTTCCATTAACCACTTGCAGTATCAACAAATAATTAAAATCACTTAAATAACACAGAAACTCTCGATTAAAACGACACCTGTGATGGAGCCGGCTGCTCTCACTCACGGAACTCACGGAACTTTCCACACCTTAAAAATCAAATAAATTTATTTAAATATTTAGAATTATTTTGATTTTTAATGTTTATCTTTCTCGATATTAATACAATTAGATCGATTGAAAAAGAAAACTGCAATAAGAATATAAATAATTGAAAAAAAAACAAATTTCTAGTTGTAAGTAAGAATTGATTCTATTTTCGATTGATTCAAGTGTTTTCACAAATCATCGATTATGATTTCGATTTCCCCATTAATAAAAATATTTATTTTGAATTAAGTTTGCTTCGTAAAAATTCAGAATGCCATTAGTAGTTGGGAATCAAACGTCGGGCCTCGAATGAACGCATGTTTTGAATTCTTCTATCTGTAATCCTTTCTATCCTTCAAAAAGAAGAAATATGTACTCTTATTTCATTGGTCTATAAGAAGCCTCTTTTCCATTCTTCATTCAACAAACATTTCCCGTTGCGTTTCTAGTAGGTACAGGTGGCAATCATCGACGGCATTTAGTCAAATCGGATAAAAGACGGTTACGGAAGAAGTGATTCAAGTGACTGCCGGAAGCATTTCTCTTCAGTGGTTGGAATACGAGAACTGGAAGGAAATTTGGTTTAGGGATAAATTTAAAACCTACTTATCAATCAGGAAAAATACCTAAAGCCAAACATCTCAAACTGGTTGCACTACATTTGGTTCAACACTCGTTGCCCTGTTAGTTTTTGGAAGGATGTTTGCCACACCAATATTCCTCGCGTCTAATTTCTTCGGTTAGACCCAACAAACAAAAACAATCATTCCATGGCAACTTGCATTTCAACTTGGAAAATTTGAACAAATTAAAATCGCCAGCTTCGATGATGTCAGTTTATTTTTCGCGATCGACGCGCCTCTGGTGCCGACATTGCCCATAACATTTGCGAAAAACTGAAAAAGAGTGTCCAGTCTGTATTAGTCTGTGCTAATACATCTTCCGATTCAAACCATCTTTTCACACTTTTTTCACAATTCCAAAAAGGATTTTTGGCTTTTAAGGAATTTTCGGTCGGCAAGGAATTGTAAACAAACATTACACAATAAACAGGGCTACCATGATGAAAAATTGTGATTTCCAAAAAAGTGAAGCAGAGCTATCTGGTGGCGACATTGCCTAGCTTCTTAGCTAGTTTTGCGAAGAATGAAAATAGAGTGTCCCGTCTGTTTGTCTGTGGTTTGCTTATTATTCTGCAAAAATTGCATGACATCTGTTACGACAATCGTTACGTAACGATGAGCATACCTCCTCCCTCCCCTATGTCACAACTCATAACGCTCGAGCTTACTCCCTCCCCCCCTAGGGGCGTTACGTAATTTACGGATGCCCCCTTAGCAAAACAAGTTCTACGTCACCAATGGTTGTTACTCCGTGATTAATCGAGGCCATCAATTTTGCACAAAGTCCAAAAGAATGAATGCCATTCTCCCTTTTTATATGATTTATATGATTAATAACGGTGCCGGCCACGTCCGAGTAGTCAATGAGGAAAAGGAAAGGATTGTTAGTACAATAAGATAAAAAAAATCGGGGCTTCGACGTAAAAATTAAATTTCGGGAAAGTTTCTCCAAGATACGCAAAGAAAAAGTAAATTTGGGAGAGTGAGCCTACTTTGGACCTAGAGCCTATTTGGACCTAAAATGCTGAAAAATAGAAATAACTCATTTCGCAGGCATAAGCTTAAGACACCAAAGTTCTTCGAAATAACAGGTTACCTCATCCGCCATATTGGTTGACAGATTCCCGGAATGATGGCGTTGTTGTTATGAAAAATGTACTGAATTCTTCAGTTTTTATTTTTTATGTCAGTAAATTTTACGCCACTGTTCTCCAATTCATAAATTCGACTTCCCAGATTTATGAACTTCTTATAAAAATACGGTTTGGTTTGCGGTTCTGCATAAAATGTGAATTTTACGCAAAAATATCTACAATTTCGTTGAAATTGTAGTTACTGGAAACTTTTTCCAAGCATATTGTAAGCTTAAAAATTGAAAATATCGCAAGAGGACACATTAAATAGTCCTAATGAATCATTAAACACACAAGTTTTGAGTTAGTTAAAACTAAAATATTAAATTAATAAATAATCTTTTCTCGAAACTATTTTCTTATTCGTGTTTTGGAATGATTCTTAGCCCTTATTTAATATGTTTCATATTGAAATTAATTGTTTTATCACCAAATTTAGTCCCTTTGCACTAATTTCTGATTTTTTTTAATGCAAATGACAAAAAACGAAGATATAAGTTTGTTTCCTTTGCAATGTATGAAAAATGTTATAACAACTACGTCATCATGGTAAGCTAATTTCAAGCTCGATGTACGGAAGTAAAATGAAGATATTCTTTTAAGACACTACTATGCACAAAAAGAACTCTTATTCGCCCTCAATGCTATCATATCGATTTTTGCCATGAAAAGTAATTATTCTTACAAAATATTCAGCGATTTTTAAAATATAGGTACCTTTTCTTCAGTGCTCAAACAGATAGCACAGTTAGTGGGGCGCATTTTGAGAAATCAGAGAGAAAAAGAAAAAAATCATGTTTTTTATCTGTCAAAGCCAAATTTAAAAAAGAACCACTAACACTGTGATTAATATGATCTATACTACCTGTTTTTCTTAAAACATAAGAATATCAATGGAAAATCTTGAAAATTTCTAAAGGGTCCAGAAATAGGGCATTTAGACCTAACATCATCTAAACAACCAACCATTCATAAATTAAGGTGCGAATCTTATCCCCCCCCCCACCCCTTTTGATGAATTTCCGTGCTCACCGCTGCTCAGCAAATTTTGTGAAAATTTAGCCACTACAGTTGAAATTTCCAACTTACGTATGAATATTACCAACTACAGTACCGTTAATAATTTAGAGAAATGTCTGATTCTTCAATTTTCAACGGCCATTACTCTTTTTTCTGACAATATATTTGTTCAAATATTCTACGTTAGATAGATCACACTTTTATCTCACAAAAGTGATGTTTTCTATAATATGTATTACTTGAGATACAGTAATTATACGGAAATTGGACTTTTTCAGGGTTTTCCACTCAAATTGCAATATCCCAGAAGTTGCGCAACCCCTATTATTAAACTTTTGTAAAGTGTTTTTGTGAAAAATAAAGCTGGCTTGAGAGAAATTTTTTAAAAGTTCTATCAATTGGATCAAAAGTTATGCGATGTACAATATGTTAGGGCTGGATTGAAAAATGCGATTTCTATATAATTTTGGACGAATGTTTGAATATAAAAAAATCATCAGAATAAGGAGTAGTAGAGGTTAAAAGTTGAAGTGCTAGTGCGTTCGCTTTCCATTTTTATAGAATTATGAACGGTACTAAGATTTAAAATTTCAACAAAACTTCATAAAATAACTGCCCACTTGAGCACTTCCAACGCGCCCAAAATTCAAAATTGGGTTCACCGCCCCCTTAGAAGCTCTCAACGCTGCCCTGGGGGCGGTAGGGACCACTTTGAAAAACACTGATTTAGAACTTTTATTGAGCATTTCCAACATTTTTTGTCAGGTTTATATAAATAAACTACAAGTGAACACAAATGTGTTCTAACTACTGGGCTGCCGACAGTGTTGACTGATAGTGGAATTTTTTGAGATATTCATAAAAGCAATTTTAGTGATTTTTAAAAACGTTTAAAACCTGGAATACTTTTTCCTGGTAATGTTCGATTTCAAATTCAATTTTCAATCCTTTTTTTATATTTTTTCTCGAAAAATCATGCTGGTTATAGGTGTTTTTGATCTTGGTCCAATCACTCCAATAAAAGGAACCAGTTCAGTACCAAAAGATGAACAGTAGGTTAAAAGTGGGGAACATTGATCATTTCTTTCTTTGTAAATCTTTCAATAACACCTATGTTAAAAATTTAATTGAAACTTGCAGATAAGGGAATAAACTATATTTGGGCTTTCTGGAAAATATAAAACTTTCGATCATTTATAAGCAACTAAGAGCAAGTTCACTGGTGTTGGAAAAAAGTGGTAGAAATTTTGACATTTTGAAAATTTTACCATGCAAAAATGTTTTCAAGATCTTTGGGCGTTGTATTTTTTTACAACTCTGTTTCTATTTCAGCCGTATGTGATAGAAATATTGGTATTTTTGCATCACAGCACGCGAAACTACAAACACGCGTGTTGAAAAACTTGAAGGCCACAGATCTTGAAAATGTTTTTGCATGGTAAAATTTTCAAAATGTGCAAAAAGTGACAAAATTTCTACCACTTTTTCCCAACACCAGTGAACTTGCTCTTATGGGTATAGAAAAACCACCGCCACCAACCCTAAATAACAAAAAAATCAATAATGATTAAACGTCCAACGCTGAGGAGCCATTGATTAAAAAAAAAAAAAAGGTGTTCAGATTTTCAAATGGGAATGATGATGAAAATAACAATTTTGGTTTTAAATAAAATTAAAAGAGAAACGAATGATGGATATCCAGAAAGGGAAAATATGGAAAAGCTTTCGGTACAATGGAAACGATAAAGTAACTTATCGTTATTAAAGAGACTATAGTAAACAAAGAGGCGCAATCTGATCCCTTTCAAAATAATGAGCTTGCAACCCTGCTATAGGACTGCCTTCAAGACTGCTTGGTTTTGCTCGATTGCAATGACACTGACAAAAAATCAAAAATTCCAATCGTGACATTTCGTCGCTTTGTTTACTGCTCATTGATCAATATTTAGTCAGCAGCCCAGGTTACTAATGTCGTTTTAGCTAAGCGAAAATGGCAGAAAAGTTTACCTGGGTTTCAAGAAATCAAGATTTAGAACTGGAATTTTGACGAAATTTACTTAAAATCAGTAAATTTGGAAATATTTTGGTTCATTTGCTCAACGTCTACTCTTAGGCGAAATTTCAAATAAAAATAGGTTTTCACCGTTTGTATCGAAAAAAAAGATCCTCGAGGAAAATTTAAATAATTGAAAAACTTGCAGAAAAATGTACAGAAAAAGAGTATTTAGTCAATACATGTTGCGAAAAAAATATAATGGAGCTAAAAAACTTATTTAACTATTTTATTGCATAAAGCTATTAATTGTACGATGAAAATGCGACTTTTCGACGAAAAAATGAGAGGGCTCTCCTTTGAAGGGTCAGCCGAATGTGTTATTTTGTATCGGAAATGAACAAACTTTTGATTTGTTCTTGAGTTAAAAAAAAATAACGCCTCTGAGATAAATCCTGAAATAAGAGTTTGATATTCGAACTACACAACGCTGTTTTTGTTATTTTTTTTTCCCAATCTAAGATACGACAGTTTGAAAAATACGCTTTTTTGATAGAAAAATCCTTATAACTAACGAATGCTTCAAGATAGACATTTGCCGTCCAAGACAAAAAGGTGCGCATTTTTAATTTGATAAAAGTGCTTAGAATACACCGCATACGTAATAAAAAATTGGAAAAAGTTCCATCTGAGAAATTGGTTTTTTAAGACACGCTCTTTCATTCAACATTGTAAAAATCATCATATGCATTTGATGTCTTTGACAAAGTTGCTTTAAAAGTTAATGGCTGAAACTCTGTAGGAGACCATTTTACTCTATCTTTTCAATTAAACAAGTTATGTCAAATTCATAGAAAAAATGACACATCCTAGTTTCTGATTATGTTATAGAGAAGCGCATTATTTGATGAGCAACTTTGCTGAAGACACCGTTTGTCTAAATCTTATAGTTTCAGCGTCATTAATTTTGTCTCGCTAAATTTCCGTTCCGGACCACTGTGCAGTGTGTTTTCTAAATTTTCAAATACTTGAAACGCACGATAAAAAATGATGAGTCCTTCAGTTGCTAAATCTCTACTTATTGAAAATTCTAGTTTTGACGTATAGTTGAAGAAAAAAACAAATGGTTACAGTACGAAATCTTTAACAAATAAGTGAAAATAGAAGCTAAGGAAAAGTTGAAGGAAGTTGGTTAACGAATGAAATAACGTGAACCAAACTTTATTGGAAAAGTAAAAAACGGAAAAGGTTAAATTTGAGCAACATTTTTTAATATTTATTTAGATGAAAGGTGGTCCAAAGTACTGATCAGAGTACTCAAAATAACGAATAAACAAGTTTTTTTAGCATTGAATCTTGTTGAATTCCAACAAACGACGATATGTTCCGATAGAAAAAAACGCTGATCTTCGTAATGAATGGATAAACAGTCAAAAATTATATTCAAAATTATTTTTCATTTCAAGCGATAGCGGTCCAAAATAAGTCCGTTACCCTAGTGTTTATAACTTGGCATCTTTCAAGAAAGCTCCAACTTATCTACTGCAAACATTGAACAAGTGTTCATTCTTTGTTGTTTAAATTTAATACACTTTCTTAAAACATTGCAAAAGTTGTAAACAACCCTGACATCCCTATCAAGTCATGCTCACCTATACCGACGTTTTAACCTGCCGGTTTTGTAGCCAAAATAATCAAAACAAAACAAATACAACTCCAAGTTCGGCAATTTTTTCGCTCATTTCATTCTATCTCTCGATTTAACTACCTCTAGTACCTAGTTTGTAAAATATTTGTTCATTCAGTGTTCTGCCATCGTTCGTTCGGGTCGGGTCGGATCGGGTCTTGCCTTCACGCGATTCGTCGGATTTACTCGGTGTTTTTTTTTTTTTTGTTATTATATTATCCAACGAAGGCAGCACTCCCGTTCCTCGTGTCAATTCATTCGGATGTGATTTTTTTTTCGTCTATCATTATTTCGGTGGAAACAAATGTGCCAAATCGAATGTAAATATTTTCTCTGGTGTTTGTGAACGGAAGATCATTACGTTCTAAATCAATCTTTTTATTCAGAGGTATTTGATTGTTGATTGGTATAAAATTCGAAGAGAATTTTAAAGTTGAAATATCAAAAATTCTGACGAAGATAAAATAAATGTTCGAAGAAATGGCTTTATCAGTGCTTGAGTTAAATGAAAATCAAGAAGTTCAATGTTCAAGATCAGAAAGTTGGTATTGATGAATTGATTGTTGGTCAGTCATACACAATTCTCGGTGAATAAAATTGAATAAAATGAGTGAATGACCTTTGATATTCTGCCAATCATCAAGAAGAGATAAGCGAGAATTGAGCAAAACGCTCAAAGGTTCGCGATAATGAGCTCCTTTTTTGGCAATAAAATGTAATCACTGTCTAAGACAGTTTTGAAATTTCCGTAAATAAGAAGTGATCATCGCAGCAATAAAAAAACTGATTTTTCAATGCAATTGGCTGGAAAGTGAGAACAACGTAGAAACGTACATTGATATGTGGAACACAACAACGAATATCGTGTTTATTTTTGTTTGATTCTAATCAATTTAATAATGGCAACCAAAAACAGCGGCTGTGTGAATTACTCAATTACAGTTAACGGTTGATGGTAGCAAAAGTGTGTCTGCTTTTTGACGATTTGCAATACATTATTTTGATCGCGTGGCCTGCAGAAACAAACATTGAAACGTTATCAGTCTCCCCTAGTGTAGATAACAACGTGAATCGATTTTGTTATCCAATTGTTTGGGTGCTAGTCGGAAATACTTGAGAATGTTAAACATACTCGAAGCTGAATGGTTTATGGAGTATTCCCATTTTAAGTGTCACCACAAAATGTTTAGTTATCACTCTAAGCTTTCCGTACTTTTTAGTGATTTATTTCTTGGAGTAGTTAAAATTTACGATTCAGATACAGATATTTACGACAGTGAAATAAGATTGTTTATGATCTTTGCACTGACCATACTGACTGGAAACTCGATTTCGTTTGTTGGATAATTTTCCCAGCAGTACGCAATATCAATTCCAGAGTGCGCAAAGATCGCTTTTGGTGAAATGCTATCTCAGTTGGAAAGGGCCACCCAACTTTCAAGATACAGTGTCGGAAAATAGAATAGGACCACAGCTCAATCCAAAACAGAAAGTGAAAAAACTTTGAAAAAAAAATTCCATTTAAGTGCATCAATCCATTTACAAATTGTAAATTCCATTCTTCGAAGAAATTAAAATCATCCGTAGTTAAAACAATTGTCCTTTATTTAAAAATGCGTTTTAAACATACTTACTGACTAAAATAACGCGACATAAAATAGGACCACTTTAGAATTCATGGTAAAAAAAAAATTAAAAAAAAAAGGAAATTCATACCGTGATCGATTTGCAGGGTTAGTACTTGGTGGTATAACCCTTATTACGCATCACTTCTCGCACCCGGTTCGGCATCGACTCCACCAGCTTTTGGCACGTTCTCACCGGGATAGCGTACCACACCGCCTGGATTCTCTCCCACAGCTGCTGCTTGTTTTTTTCATTTTTCGGTGTACACCTTACGTTTAACTATTTCCCATAGGTTCTCTATGGGATTGAGATCAGGGGACTGTGCTGGCCACTCCATAACGTTCCATCCTGAAACCACTTTTTAACCGATTTAGCGGTATGTTTGGGGTCGTTGTCCTGCTGGAACTGCCACTTTAGGGGCATCTCCCACTCGGCGTGTAGCAGCATTACTTCCCGAAGTATCTGGGCGTAGAGATGCTGGTCCATAATCCGGTCGATCCAGTAAAAGGGACCCACCCCGTACCAAGAAAAGCACCCCCACACCATGATGCTACCTCCTCCATGTTTGAATGTTTTATTTGTATACTGGGGCATATACGCACAGCCGAGTGGGCGATAGACCCAACTCTTTCCATCCGAGCCGATGAGGTTCACTTTGGTCTCATCCGACCACAGCACATTTCTCCATAGTTTCTCCTTTTCCGGACCGACCCAATCGAAGTGGTCCTTCGCATACTTCAGCCGCGCCTTCAAGTGCTTCGGCGTCAGCAGCGGCACCTTCCGGGGACTTTTTCCTCCTAGTCCCTTCTCCGCCAACTGTCGCTGAACCGTCCGGTAACTCACAGATAAGTTCAGCTCGTCTCTGATCTGCTTGGACGCTTTAAAAGGGTCCTTTTGCAAGGCACGCTTGATTGCCGAATCGTCCTTCGGCGTCGTTTTGCGGGGGCGGCCGGTCAGTTCTCGTTTGCCGGTGCTGTGAAGCGCGTTGAAAACGAAAGTTTTCGACCTTCCTATGTAGTCGGCAATCTCGCGTTGGCTTTTGCCCGCCTTGTACATATTCCGGATGATCGCTCGCTGGACCTCCGTGCAGTGCTGTGCTCGACCCATCGCTTTTTCGCTGAAAACAGAGTAGGAGGAAGGAAATCTTTATTTTTTGTTTGTTTTCATGATTTACATGATTATTTTATGGGAAATATTTACCAGGACACGAAAATGGACAAATGTATGTTTTTATTATCGACTTTTTTCGGCGAATAAATAACTACACAATTACTTGCCAGTTGGTCCGGACGTTTCGAGCTACTTTTGGCTTTTCACTCCTCTTCAGCGGACCTTGAATTAAATTTATTTTTCTATAATATACCATTTTACCATACTATTTTAAACTTACTTAATCTAGCGATCGTCTACACTACTGTTTGTAGTTATTTGTTTACTTTTGATGTTATGTTTACATTTGTCTGTCAGTGTTTTGATCTTAGGTAAAATGGAATTGTAGGCTGACTTAAAATTTATAGAGTCCTTTTGTTTATTAACAACGTCGTTGTCGCCCCTAATTTTGATGTGGAACATTTCTGCACAAATTCTTGTGTTATATTTGGAAACTTTTTCAAGAATATTCGTGTTTTTAAAGTCAAAAATATGACCATATTCTATGTTTATGACATAAAATGTGGAGAATGTAAAAAATCTTATATTGGCGAAACAAGTCAGTTTTTGCATAAAAGATTAGAGCAACATAAAAACGATGTCAAAAACAAAAAGGTTGGAGGATCAGGACTAGCCCAACATAGCATAGAATATGGTCATATTTTTGACTTTAAAAACACGAATATTCTTGAAAAAGTTTCCAAATATAACACAAGAATTTGTGCAGAAATGTTCCACATCAAAATTAGGGGCGACAACGACGTTGTTAATAAACAAAAGGACTCTATAAATTTTAGCCTACAATTCCATTTTACCTAAGATCAAAACACTGACAGACAAATGTAAACATAACATCAAAAGTAAACAAATAACTACAAACAGTAGTGTAGACGATCGCTAGATTAAGTAAGTTTAAAATAGTATGGTAAAATGGTATATTATAGAAAAATAAATTTAATTCAAGGTCCGCTGAAGAGGAGTGAAAAGCCAAAAGTAGCTCGAAACGTCCGGACCAACTGGCAAGTAATTGTGTAGTTATTTATTCGCCGAAAAAAGTCGATAATAAAAACATACAACTTATCGCGGCGATTAGCTAATTCAACAACGAAAATGGACAAACAACACCTTTTCTTCAAATCTAGAGCGCTGAAAATGCCGGAACAGCCGAACCGATGAGCTGGTCTTTTTTTATGACGCGACTTTTTTCGCCCCCTGACAGCTTTCTGGTCGAGTAGAACAAACGGGTTGCTTTGATTGCAACAAACGTGCAGTATACAAAGTTGTCATACTACAATAAGGGCTTGTCGCTAGGTGTCGCATATTATTATATTTGAATTGGCAGTTTAAAGGTGATTTGAATATTTTGCATTAGAGCGGTCCTATTCTATTGTCCGACACTGTATATATGTATAGACAATTTTAAGAAGGGAAATTACCGTGAATTTGTTTTTGAAATTATTTTGCGGCTTTATCGATGAGTGTTAAGGAGTTGAAATAAAATACGGATAGACGATCAGAAGAAAATTCTAAGGTGGTATAAAGAGCGAAGAGCATTTGGAATTGACCACATACTAAATTCTTTGTCCGGCACCAATTAACTGTATTGAAGATCATGTCAGTGTGATCAGTGATGTTTCCTTCAATACCCTTTAAAACAATTTATATAATTTATTTAGAAACTTTCGATATCAGTTTACCTACACCCACAATTCAGCCTCTGTGCCAATGGTGGCATCATTGGTACAAGAAGATAATGCGACCGGTGCTGATTCGATTTGCTCCCACCGGCATTAACCTCCCAAGTTAACCGAATTGCGTATGTCTGAAAGAAATAATATAAAAACGAATTCACGTCCCTCCCTATCGCATCGCAAGACGAAGAAGGATAGAAATAAATACCGGCGAACACCAGGCAGCCAGCGAACCGAGCACTGTGCGTGTGTAGCAAAAACAACAACAAAAATATTCCTTCAATTCAATCCGCCGGCAAACAACCACGGCCAAGCTGTGCGTGTGTATGTAGTAAAACCAACAAAAAAAACATTGCTTCAATTCAATCCACCGGCAAACAACTACCGGCTAAGCTGCGCATGTGTAGCAAAAGCAACAACAAAAATATTTCTTCCACCGGCCAAGCTGCCCGGCTTTGGCAGCTGTGTATATGTAACGTGTGTATGTAATAGCAGGCAGTAAGCAAAGCACAGTTCTCATTCAATGGGTTTCCCGTTCCTTCACTCCCGTTCCCTTTCCCGTTTCCACCACAAGACAAAGGAATGCATTGAAAGGAGGCCAAACGCCGGGAAGCCGCCGTTGTGCGTTTTTTTGTGATTGATCGGTGACAGAAAGCCTATGGCTGATGTCATGTTGAAGCTACAAGCAACGCAACGCGTTCACACGACAAACCAGCTCTCATTTGATCTCCATGGATATGTCGCGCTTTACAAAGCGCTCAGTATGACAGGTCTGCGCTTTTTCCATGGAGATCAAATGAGAGCTGGTTTGTCGTGTGAACGCGTTGCGTTGCTTGTAGCTTCAGCATGACATCAGCCTATGACAAATATACCTCGTCCTGTATGAACCTCAAATAGCACACTGGTTTAAATGTCGGACTGGCAAAACGATATAATTGGTGATTTGAGTTCGATTCTCACTACGGCGCTGTGGTTTTAATTCTTATTTTCTTGTTTCTGGGGTGAACTATCCAATAGTAAGTAAATCCCATAAAATGATTTTCTTGTTTTGCTTGAATGTAGTGGTCATCATTTTGGTTGGGAGCCGAGTCCTCATGCCAGTTACGAACATAGGTACCGTCTTCGGCACAGTGCACATTTCAGCGCATTATCGGCACAGAGATATGCTAAATAGGCATTGGATTTTTGCAACCTCTTCTATGGGTGTACGTTTTATGATCTGAACTATACGTACTATAGCTGTGTGCGGTATTTTCATATCTAAATCAAAGAGAATATGTTGATATTGTGCTGAAAGACAAAAAATACATTGAGGATTAATCAACGTAATTTATGTTTGTTACTTTAATTTATCGGCCTTATCGGTGGAAAGTGATGTCCTTTTTAGTAGGGACATCTAAAGATTATGAAATTTTTATAGATGGATAGAAGGTTAGATGAAATCAAAGATGGTAAAAATGAGCGGATAGAATTTATTTAGAAGTATTATCATCACATATCCAATTTTTGTTCCCCACGGGCCAACTACTGTGAAGTGGTAGATACAGATAGAGTTGGAACTATATGTTGAAATTTGACATGCAGTTTAGACCGGATGCAGAAAATAGCCACTTTCAATTGAGAGAAAAATTGAAATAATATCTCGAATAGTTTTATTCTACTATAAGCTAATGAAGTCCCTTAGAGTAAGCATTTCAGAATTTTTCCGCAATTTTTTGCTGAACAAATTTTTACAATACCTTGTAATTTGATCTCGAATTTTTCAACATAAAATCCGGACAAATCTTTGCAGAATTTGTGATAATTCGAAAAATAAATCTATAAATATAATGCCTAAAACCCCCAAAAACTTTCATTTTTTTTTTCATCTAATCATGTCAGCAGCGTTCAAATCTCTTTTCAAACTTAAAAAAAAACAATTTGGGTAAAACAAGCATAGAAAAATTGGGCCTAATTTAGACCTTAATTTGCTTTATTTGTCCATTTAACTTTGAAAACCCGGGTTGTCCGAATAAATCTGGGGAATCTGGAATGCATACCCTACAATTTATAATACATCGCTTAATCTTATTTATTGAATAAACGAAATATTCCAGGACTTTGCAGCGAATGGAGCATCATTTTATGATAAGAAAAACTTTTTCTCCTCATTCAAAAAAATGTAGCGACTTCTAGGGGGGATAGATTAACATTTTCTTAGATTTGTCAAAATTTCAAAAATACAGAAATTATCAGTTTTGGAAGACAATTAGCAGAAATTAGAAAAAGTGAAGAAAGTGAAGAAACACATAAAATCATTTCAATGGTATTTTTTATTGGGCTTTGCTGGGAAGAAAATTAATGAAACCAGAAAATCTTTGTAAGCATAAGTATGAGAATGAATAATGCAAGATTAATCTTAATATTTAGATCATTATTGAAATGTGCGTTGATTTATACACTCTACACCCATTTTAATTTAGAAAAGGAAAGGTAACTTTAGTTGACTAAATAGGATCAATCAACAAAACTGAGTTCTGGTATTGAATTTTAATTCCATTTTTAACTGAGATTGGAAATTCTAATTGAAACTTTTCCAACTGTATAATAACAAATTTCATACTTTTGATTCTGATATAATTTTTTTTTAAATTATCCTCTACTAGGAAATACCTGAATTCAACATATCATTCTCTAAATGATCATTCTCAAATAATTAATATCAAAAAACGATCTCATGGTTCAATTAAGAATTTCATTGAGCGATTCTCTAAACATGAATATTTCTATATTTTCGATCTCATCAAGCTTCTTAATTTTTTTTAAATAAAATGATTTATAATTTTAAGTTTCAAATTTCAACACATCACCTGAACACGTTGTTTTTGTGTTTTAAAGATATGAAAGGTAAATAAAATTTGGACTTGAACACAAATTTTGGCAATTCCTGCTTTCCACTGATTGTAATTTTGATGATCAATTTCGTACTTGAATTTGATTTGTAAATTCAATTTGATACTTTAAGTTATGGGTCTAAATAAAATCCGATTTCAGGGTTTAAATTTCACTGTTGAACTGTCTGTATCTCCATGGAATTTGAATTTGATTCTGTTGTTTTTTTTTTTTATTTTAGATACTTTGTTTAAAGTCTTAATGTTAGGGACCATTCAAAAATTACGTAACGCGTTTAGGGGGGGGGGGGGGGGGGGGTGTGAGGGGGTATAGCAGTTTGTTACGGTTTGTGAATTATTAATAGAAAATCTGATAAAAATGTGCTACGTAGGGGGGTGGGGGGTTCGAAAATCACCGAAAATTGCATTACGTAATATTTGAACGGCCCCTTACTTCCCAATAGTCATGAGTGAAATATTTATTCTGCTTTCGATGAAACTCATACCAAGTGAAGATTAATTAAATGAAAAAAGTTTTAATGGCTATTTGTAATTTTTTCTAATCCAGAGATTTTTGGGTGGTGATAGAGTTTTTGAATAAATTGTGAATTGATATTTGCATTTAACAGCTCTAATAGGCTTTTTCATTTTCGATTAGTTGATTAATTCTACCACAATGTTTCTACGTGATGGGTTAACAATTATTGCTTGAACTTTGAACATATTAAAAATAATGGTTATTTGAAGGCAATATAACGAACTCTTTACAGTTTCTTTGAATGTTTAAAATACAGTATTGTTCCGATTTTGTCAGCCCCATCTTGAATTTAGGGCTGATAAAACAGGGTACCTGACAAAATCGGGAAAAAAAATTTCTTGAAAATAATTTCAATTTTGATTTGATAACTGTCCGTCTACTTGTTATTTCGATATTTGATGTCAATACCGTGATAAGGGGTGACATTAACCCCTTTTCCTTATTTTTAACCTTTCTTACAAAGAAGGTTATGTACATGTCGCTTGAAAAAACAACTTCGATCCGAGGCTTGGAGGTCATATACCATTCGGCTCAGTTCGTCGAGATCGGAACATGTCTGTATGTGTGTGTGTATGTGTGTATGTGTGCGTAAGTTTGTGTGTATGTTACAGAATAATTTCACACACGTTTCTTGATGACCGCTTGACCGATTTGAGGCGTCAAATGAAAGGTCTTGCAAATAGCAAAATGGAGAACCTGTTCAAGAACTCAACCCTAAGTGATTGTTTACAAAAACCCTTCATGCAATGTATTGTGTACATGCCATTTGAAAAACCGTTGGTGCGTAGCTGAAGGATAGATATTCAATTGCAAAACAGCTGAATTTGTTGATCACATAAGTTACATCACTTTAAACTTAATACATCTTGTACCTATCAGCACGTGTTGACAGCTCACTGCTGCCAAAATTACAGAAATGCTTCATGATTAGGTGTCAATATTCAACAACCTCTTTCTGCTTCAATCCGCCGCACACAGGAGTATTTTACACAAAAACCTGGTCAAAACTCAAAATTTGAATTTCATTGGTTACTTTTATGTCAATGTTTATTTGGTTCTTGAATGAATTTAGCATCATGTACCGGTCAGTTTTTTGACATCTGATTTGTTTATAAGCTGTTGCAGCTGTCAAAACTGTAGTGTTTTTATTAGATAGAATTTTTCTACAAATCGTTGAATCAGCGCGACTACGTTATGTCAATAAATAAAACTTTCTTAAGTGACTAAAAATGAAAATTTGAAATGAAAAACTTCAATGGAGGGATGTTTAATAATTTTAAGTATAATAGACAAAATTCAATGACTATAAAGACAGTACGCAGTGCTTTGAAAATTCTTCTATTATTTTTTTGTTTTAAACGTTGTTTTTTTTTACAAATTAGCGTTTTTGTTTATGTTCCCAGCAAGTCTCGGCAAAATGTTTGATATCATTTGAAAATTGATAACCTCAATAATCATTTGCAAAAGAAAAAACTCGCGCAAACTCGCGCATTTTTTATATTTTTAAGTTTGAAGTTTAAAAATATTGATTGATTTTTTCCACAAAAAAGTCACCTAGGGCTTCGTTTATTTTAAATTAAAGCTCAGTAAAATTTATGTTTTTTTTTCGAATATTTTCAAATGTTATTTAACTTTCAAAAACATATATTATAACTATCCAGAAACCACGTAGACTCATTTTTGGTCATTTCAGACCTCCCACCTTCCCCTCTCGTATACTTTTGTCCATATAAAATTTCGAAAATTTGTATGGAGCGTAGACTTTGGCCAAACCCCCCCCCCCTACCCTCCCCCCTGAAATCTACGTGGTTTATGGATGATCCCTAAGGGCTATCCATAAACCATGTGATCGAAATGTGATCAACTTTCAGCCTCATTCCATTCGTCATCAATGAAAACTCTTATGAACCTTCAATCACCCCCAACCCTCAAAATACCAAGTGGTTAATGGGTGGTCCTCTACGTGAGTCAGGACAACCCCCAAAAAACATACAGTGTTAAATGACTGGGAATTTTAGTTCAAAAGCAGAAAATTTCAACTAAATTCAAAGGCTGACAAAATCGGGATAAAATGCTGACAAAATCGGGGATAGACAAAATCGGGGGTAGACATAATCGGGAGCTGACAAAGTCGGAACATTACTGTATTGTGTTCTCGGGGACAGTATATAAAAAAAAATAATCTAGACCTTTCTCGAAAAAAACTTGTCCCTAAAAGATATCTTTTTTCATAGCCGTAAATGTGAATTTGTAAATATTTCTGGCATCACTTTCATAGATTACAAAGTTTTTCTTATAGGATTATTCAAATTCAACTATATAAACGTGAAATTCAGTAACCAATTAAGTACTTTGAAGTTTGTTTTGAGTTGTTAGGCTTTATGTGAACTTAAAAGTTCGTTCGTTTAGTGAAATACAAACTCAGGTAAGCAATCAAATTGGAATAAAAGAATTTTTTTCTAGTGATCCTTTTAAAATACTAAATCTGTTTATGTTCTAAAACAACTAGAACCAACAAATTCTAATGAAAAGCCTGATTTTTTCTCTGAAACTTGCTGAAAATGTACGTTAGGTGCAACTAGTTCATTTTAGCAGGTCAACGCTCCTACAATTGCCCAGAATCATCAATTATTATCAACATTCGTGAACGAAATATTTTAGTTCACGATTCTGGGAACACTTTGCGAGCCGGCCGGGAAGATAAGGCACATGTTCTGACGATTGTTTATATACTATCTTATCAAAAAGCTTGAACGTAAATGGGGCTTATTTACACATTTTGCTAATGGCAAGTCATCACAAGGTCGGTTCCTATATCATTTAAAAAATTTCTATTTAACATGTTTGTTTTATCGATGAATCCATTGCAACTTTTTATCAATCATTGAGACATCCGAGATAATCGCAGAAAAAAATACCCCAAGACGACAGGCCTCCGTTTTGTCAATTCGGCAATAGCTTAAAATAGCGCCGGTTTCCCGTTATCGCGGACTGCTGCTAGTAATAAGTAACAAAGTATATATTTACTATCATGACGTAGCAATCCGTCAGCAGCACCCCGCGCCATAGAGAACAAGACAGGAGTAGACACGATTTGTAAAATCATCATCATTCAAGTAGGTAGGACTTACCGCGGTTGGTTTTGGCTCTCCCGACGTTCCCGGCTAGCCAGTTCCAGTAGGTTTTCATGCTTAGAAGCCACCAGACTGCTATCAACAACGGTCGTTAGAGTATCACATTTAATTGGTTTTATTTCGCTGCCTGACAGTCAGCCATTCACTTCACTTATCAGCGTAACTGTGACGTTGCTTGTTTCAACGCCTTCTTGATTTACCGAAATTATCTAAAACATCTGGATAACGGTTTTTTGGTGTTTCGACAGATCTTGCGAGTGATTGTGAAATAAAGTGAACGCGCGTGGTTTTAAAACGAAACGGAAATAAATCAGTGATTGAAGTTGGTGAACATTCTAAAGAACCGAACCCCAGCATGCTGTAGTGATGGAAGCGATCCGAAGAAAGTTACCTCCTAATCCTCGGGAAGATGCAAATTTATTTTCGATACTGACATTCTGGTGGACGATAGATCTGTTTAAAAAAGGCTATTCGAAAGTTTTGGAGCTGCAAGATCTGTTTCGACCGCTGAAAAAGGACCAGTCCGATGTGCTGGGGGATCGACTAGAAAAGTAAGTAATTTTATCTTTGTAGCAAGTCATCTCTCGATAAGAGAGCAACTGTTATGAGTGTTTACTTAAATGAGCACATCTTGAATCTTACACATTTATATGATCATAGCACAGGCAAAATAATAGTATGCTACTAAGATACAAAAAAATAATAATAATAAGGTACTTTTGTGGAACCAGTAACACTTACTGGCAAATAATATTCAGCTACAATGAAAGTTATCGAAGCAGAACACGTGTTCAGAGTCACGATGAACTGTAAAGCATGTTTCAAACACGTCATGATGCGACCAGACCAGACCTGAAATCAGAACATAAAAAAACGAAACATAAACGTCATTAAAGAACCCACGCGTTTCTTTTCATATCTAGTGAATATTGATGTTTTAATATGGAAAATTTAGAGTGAGTGTATAAATAAGTTTGTACTTATGTTTTTGGAATAAGTTTTTGCAAGCTTTAAATAGAACATCAGAAACAGAGATAAAAAAAATCCCTTTCATTCGGAAAAAGTAGTTCGAAAAACAATTCAAGCAGGCTTGATGTACAAATGGATGCTTGAAAACTTTTGGAAACTTGAAGTAATAAAAAACCATTATGTTAAGAACACAACATGAAATTTTAAAGAATCTTATTTAACGGACAGTTCCAATGCTTCGAAAATAAGGAAGTTTTTCAAAAGTGAGCTTAAAACACATGTTATGCGCTGCAGGCTCAAATTGATACTAGGCCTAGTACAAGGTTTCATGGCAAATTTGGGCCAGATCGGATCATGGGAAGGGGTCGCTCAACGAGCCTAAAGTTTGTATGGGATTTCAAGACATTTTGTTCGGAAGGAACATGAAAATCCAGTTTTCATGAATAACTTTGGTCCCCTTCGGCCGATTTCTTTTGAAAACGGTTTTTTTAAAGCCTAAACTTTGACAAATAGTTCATCCGAAGACTTCATTCCAATTTGACTTAGCTTAGCTTAGCTTAGCTAGCTTAGCTGGATTAGCTTAGCTGGATTGACTACTCACATCCACCTTGAACTATGGAGCCCGAAGTACTTCATCATGAATACATACAATAGTAAGGTTTATTTATCAATCATTAAGTGATTCCATTATTGCTTCCACATTACCTTTAAAAGCATTTCGAACTCCATTGTCGCAGGCGTGGCTCAGTAGTACGAATTCCACATCGCCAATGGTTGCTACTCCGTGATTGACCGAGGCCATCAGTTTTGTTCAAAGGTCAAAAGAATGGTGCTTGGGATTAGCAGCTCATCCTCAATGCACAAAACAGATGCTCTCTCTTTGAACATCAATAACGGCGCCGGCCACGTCCTAGTAGTCAATGGATAGATTGGAAAAGGTAGAAAGGGATGAAAGATAAATTTTGTGCTTTAGGACCGAGGTTACCTCTGCATCCTAGCAAAACAATTTTAGGTGGGAGGTTTGGGAGAAAAGGATATTAGCAGGATACACTTTTGACTAGTGTAATGATGTGAAAAACAACTACGCTCCTGTTCTTTCTTAACGACACTCGAAAGTTTGAAAATGCATCATGTTCTAAAACCATGAACTTACAATATTGAAGCATCTAATTGATAAAAATCATATATGTGTAAAAAAATCTGTGAGTTAAACAATGTTGTATTTATTTTCTTTACCCATGACCATATTAAATTTTAACATCATGTATAAACTATGTTTCTCCGTTTAAAATAAATTCAAATAAAAAAATATGTTTAAGATAATTAATTCAAAATTTTGTCAAAACTGATTTTAATACAAACACGAATGCCATAAAAATGGTAAATGTCTCTAATAAAAAAAAAATTATAATAAAATTAGTATTATGTTTCTAAAATAGTTTATTATCAGTTCAGGGTTTCGAAAAATTTCAAAGTTATGGAATCCAGGATAAATGATCCCACCAAAATTGGAATTCCAATGAAAACTACAACTGCAGACATATAACTTTCTGAAATGCACATCAACTTCGATTAATTGTGTAGTTTATTTAAAGCCAATTTTGTGAAAGATAAAAAAAAAGGTTCTCTAGTTTTACAATGATGTATGTAACTGACCTACTATGATAACGATACCTAAAGCCGTAAATCAGAAACTACACTATACAATTAACTCAAATCGATTAACTTGATGAAAATGAAAGTCAAAATTTTCCATTTCCACTAAAACGCTAAAATTGTTATACTGTGAACTGTGACTTTTCAAATTCTGACCGTATAACGTTTTCGTTTACTTTCCACTGGCACGGGAGCACACTTTTTCCTCATAAACAACAAAATCTTCACCCTGAACGGCGCATATAATCGTCTCGGGCGGCAATTTTGTTTGTTTATGAAGTTTGTTAGTGCTTCCGTGCCAGTGGAAAATATACGAAAACGCTTTAAAAGACTAAACATAAAAAAAAGTACTTAGCTTTGTGCTATCAGCATTCCGGGAGGTAAATCGTCCAATTCAGGGATCGGGAACCTAAAAGGCAGGATTAATCCAGGTTCGATAGCTCCAAATTCCTCCATCATTTCCATGCTGGAAATACCGTCCAGTTCCGTAAAGTTCCTTGTTGATGCAAGAGTCATTCCTGGTATCACGAAATGAAATATCTTGAAATTTTCGGAGCCTCTGTCAAACACGTCCTTCTTGCAGCGTAGACTACTAAGATCGTCCGAAGACTTCATTCCAATTTGACTTATGATAAAAAAGTTTCCAGACTTCAAAAATGGGGTGACTTTTTTCAGGGTGATATTCATCACTGTTAATGCTGCGTCAAAATGTTCGAAGCAGTGTCTCTCATGAATAGTGATGAATATCACCCTCAAAAAAAGATATTTTTCTTAGCTTAATAACTTTCTAATCTTAACTCGAATCGAAATGCAGCCTTCGGATGAAATATTTGTCATAGTTTAGACTTCAAAAAACCGTTTTCAAAAGAAATCGGCCGAAGAGGACCAAAGTTATTCATGAAAAACTGGATTTTCATGTTCCTCCAGAACAAAATGTCTTGAAATCCCATACTAACTTTAGGCTCGTTGAGCGACCCCTTCCCATGATCCGATCTGGCCCAAATTTGGCATGAAACCTTGCACTAGGTCTAGGATCAATTTAAGCCTGCAGCGCATAACTTTTTCTAATATCGGGTCATTTGGGGCACTCTAGTGGGTATTTGAAAAAGAAGATTATTATTATTTTTTTTTTGTAATTGCGCCTTTGTAAACGGATTTGAAGAAAACAAAGTTTTCCTGCTGTTCGAAATAATAGCATCACTGAATAAAGACTCTCCAAAAAGGCTGAAAAACACTTTTCTATTATCAAGATAAAAAGTATGAAAATGGTTTATTAAGCATAAAAATAAAATTTAGGAAAATCTTGCACGTTGTAGTACGTATTTTTAAAAATTAGTGTGCATTTCCCACTTTTCCCACAAACTTGGTACTGTTCAACTTCTGTTGTTATGAAATGATTGTTGTATTTATTTCATTTTAAAGTTTTTATAGCAAACGCTTTTCAATCCATACCGACAGATGCTTGCTGTTAATGATCTTAAACTGGAATATTAAATTGATTTTTTTTTCCAAATTCCAACTAACCATTAAACCGTTGTAAGCTTTGCGTGGAAAATTGAAAATATCACACCTTTCATAACTTTTTGTATCTAAAAAATTTTTTGTAAATTTTTGAAGCGATTCATTCAGGTCTAATATAGCGCATTGTATTGAAATTAATATGGAAAAAAAATTCCCTTATAAATCACTAGAGAAGCACTGAAAATTCCAAAAAAGTTAACTTTGGGTGATAAATATGCCTTTGTTCTACATTTGATGCGAAAAAACCCCGAATTCAACTGAAAAAAATCCATGTTGAGATTTTTTTTTAGCGTCTTTGACTAATAATTTGAATGCTGATTAACCGTACGATAAAAAACGCAAAAAGCTTTTTAAAAGCTAACAAGTAAAACATGCTATTGTTTGACTACTGATAGTGGAATATGAAATTTTTTCAGGGATAAATATACTGAGCTTTTACGAAATACGCAAAAAAATAGCAAAGCTTGAAGATGAGCAAAACCAATAAAAATAGTTACAAAAATATTTTAGTTTAGGCTAGAAATATGATTTTTTTTTATAAATTTCAAAAATTTCTTGTTTGTCTATTTTTTATTTATAGTTTTTTATTTCAATTAACGATGCAAAAATTAATTACAAAAACTATAAAATGGCGTCATTTATTTCGATTTCATTCGACCATCAACATGGCGCTTTGTCAGCCAGCAACTGATAGTTTTAAGCAAGTTACAAAAAAAAGTTTCTCAGGTTTATCCTAGTTTTATGCCAGCAGTTTATGGATTATAGAAGCTGGTAAATAAGCTTCATAGGTGTTTATAAACTTAAACCAACTACCCAGCAAACATTTTTGTAGGTATATTTCTCAACAAAATGTGTTATACGTTTCATATACATTATAGAACCATCGCATAAAACTCGAAAAAACAGCATTTACCTACTAAAGTGGAGGCAATATAAACACATATTTTTAACTTCTGGCTTAAGCGATAAGAATTATAGAAATTGGGCGATATTCAACACCTTATTCGTACATCCTGGATATATGCGAGAGAGCGTAAGTTTTGCTCTCAATGCATGCAAACTGTTGCCAGCGACAATATATGCTGCTTCTCTCATTGGACAATTTTTCCAAATGGACCATCTGATTTTAAGCAAACGGGTTTCACTGCTTATCGCTGAGAGTACAACAAAATTGTTTTCTCACTTGAATCCCGCGCGGGAAAATAAATTTGCAAATATGGCGGACTTTTTATCATATCCGATTTATACCGACTTTAAGTAGCCATTTTTACGCTCGTTTACTCATTAGGTAGGAATTGCGATTCGCGTTAACATTGTTAACGATTTGAGTTATCATTTCTAAAGCTATTTTATGTAAGCTGGGTAGAAATCATTGCAATTTTGTTCATAATTAGGCTGGAACAAATATCAATTTCTTCTTTTCTTTTGTCTGCCCCCCCCCCCCCCCCCTTCGAAAATTCCAAAAAACCCGAAGGGGGAAATAAATAAAGTTTTTAGTATTCCGTGGAAATTTTGATAAAAAATTCAAGTATCCGATAGATTACAAGGCCAAAAAAGAAATTTTGGAAGATGGAAGTAATTTCACCATGTGTATTCTTGATTGTATTGAATTTTTCAATAAAAAGTTTCATTATTTTATAGGTTTTGTGCAATGATATAGCATGCAATCTTGTGCATGCAAGATTTTGTGCAATTTATTCCAATTTATTTGTTTTTTGCATTGTTTTTTATTGTCCCCCCCCCCCCCGCGATGTTCCAATTCTGAGTGACAAAAGAAATTTGTTCTGGCCTTATCCCAAATGACCCTACACTCAGAAAAATATTATTGTGTATGCCATAATATTCTCTTATAAAATGACACCATAAGAAAAAAATAATGATATTCATAAGATTGCCTTATAGTGGAAATGAACCCGAAGGATGAACACCGATTTCTATGAGGCGTTGCTGATTTTTAAAAGATATTATTATGGGAAAAGTATTATTGTAAATGAGAAGATAAAACAAGAAACAACCACATAAAACGAGACCAAATAAGAGTTGAATTTTGACTGTTTCTAGTGACACATAGACCTACTAAAGAACAATTCCAAATAACAGCAGATTTTGACAAATTATGACTTTTTTTTTTAATTATTTCGGATTGAACATCCGGTTTCTCGGTCTTTTTTGTCAGCGAGAGCTGAATGTAAAAAACATAAACACACATATTTTGACTTTTTTATTAAATTATTTTAATTGCAATACTAACTCACTATCAAGTAAACAAATGTCGCAATCACAAAAAGCATTTTTTCATGCTGATATGTTTCTTATGACGAAGAAGCTTATTTCATCCGTCTGCCGTTTATAGATAAAAGGGCTCATTTTATTTTCACACTGCAGCACATTCTGTTTTCATATGAACTGATTATCAAAAAAATAAATTATAAAAGACTTATATAAAACTTTATTTTGAACTCGAAATAACGGTTCATCAGAAGTGTCTTATGAAATTGAAAATAATTATTTGTATGAGTGTACCGGAAAGTTAAAACTGTTTAAGACGATGCAAAAATAAAAGCGAGTTGAAGAAATAGTTCAAATTTGTAGGGAACATTGAAAGGGAAGTAAGCTGGGAGCACTACTTGAAATGGCTTGAAGGTAAAATTAAGGCTGTGATCATTTAGAATCCGGGCAGCTACAAACGTGTGTATTTTAAAACTATTAATTTGATCGAAAAACTTTCTATGTAGGAAATGAAGGTGTTAATATAATATCCAATGTAAAAATATTAAAAAAAAAATTCCGTTGATTTCAACAAATATTCTTACTTCATTTTAAAATAGCTTTTTATCTTCACACACTTTTTTCAGTCATGTATTGATGTATTACCACATTGATTTTCACCACAGAAGCAAAACATTTGCAAAATCACGATATTTTACACAAATTCACCTGGAAAAACCAATTGAAATCTGGTTGGAACCTTTTCATGAGTAGGCATCTCGAAGAATTTGACCTCTTAAATTCTGTTTTAACATAAATTTTTTTGTCCATCAGAACACATTTGTCGCATTGCCTAAAAACCGGTTGCACAGATTGCGATCCATGAAAGTGCTCATTTTTAGTTATTTGCTGGGTGTCTACTAGACAGGCAACAGTTTTTGCCTGTCGGAAACGGATTTACTGCAAAGTAAAGGGGTCTGCATTCCGTTTTCCCCAATAGACTTTTTACCATAGTTGAGATCAAGGATTCCACTACGATGCTTGGTTTGAACTTCGTGAGCATCCTTCTTATACTTCTTAATCATTCGGACCAAAAAAAAATTCAGAAAAAATCAACAGTCCATGGGTTTTCAAATCAACAATGAAGAATTTCCTAGGCGATTGTGCAAAATTATTTTTATCATGTCTTTTGGCATCGTAAATATCTCAAGAACACGTAGATTTGAAAATCTGAAAAAATAGCCAAGAAAGTCCTTTTTGTAACCAACACAACGCTGCTAAATTTTTGCATATCTTATCTCTAGTATCGTAGCTATCACCGAGACAAGTGCCCGGATACTAAATGATCATAGCTTTACGAGAGCATCTTTAATGCTAAATGGACAAAAGGGTAGCTTCAGCGCACATCTGCTTGTACGAGCAGAGGTCGACTAAAGGGGATGATTCAGACCTAACTTTTGCTGCACGCCGCTTGAATCATTCAAGAACTTCCGGTTCGAGAACCTAGGTCCAACAACCTATTGTCAAATTAAATACATTTGTTTTAAAGTTTAAGGTCTTTACAGAAAACTTCTAAGCAACATCTTTCTGTGAATAAAAATGAAATAAGTTTGACATTTGTTTTTTTTTCCTTATCTATTTTTTTAAGATCAGTATTATTAGAAACAATCTAATGGTTAACATAAGTAAAAAAATTATGATCTAAAGAATGATCGCACTTTTTATGAAATGCCTTCCATCAGGTTCTGCACAGAAGCTTTTGTGCATTTCCTGGATGCTGCCTTCCAATTTTACTCGATTTTTTCCGTGCTTCGAGAAACTTCTTCCTAGAGATCTACTTCACAATCGCCCAGTATCGTTCAATCGGTCGGAGATCTGGACAATTTGGTGGATTGATGTTTTTTTCGACGTTGATCAGTGACTACTTTAGCATCCAACTGGGACTGGCTGGAACCAGGTTTTCTTCCGGATCTACTGATGACTTTTCAATACAGTTCTTATTAGTTTTTTCTTGTACTGCAAACTGCAATTTCAAACTATCACCCAAATTCGACAGCGCTTTCATCGCCTATCGACCAAGCATCAAAATTACTTCTATGTATCTCTGGCTTAAGCCATGGTTTGTAAAGATGGCTTCATGCGCCTCAATGTTTCACTCGTTCACTAAAACCTACAAAAGCTAAAGGTACTCATAGATAAAGAAATGCATACCACACAGCGTTGTGCTAGAATGCAGCAATAATTATAATTAATAGTGAAAAACAATAGAAAGAAAAAAGTGCATTTTCATACATTAGCCATAAAATGTGCTATTTGCTGTATCAAAACACAATCTACTCTGGAGGAAATATGATACCCCTTCAGTGGGAACTTGTTGATTGGCTGGTTGATGTTACTCAGCTGATGGTGGAGCTCAGCTCATCTCAATATATTTAATTCTTCAAAAACTAATACAACTGTCTACATTGTTCGTTCGAAAAAGGGAAGTTTGATAACAATCAACAAACTTTTCCAAAGAAATTTCCCCACCCAATGGAACATTAATTAAGGGAATTGAGAAAATATTCTTCCATTTGGCTGCATATTTCATTCACGTATGAATACGTTGATGACATCGGGCGGCATCACCATCATCATCATCTGTGTAGCAGATACGTTTGTATGCCGGCGATATGGAGTGAAGGTCAGCATGCCGGCAACAAACGATAATATAATTGTATGCTTCTTCATTGATGGGTGAACGGGAATCGCATTGCGTTTATTGGAATTGAGATGGAAAAAGCACAACTGCCTGTGGAGTGCATTGAAAACAAACTGCAGAAGCAAGTGGTCAATATTGGGACTCGTGGATGTTTTACACTTTGGAAACGATATCTTAACAATATGTTTGATTTGGATGAGTGTATCAAACTGTTTTGCTAATGGACCCCTTTTTTATTTCAATATATCAACAATTTTCTGAAGAAAAAAAACTTCAATAGGTTACTCAATCACACTTCTTAAACGGACCTTACAACTTAACTTTCACAACACGCTGGAAGGTGGCCAGAGCATTTTTAGAACCAAATGACATACATGTGCACATTTAGTTTAAGCTTCTCAAGTGAGACGACATATGTTTGAGTCAGATTTTTCTTTTTCTTCCTCCGTACAGAAAATGGTTCGAACAGAAATCGGGCCCGGGGCGGCCCTCGCTCATCAAGGCCATCTTCAAAACCTTCTGGTGGGAGTACGCCATCCTCGGCTTTATCACCGTGATCAACGACATCTTCATCCGGTTGGCACAACCGATCTTTCTCGGGATGCTGCTGCAGTACTTTCGGTAGGTCTTGCTAGACACTTTTAATTCCAGTTCAAATGTTATTTCAAATTTCATCATTCACAGAAAGGATTCGGACGTTACAAAAGAACAGGCCATTTACTACTCAGCAGCTTTGGTGTTACTGAACGCGCTTAGTGTGATCACCATCAATCAGTACATCCTAGGCAGTTTCCAGAATGGCATGAAAGTTCGGATAGCGATGTGTAGTGTGATCTATCGCAAAGCGCTGCGGCTATCGAGAACTGCTTTGGGCGATACAGCACCTGGAAAAGTGGTGAATCTGTTGTCCAACGATGTGAATCGGTTCGACATCGTTTCCGTTTTTCTGCATTCGATGTGGTCTGCTCCGCTGCTAGCGATCATCATCGGAGTCCTGCTGTACATTGAAATCGGGGTTGCTGGATTGATTGGAATGATTGTGATATTTATCGTGACACCTATTCAGTCTTACACCGGCAAATTGACGTCCAGGTTTCGGCTGCAAACAGCTTTACGAACAGATGAGCGTATTCGCCTGATGGACGAAATTATCTCCGGAATACAGGTGATCAAGATGTACGCTTGGGAAAAACCTTTCGCAAAACTTATCAGGCTTGCTCGGCAGCTTGAGTTGAAGATCGTTAAAAAAAGTGCCTACGTTCGAGGGTTGTACATGACGTTTTTGCTGTTCACCACTAGAATGGCATTGTTCTGTACAATGATGGCAATGGTTCTACTTGGAAATGATCTAACGGCGGCTAAAGTGTTTGTTGTATCAACCTATTTCGGCATATTGGCCAATACGATGTCTGCCATGTTTGTGAGAGGTATTGCTGAAATTGCTGAAGCTTTAGTCGCGATGAAGCGGTTGCAACGTTTCTTAGAGTATGAAGAAAAGGAAGGCGAACTTAACGATGCAAAGGAAAAATTCCTCAAGGATTTCGGAATCAATGGAGATGTATCGGAGAAGCAAAAGCTCATCGAATCAGATACCCAGCTTCCAACCAACATAGCGATTGCTATGAAGAACGTTACTGCGCGGTGGGGTGCTGTCAAAATACAAGAGGCACCGGGCGAGAAACCAAAAGACAAGAATTCTGCTCCAGTACCGAAGATTGTAGACACCGTCAAGAAAATGGACGAAGCAGATGAGTCTTGGAAATCAGCAACTCTATCGAATTTAAACATAGAGTTCAGGAAAGGAATCTTAATCGGAGTTATTGGGCCGGTTGGTGCAGGCAAATCTTCGCTTCTGCAAGCTATTCTAAAAGAACTTCCCCTAGAATCAGGATCCATCGTCAGTAAGGGTAAATTTGCTTACGTTAGTCAAGAACCTTGGGTATTCGCTGGAACTGTTCGTCAGAATATTCTGTTTGGGCAAGCCATGGAGAAAGAGCGATACGATGCAGTAGTGAAAGCTTGTGCGCTTGAACGAGATTTCGAACAGTTGCCGCATGCGGATAAGACGATCATTGGTGAACGAGGAGCTGCTCTTTCTGGTGGTCAGAAAGCTCGCATCAGTTTGGCTAGAGCGGTTTATAGAAGAGCGGATATATTCTTGATGGATGATCCATTGAGTGCAGTAGATGCTCACGTAGGAAGGCACCTTTTCGATATCTGTATCGGGCCTAGAGGACGATTGGGTAAACTCAAGACAACCAGAATTCTGGTAACTCATCAGGTGCACTTCCTGAAGGAAGCTGATTGGGTTGTAGTTATGAACGATGGGAAGATTACTCTACAGGGTACTCCACATGAGTTGTCGCAGAACGGAATCGACTTTGTCGAACTGTTAGAAAAGTTGGAGGAAGAAGCTGGCGATAGTGAAAGTTCAATAATGGTTTCGGAGCGACGAAGTCGACGAGATTCCAAGGCATCATCTCGATCAATAGCTTCGTCGAGTCAATCTCTCGATGACTTTGATGACGAAAACGAACACAAAGTGAAAGAAAAATCAAAGTCCCCAGAAGCGGATATGAATGCGGAGCTTAGCTCCAAAGGCACTGTTCAAGGATCTGTTCTTCTTAATTATGTTCGAAGTGGAGCTAATCCAGTTCTTCTTTTCGGACTGTTTTTGTTATTTTTGTGCACTCAACTAGCAGCAAGTGGCGCAGATTTTTGGGTGGCCTATTGGTAAGATTTATTTAGGATTGTTTGAAAAGCTTGTTCCATTTTAATCCATATTTCCTTCCAGGACTTCACAAGAGGAGCAACGAATCTTCCTGAGACACAATAACACCGATGACAGCATTGATGTTATCGAAAGAAGTAACTCAACTTTTGATGATACTCCACTAACGTCCGAAATCCCCGGGCAATCCTTGTTGAGTACGGAAACATGCATGTACATCCATGGAGGTCTGGTGATTAGCATATTCCTGATTGCCATTACCAGGTATGATCCTTCTTTGGAGAAACACGAAGAGTTTCTCAGCGTATACGTTACATAAATAGGGACAAGGGCACCAAAACTCTACGAGATGTCTACTCTACTCTACCCTACTTTACTCTACTCTACTCTACTCTACTCCACACTACTCTACTCTACTCTATTCTACTCTACTCTACTCTACTCCACACTACTCTACTCTACTCTACTCTACTCTACTCTACTCTACTCTACTCTACTCTACTCTACTCTACTCTACTCTACTCTACTCTACTCTACTCTACTCTACTCTACTCTACTCTACTCTACTCTACTCTACTCTACTCTACTCTACTCTACTCTACTCTACTCTACTCTACTCTACTCTACTCTACTCTACTCTACTCTACTCTACTCTACTCTACTCTACTCTACTCTACTCTACTCTACTCTACTCTACTCTACTCTACTCTACTCTACTCTACTCTACTCTACTCTACTCTACTCTACTCTACTCTACTCTACTCTACTCTACTCTACTCTACTCTACTCTACTCTACTCTACTCTACTCTACTCTACTCTACTCTACTCTACTCTACTCTACTCTACTCTACTCTACTCTACTCTACTCTACTCTACTCTACTCTACTCTACTCTACTCTACTCTACTCTACTCTACTCTACTCTACTCTACTCTACTCTACTCTACTCTACTCTACTCTACTCTACTCTACTCTACTCTACTCTACTCTACTCTACTCTACTCTACTCTACTCTACTCTACTCTACTCTACTCTACTCTACTCTACTCTACTCTACTCTACTCTACTCTACTCTACTCTACTCTACTCTACTCTACTCTACTCTACTCTACTCTACTCTACTCTACTCTACTCTACTCTACTCTACTCTACTCTACTCTACTCTACTCTACTCTACTCTACTCTACTCTACTCTACTCTACTCTACTCTACTCTACTCTACTCTACTCTACTCTACTCTACTCTACTCTACTCTACTCTACTCTACTCTACTCTACTCTACTCTACTCTACTCTACTCTACTCTACTCTACTCTACTCTACTCTACTCTACTCTACTCTACTCTACTCTACTCTACTCTACTCTACTCTACTCTACTCTACTCTACTCTACTCTACTCTACTCTACTCTACTCTACTCTACTCTACTCTACTCTACTCTACTCTACTCTACTCTACTCTACTCTACTCTACTCTACTCTACTCTACTCTACTCTACTCTACTCTACTCTACTCTACTCTACTCTACTCTACTCTACTCTACTCTACTCTACTCTACTCTACTCTACTCTACTCTACTCTACTCTACTCTACTCTACTCTACTCTACTCTACTCTACTCTACTCTACTCTACTCTACTCTACTCTACTCTACTCTACTCTACTCTACTCTACTCTACTCTACTCTACTCTACTCTACTCTACTCTACTCTACTCTACTCTACTCTACTCTACTCTACTCTACTCTACTCTACTCTACTCTACTCTACTCTACTCTACTCTACTCTACTCTACTCTACTCTACTCTACTCTACTCTACTCTACTCTACTCTACTCTACTCTACTCTACTCTACTCTACTCTACTCTACTCTACTCTACTCTACTCTACTCTACTCTACTCTACTCTACTCTACTCTACTCTACTCTACTCTACTCTACTCTACTCTACTCTACTCTACTCTACTCTACTCTACTCTACTCTACTCTACTCTACTCTACTCTACTCTACTCTACTCTACTCTACTCTACTCTACTCTACTCTACTCTACTCTACTCTACTCTACTCTACTCTTATTTCTTACCCAAATTTTCAACTCTCTTTCCAGATCCATAAGCTTCTACAAGACATCGGTCCGGGCGTCTCAGAACCTCCACGACAGCATGTTCAAGGGTTGCGTATCGACGTCGATGCGGTTCTACGACACCAACCCATCGGGACGTATTCTGAATCGATTCTCCAAGGATATGGGATCGGTTGATGAACTGCTGCCGAAGGCTATTCTGGATGCTTCACAGATCATTCTCAGCATGATCGGTACAATTGTGGTTACTGTGGTTGTGAATCCGATGTTTTTAGTACCACTGGCGGTCCTTGCGGTGATTTTCATTTACTTGCGGAAGGTCTATCTTAAAACTTCCAAGAATATCAAACGTCTCGAGGGGATAAGTATGTTTAAAATTAAATCGAAAGATTCTTCAGCCGTATCATTAACTAAATGATTCATTTTAGCTCGATCACCGGTGTTCTCACATTTGGCAGCGTCACTGGCCGGACTTCCAACGATTCGGGCTTTTGGAGCTCAACAGGAATTGATCAAAGAGTTTGACTCGCATCAAGACATTCATACGGCCTCGTTTTTCATGTTTATAACAAGCAGTACGGCCTTTGGATTTGCCTTGGATCTGCTGTGTTTGGTGTTCATGTTCATAGTGGTGTTCAGTTTCTTGGTCCTGGAGACAGGTATTCTAGGGGATCGTGTAGGTCTCGCGATCACCCAGGCAATGGCTCTGACCGGTATGATGCAATGGGGTATTCGACAGAGTGCGGAAGTCGCCAACTTTATGATGTCCGTCGAACGTCTACTGGAATATCGAGACTTGAAACCGGAGAAACAACCCGAACAACCAAGAGTCTTGAACAAGAGTTGGCCCGAAGCCGGTAGATTGGAGTTCAAAAATATGAGCTACCGGTACTATGAAGGGGCGAATTTAGTTTTGAAAAATCTAAATTTCGAGATACATCCAAAGGAGAAGATTGGAATCGTTGGTCGAACTGGAGCGGGCAAATCCTCAATGATCGGAGCAGTATTCCGGTTGGCTCAAATCGAAGGAGACATTTTAATCGATGGTATCAACACAGGAGAAATCTCTCTGGAGAGTCTTCGTTCTAAAGTTTCGATCATCCCTCAGGACCCAGTGCTGTTTTCGGGTACTCTACGAAGAAATTTGGATCCCTTCGAGGACTATCCCGATTCAGACCTGTGGCATGCCCTTGAGCAGGTCGAACTTAGAGAGATTGCAAATGGACCATTGGGTCTCCAGATGGCCGTTGCTGCTGGAGGTTCCAACTTCAGCGTAGGTCAAAGGCAGCTTATATGTTTGGCTCGTGCTATCCTGAGAAGTAACAGAATCCTCGTTTTAGATGAAGCCACGGCTAATGTTGACCCTAAGTGAGTAAACTTTGATCTATTCTGACTGATCAAATTTATTGAACCTTATTCCTATTTTAGCACTGACCGTCTGATCCAGGAGACCATCCGAATCAAATTTGCTGAGTGCACCGTATTGACGATCGCCCATCGTCTCAACACAATCATGGACTCGGATCGGGTTCTGGTGATGGATGCTGGAGAAGCAGTAGAACTTGCCACACCCTGGGAGTTACTGGAGATGCCCGTTGGGGTGTTCAAAGAAATGGTTTTGGCCACCGGTCCGGCCGAATCGGAGAGACTCTTCCAAATCGCCAAACAAAAGTTCGATGAAAAGCACGGCCAATGATCAGCCACAAAAGAATACTTGCAACTAAAGTATTATGAATACAGGTTTGGGAATGTTCGATTCTCTCTCCCCACTGAAGCGAAGAGATTCGCTTTTTTAACCCATCAAAAAGTGCCCTTATATTATAAACAAAGATCGCACAATCACCAGTGATTCATATTATTCCGAACAAATCTATTTACTATACAAGTTTCGAATCTAGATTGGTAGGATAAAAGCCAATACTTTGAATTAGGAATAATAACGCTCGGAACTAAAGGCTAGTCCACACTAGGAGATAGTTGATCTCGAGACGGTCTCAATGTCTCCCATTTTATTCGGGAGACTTTGAGACCGTCTCATGTTTCCAATAACAATAACAGACAACAAAGTTCGTTTCACAACAAAAATCCATATTCAAGTTACTTAGTGTGGACTAGGCTTAAGAAGTAGTTACTTAAACAATCTGTGAACAATCTAAGTGTATCAATTAAATATTTCTCATATTTATAGCTAGAAATATGTTACATATTGTTAAACTCTGAATGGTAATTTCCCGAATAAATGTGTTGATAGTTTTATAAAGAGCCAAATTACTTGTTACAAACAAATCCATTCCCCTTAATGGTAACAAATCACATGAAAAAGAAATTGTGTCAAATCAGCATGAGGCAGCAAATTGCGGTTATCCAATCATCTCAGCTGCCGGCTTTAGCTTCCATAGTATAATATTATGGCATATGCGAAAAAACGATTGTACGCAAAATGATCACGCGTCAGCCATATTGGTGGCATCAACTTTGTAGACAAATTGGATCTCACTGGGAGGGCGAGAGATGCACATATTGAGTCGATGATCATTTTGCTGTCCGCCGCGAAGCAATTGACTGATTAAGGAAGAACGTTTGGCGTGCCGCCATATCAATTGAGCTTAATTTAGTTTTGTTATTCATATGATATATGATGATGCTGACATGTCTGAGGTGTGGATCGAGACGCGAAGAGCATATTAGGGGTGTTCAAAATTATCATTACTGCAATTCGTAACTAATACTTGAATTCATAAAAAAAATACTAAAATACTATAGGGAGAATTCAGGACACTTGATTCTTCAGTCATATCTAACAAGCAAAATCAGGGTGATTTTGATTCTATCGTTGTTTATTCAAAAATATGAAGCACCGAGAATAAGAACCAGAATTAAAATTTCACATTATAATTCTATGAGGTAGACGTTAAAATAATTTCTATTTTTTACCCATGACCAAAAGATGACCATAATATTATGTGCCGAGTTTCTTCATTTCACTAGGTTAGTAAGGTAGTAGAGGGCCGTAACAGTCGCAGAAACTTAACTATTAGGAATAGTTAAATAGAAGAAAAGAAGTAACTTCAGTATTCAAAATAATGATACCTCAATGATGCCTATTTTTGCAATGATTTAAAAATTAACACTCGCTATGCGTAACGAACAAATTTTTTGTTCGTTTTTATTTTTAACACCTAATTAAATCAATCTGATTTTTCAAAAAATAGAATACTTAAGTTGACATATATGTAGATGCTTCAAGGAAACTTATTTTACCATCGAGAAAAATTTCGATACTAAATTTTGCTATAATTTTGGCATTGGTAGCTGGTTTTAGTTAATATTTGGTACTAGCAGATTTTACCCGGCTTTGCTCGGGTTCACATAAAATAAAAATCAAAGTGAATCGTTTGACCTTTCGAAATTTTGGAAGCTTTATATTTATCATTATAAGAAATTTGGCTTAAGTTTGGCCATGAAAGTTGTGTTAGCCTTTTTAAAGTTTTTCGTGAGATTATTCACTGTGCTTATCGTTTTCATTTTATTAAAAGTAAATTGTAGTTATGAGGTTTTAATTAATCGAAATTCAAAACAATTTTCCTTGAATGCCAATTCATCCTCTCATTAAAAACATGTTTTACAACCATCATTTTTTAAGAATCTTGAATAGATTTGGCCTTATATGTTTATTTTCAAAAGATCAAACTGTGTTTTTATCTTTCTCGTCTCCTATCTAATGAAAATCTCTGTTGGAGATTATCCCACTTTTCAAGATGGATGATCTCCCTGTACAATGGTATATTTAAATTTTATTTACATTGATATTTCTAAAAAGACCTCTGAACTTTATTGAACCATGTTGAAAACTCACTTTGCATGTTTTCAATTGAATGGATGTATTTTTTCGCTTTTTAATTTCATAGTTTTATTATTAGTTTACCTTAAATGTTGAAGGTTCCGCTAATAGTTATTTGAAGTTATCGAAAACAAATCATCTCTGAACCGGAATCACCATTTCAATGTTATGAAAAAATGTTTTATTTGAGTTCTGTTTCTGCATTTCATTTCTATTCACAAACATCCCATTAATAATCTTGAAGAGTAATCAAAGTTAAAATTTTAAGATTTCATTTGTTTGAATTCGCAGTACTAAACAGTTTTACAATAAATTTTCTCAAAATTGAATGTTAGAATCGACTACATTGGTCATCAATGATAATCAAAAGTTAGAAATTGGCCAATTAAATTGAATTGTATAAAACTCAAACGCTCTGATTAAATTATCTTATCAATTTTCGAGTCCCCCATTTCAATTCCTCGGAGTCTATCGAAGCGTTTAAATCGTAGCCTTAGACTTATAACTTTGAATCTCATAAATGTTTCTTTCTCTATGAGGAATTCCAAAAATATGAAAATGGTTCGCTCTTGAAAGCTAGAATTTATAAAAATCGGATCATAAGTTTTTCAGCACTCAGTCCAAATAGCTATTCAGCTGAAGAAGTGAACTTTTTGTTCACTGTTTAGTTCACTGTATGTATTTTGTAGACCCTCAAAACCCCCCAGCAGTGGTAAAGAGCACTTTGAAAGCCACTATAATTTTAGTGAATATAATCCTAACAGGTTTGTAGTATTTTTCAGTCCAACATGTAGGCTCATTATTGCATCCAAATATCTCGACCGGTTCCACGTGCTTCAAATAGTAGAAGGAAAAAAAAAACATCCGCCAAAATTTCCCCTTTCAAATTTTTAATGCCAAGCAAGCTTTGATTTGCTATCCAGTAGGTACACGTAAACTCTGGATGGTCGTTTCTAATGCTCAGCACATGGTGATGATTAAAACAACCCGCCAAAGGAAACGAAAATCGGCTGCCAAATGGGTGCCATGACTTTTGATTTGTGGAGATAAAAACGAAAGTTGTATGGGAGGGTCCCTTTTCTTAGGTGGGAGGGGCTCAGAACTATCACTAAAACCTTACCCTGTTCCAAATACATCTCTGTACCAAATTTCAGGCTGATCGGTTCAGCGGTGTGGATTTGTATAAGGTGCATACAAACAAACAAACATATATAGTCCAACTCATCTTTATATATTAGATCGATACAGGCTTCAGAGTTTGCTCGGTCGGGAATTATTCTTTTTGATGATCTTTTGATTTCTCTGAACCAAATGAAGAAGAAGGTTGATTGAGTGCTAAATACCCACTCCTAGTCGTCTTTGAAAAGTGATTGGTGTATTTCGAAAATGTTTTTCATTCAGTAAAGGTTCATTTGTTGGTGAAATAAATCATTTTAATTAATATAAAGAACTAAAAATTTTATCAAACAAAAAAGTTAGATCGAAAAACAGAACATGAAATAGAGTCAACCAAATTTCCACGTTTGTCTACAGAGGGGCAAACAATCGCATTTTTCTGTCCACGAGGTATCTGACTGAACTACTTGTTTCCGCTCAAGGAATTCGTTAATGGGAACATTCTTATTTTAATTTTTGGCATTTCGGCGAGTTGTGAAAATTCAAGGTAGAATATTTAGAAAGAACATGAAAGTATTATAGGTGGAAAGATCAAAGCTTGAGCGCTTTGAGTAGAAGAAATTGAATAGTTGGTGAAAATGTGGGAACAGCGAAAACATGCTTATAAAGGAGTAAGCTTACGAAGGAATTTGACCAAATTTTCCGAAACAATCGTCAACTTGCTAATCAAAACGAGGCGTTTCAGGCGTTAGATACGAAGTCGAATCGATGTGAATTTAGTTTGAATCGCATTGGTTTTTCTGCGTTTGGTGAATGTTTGAAATCATGAATATAACACAGCCTTTATTCAACTGAGTTAAACAACTCAGCTGTATCACATGATGGAAGATCCTTTGGATGCTAAAAGATTTCCCTAAAAAACAATTTATAGAACACATCCCAATTGAATTTAAAAAGTTAGATTAAATAAAAAAAATCCAATTCTAATCCACCATGAGTAGTATCTACATGTTACAGATATCAATTATTTTAGACATGTGTCAAATGCAGCAAAAAAACCATGCTATAGCTTTGAAGAAAAAATACTCTTTAAAAAAAACTTAAATTCCATAATCCCAGCAAGCCTCCTACCTTCTACCTTCGATTCTTATGACTGGTCTTTCTGTGATCGGATTGATGACCCCGATATCCTGCTCGAAATAATGAACAGGTTCATATTAGATCTTTTTGAGAAATTCGTCCCGCTTAAGAGAAGTTCCCCTAAGAAAAATCCTTGGTTCAATCAGGACATTCGAAACGCTATGAGCAACCGGGATGTTGCTTATCGATGCTGGGTTAGATCTAAATTGCAAGACGATTTTGAGCATTACAAGAGATTACGAAATTTAGTGACAAATAAAATCAAGCGTGCCAAGATAGATTCGGTTTCAAATCGACTACAAACATCAAACCCAAAACAACTATGGAAAAGATTGAAGCTAATACAGAACCCTAGCCCCAATCGTGATGAAATCTTTAGTAATTCTAGTGACCAGATTAATCAATACTTCGCTTCAAATTTTATCGCTGAGGATTCTTTTTTACCGATTTTACCATTGAATGTAAATGGTTTCCGTTTTACTACAATTGACACTAACGACGTAATATTAGCTGCAAACTCGATTAAATCTAATGCTACAGGTCCAGATGAAATTCCGCTTAAATTCATTAAAATTCTTCTACCATCTCTAAGGTATCCCCTGTGTAAGCTTTTCAACACCATCATAAGGACCAGTAAGTTTCCTAGAGCATGGAAGGTTTCTAAAATATTGCCTTTGAAGAAAAAATCTAATAGCAAAGATATTTCAAATCTACGTCCAATAAGCATTCTAAGTGTTCTTTCAAAGGTGTTCGAGCGTATACTAAAATTACAAATCCAAACTTTTCTTAATACTTTTAACCTTCTCAGTAAATATCAATCAGGTTTTAGAACAAAGCATAATACAACAACCGCTGTTGCTAAAGTGATTGATGATATCCATAGTGCAGTTGATAAGAAACAACTATCGATCTTGTTGATGATAGACTTCTCTAAAGCATTCGATAGAGTTTCACACGTTAAACTTCTAAATAAGCTTTCACACCAATTCATGTTTTCGCGAAGTGCCGTATCGTTGTTAGATTCATATTTAGGAAATCGAAGTCAGTTTGTTATTTGTAACGGTTCGCGATCAAGCGCCGCTCCGGTGATTTCGGGAGTTCCACAAGGATCAATTTTAGGACCGATTCTATTTTCCATGTTCATCAACGATTTGCCTATGTCTTGCAGGAGAAGCAACATTCATTTGTTCGCTGATGATGTTCAAATTTATCTTTCGAATCCGAGTTATCAGCCCGGACTTCTGCTTGATGCCATGAACTCGGACTTAGAAAATGTTTATAGATGGTCCCAAAGGAACCAATTACCTATCAATAGTGACAAAACCAAAGCTATGTTTTTCCCCTCATTCTATAACACTTCAAATTTACCACCGCTTAAAATAGGTAACGACACTATCGGGTACGTAGAGAAAGCTATTAATTTAGGAGTTGTAATTCAAAATAATTTGCAATGGACTGCATTTGTTAATGCCCAATGCTCAAAAATTTATAAAACGCTACGCATGCTAAGACTGACATCATATTTCTTACCGGTTAGTACCAAAATGAAGTTGGTTAAATCTCTTATACTTCCACACTTCGTTTTTGGGGCAGAATTGTTAGTTGGTGCTCCTTTAATGCTAATGAACCGACTTAAAATTGCATTACATTGCTGCATCCGATTTACCTTTAACCTATCTCGTTACCATGGAGTTAGTCACCATCAAACGCATATTTTGAGTACGCCTTTTGATAATTTCTATAAACTAAGAACTGTTATCTTCATCTATAAAGTCATAACCGCAGAAAGTCCACCCTACTTACATGAAAAGTTTATTCGCTTGAGAAGCACACGCATTCTTCATTTTAAAATACCTCGTCATCACACTGAAAGCTACAGTAGAACATTACTTGTCAGGGGCATATCTGTTTGGAATAGTCTTCCGAACAGTTTAAAAAACTGCAATAATCTTAACGTCTTTCGAAGAGAGTGTCATAGCTTTTTCAACGGGGGGGACCAGTAAGTAAAATAATAAAACAAACACGAAGAGAAAAATTAGTTTAAGTATGATCTTTTTTATAACTTTGAAGCACGAAGTGTAGTAACAAAAAAAGGAATTGAATTACCTTAAACTACATGTTAAATAAATGAATAAATGAAAGTGTCGTAAATAAAAAAAAATCCCATCTCTTTCTCAATATTTCGAATAAGGCTGGAGCAAATATCAAATTTTTTTAATGTCATACACTGCCCATACTCGAATAACAGACCCATATGAATTTTCGTCATTTTTCATCTAACCTGACAGTCCGTCATTTTGAACATTGAACTTCAATATAACACAATAAAAAAAAGAGATTTTGTTCTACAAATTTCGAAAAAAAACAACTCGTGACTGCCCGATCAGAAGAGCATATCAAAATAATAACTCAAACGTATCTCACCAAGATATTTACATCTGATTCAGTTATAATTAAGTACTCCAAAATTTCGATTTTAAGTTTCTCTAATCTGAATTATATCTTATTCTGATTGACAAACTTGAATGAAGTTGAGCTCATATTCAATGATCAAGATTTTTTTTCGGATTGTCCTAAAATAAAATGATTATATCTTATTTTGATATACGTACAACTTTTTCTGAAACACGGACATCGAAGTCAACGGCTCAAACCTTACATTAACGAGTTTCGCTCAACAGATTCATAAAATTGAATTAAATTTTTGGGAAACTAAAAATGGGGCATGGTTTTACAAATAATGTGGTTTATTGACCTTCCACTAGAAAATTTTCTTGAAGCACTCATATCTTGATAAGTTATAATTTTGATATAATTTGTTCTGTCCAATATCAAACTATGCTATCTGAACCAGATATAATCTTGATAGGAGCATATCAAAAACTGATATAATTTAGCTATGATCGTATAGATTTTTTGATATAATTTGAGATATTTTAACATCCTACGAGTACTGAATTATAACTCATTTAGATAGAAAAAAATAAGTATCAAAATATCTCATTTTGATAGAATTTTGTTTTTCCCTCCTGATCGGGTGTCCTCTACGGAAAATACCCGCAAAACAGTCCCATATGTGAAATACCACGGATGTAGTTACCTTACTATGTTTCTTTCGATGATATAATCTTTGATTTATCGTTTTTAAGTCATTTATAAAATGTTCAACTCACTTGATGTCGAACTATGCACACTAGTTTTTGAAGGCAGGCTAAAATGAAGGAAGGAGGCTTCCTATGAGAAAAACTATCAGAAACAACTAAAAATCATGACAGGATTCAATTTACAATGTGGAATTCACAAGTATGTTTCTATTTTTTTAAATTGATTTCAGAAGTTTAGAATTGATCAAATTTAAGTTTTGAAAAGTCTGTGTGGGACTGTTATGCGAGTTGATTTTAAAAAAGGTCTCAAATATGCTCGCATAACAGTCCCACAATAAACAAAAATGATGCTCTAGACCTTACCAATTGCCCAATTTTTAAAATTTCAGGTCCTACGATTTATTATGACAACCTAGAACACATTTCAATAAACGATTTTATGCTGAAAGTTGTGGTTTCAATTTAAAAATATATTCCAAAATAGAACAAGCTGATTTTCTCTCTTGCTCGATTTTGCATATGGGATTGTTGTGAAAGTAGGGGCAGTACACCACCCATCAAGATAGGGCTTAAATCTCGATCCTGTTCTAGATCAGCGTCAGTTTCTGAATCAGTATAAGCATCCAAAAACAGGATCTAGGTCTCTTTCCAGATCAGAATTAGGATATCCAGGATCGAGATCCAAGGTGAGAATTAGCTGCCAGATCAGGGTTAAGATTGAAAACAGATTGAGGTATCATTGAATTGCAATAAGAATGAGTGTCAGGATTCAGGATAAGAATCCAGGATAGCATCCAGGAACAGAATTTGAAACAGAAACAAGGATCTAGGATTCAGACCAGGATCCAGATCAGATTCCAAACTGAGAGAGAAGGTTCCAGATCAAGATCGCGATAACGATCAAGATCAGTTTTCGGATCAGCATTAGGGCCGGATCAGAGTCAGGATCGAGTTTCAGTTCTGGGTCAGGATCAGGTTTCGTTTCAGAATCAGACTCGGGTTCCGGATTTTGATCAAAATCTGAATCCGATGAATCAAAGCAATCGAAAGATTTCCTTTAGTTCAACCACGGTATAAGAAAAGTTTTGATACCGGTATTTCGATTACAATTTACTATCTTCTTCAGTGAGCGTTCTCTCCTTTAAATTATCCGAGTTAGGAAAGCTATTAACAGGTAGCAAAAACCTAATATGCCCCATCTACAAGAAGGGCGACAAACTGGACTGTGAGAACTACCGAGCGATCACTGTCCTCAATGCCGCCTACAAAGTGTTGTCCCGAATCCTACTCCGCCGCCTAACGCCACAAGCAAACAGATTCGTGGGAAGTCATCAGGCCGGCTTCATGGAGGGACGGTCAACGACGGACCAGATATTCACATTACGGCAAATCCTCCAAAAATGCCGGGAACACCAAGTCCCTACGCACCATCTATTCATCGACTTCGAAGCCGCATACGACACGATCGACCGTAACGAGCTATGGAAAATCATGGACGAGAACGGCTTTTCCGGGAAGCTGATCAGACTGATCAAGGCGACGATGGATGGAACGCAGTGCTGTGTGCGGATCTCGGGTGAATTGTCGAGTTCATTCGAATCGCGCAGGGGGCTTCGACAAGGTGATGGTCTATCCTGCATGATGTTCAACGTGGCGCTAGAAGGTGTTATTCGACGAGCGGTGGGCGAAATGCGGGGCACGATTTTCAACAGATCCAGTCAACTTATCTGCTTTGCCGATGACATTGATATAGTCGGCAGATCATCTGCGGCGGTGGAGGAGATCTACCGCAAACTGAAACGCGAAGCAGGAAGGATTGGGTTGATGATTAATACGTCCAAGACGAAGTACATGCTGGCGTGCGGATCCGAGGCCGACCGAACCCGCTTGTCCAGTAATAACAAGGTCACGATCGATGGCGACGAGCTGGAGATAGTCGAAGACTTTGTCTATCTCGGCTCACTGGTGACCGCAGACAATGACACCAGCCGTGAGATCCGGAGGCGAATTATCAGCGGAAGTCGTGCCTACTATGGACTCCACAAGCAACTGCGGTCGAGAAGACTTAGTCCTCGCACGAAGTGTAACCTGTATATGACGCTCATTAGACCGGTTGTTCTCTACGGGCACGAGACATGGATATTGCTCGAGGAGGACCTGCGTACACTCGGAGTATTCGAGCGACGAGTGTTAAGAACCATCTTTGGCGGCGTACAGGAGAACGGAGTGTGGAGGCGAAGGATGAACCACGAGCTCGCGCGACTCTACGGCGAACCCAGTATCCAGAAGGTGGTTAAGGCTGGCCGGATACGCTGGGCGGGACATGTTGCGAGAATGCCGGACGACTGTCCTGCAAAACAGGTGTTCGCTACGAATCCGGTAGGAACAAGACGAGCGAGGTGGTTAGACCAAGTGGAGCGTGATCTGGCGAACGTGGGGTGCCCAAGAAATTGGAGAACGGTTGCTATGAACCGAGTGAATTTTAGGAATTATGTTCGTCAAGTTATGTCGTGAGACGGAATACTATGTAAATAAAATAAGGTAGCCCTTTTAAACCTAAACCTTTTTTTGTCTGTCTACCTACTCTATTTTGGGTGTTGTCTGGTAGTGTTGCACTATTTCCTACCCAATTCTAGGTATTATCAGCTAAATTATTGTTTTTTTCTTACCTGAAGCTTAGTTCTTTTAGAAATGGGACAGTTACGAATTCGTGTATTTCAAAAACCATTCGTTTGATCTAAATACTTTCTTCTTCTCCTATAATTTCTGCTACTTTTCGGTTAAATACTTTTCTTTCGAAAGAAACTGAGGGCAATTTAGTGGATACAGCTGTTTCAAAATTGATAAAACTTGATTATTTTTGAGTAACTTTAAAGCGTTTTTAGTGGAATTTTTGCTGCCAAAATCTGACAAAAACGAAGAAAAACCATCATGAGATTGAACTTAAAGTATAATCGGTTAGTGTAGATCGTAGGTTGTGGAGGGTACATACAAGATTTCTCTATTCAGGCTTTTAAAATAACAAAAACCAAAGTTTTCAAATTAAAAAATGCTGGTTTGAGACTTGACTTCCTTGACAACTGTAGTTGTCAATCATGTGCTTCATTCCAACGCTTGGTTTGAACTTTGTGAACATTTTTGACAGTGTTTTCATACTTTTCCACCACTCACACACAGTAATTCTTTGAATAATCAAAGGTTTTGTCAGCTATCAATTTGATACACAATTTACACACGACGTATTACAGGACACAGCACTTAACGTTCTTTCAAACGGAAAAAAAGATTCAAAATTACCTTTTTTTTCGACCGGTTTCGGGCTCGATGTTGCCTATCTACAGGACGATGTCCGACTGATCACACGAAGAAATTACTGGCAGGATCGTACTACGAGGGTCATAGTATTCGTCGAAGAATGGGTCCCTTATAAAAATGTTTAGTAATGATGGAAGGCTGTCATCTTGTGCTGGAACTAGAGTGCCCATCTCGGGATTTCCCGGGAATTTGAAAAACTCGGGAATCATATTTTTATTCCCGGGAATTCCCGACATGTATGAAATTATTTCTCTTGAAAAGCCTGATAGCCTCCATTCGTACTGTTCTTTCTGAAAATGTAGTCATACAAAACTCATTGAAAATATCCCGATTCCTGTGGAAGTAAACATTTTGCAGCCATTTGGTGCAATTTTTTTTTATTCAAATAGATACAAAAGTTTTAAAAGATTATATGTATTTCCATGTTTTCGTTCAACGAAAACCCTTCGAAAAATATATGAAAAATCGTGCACATGTAGAAAAATTGTGTTTTCTCGAAAGTAACATTTATGCTAAGGTTTCCCGAATTTTTTCAGCACGTATCCAGGCCGGACAAACCCGGCAATTTTATATAAAAACCTGGCAAAATCCGAGCAGATCCAGAAATAAGGTCATCAACAAAAATCAAGAAAAAAAATTGAAAAAAATGTTTTGTCTTCAAATTCTATCGACAAATTTTGAATCGTATTTAAGACTCCCTAAAAACCTTTCATGATAATTTTTGTAAAAGTTGCTTACAAAAAACTCGTTTTGGAGGCGTTTGTTGTTTTTTTATTTTATTAATTTGTCAAATAAAGCGAATAAATCCGGGCAAAATTCGGGCATATATCAATGAAATCCGGGAAACCGGACCGGGTCGGACTTATCCCAAATTTTGCATGAAATATCCGGAAAAACCCAGATAAAACCGAGCAATCTGGCAACCTTAATTCATGCATTTGTTTCTTCCTGGCTTTGAAGGCCAAATGAATTGCAAAACTTTAAAATGACCAAGGCATCGTTTTTTTCATATGAAAAACAATTATGCAAAGTGTTCAGAAAAAAAACGAAGAAAAGGTTGGGTAAATCAAACAAATAACATGTTTTTTTACCTGTTCAGGTTATATTATAGTTGGTTTGATTTATTTGATTAAAAATAAGTTTAAAAAACCTTATGAAGAGAAAATGTTGAACAAATGATGGGCTTGTATGCAGGAAAAGTTTGATAAGCTACATTTTTCAATTAAAATGGATATATTTTGTATATTTTTGATTATTTCCCGGTAAACAGGCAACCAGATTTCCCGATTCCCGGGAACGTGAAAATGGCCGGGACTCTCTCGCTGGAACGAATGGTTGGAAGTCTTCGGTATGACCCCCGTCGTATAAGTCGGCTTCTTATAAATTTCGAATTTGAAGAGGCCTTTATGTCTCCTTACAATAACGACCAGGAAAAGTAGTTTATTGATGGTTCTACTCAAAATGCTGTGCAAAGTCGAGTTAAGTTGTTAGAATTGTCTCAGAAAATGCAGATTGATAAAAAAAAATTTCAAAAAACAGCTACCTTTAAATACCCGTAAACAAATTTGGGTGTCGTGATTCATAAATCTAAAGATGCCAAAATGTCACAAATCACGTCCAATTTCCAATTCACTATTCAAAAAAAATTATTGTGACTGGAACCGCTTTAACGACTAATTCAATAAAAAGTACGGTTTTACACTTTTGTGGCCATGATCTTAAGAAATTAAAAAAAATAATTTTCTATAAGTGCAACATATAGCTTCAGCTTTCTCAGGAACTAAGTGAATTTTTTTTCGAGCACTTATTAACTGACTTACAACCTTTTGCCGAAGCATGTTTTTTCAAAAAAAAATTTTTCGACATTCAATAACTTTGAAATAAATTATTGTAGCTGAATATGGTGTAAAAACATATTTGAGTCACGTTAGATACAAGCTTTCCAAAACCATAAATTTTGTTAAAATCGGTTGAGAAACACAAAATTTTGGCGGAAAAAAGTGTAAGGGATTATTTGACCCCCGGCGGTATAAAAAGGTATACCACATACGTTTTAAGAAATCTACAAACTTTGAAAAAATATTCCAATGAAAAAAAAACGCGCATTTAAAAAATAAAAAAATATTTACATATTTACGATTTTTTATAATTCTCTTTTTATAAAGGAATAAGGAAAAGAAAAAAAATGATTGAACAAATTTTGTATAACGAAAGCTTTAAAACATCAGAAAATATAACCATGAGCTGAATATTTGTTTGAAAAATCATATATGAACAAGAAATCGGAACTAAGAAATAATTATCCATCAGAATTAATTCCCACCCTGTAAACAATCGAACGAAATTAAGAGTGTAAAATCTCTTTCATTTCTCTCTTTCAATTAGGCCGATCTCTGAGAGTAGACACCACAAATTTCTCAGAGAAATCGTATTAAATATGATGCACACATGAAAACCATTAAAGCCGGGTCGCTCCTCAGAATCGTGTATGCGAACAGAAAACAAAACAGATGTATGACACTTGTGGAGGGTAAGCCTTTCGATGGTTGTGTGACACATAGAGAGAAAGAGAAACAAACATCCAATTGAGGAACGTGTTGAGTTTTATCTACAAAGATCATAAGATATGCATTGAACAACGTAAGACTCAAAAGTCTTCCTTGAGGAGCACCTTTCGGAATGAATATTATACAGAATAAGAAAGGTCATAAAAGTTTTTCGGAAAGGGCTTTGAGAGTAATTTTTTTTTTTTGAAACGGTTGAAAAAAAAAGCTACGAACCGTAACTGAGAAGTTCAACAGCGAGTATAGAACAGGGGTTGTAATGATAAAAACGGATTTGAACACGCCTTGCTAATTATGCACCTTGAAGACTTTCAATCGAAGTGTTCGTAGACTATACAAAATTCAAAAAAAAATATCTTGAAATTATGATAATCTTTTTCGGATCAATATGAGTGTCTGCTAGAGATGTATAATGATTCAGTTGTGAAGTTTGCTAACGAGCTCGAACATGTATTGGACACAAAATAAATGTAGCGACCCTGAAGATAGGGAAAATAAATATAAAAACCAATGAGTGAGTGTAGGGTAAAGACAATTCCAATCCAAGCGAGACCAAGAGAATCATTCGTTCAACAAATTTTCGTTCCCTTAGTCTTAATCGAGTCGCGATCGGGAACACATCTGTTTCACCGGTAAGGTCTGTTCAATGGACTCACACACGCGGGTGCGTCTTATTTTTCTATCTTCCACCTACCCTTCGTTCGTCGTACGGTTTTATGAGTGAAGAAAACCGGCGCCATTTGACCTATTTATCTCCACAGCCCCTTTTAGTGGAATATAAGTGTTTCGGTTCGATTTGTGCGTTAAATAAAATGAATTATTTGAGATTTTGTGCTCCAGTTCACAGTACTAATCAGTGTGGTTATCAATTGGCTTTGCTTTTCCCTTTTTTGTTCAACATCCGTAGATAATTAACGATAGAACATTAGATGTGTTAGCATAGAAAGTAGGAAAAAACAGTCGTCTTGAAGTCTGTCCAAAATTATTCAAATGGCTTTGTTCATGGCCATAGACAACCTTCTAAAAAGCCGAAAATACAGAAGTGGCAGATAAGGGCAATGGAGTAAAAACAACGTATCACTCACCACTGCAAAAAATGGTTCACTCGTATAAATCAGTAGCAGATAACCCGAAGAAGTCTTTAAACTCAACAAAATCTCAAGGCAAAACTTTCTGTTGATAATTATGTTCAATAAAAACCGATAGAGACTTCAAATGGCGTTCCAGCGATTCTGTGTTCTCAAAATGACGTTTAAACAATAACGAGTGCTGCTCGTTCGTGAGTTAATAACCTGTTGCGTTTCGCTGGGGAAGGAATTCAGGAGCGATGTCCGTTTGATTGGACTGTCATTGGCTTTCCTAATCGATTGATGGAGCCGACGTATCGGAACTTCTGGAATGTAAACCAAGATAACATCGTAAAAGTGAAATTGTGATGAGTTCCAATCCAAAGTAGCTGTACGAGCTTTAAGTAGTCCGCAAACTTCCGATTCGGGACTTTTAATTTTAAACTGTTCTTTACCCGTGTCGAATTATTTTTGTTTTGATTCTCATTACATAAGGGGAGGAGGGTGTCTCGTTTGGGAGCTGTGTGGTTATATACTAATACTACTGAAAAGCCAACAGTAGAAGATTGCAGTTAATTATTTTGTTTTTGTTTTTTTTATGAGTAGAACTTCGATGCTACTAATCGGATTGCAAGCTTACGAAAACGCATCATAGTTATGGGCGAGACAATACCCGGTTTAACGATTTGCTTTTGTTTATTTGCTGTCAGTATTCTAAGAACAAGATTACATCAATCATATTCCTAGGTCAAACTTAAATGATTTATTATTTAATTTCGTTGAAATTCCACATTTCGTTGAATAGAAATCTAAAACTAATCTTTACCAAAATCTAGAATCTCAAATAAAAATTTTTAATCCTATTTTAAAAAATGCCAAACAAAATTGAAAAAAAAAACACTGAATACAATATTTAATATAATACACATGTGGACTTTTTTATTATCTGACAATTTGTGCCGGAGGTCTTAAGATCTTCCCCAAAATTGAAAATTTGATTCAGTTAGATTTTTTTGTGAATAAAATAAAACCATATTAGCTCTATACACTGTTATTTTTTAACGCAATTCATTAAATCACCTGGTGCAAAACTGAGCAAAAACGAATACGTTATTAGATTATTGGTCGAAACTTGAAGTCAGTTTTGCTGCAAACACTCTACAAAGCACGAAAAATAGTGTTTTTACCTGCTTTGATGAGTACTTTTGTTCCTATGTTGTTAGAAGCGCGCGCCATCTGCATATGGGATTGTAGATGTTCGACCGTTGTTTGATTTCCATGCAAAAAAAAGATTTGTTGTCATTGTTCTTTCATAACTCTTAAAGGAATTGTTGGCCCATTATGGCGTCTTGAGATGAAAGTTACACAGGGTGGCCACAACTTTTTCATTTTGAAATTCCCGGTTTTTCTGGACAAAAATTCAAGGTTTTCCAGACTTTGTCCATTTTCGTCTGCATATAGCAACATTTTCAATTTATTTCATTGATTTGGTTGTTTCATAACACTCAAATAATTGAATACTTGAACGAATTCGATTCTATTTTAAGGTTTTCATCACAAATCATCCTACACTAAATCGTTATTGAATTTTCAATCGTGTTTAATTTTTTTTTTTATGTGCCACAGATATCAATTGTGATAATCAAAATCCACCTCTCTAGAATTTTAAATTGTTCTGGGAGCGTTTACAGAGGATTGTTTATTGTTGCCGATGATTTTCTAAACACGTTATTAACAACTTTTTAGGCATTGTTTGATTTTCTAAACTTATCTTTAATGTTTAAAATACCAATAACCATCAAGATCTTGAAAATAAACCGTTATATATAACGTTATCAGTTTCTAAAATCAGTGGATATGAGATTGTATGGACTGGATTCCTTGTTCCTTTGAGAATACAAAAATTCCTCATAACTAATTAAGGGTAAATTTTTAAAGACCACAAATCGTACCTAGACGCAGTGTTTAGATTCCTCTAGAAATATTGCCGCCACTTAAAATTTTTACGTAACAAGAATCGTAACAGTGTTCAATACTACCTCATATTTACCTGGGTAATTATGAACAGATATAAATACAAAAAAGAATTATCTTTATTCATGATAACTTTAGTTAACCATACCAATTCTGTATAAGCTAAATTTAAAAAAAAAAGTATTCTTTAGAATTTAGTGCAAATTTATTATATACTGAAAAGGTCAATATTTGCAACAAAAAATCTTATTTAGTTTTTGAATCGTTATTTTGATTGTATTTAATGCAATTCAGTGCTAAAAAGTTAACTTTTAGACACTGAAAACATAATCGAAAAGCGATAATTTTTAATACACAATGTTTTTTGCTTGCAAAAGTACAGTCCACGATCTACTCCCGATTAGGAGGGAAAAACTAAATTATATCAAGATGAGATATTTTGAAACTATTTTTTTTCCTATCTAAATGAGTTATTATTCAGTACTCGTAGGATGTTAAAATATCTCAAATTATAACAAAAAATCTATGCGATCATAGCTAAATTATTTTAATTTTAGATATGCTCTTTTCAAGATTATATCTCGTTCAGATAGCATAGTTTGATATTGGGCAGAACAAAACCTATCAAACTATAACTTATCAAGATATGAGAGCTTTGCTTCGAGAAAAATTTCTAGGGGAATGTCAACAAACCACATTATATGCTAAAACCATGCTCTATTTTTGGTTTCCCAAAAATTGGATTAAATTTCATGGATCTGTTGAACGAAACTCACTAATGCACGGTTTGGGCCGTTGACTTCGATGTCCGTGTTTCATAAAAAGTTGTACGTATATCAAAATAAGATATAATCATTTTATTTTAGGACTATCCGAAAAAAAACTTCATCATTGAAAATGAGCTCAACCCCATTCAAGTCTGTCAATCAGAATAAGATAGAATATAGATTGGAGGAACTTAAAATCGAAAATTGTGTGTACTTAATTATAACTGAATCAGATGTAAATATCTTGGTGAGATACGTTTGAGTTATTATTTTGATATGGTCTCCTGATCGGGCTTCATCACACATTTTCAGTCATTTGGCATAGTCATTGACATGTGATTATTCGCAAGATTCACTTCTTGTAGGTCAATTAATCGATTTTCAGAGGATTTTCCAAATATGCATAAAATTGTGTATGCCACTCGTTGCAAAACTTGTATTTTTTCAGGAAAACAAATCTTCTAAATTTATTCAAACACATGCTAAGCTTAAACTATTTCAAGGATTTATGCAAAAACAAATAAGGTTTTACAAATTAAAAGGAACTCAACTGTGTACATACAATTTTCAGGAACTTATGAGCTAAGTTATAAAATGCAGAATACAATAAAAACATTATATGTAGGTACACATGTTTTCAAATTTGTAAAGCCTTTGTTTCGCAAATTGATTGTGCCGTCCTGAATTCGAATTATTTGACACTCTGTCAAATCTAGTTCTGGTAAAATTCAGTCTTAAAATTGAAAAATTACAAAGTTTTAAGTAAAATACATAATTGATAACTAATAAACCGACAACCCTATATAAAACACAAAAACAGATTTTAAATTTATTTATTATCTTCCATTTGTTAGAGGATTAAGATATTACCAAACTATGTTAGATTCAAAGAAACAATGTTTGAAAAAAAATCCTCAAGTTAAAAAAAGCAATAGAAAAAATGTAACTACTTGTGATATCATTCAAAAACATTTATGATGTCAAAAATTTATATTCTATTTACAAGTTTGTTGAAGCCTTCAAATTTTTTTTGACTTATGGTTTTAAAAAAATATTTGATTCATTTTGATCAAAAAAATATTCAAAAATACCCTCAAATTCTCATATTTCACCAGACTGTGAAAAATAAACTAAAAGGCCGCCACAGTTTTCTCACAAGTTTCATCTAGTCACCGTCTACGTAAAAGTTGAACGTTGATTCGAAACCTACGATTTGAGTATCTTAGAAAAGTTCTAAAATGTGGTTAAAAATTTCTTAAGTTATCCTTTGATTTTCGAAAACTAGAGCTAACAGGAAAAAAAATCCAAACTGCTTATTTGGATATGTCGCCCTCAAATTAGTAAAATTGGCTCTCAACCTCCTGGGCAAACGGAAGGACGTAGATTGGGTTGACTTGTGCTATCGAAAAGAAATAAACTAAAAAATAACCAATATTATTGCAATATTTAAATTTGTTATTTTTGGGTATTTTTTAAACATTCAAATTCAAGGATTTTTTTTCTTAAATGCGTCACTCAAAACACAAATATGTTTATTTTGAGTGAAAAACACAAATATATTTATGCGGAGAAGAGTAATGTTGAATCATTTTAAGTTTTTGAAGATTTTACATAGTGTCTTCAATCGACATAAACACACCCTTATGAAAAAATCACTGGATTTTTCTAAATTTCATTTCAATTTTTGTCACGAATCAGGTTAGAAATCAGTTTATTCGAAGTTTTCGCAAATTTTCAATGGAATCTTAACATATTCAAGCTTTAAAAAGTGTAATTTGAAATTTTCTGGATTAATTACGACCAGTGATCGAAAAAAGTGATTTTTTAAAACAGTGCGTTTGATGGTAGATGGTTTTCATGTTAACTAAGGAAATTTTGAGCGATATTAAATTTATTATTATAAGGCTACAAAAAACACCGAGAAGTGCAAAAAGATGATTGTCTTGTGTTCAACTCTTAAATTAAACACTATCACCGGATAATTATAACATTAGCATCTTTTTACATTTCCATTCGAAATTGAACGTTAATTTGCTTGCTTTTATATGATTTAGTTTGCGGTAAAATTAGTGAGGTTTTTTAATTTAGAGGTAGTTGAAGAGAAATCAGAGAGTAGTTTAAAAATTTCCAAACTAATGATATTCTTCTTATATTTTAAACTGTTGAATTCTGACTTGGAAATTAAATTTGAGTTTTGATTTGAATCCCTGATCTTAGAACCAAAACTGAATTTCGGTTTCCTTTTATTAATTTTTCCGGTTTTGGGTCTGAATTCCCGGTTTTTCCCGGTTTTCCCGGTTCTGTGGGGTGGTTACATCATAGATTGGGCAATACAATGGTATTTTTTGCAGAATATTCGTTGATGCAGACGGTTTTTTTTTTGACACGATTTAGAGGTTTTTTACAATTTTTCATGTTTAAGGGCATTACTTTAATTTTTTAAATATTTTATTTGGAAAACTGAAAAAAATTCAATGTTTTGATGTGCTATATTATAATTTCAGCTGAAAAATAACAAAGTTATGGGGCTTCGAAATATTTTATTAACAAAAAAATCTAAACGAATCTAACTCGAAGAATAAAAATATTAGAAATCTGAAAAATACATGTGTTCTTGTATTGATTGACGAAAGTACAACAAATACATAAAAAATATAATTACTTCTAATAAACTCAGTATAATCATTTCGGCAAGAAACTAAGCCAAATTGAACTGAGTTATAACGAACATGTCCTTTTCCTGTTCTATCTTCAAAATAAAGAGATCAAAATGAAATAAGGAATTGAATTTTAGGACTTCCGATTGAGGTAAACATAATCGAATATCGAGATCTTATTCGAAAATGATGATTCAATTTCCGAACCCCATTTCAACTGTGTCCATAGTTGAAAAATCAATAACATGGGAATTTTTATTTTGTAACATGAAATGTAAAATCACGATTCTTAGTTACACTAAGTTATTTTTTCACGCGGATTGATTTTGTTCAGTTTTCTCTTACATGACTTCTTTTTTCCCTGGTTTTTGCCATAAGCACGTTTCATTTCCACGGATCTCACAAATTAGATATAATATTTCAAGTCCTACATGAAAACGGCGGATTTGATAACGCGTATAAAATCATTGTGTAATAAAAAAATTTATTTCAAATTTGTTTTAAAATTTAAAAACTCAAGAAAACTTCCAACTCGTCAAAGTTCGGATTAAGAGCTATAAATTGTTCCATTGAACCCATTTTAAAAGAAATATTGTTTCAATTTTAACCCTAAATCACCTACTTATATAAGAAATTCAGATATAAACTGAAATTAATATCGGAAATTCAGAATTAGAATTTAAGAAATTAAGAATCAGTACTCTAAACAAACATAATTAGAGATGTACCGAATAGTGGTATTCGGCGAACGGCCGAATACCGAATATTGACCGAACGGCCGAATATTCGGTCGAATATTTTATTGAGTTTTGAATGAATAAACCTTAAGCGATTATTTCAATGCATTCTATTTCTTCCATATTAACGGTCCTCATGTGTTTTAGTCAATTATTTTCAACCAGATGATTTTATCGAATGATGTTTCACAAGATATTTTTCAAGAAGGGGTCTTTCTGATTTTTAAAATGTCACCAATAACTGAAAAGATATCAGATGCCTAGTTGCTTCAAGGGCGTTTATCATCAAAGAGATTGCGTTCCTGTGAAATCTGCGATAAAACATGTCGAAACAGGTGCCAAGCTATTTGAAATTGCTTCTCTGATATTACATTAGATGAAGGTCGAATTTGAGCAACATATCTTTAAAATAGTTGTTGAAAAGATAGATAATCGTTAACATTAAGCAAACCATACTTTCAACCACACAAATGACCAGACGGTCGGGCATTCAGAATTTTTGAAAAAAAAAAATAAAAAGGTTAAATTTTATGTAGGTATACTTTGAAATTTTTGAAAAGTTGAACACAAAATCTAAGAAATTTTAAAGAAGAATTTGAGTTTTTTATTTGATTTAGCAAATAACCTGAATGAACCCGAGCAAAACTCGGGAAGTTTTAAACAATATCTGGATATCCCGTCCAGTTTGACTTATCTGGATTCTATACTGGATTTATGGGCAAGCCCGAATATATCCAGAAAATCTGTAATAAACCATAGCCAAAGCATGAAGCGATACCGTTCAGAATCCTCCTGTACGATCTACAGTAAAAGATACGCTGATACACCTTAGATGTTTTGCTGAAACCATAAGTTTTTAATGGTTGTGTAGCTTTTACAACATAACTTTAGGATATTTTATAAATTATCAAAAATTATTTGAAAAAACTACAAGTCTGTAGAAGATATTCGGCCTATTCGGCCGAATACTTAGCTCAACTATTCGGTGAGCCGAATATTCGGCTTAACGGTTTTTCGGCGATATTCGGCGCCGAATATTCGGCCGACGGAAACATTAATACCTTACTGGAATAATTCCAACAGGAATAAAACCAGAAAACAATTATTATATCAATTTAACACAAACATTAAAGTAACTATTCACCTATCTCAATTAAAAATTTCAGCTCTTCAAAAGTAGTGGTCCAACTTTTTTAGAGTTTTTTGAAAATCCACATAAAAAAGCTCATTAAAAAAACACATAAAAAAAAATTCACAATGTTTGTAGTAAAAAAAATAATTATACATAAAAAACATACTATACAGTACGATAAAATAAACATGAAAAAGTTTCTATAAAGTCCGAAACACAAAAAACTGAAATTTTGAAACCGATTTAGGAAAAAATGGCGTCCTAGATTCGAATCATTCGTCGAATTTTGTTTTTTCGCCTCTCCTTCTGGTGATTATAGCATTTGGAAGACCATGCAACATAATCCAATCATGCAACATTTTGACCATGTGACATAATCCGACCATGCAACATAATCGGACTTTGTGACACAATCCGGTTATGAAACATGATCTACCATGTGACATAATCCGATCATGCAACATGATCGACTGTGTGACATAATCCGGCCGTGCAACAAAATCGACTGTGTGACATAATCTGACCATGCAACATAATCGACCATGTGACATAATCCGATTATGTGACATAACTCGACTTTGTGATAAGGCAATGCAACATATCCTGACAACGCGACAAGTAGGATGCGGATCCCTGCCGGTTGCCGCTGAACTACTGCAAATTGATATCTGAGTTGGATTACTACTGGTGGGCAGAGATGCCAATGTGCCTGGTTTTTCGAGGCTCTGCCTGACAACCTGATAAGCCATTAAATTTCCCTGATTTTTTAAATATGTCTGATTTTTGTGATGGTGATGAAAAATGGGTAGTAATAAACTGGATTAGGTACCATTGCTGAAGTTAAAAAGTGAAAATATGGCTGAAACAAAGCAATCGAAAAATTCTCTTTAATTCTTATTTAAATAAGGGAATTAAAGGGAATCTTTCGATTGCTTTGGTTCAGTAGAATTGTTCAACCAAGTAGGCTCACAACATATATTAGAGTAATAATGTGGAGTGATGACCAAAAAAAAGTCATCACTCTGAGCGAAATTTCCGTAACTTTAACGTAGCCTGGTTTTGCCTGATTTTTATTTTACCAGTTCCCTGATTTTTGAAAAAAAAATGTTGGCAACCCTGCTGGTGGGGTCTAAACTTTGATCAAAGCGCAGCAAGCGTCCGTTCAGCTCGACGGCAAACAGAGAAATAAAACGAGTCGACTGACGAGCCCTTTCTTTTATACCTTAAGTAGGCAGGGAAAATCAAAGAGGTGAGGTTTCCGTGTTTTCTTTCTTCTTCTCTTTTTTTTTTGCTTGGTGAAGACGTCATAATCCTTTAGATGTGATGTCTGTTAATGAGGCTATTTTCGTGACGCGAGATTCGTTCGCAAATTTAAATTTGTCCCCCTATATTGTTGCAGTAAGCCGTAATTGTACGTCAAAAAACGTAAACCAATTTACACTTTTTCTCAGATCTCAAAATAACAGTTTTGGAGAAAAGTATCGATTTCAAACCTATAATTAAAGTATTTGCCCAAAAAAAGTTCAAATTTTCGCATGAATTTTCTACATTTTAAAGTGAACCCTTGATTCACAATAACTTCAAGAGATAAGAATAAAAATAAACTACACCTTTCAGCGCACCCAAATTCGCCAAATTAGCTCCTAAATTTTTAACCCTCAAAAAAGGTACATTTTTTAGACCTGTGAATTCCCCAAAACTGAATTTACATTCTTTTAAACAGACTTTCAACAAAGATTCCATTACTCAAATAAGTCGGAAGTTTAACAATATCAGAAGAAAAATTTATCATGCTAAGGGTGTTCTAAAATATATGTCGAAGATGATACAAATCTCGGCTCTGTTCCAAGGGAAAAAAGAAAAATCATTTTCAATTATAAGTACTTAATTTAATATTTGCTACGCAAATCCGCAATCCGCAAAGTTACGATTTACTAATGAAAAAGTAACTTTATAATTCAACTGAAAATCAAAATCAATTTTGGACCATAAAAAACTTTCTCGATCTCAGAGCCAGAGAAATTTAGTTACGATCCTCAATCAAACTACGAATAACTAGGACTTAAATTGTCGTACTTTTTAGCTTGTGACTTCCCTAAATTGGTTTTGATAAAAAAAAATCCATAACCAAACACTTGTGACAGGAAATTGGATCAAGGTTATGATTTCTGAGGATAGTTCAAAATTGGCTGATGAAATTCATTAACGGAATTGTATCATCTGAGCAAATGGTTCAGAACTTTAGCTTGACTGACAGGTATAAAATGCAGTTCTAAGCTGGTCTCGAACTTCTGCGTTATTTCAGGTTAGTCTTCAAGATTATTTATCTGAGATTTTGTCTCCATTTGATTACACTGTGAATGTAGGTGAACAACTACGAAAGCCAACGTACAGTACAATGCTGATTGTTGAAGCTATTGTTCAGTATCATATTTATGAATTTACAAACCTGTACAGAGCACAACCTCAACAATTTTCGTGATAAACTCTTTAGTAGTCAACCCAATTAAAATATTAGACTCTAGATTTCGGTTAGTAGGACAAATTTTGCTATGTAGATTAGATAATACGTTCTGTAAACAAACAGTCCTCTTAATATTTAGTACATAAGTTACCCTTCCCGAAAACAAACGGCACGCGTAGCAGCTTTACAGATTTGCTAAAACTTGTTGACATCCTGCAGTTACTGGCTTATCTTGTGGACTTGAAGTGTCGACATTGCGTGCGTTACCTTGAACAGAATGGATGACATTTGCGCTACGTATTTGATAAGACGAGTGCTAAATTTATCTTAAACTTAACGGTTTAAGTATCAACAGGGTGGAACACATTTTTATGAACGATTGTGAGCAATAGGTCCATCAATTAAATTTTCAGTCGTTAAAACTTGAAATTTGTTAGATGGTTTAAATTTTTGGTATCATTTGAAGAGACAAAGATTCAAAATCAGAAAATTCCATCCTTACTTGAAACTTTTTTCCGACATTAAAAATTGCTCTCATATTATATTACAAGCTTAGTTAACGCAATAATGAAAATAATCTTACAGGGAAACTGTCCCGTCGCACGCAGTACAGTTCGATCTACAGGAAGCGGTAGCCGCGATTATTGTAAAAAAATAAAAACTAACTGACTAAGTGCTGATAGTACAACTTTGCGCTCATCCTGCCCATCACTGGAACGGTTCTTCGATAGAGACGGCGGCTCCTCTTCACAAAACAGTCGAAGGTTATCAACCGGAGTGGAACGTTCGTTGAAGATTTTACAGCCCGCTTCCTTTAGTTTTTTTGAATTTTGAATATAGAACCAATTGTAGGGTCTTGGTGGGGAAAATTACCTGTGCGAAAATAATTCACAAAAGCAGTGCTTGACCATGACCGAATCGTGAGTGCCAAAATCACAATCAAAAAAATTTCCTAGTAGTTGCAGCAGAAGCCCGAAAAAGCAATGGACGAAATAAAGTGAAAAATAACCTAAATAAGGGAACAACATAAAGTGCCTTCAAAAATAGTGATTAAGTGCAACAAGATTAAAAACATATCCATCAAAAGATGGACAATTCGAGTAAGCCGGAGAAGAAGAACCCCCGGAAGGGAGCGTTCTGTTTGTCGCAGCTTCTGTTCGGATGGTTGCTTCCGCTGTTTGGCCGTGGCTGTCTCCATGGTCTGAACAAGGATGATCTGACCAAATGCCTCAAACAGGACAAATCCGAGGATCTTGGAGATCGGCTAGAAGAGTGAGTATAAAAACGATTTATCTAGTATCAGATTTTTGCTTCAGTATTAAAATTTGAATTTCAAAATTAAGCTTCTAGAAATTCCAGATTTGTTGAATTTAAATTCATTGTGTAGCTCATTGATTCTAGTGTCTCAACATTTCAAAATAAAGTCGTTATGTTTTACCAGGTAATCAGAAATTGGTTTCGAATGAAAAAAAAATCAGAAAAAAAATTATTTTTTAAATAAATTAATTGATTACACTAGTTTACAAAATTTAAAAAAAATCGTGAACTTGATTAACTGACCAACATTTTTAATGTAAAATCGGGCGCTGAATCCGAAAATGAAATTCAAAAAAATCTCAGTAGAACCGTTTTGGAGTTATGCTCCAAATTTGAAATTTCGGAAAAAATAAAAAAGTTATTGTACTTAGATTGAAATATCTCGGACGGCATAACAGTAATTTAAAATCCCTCTTTTGCATATTGAAGGTGAATAAATTTTCTATCGATCATCTTAACATTATTTTTGCGTTTGACCAACAGTATTGTTGATATTAGTGAATTTATGAGACAAAAAATTATAAAAAACGCATTTTTTTAGAGAAAATTTTGCTTTAACGAATGTTTTAGACTCAATAGTAGCATTCAAAAATTTGATTTTCTTTTGCCCTTGAATGTCAATTTAAAACAAAGATTTCAAGTGGTTGTTTATCAAAATCGGTTGAAAATTGAAGAAGTTCTGGCTACTTTACCATAACTGTAATTTTTGCAGTTTTTAATAATTTAACGAACCGCAGTACACTTATAATATTATAGGAAGAATAACACATGGTAAATCTCACTCGCTCCAAGTCAAAATTATTTATTAGCTCACCAGAAGGTCACATGCCAAGTTTCAGGAAGATCTGACCATAGGCAGGGGTTGCTTGAGTCTTGCACGTGAATAAAATTTTAAGGTATTCTGCTCGGGAGGAACAAAAAATACTGGTTTTTCATCAATAACTTTTTTCATCACAAGCCGATTGTTTTTGATGGTTGATTTTCTTAAAGCCTAAGTTGAGACAAATATTTCACCCGAAGACTGCAAAACGATTGGACTTGAAATAAAAAAGTTATTGCAGTTCAAATGCCGCAAATTTTGTTCAAAACGCAATGAGTACTTTTTACTCATTGCGTTTTATACGAGAATTTTCGACCAAAACACAATCTTTGAACCGCAATAACTTTTCTGTTTCAAACCCAATCGAGTTACAGTCTTCGGGTGAAATATTTGTCTCAACTTAGGCTCTAAGAAAATCAACCATAATAAACAATCAGCTAGTGATGAAAGAAGTTATTGATGAAAAACCAGTATTTTTCGTTCTTTCCGGGCATAATACCTCAAAATTGTATTCACGTTTGAGACTCAAGCAACCCCACCCTATGGTCAAATCTTCCTGAAACTTGGCATGTGATCTTCTGGTTAGCTAATAAATAATTTTGACTTGGAGCGAGTGAGATTTATCATGTTTCATTCTTCCTATACTATTATAAGTGTACTGCGGTTCGTTAAATTATGAAAAACTACAAAAAATACTATTATGGTAAAGAAGCCATAACTTCTTCAATTTTCAACCGATTTTGATAAACAACCACTTGAAATCTTTGTTTTAAATTGACATTCAAGCGTAAAAGAAAATAAGATTTTTTAAATGCTACCATCGAGTCTAAAACTTTCGTTGAATCAAAATTTTCTTTAAAAAAATGCGTTTTTTATAATTTTTTGTCTCATAAATTCACTAATATCAACAATACTGTTGGTCAAACGCAAAAACAATGTTCAGATGATCGATAGAAAATTTATTCACCTTCAATATGCAAAAGAGGGATTTCAAATTACTGTTATGCCGTCCGAGATATTTCAATCTAAGTACAATAACTTTTTTAATTTTTCCGAAATTTCAAAATTGGAGCATAACTCAAAAACGGTTCTACTGAGATTTTTTTGAATTTCATTTTCGGATTCAGCGCCCGATTTCACATAAGAAATGTCCTTCAGTTTACTGAGTTCAAAAATGCTGTAAACTAGTGTTATCGGCGTTTTCAGTCTAGAAAAAATCTTATAACGATTTTTATTTCTTCCATCGACGTTTCGGCTTTTATTATGCCTTTATCAAGAAGTCTATTAATATGACATAATTAAATAATGTGTTTAAAAAAAGTTTAACAATATTTGGTGTACAACTGGATATTTGATATCCGTTTTAACTTTTTAAAACTATTCAAAGTGTTATATCCATTTCATCTAGATCAATAGTAGGCAGAACAGATTCCAAGGAAGATTGCATACAAGTAGAAAGCTCAAATTTTTTAAACTGTGAATATTTTTGCTATACACCACAGACATCTGGACTTATGTTTTCCGATTAGGCAGTTTAGCAGATTCAAAAACCTTTTTGGACAATTAAAACGAGAAATTTCAGTAAGTACACCAAATATTGTTTCACTTTTTTTAAACACATTATTTCATTATGTCATATTAATAGACTCCTTGATAAAGGCATAATAGATGCCGAAACGTCGGTGGAAGAAAAAAAAATCTTCTTAAAGATTTTTTCTACACTGAAATCGCTGAAAATCAATTTATTGACTACCCAACCTGTCGATAGATTTTAACTATTTTCAACATGTTTAGAATTTTTGACAGCTTTCATATATTTGTTTTTTGGAGTTGTCAAAAATAAATCTTTCCAACGATGTTTACATATTTGGAGATCCATTGTGAGTATCAATCGCTATCTCGGATCTTCCAGTAGAAAAATAATTATAGTTACAATAACGACATTCAACTATTGCTTTGCTTTGCTGTATCTCTTTTTTTAATTAATCGATTTTCAAAACTCAAATCTGTTCCAGAAATTATAAGCACACTTTAAAAATAATAAATTACTCGAGGAGTATCCGAGTAGGGCGGTTCTCAACGACAGAAGCTGCGGGGATAAGACTTGACCTTCTTCGCAGTGGAAATCGTTGGGAAAGGGTTCCACGTTCGGGGAATACCCAGGGGTAGAGTGGCTCTCGACGCCGGGTGCAGGCACACGACGAGCAAGGTGACAAACCTCAAACCTTGAAGATAAAAGGTCGGGCCTCGAGTCGTTAGAGGAGAGGTCAGGCCTCAAATCTTCAGGCGGAGAGGTTTATGTGGTCAACCCCTAGTCTTTATGATAAAAGGTCGGGTCTCGAGTCGTAAGAGAAGGGTTCTGGCCCCTTATCAACAAGAGGAGGGATACAAGTGGTCACCTCGAGTCATTACGAGGAGATGTCAGATTTCAAGTCGTTAGAGGAGAGGTCGGGCCTTAAATCGTGCAGAGGAGAGGTAAACCTCGAGTCGATGCGAGGAGGGGTCGGATCTCGAGTCGTTAGAGGAGAAATCAGGCCTCAAGTCGCGAAGAGGAGAGGTTTGTGTGGGAATCTCGAGTCAATGCGAGGAGATGTCGGTTCTCAAGTCGTTAGAGGAGCGTTCAGGCGTCGAGTCGTAAGGATGAGAGGTTTTGCTGAAAGTGGTCTCGTTAATGAGTATTGTTTTGGAGCGCATTAGCGCGAATATACCTCCCACTATTGAAGCATAGTGTACTAAACAGTTCAAGGTGGGAACCAGGGATGAAATTATGAATCCTATTCGATTCGAGATACTCGTATCGAGTTTCAACTCGAATCGAATTAGAATCGTTTTACGTATTTCGTTCGAGTTCTAAATTTAAACGTACTAAATTTCGAGTAAATCGGGTAGTAGATCATCTCGAAACGTTCCATTCGAATCGAGCTCGTTCAAGATCGGTAATGCCAAAGTCGGTCGAATCGAACGAAACTCGATTGTTTCGAGTTCCATAATCCCGCCCCAGGTGGAGTTTAGGGAGTAAGGGGTATACACGGAGTATAGCATGAGTCTTCCCATTGTACCTATGGACCCAGAGTAGCAAACTGGGGGGACGCGGTGGCTCGCCGTGCCTTGGAATACAATCCGTAAACCGGGATTTACCACCTGTGGTTACCAACTAAAAAAAACTCCATCATATGTACCCTGCCTCTTGTTACGATTCAAGACTAAAGACCTCTCCTATGACGACTTGAGGTCTTGGCTCAGCTTGGTTTGGCTCGAGGCCCTCTCCACTTTTCCAGTCTGTGTGCCCAATCGAGAGCAGCTTATCCCGGACTCGCGCCTGTCACAGCACACGTCCGGGGCTTTTCGAAAAACTACTTGGATGATTACCGGCGAAGACGTCATCCTACATCAACTCGAGTGACTCACCCGCCGACGACGTGAAGTCACTCTACCCGAGAGTATTTCGCGGCGTAAATACTCTTCCCCCTACGAGTTCGACTGCGGAAAAGGTCAAGTCCTATCCCCGCAGCTTCCGTCGTAGGCAGCGCGTTCTACTCAGAAAATCCGCGGCGATGGAGGTATCCTACACAACGTTTGCGACGTACCTAAGAGCTCGGCTTACGCTAGGATTATACGTACACTTCTAGAATGCCCCCCGCCGAAAGGGCATTCTACTTCAACCGTGGTTCGGTCTTCCTCCTCCCTTTTGGCTGGCAACCCTAGGCTTTACGCCCGCCGTGTGCCGAATCGAGAGCAGCTTATCCTAGACTCGCGCCTGTCACAGCACACGTATGAATCTTTAACGCTTGCAACTCAGATGAATTCCGACGGTGATGTCATCCTACCCGACTCGAGTGGCTCATCCGATGGCGACGTGAGACCACTCAACCCGAGAGTACTCCGCGACGTGAATACTATTCCCCCTACGAGTTCGACTCCGGAGAAGGTCATGTCTTATCCCCACATCTCCGTCGCCCTGCCTTCGACTAGGATACTCCGCGACGGTAACGTTAGAGGTATCCTACAGACAGACGCGCGACGTACCAGGCAGCTCGGCATACGCAGAAGGTAGAGTCTTATCTTTGTATGCTTTACTGCCAGGATCGGACGCACACTACTCAGATGCTCCCCGACGAAGGAGTCACCCTACACCGATCGCGGACTGGTGCTGGTTCAAACTTCTCTGCAGAGCGGTCATGATCCGGGTGAACCCATCGCTGACCACGCGCCAAGTATTGGCAACCTCAGACATCCTCTGCACGATGTTTTCGGTTGTCGTGTCTGGTCCGCGGGCGGCAAGCATGTTAGCGCGTACCTCTTCGAACCTCGGACAGTCCTCTGGTGTTGGGCGCAGGTTGGGCAAAATGGCGAGGCCAAGTGTCCAAACCAATGGTGGTACTGCATGAAGCATCCATGACCAGTCAAGAACTGTGTCGGTCCATCCAGGATTCGATGTTAGGAATCAAGCGATGGGTTCACCGGCCACATTCCGAGCTGTCCCACTGGTGCTGCCAGTTGGACATCGAGGCCTCTCTGGCATGTTTCCGCACAGATATCTTCCTCTAGGAAGACCGAGATGGGCATGACCTCCGCCACAACATCAGCAGCAACCAAGGACACCGTTCGGTATGCGCTGATTACTCGCAGGTTCATCAGCTGCTGCACACTGCAGCTCAAGGCAGCCTCCAAGGCTGCCGCTACGTACCGCAAAATGGACGAGGTCACACTCGCCAGGACCCTCCTTCTGCTGCAGCGGATCGCCGAGTTATTGGACATGGCCCGCGAGAGGGCTGCTGTCGCCATTGTCGCTATTTTACAGGCGTAGTCGACGTGGGCCGTAAAGCTCAGCCGGATTCGATTGCGCACGGTCCAGCTGCAATCGACCTTATTGTGATGAAATCAGCTTGGTGATCAGCACCATCTCGGTCTTGTGGTGAACCAGACGCAAGCTCTTGGAGCGCATCCAACTTTCCACCTTCTCAATAGCTACTGTGGCGAGTAGCTGAACCTCTCCGGTTGATGAGCCCGATGCCAGGAGAACCACGTCATCGGTGAATCCCACAAGTCTCACTCCCGTGGGGAGACGCAGTTTCCGCAGTTCGTCGTAGACAATGTTCCACAATAGCGGGCCAAGTATCGACCCTTGTGGAACCCCTGCCGAGACACTTACTGTTTCCAGTCCCTCGCTGGTATACTGTTGTTGGCGATTACAGAAGAAACACTCCACCATCCTACAGGTATATGCCGGAATCCTCATATTAATGAGCGACGACGCAATCGCTGCCCAACTGACGCTGTTGAAGGCGTTCTTCATGTCGCAAGGTGACCACTGCGCAAAACCGGTCTCCTCTCCTCCAGTCTGGCTTCGTCTACCCCTTCGATGACACGTCGAATTGCATCCATCGTACTGCGGCCTTTCCGAAAACCGAACTGTTTATCAGATAGGCCGTTCGCAATTTCGGTGTAGAGCGAGATCCTGCTTTGTACCACCTTCTTTAACACCTTTTCAGCAGTATCCAGGAGATAGGGCGATAAGCTGATGGATCACCTGGTGGCTTGCCCGGTTTTGGCAGGAGCATCAATCGCTGCCACTTCCACACGTCTGGAAAGACCCTATCATCCACGTACTGTTGCAGTAATGACCAGAACATTTCGAGATGTTCCATGAGCACGGCCTTCACTGCTACATTAGGGATGCCATCCGGACCCGGAGCTTTGTTCAACTGAAGAGGCTTAGCGATGTCGCGCAGGTCCTTCAGCGGAATTTGCTCCTCTTCACTCATATCCCAGTCGTATGGGACCCTCGGCCATGTAACTTCCCCGTGCTGTGGGAACAGTTCGTTGACGATCTCACGCAGTTTGTTCGGACACGATTTCTGTGGCGCACCTCCGTTCCGCGTCCGGACTAAATATTTTACCGCACTCGCAACTTGCCTGCCACACCATCACCTTCTTGCCAAATTTTTCCGTGAAAATGGCCTTTTCTGTTTCGGGGATATCCTTGTCCTTGCGTACTCTGAAGTTGTGTGGCTCAGGAAGGGTTTTATAGTCCAATTTCACTTACGTTTCATCGTCCATGATAATGCACCCAGAACTTTTGCAAAATATTGAATCATACAGTTTCCGGGCTATTGGTTTGACAAAAGCGGCTTGATTTGGGTTCCTTTTTGGGTTTTTCTGCTTCCAGTACGTCTTGAGCCCAAGTCGTTCTTTAGCACGCATCACGTTAGACGTCGAGGTCTCGACTTTTCACGCCTTATCCCGATCGGAAGCCGATAGTTTCTGTTTGTAGGCACCCCTAACCTTTTTGTCGATAGCAGTACTTACAGGACCAGATTTTCGATCACTCCTCGGTTCATCTTCAAATGGACAATGATCACCATATTTTTCAATAGCTGTCCGCACCGCCCCGACGCTCACATCCTCTTCTTTGGCCAATTTTCTCAATGAGATTCCACTCACAGTACACCACTTGTGCACGATACTTTTTCTCTTCTCCGGAGTAAGACCACGCATTTTTAAATGTAATCACAAACTAAATGTATTTTTTTATGTTATCACCTACAGAAATGTGTACACAAAAGGACGCAGCCGGTAGAATTCGAAAAAAAAAAATTCGATTCAAAATGACCGTAAACATAAGGTGCGCTTATAATTTCTGGAACAGTCTATAGTTTCTCAAAATCTTAATTCTTCAGTATATTGGAATGATTATTATGATGATTGAAATTTGCACTTCAGGCAAATCAATCCGAACAGCTTTAGAAGGTTAAACCCGTCGAGTTAAATAACTTGAAAATCAGTTATTAGAATTTTAAAACAGTATTTTTCAGAAACTTCTTTTTTTTTTTTGGTTACAAATTATGCTTAAATATTGTTGTACCCATTGAATATAAATAATATTTCTGGAGAAAAAAAAAGAGTTTAAAATTTATATAGATGCAAAATTTCAAACGTTAAGACCAATTTTGCGTTGACATGAGATGCAAAATTTCAAACGTTAAGACCAATTTTGCATTGATATAGAATTTATTTTTATTTATTCTATGCTTTTTTATATTCCAGACAATGGGAAAAAGAGATATCCCGAGCGCGACGAAAGAATCGTCAACCGAAACTTCGAAACGCCTTGTTTCACACCTTTTACCGCCAGTGCCTTTTTGACGGATTGTTGGTGTTTTTATTCGTTTTAATCAAGTATGTTACTTTAATTGATTGCATCGAACCTTGCTAAAGAACAAATATTTTCTAGGACCATCCTCCCGTTAGTGCTTGCTCAATTACTCGTCCAGTTCCAAGCACCGATGAACACCACTCACGTGTCCGTGTCGGACATTTCCTCGACGCCATCGATCGCTGATCCTTTTCTGGCCACTACACTTGCTTTTCTCCACGATCTAGAAGAAGATCATAATGCGACCGATAGCGAAGGAGATCGACTTCGACGCAGCATCGACGACAACAGGAATGTTCTGAATTTGCCTGATCGAGATTCGGATGCAAAACGGGACGACTACAATAATGGATTGGGTGAGAGAACGTTTACATTTTGTTTTTGCAAAAAATTGTCTTAATTGAGTTATGTACCCACGAGGCGGCTTGTATCACTCAATCGTCGCTCAAATAGAATCTTAATTGGATGTTTTATTGACTGGAATTGATTTACGTCTCATCGATGGATGGATGCTTTCGGTTTCAGATTATTCGGACGGGCAGGATGACGAAGTCGCGGAGGATGAGGGCCAGATGCAGGACGCCCCCGAGATTCGACGGTTAAGTAGTGCCGGGGATTTCTTCCAGTACGCCTGGAACGATGCGTATTGGCTGTCCGGGTTGTTAACCTTGTTAACACTGCTGGGCTGTTTCTGTTATCATCATTCGGATTTGAGGCAGCGAATGGTCGGGGCCCGGATGAGAATCGCCTGCTGTTCCGCCATCTACCGCAAGACGTTACGCATGTCCAAGAAGGCGGCAGGTCAAACGCCGGCTGGATACTTGATCAATTTACTGTCGAACGATGTCAGCCGCCTGGATTATGGATTTGTGTTTGTGCACTACGTTTGGGTGCTACCGTTTCAGGTAAAACTTCAATAATATCTATACATATATTATTAAACTTTGACCAATCATCAGGGTGACCATCATTAATTCTCGCAAAACTCTAGAACCATGAAAACTTTTGTCCCGTAAAGGTTTTAAGTTCAATAATAACATCAATGAACATTTAAATGCCTTTTGACAGGTTTTATTTTTGACACTTTACTAGCATAATGCATTCGTGTCTAACAAATATTATCAATTTCAGTGTACAGCTTTTACTTTTCATAGAATAGAACCCTCTTTATACGAGGTAGTGGGGGAAATAGCAAATCGGAAAAGTGAGACCTCGGGTTGCATGAAATACTGTGTAAACACTATCGTTTTGCCCCTGATTTGAATATCATTCGGGCGCATAGCTCGGTAAAGGGGCTGGATAATTCCAGCAATATTTGTAAGGTCATTCCTCCGAGGGACGTTAGACCGAATAAGGTATCAAGCTATTTTGGCTACTAAGCTGAATTGGTCATACGGCCAAAGGTTATATAACCGAAGACTGTTTGGTCGAAAGGATGGTAGTCCGAATGAATGGGAAGCAGATTGAGCATTTTGAAATTCCAGGTTATTTCCTGGATTTTCCAGCCAAAAACTTCAAGGTTTTCCAGACTTTGATTGCCCATTTTTGTGGAAAATTAGCAAAATAAACCGTTATACATAGCTTTATCAGTTTCTAAAATCTGTGGATATGACATTCTTGGACAAATTCCCTGTTTCTTTGTGAATACAAAAATTCCCATAACCAATTAAGGGTAAAGTTTCGAAAACCACAAATCCTATCTAGACGCAGTGTTTAGATTCCGTCCCACTCTACAGACATAAGAACTAAAAAGAAAGGTCTTTGTTCATTAAAACCTCAGTTGACCTATTATTTTTCGAAGAAATTTCAATAGTTTTCAAAAGATTCTCCTCAGAATTCATTAGATTTGTTTTTAATTCAAAAAAACCAATAAGGCTGGAACAAATTTCAAATCCTTCTTTCGTCACTTCGAGTTGGAACATCGCGAAGGAGGGATAAAAAAAAAATGCGAAAAACAAATAAATTGGAATAAATTGCACGCTTGAAAGCTCGTATACAACAAAATTGCATGCTATATCATTGCACAAAACTTATAAATCAATAAATTTTTTAACGAAAAATTCAATAAAATCAAGAATATAAAAAGTTAAATAACTCCCATCTTCCACAATTTGTTTTTCGGTCTTGTTATCTTTTGGATATTTAATTTTTTTTTCCAAATTTACATAAAATACCTACTTAAGCACTGTAACTAAAATACCTACTTAAGCACTGTAAACAGTATCGAAAAGCGAAAATTTTCGATACCTACTGATTTTTGCCCTCCAAGGTACATTCTACTTGATCAGAAATTTTCAGTCATTTAACATGGCCGCTAACATGTTGTTATTTGTCCAGATGCTTTTCTTGTAGGTCAATGCTTTTCAAAGGAATTTTAAGAATTTGCATAAAATGGTGTATGCCACTCTTTGTAAAACTAGTTTTTAAACACTCGACGTTTTTATCCAGCTCGGCAAGCCCTTTGGATAAATTTGCGAATCATGCTAACAAAATCGTCTTTTTGCAACTTGCGACAATAAATAACTAATTAGAAACCATTCACCAAACACTGTTTTTTGCATCATTTCAAATTTCTAATGGCAGAGCTTAGGTATTACGATCTTAATTTTGAATTTTTACTTCAAAAGTTTAATAAAAAATATGGCAGACAAGTTACATAGGCTCATTGAGCGGCTTCCTGTGTTCCGATCTGGCCCAAATTTGGTATGAGACCTTGTACTAGCCCAGTGGTCGGCACCCTTTTGAGTCGAAAGAGCCAAAAATTTCAAATTTCCAAAATTTCAGGGTTTGAAAGAGCCACATTAAATATTTCTTGTTTTTATTTTTAATAAATAAAAATCAAAATATCTGAATGATCAAGGAACATTAGTTTTTGAAAAATAACTTTAAATCCATTACAGTTTTTGTTTCTATCTCTTGGATTTTCTTTTAAATCCGTTTCTAATTATCAAGGTACATAGGTTCTCTGCTGGATCGTCAACTATTCCATTATGGATTTATTTTATATCAATTTTAATACGTTGACAAATTTCGAGTTACAAAACATAAAATACATATAAAGCTTAAATGAATACTTGGCATGATGTGAAGTGAAAGATTTGAACATTCTCTGGTGAAGAAATGCTTCAAAAATTACAAAGTAAAGGGAAATAATTTGTTTTTAATTATGAAGCTTTTTAAAAACATTCCCTAGATTATTTAGCTAATCCTTTCCAGAATGAGGATAAATTCAACTTTAAATTTATGTTGCCGAAAATTTTAATTTTCAAAAATTATGCTCCTGACAACTTAACTGGTGGAATTTTCAAAAATCCTGACATCAAGCGGACGTGTTTTCAATACATTGTAGAATGTAGATTATTTATCAAAGCTTAGCTCACTGGGAAAAAGATGTGATGTGATTTTGTAGCCTTCATAGAAAATTAATGACAAATAATAAAATAACAGATCATTTTAACTGGCAATATCAGTTCAAGGATACTTTTAAAGCATTGACATAAAATTTAATATAAATAAAGCTACGGTGATGAACTCTTAACCAAAAATAAAAAAAATATGTCCGTTACTCAAACTTCGTTCAAAATTTGTGTGCTTTTGATAAAAAATGGCTGAAGGAATCTCCCTTGAAATTTAAAATGTGTTCAAAAACTCAAAGTTATACTTATACTCTTTTCAAAAACATACAATTTAATATTGTTTTAATTTATCGGCTTTATCGGTGAAAAGAGATGTACTTTTAAGTAGGGACATCTTAAGATTATGAAATTTTATAGATGGATAGAAAGTTAGAAGAAATGAAAGACGGTGAAAATGAGCGGGAAGAATTTATTTAGAAGCATTATCATCACATATCAACAACAACAATTTAATTTTAAAAAAAAAAGTTCTTCGAGGTGTTAAGGTCAATTGATTTATTGGTACAAGTATTTAGCCTGTGATTAAATCAGTTTTCAAAAAGATTTTCAGGATTGAAATTTTCATTTATTTTAAAAACTCATTCGAATCCGAAAAGCTACCAAATTTGAATTTGTAATACTTAATTCTTAGTATTGAAATTCTGTATTTGAATTTCATGTATCTATTCACTTTTTAACCCGTAATTTATTGAGTAAGCTTTTCAGTTTTTTTTTCTGTATGTATCCAGGCCTGGCAAATCCGGGCATTGGGTTTCTAAATTTAAACTCAAAACCGGGTAATATCCGGGAAAGTCCAGATAAAATCTACGTATTTTTTCATAAAACGGCAAGAAGAAAACTGAAAAATGAACATACAAAGAATGATTTCACCAAAGCACTTCAGTGGCGTTCGAAACCTTTTCTCAAAATTTCAAAAAATATATGCAAATTTATTTCGAAAAAAAAACAAGTTAAAATTATGAATATTTAAAAGAATTGTGAATTATTCTGGAAAAAACGGGGCCTTTTACCTCAATATTCTTTTTTTCGGACAAGCCCGGTTAAAATCGTTTTTTAAACCGGGAAATCTGGAATACTAATGAGGAATTTATATTAAGATACATAAAAATTATCATTATCAATTCAACTAATGACATAGGATTGAGGAGATTTTTCCAATATTTTTTTGTTGTTATGCGTCGAAGTTGTAAATATTTTTAGAAATGGTTGATTAATTCTAATACGATTTTTAAACATTTCATCTGATCAATTTTCATAAAGGGCGAAAAAGTGATTGCGAGTGCTTAAAAAATAAAATTTGATGAGTGTTACGTTGTTGGGTAACATTACAGAGGCTGTTTAAAAACTATATTTTTGGAGATGATAAACTTCGATTTTCCTGTTAGCTACAGCTCAATTTTTGTGTTCGCTTGATTCAAAATTATACACATGCTCTGTGAATAAAGAATTTGATTTGAAATTGTCTTGTGTTTAACTCTGAAATAAACACTAAGGCTTAGTTCTTTCAGATATGGGACACTTTCATTTGCTAATAGCTCATTTACTAGTAATCGAACATTTAAAATTTTGACAGCATTTTGTTGCCTGTGAAAAGTACTTTTAGAACTATTTTTTTCCAAAATTTAAAAATTACGCGTTTTTGATATATTTATATTTATGATATTTATGACGTAAAAATCCATTAGAAACGCTTTAAAGGGGTTCAAAAATAATCAAGTTTTGTTAATTTCGAAACAGCTGTATCCACTAAATTGCCTAGTTTCTTTTAAAAGAGAGGTATTGTACGGAAAAGTAGCAGAAAGTGAAGGAGAAAGATGTAGCCACTTAAAATGCAGATTAGACGAAGTATACATATGAAAAAACTGATCAAAATCATGGCTGAAAAAAAGTATGCGCCGGCTGATAGGAGGTACCAAGAATAAAGTAAAAAAATTCTTACAAAAATGATATTTTTTTTCAAAGTTTTTCATGAATTATCATAAGATTACTTTCATTTCCTTCATAGAAAGTATTTCGATCAAACGAATGGTTTTGAGATACAGAAAAATATTAAGCTTTATCACTGGAAATTTAAAAATATAGAATAGTTTATAAATTTCAAAACTTATGATGTTCATTTTTTAAACTGTTGAATTCTGATTTGGAAATTGAAAATTATAATTCTGAGTTTTGAATTTTGGGTTGAACCTCTGATCTTGAAACCAAAACTGATTTTCAGTTTCCTTTTGCTAATTTTCCCGGTTTTGGGTCTAAATTCCCAGTTTTCCGGTTTTCCGGGTGCGATTTTTAATTTCCGGGTTTTCCCGGTCTTGTGGCCACCCTTGATCGTTAGGACAAATAGTGGGTAAGCCGAATGGTCGTTAGGAAGAAACGTCAGCACTGCAAGTTTTCCCTCGTGGGGCGGACCACGCTTGGCCTACTAATGTGTGGTGGTAGATGCAACTCTATCTGTATCTACCGCTTCATGGTAGTAGGCCCGTGAGGAACAAAAATTTGATATGTGATGATATGCTTCTAAATAAATTCTACCTGTTCATTTTCAACCTCTTTCATTTTATCTAACCTTCTATCCACCTATATAAAAAAAAATTCATAATCTTTAGATGTCCCTACTAAAAAGGACATCACTTTTCACCGCTAGGCCGATCAATAAAATCTACAAATATAAATTACGGTGATTAATCCTTCATAAAGTTTAATTTACTTTATTTGTAGTTCAATACCTAGAATCTTGAGGCAGGTATTCAAACCTTAAGATGCGCAGACTTTAATGAGTTGGTAAGACGTATTGATCTTTTACTTAAAGATAGTGTTAATGCACTTGTTCGTAAAAAACTAGTGCTAAATGGTACTGGTTCAGATACTAAAAATGGTACTCCCGAACCCTTAGTGAAATCAAAAAATGTAGAGACAAACTTTACAAACAATTTTAAACAACGAAATGCGAAAGAAGTTGGCAGAAATACAAAGCTGTCAGGAACGAATAATTACTCAAAATCAAAGAGGCTAAAAATAAATCGATTCAAGACGAGCTAGAGAGAAACAAATCCAATGGAAAACAATTATGGAAAACTATAAAACGATTGATGAAGTCTAATAGTACAATTGCTAATTCGGTCACATTTAACGGAGTGGAAATCACAGACGAGAAAAACATTGCAGAGAAGTTTAATGACTTCTTCATTGATAGCGTCATGGAAATTCATAACAGCATTTCGACAAGCTCTAATGGCTGCGTGAATCAGATTATGTACAATACTGGAATTTTTCACACATTCGAAACAATTAGTAGCCAAGATTGTGATGAAATAGTGAACGATATGAAACCTACAGCAGGTATCGACAATGTATCTCTAAGAGTTTTTAAGGATTCCTTACCGACATTAGCCAATCATTTGAGACATGTTATAAACACTAGCTTGCAGTTAGCAATAATACCTAATACTTGGAAGTGTTCAACTATAGTTCCTATCGAAAAACAAAAAAAAAATGCACGGGAGGTGACGTTATACCGACCCATATATATATGTTGGAAATTCAAGAAAAGGTGCTAGAACTGGCAGTAAAAAAGCAATTCGTTCGCTTTATTGAGTGTGAAAACATATTGATTGCTGAACAGTCTGGATTCAGAAAGCAGCATTCAACAGAATCCGCAGTGAACTTTATACTCCGGAATTGGAAGATAAACATCGAGAACGGGATCTACACGGTTTCTGTTTTTCTAGACTTCAAGAGAGCATTTGAGCTATTGATCGGCTACAACTCTTAGAAGTCTTGGTTAGAATTGGCATCAATGGTACGGTTCTAAATTGGTTCAAGAATTATTTGGATAACAGAATGCAACGAACAAAATATGGTTCATCGTACTCACGATACAGGGAAAACAATTTGGGAGTTCCCCAAGGAAGCGTATTAGGCCCTTTGTTATTCATCCTATACATCAATGACATGTAAACATGTTTACATCACGGACATCTAAAACTTTTTGCAGATGATTCAGTCTCCTATTGGAGTGGAAAGGACATAGGACTCGTTATTCAAGAAACAAATGCAGATTTGAAAAATATTGCTGATTTTTTGAAACAAAGAAAATTGTGCCTGAATCTCGATAAAACCTGTTGGATGATTATTGGAAATCGCAAAATAGGAGTTAGTCCAAAGTTGCTCATTGATGGATGTGATATCGAAAGAGTTCGTCAAGTCAAGTACCTAGGAATACAAGTTGATGAAAAATTGAACTTCATAGCCCACATAGACTACACAATCAAGAAAATTGCTGTGAAATATGGCGTACTTTGTAGAGTAAATAGATATATGACTTTCTGGTCAAAAATAATCTACGTGAAATCTGTTATTATGCCGAACTTCGATTACTGTGCTACAATATTACTTCATGCATCAGATACACAAACGAAACGGCTGAAGAGAATTCAAAATAAGATAATGCGAGTAGTGATACGATGCAACCGATACACTCCAAGTACACTAATGCTCGATATTCTCCAATGGTTGTCAGTCAAACAGAGGATTGCATATAACAGTTTGATTTTTATTTATAAAATGAAGAGCGGAATGTTACCATCCTATCTACTAGACGGTTTGCTGTATGGCAATGATGTACATAGCTACAATACAAGAAGAGCCCAAGACTTCAAAACTAAACGATCAATTTTCTACAACGGACTGAAAATGTTTAACAGCTTACCACGGAGCATCAAAGATAGTGCAAACATAAATACTTTCAAGAAACAGACGTTAAGCAGATATTTTGAAATAATGACCAATCCTAAAAAGGATCATATAAAAGTGATGAAGATCTGAGGATACATCAGATATAAAATTGTACGGTGATGGACATACGCGGGAGTTAGACGATATATTTATAGTTAAATCTTAGAGGTCAACCAGAAATGTATAGTTGAATCTATTATTTGACGCCCAGTGACTGTTTTTCCCAAATGTTTACTTGTTTATATATTTTTGTCTTAGTTTATCGTTAAGCCCTTTTGTATTCAAAACTACAGTCTTATTGTGCTAGCAAATGTACAAATGAACGAAACTGGATAAGATAGTTGTTGTGACCAAAAAGAGAAGGCAAACTAATCCAGGAAAATTATAAATGCACAAAAAAAACTATGCACAGATTGTGGTAGTACAAAACAGTACAAATTTTTCATCAGTCTCTAAAAAAGAATTGTTCACTTACTCTTTATCTTGTTTATGAGGCTTAGGACTATCGATAAACACATGATTTTTTGGAATGCTTTAAACTAAGGAATATCGACTTCGATTGTTTTTGAGCAATTTTAAAGAGGTTAAGGCTTGGGGGTTTTGACCCGATTTATGGTAGAGCGAAAACAAAATATGATAGGAGTGAGAGAATAGCTAGTTCTTACCTTCTTCGATCGTTGCCTAGTCGACGTGGCCTATTCGGCGTAGATGCATGGACACCATTTGCCCCCGGCGTTGTTGGAGGCGATGTCGATGGTGTTGTCCTGTGATATTCGTGACGGAACATCACAAATCCTCCAACAGATTCTTCTATTTTCTAATACACTATATATATTTTTACGCGTTATGAAATCTGTCACTAACGCATAGGATTTGTAATATTTTTGAAGCGTGTCCTAGGCAAAAAGTCGTGTAAAAAGATGTCGTGTTAGAAAAACTGAACAAATTCAAACCACGTAAAAAACCTTAGTGTATTCCCTTCTGCGCTTAACTAAGCGCTAAACATGGTCTTCCTGGGTATGACTCGAACAATGTAACGACTCTTGCTCTGCCGAATTCCTCATGGACACAGCTCGACCGATAAGGTCAAAGAGGTCTTTTCCTCAGACACCAACTTTTTTCTTCCCACTTCAATACGCGCACGCATTCGAAAGAACTGAGTTCAATAGTTCGCACTGCGGCCAACTTTTGCCGATCTATTTCCGCCCGTTTTGTCTTCCGGTACAACACTTTTACCCGTCACGATTCGCGGGTGACCAAAACGGTCTAACCCTTTTTGTCGAACCAAATATTCCCGAAATTGAACGCACGACCGATTTTTTTCACGCACTACCCACGATACTTATCTACCGTTCACGAGCCCCCCACTAACCATCACGAACCACAGTTTTGCGGCTAATCATTCCGCCAAACCAGCAATGGTCACCACGTTCAGCTTTGTCGATCAGGTTAACTGCGGATTCTCCAGTTGCCTACACCACTCTTAAGGACCTGCTACGGGTCGATTCTCGAAAGCTATGGATTTTCACCCTTTATTAAAAGTTTCTAAGGAAATCTCAAGGAAAGCGCTAATTCCATCTTCGACACGTATGCCACAAGAATGGTGAAGTATCACTAATAAAACCTGTAAAAAAAAGTTTATGAAAAATTTTAGAAAAAAATCATTTGACAACAAACAAATGTCATCGAGTGTCTTTTCACCAAAATCAGATAATTTACCTCACTGTTTAAAAGGTATTTTTTCCATTTTTACTTTTGGATAAAAACACAAATTTAATTAAACCCGTGTGATCAAAGTTCTATAGTTTGTTTCAGTTCATTTTTAGCGGTCGCCATAGTCTCAGCTAGCGATATTGCTCTAGCTCATTATTTGTTTTTGTTTATTAACAGGCAATCCTCACGTGTTACCTCATCTGGCTGCAGGTTCAATGGGCAGCAGTGGTCGGTGTTCTGGGCCTGCTGCTGAAAACAATCCCAGTTCAAACCGGGCTCGGAAGGTTGCAGTCGGTGCTGCGGATGCGCGTTGCCGTCCGAACCGATCAGCGGGTCGGCATTATGAACGAGCTCATTCAAGGTATTCAGGTCATCAAGATGTACGCTTGGGAGAAACCTTTCCAAACGGTGGTATCGTTGGCTAGGAAAAAGGAAGTCCGTCAAATTCGGTGGGCCTCCTATATAAGAGGGATCTACTTGAGTACGATGATTTTTACTGAGAGATCGACTTTGTTCTTGGCGATAGTGGTGTGTTTCCTGGAAGGCCGAACGATTACAGCGGACATCGTCTTTCCGATGGCTCAATTTTTCAATATTTTACAACTGACGGCTGCCATTTTCTATCCCTTGGCTATAAGTCTCGGGGCCGAGGCTTTGGTATCGATGGATCGGGTCCAGGAGTTTTTGGAAATGGATGAACAGGATAAGAAGAATCCCGGACTCAGGAAGAATGAGATCGAAATCGTTAAAAGTTGTCCGGAAACGGCTGTAGAACTAACCAACGTTTCTGCCAGTTGGGAAGAGAATAAAGAAAAGACCCTGAAGGATATAACGCTCACAGCTAAAACTGGACATCTTATGGCAGTTGTTGGTCCAGTAGGATCTGGAAAAAGTTCACTGTTACAGTTATTGTTGGGTGAACTTCCTATTCAAAACGGCCAGGTCAACATCAACGGAGATATTTCCTATGGGTCCCAAGAACCCTGGCTTTTCACCGGCACCGTACGTAACAATATCCTTTTCGGTCTACCGTACGATCGAAAACGGTACCAGGAAGTGGTCAAACACTGTGCATTGCTAACCGATTTCGATCAGCTACCGGATGGAGACAAAACTATTGTAGGAGAACGTGGAGCTTCCCTATCCGGAGGTCAACGGGCTCGAGTTAATCTGGCACGGGCGGTTTACAAAAATGCTTCGATATTTTTGTTGGATGACCCTCTCAGTGCCGTGGATACGCACGTGGGCCGACATTTATTCGACGAAGTTATGGGTCCTCGGGGATACCTAGCCAAACAGCAGGCTACCAGGGTTTTGGTGACCCATCAAGTTCATTTCTTGAAGGAGGCCGATTGGATTGTGATTTTGGAACACGTAAGATATCTACTGATTATTTGAGTAACAGTTCTTTAAAGTTTTTTCGGTTACAGGGCAAGGTTCTATCCCAAGGCACGTACCAGGAACTGTCGAATAGTAATCTGGACTTTGGCAAACTTTTGGGCTCGATGGAAGCAAAAACCGAAAACATTGAGGAGGAAGAGTTGGAAGAGATTGCGGATGAAGAAATCCCGTTCATAGATGGCGCCAGGGCAGAAAGTTATCGATTGCTGAAAAGTGCTCAATCAATTCAGGGTCGAACGTCACTTTCTTGCGCGGTAAGTTTGCATTGAAGGCTCGTGTTAAAGTCATGATTAGGGATAGTAGGCTAACACAAACTTTTACTTAATACTACGAATTGGTGAAATACTAACCAAACTTATCTTTGCTCACAGTCAAGTATAGAGGAAAACCTCGGCCGTGCGACAGCAGAAGATCAAGCCGAGGGCACTCTGTCCTTCAAAGTTTGGACAACCTACTTCAGAGCCGGTGGAAACGTGCTGTTGCTACTATTCACATTGGTGGTGTTACTGTTTTCACAAGTGGTCATCAGTGGATCGGATTACTTTGTAACCTACTGGACCCGGCAGGAAGAGCGCCGGGTTAGGGACCTACCGGTGAGGTACTCCACGGAGGATTTGCTCATCAGTTATGGAGTCATCATTTTTGGGGTTATCTTCATAACCACCTTCCGAGGGTATCTCTTCTTCAACATCTGCATGCGGGCTTCGAGAACGCTTCATGATCGCATGTTTGCCAAAATTTTGGCGGCACCAATGCGATTCTTCGACACGAATCCTTCGGGACGAATCTTGAATCGGTTTTCCAAGGATATGGGAGCCATCGATGAGTTGCTTCCCAAAGCGATTATGGATGCCGTCCAAGTACTGTTGATTATGGTTGGTATTCTGGTGGTTATCGCGATCATGAACCCGATTTTGCTACTTGCTTTACTTGGAGCAGTTATCCTGTTCGCTGCCATTTTGAAGCTGTATCTTCGACCAGCACAGGATTTGAAGCGGTTGGAAGGCATCAGTACGTATTACGTTCAACACTTTTTAAAGATTGTTTTAACAATTTTAAAATGTTGCAGCTCGTAGTCCAGTATTCTCTCACCTTTCGGCGACTCTATCCGGTCTATCAACCATTCGAGCAAGTGCGGCTCAGAAAAAGATCAGCCAAGAATTCGACGCCCTACAGAACGTTCACTCGGCGGTGTGGCAGCTGACTATGTCCAGTAACGCCGCACTTGGACTGTGGCTCGATTGCGTGAGCACCGGTTTTGTAGCTTGCGTAGCGTTCAGTTTTATTGCTCTTCATGAAGGTAACAAGTTTTAAAAAATCTACTGATAATTGTTAACTTTTAATTTTGTCGTAGACATCCTCAGTGCCAACGTCGGGTTGGCCATATCCCAGGCAATGATCCTCACCGGGATGGTTCAGTATGGAATACGTCAGACGGCGGAGTCCATTCAGCAGATGACATCGGTGGAACGAATTATGCAGTATACGGAAATTCCTTCGGAGAAAGCTCCTCCCAAAATACCACCAAAAGACTGGCCCTGGAAGGGGCAGCTAGAATTCCGTAACATGTCGCTCCGGTACGATGTTGATGGGGCCCCAGTGCTCAAAAACCTGGACTTAACAATCGAGCCAACTTGGAAGGTGGGAATTGTTGGTCGAACGGGAGCCGGCAAGTCTTCGCTAATTGGTGCTCTCTTCCGGTTGGCTCCGATCGAAGGAAAAATCCTGGTGGATGGAATCGATACCGGCGTTGTGTGCCTCGAATCTCTACGATCGAAGATCTCGATCATCCCGCAGGACCCGGTTCTGTTCAGTGCCACCATTCGGTACAATTTGGATCCCTTTAACCTGTACGATGACGATAGTATTTGGCGAGCAATCAACGAGGTCGAGCTCAAGTCGGCCATCAATGGGCTGGACTATATGGTGACTGAAAGTGGTACCAACTTCAGTGTTGGGCAGCGTCAGTTGATTTGTTTAGCGAGAGCCATACTCCGAAATAACAAAATATTGGTGCTGGATGAAGCAACCGCTAATGTGGATCCTCAGTAAGTATTTGATTTCGCATGAAACATGAGCGATACTTTCTTTTTAGTATACCCGTATAACTTTTAAATGCGTTGGTTAAAATTGAGCGAGATTTTGGCGAAACTAGTTTAGAGTGTAAAGTTCGCTTGTGACATCTATCTCGTACAATTTTTTTAATCTCCTATTTCTTCAAATCTTAGTAGTTTTTGATTTGTTTTTGGCCGAATTTTCTTCGGGTTTTCTGGATTTCCAGCTACGATACAAAACAATCTGTTTTTATTCATAATTTGCTACATTCAGTCAAGAATGTTGATTTTAATAGCAGGCATGGCTCTTGTCGTTTTGCCGATTGGTTTGGGCTTTTCCCGGAAGCTGACCAGACTGATCAAGGCAACTATGGATGGGCCGCAGTGCTGTGTGCGGATTTCGGGTGAATTGTCGAGTTCATTCAAATTGCGCAGGTGGCTTCGACAAGGCGATGGTCTATCTTCCATGATGGCGTGGCGCTAGAAGGTGTTATTCGACGAGCGGTGGGCGAAATACGGTGGGCAATTTTCAACAGATCTGCTTTGCCGACGACATTGCACAGTGGTCCAAATCAAACATTTAGCGAGACAAAATTAATAACTTAAAATCGGTACGTTTTAGACAAATCATTTGTTCTACAGAGTTACTTCATATAACAAGCGTTTTCTTTTTAAAAGGTGAATTATTAGGACGTGGCAATACCGTGGAAATTCGAGATACTAATTTCTATAGATTGTATCTTTTTAAGAAACTTTGCTGAACATACCAAAGTCGTAAAATGGGACGGTATCGCTCTATGATTTTTTTTTTAAATTGAAAAAGTAGGCGTGTCTAAAAAAACGGTTTTATGCTTATAACTTTTTCTATACAAGTTCTGGTGATTGGTGGTGGTCTGATTGGGCATTGAGTGTGATTCGGCAGAACAAAGGAAAAAATAGATTTCAAAGCTTTCCGAATTTTTGCACCAGAAGAGAATGTTTCATAAATTCGTTTAATTTGATCGCGTTTGGTAGAAGAAAAATGCTAGAGCAAAGAAAGTAAACTCGGTTCGATTGCCACAAACAAATGAATTTGAACGCGAGTGTAAAACCTTTCTCTAAGTGCTGGCGGGTTCGGATATTCAAATAGAATCGAAGATATATATTAAAAAAGAAGTTGTGATTGAGAGCTGAATGAAAAAGTGGAATTAGTTGCAGATGATTTTAGTTGAAAATCCCATGAAAATTTTTTTATCGTACCGATTGGGAAAATAAGGGTGAAACCAACTAAATAGTGTCGAAATGTCGGGCTTCAGAACATGCTGGAACATGTATGGTGGCAACAGCGAGCTAGCGGCTTTAAGCGACCCCGGTGAGATTGTTCCTTTTTACATTTTTTTCATAATATTTTAATTAGTTTGAACTCAATATTATAAGATTGCTTTAAGGACAACGACGAAGCCTTGATTTGCATGTACAAGTTATGTACGTCTACCCTTTTGTCGTGATTTTAATTAGGGTAAGTGAGCCTTAACTTGGCATGCTCCTTATCTTGGCATGCCAAAATGCATTTTGGTCATTTGTATGTCAAACATATGCCTAAAAATATAAAATAAATCAAACATAAAAGAAAATCGCATTTGTCTACATTCTGCATAGCATTTGTCCGCAATTGAATCTAAATAACTGCGTAATAAATTTTTTTTCACATGACGAACTCGAAGTAAAATTACGATTTTCGGAAAAAATCTGAAACAAACCTACCTTGCTAGTGCATCTGCCACCTTCGGATCGATTTAAAAAACACACTTCCCTATGAAAAAATCCCTAAAAAATACCGTTGGTTACAGCAAAACGTGGCAAAAAATATTAAATTATAACCTACTCCAAACAACGTACATATTTGATCTAAAATTGAAAAAAATAAAAACATTTTTTTCGCCTAATCTTGGCATGAAATTTCACTAATTGAGGTTTGTATGTATGTGTGAGAACGAAATCAGCAGGCAGATGGTAGCCGGCAGCCGGCAGCCGAATCGTCGGCCGTTAGTGCACAGTGGTCTTGAAATTTAAAACCAGTCGAAAATAAAAAGAATGATTGAATTGAAATAACTTAAAAATACCATAAATGCATTATGGACTATAATCATCTTAGTTGGAATTATAATACTAAAAGTTTAGCTGCCTTTTTTTTGGTAAATTTCTAGAACTTTTCCTCTCAACTTCTGAGCACGAAATCAACAGGATTCGGATCCGAATCGATATCTTGGATCTCAACGTTGAAGTAACTTTATCCACACCCAAAAAAGAAATCTACAAATGGAAATAAGGTTCAACGTATTTTGATTTCATTTTATTTGTGCTGGAGACAACCCCCTGGCAACTTGACAGTTCTGGCGAGTTTCGTGTGCCTGATTCAAAATCGCAGATGTCGCATGTGTACCGCTTGTTTACGTACTTTTCGAGCCATGCGTATGGAAAGGGCCCATCATCAAATGTGGTGCGAATCAGGCAAATTCATAACTTTCGAATGAATGAAGAAAAGATTCAACCGAAATTATTATACACATTCAATAATCTACCTATTCATTTATTGTATAGAAACAGTTTTTCCATAAAACAAGAAATGTTCTGCTATAATGTGAAAGTTTTGCCATTCTAAAATTTTCATATGTATCACAGTTTATGAAAATCACTTGATTATTGTTGTGGTAATGTTTTGTTTTACATTTATTGTGTACGATTGCCCACAATAGTTTCGGTGGAAGGGATACTTGTTCCGAAAAACTGCCGATTATCAGTGGATTATTTTGATCAGTCCAGAAGTTTTAGACCTAATAAATGACACAAAGATTTACGTCTGTGAGTCGTTTGCATCGACTTAACTTTTGAAAACAGATCGTTTTTACATAACTGAGCTAAAAAAATTTTAATTCGAATCATTTTTTCATTTGTTGAATCAATTGAAAGAGAATATATTTCAATATGCGTCCTTCCGACATGTTAAGTCGCTTGATTTTCGATTTGACAGAACCAGAGAACCAGAAAAAACTGGCACACGCGATTTGTATGGGAAACGTCAAGTTGCCAGGGGGTTGGCTGGAGATGAACATTTGCTGTTTATGTGTCGCTTTGAAAGGAATGGTTACAAAGTTCAAATTATGACATTCTAAATATTATGTTTATTAAAAAAAAGTAGTTGCATTACAATGTTTAAAAATTATGTTATTAAGAGCTAAATTTTATTGTTTTCAATTTCATTTGAAATCAAAAATAATATTTTGACCAAGTTTGTTTTAAATTATGGATCACTGTGCATCAGCAGAGGTGACGACGTTTGTTTTCCGTAGGAAAGGAATATGCGAAGGAAGCGCTGCCGAGTTTGGATGATGATTTTGCATGAGTGCGAGTGGGATGCAGCTTGAATTTCACCCAGCTTGTAAATTTGTTGTTCGCTTCCATTGGCTATAGTTCCCAAACGAACGAATGAGATGCAATCTATTTCTATCAGGCTGGCTGGAGTGAGCGATAGTTTGTCTTGTTTTGCTATCCGGGTGTACGCAAACGATTGCTAGAAAATTCCTAAGGGCGACATTTTAAATATGTAGGTATGATTCAAAGAATCGTTTGCTTACTTGAGTTTTAGCTTTAGCTTGCTTCTTGCCTCGGTCATAATGGTTTTTAAAATGTCTCTCCTTTTTTTATGGGAGTGAAATAAAAAAAATATGAACATTCACTATCGTATGTTAACTTCAATGGAAATAGATCTATCATGATTTCATTTTAAAAAATTGAACAAACGATTTGTTTGCTCGGTTAATAAACACATTTATGTTAACCAATGCAATATTTTGGAACCTTTTTGTTCTAGATTGTCATTCTGATAATAGAAATTTTAAACACACCTAAAACTGAAACAAACAAATGAAACTTTTTTAACGTAAGATTATAATTCTGCTCGCAAATATCAATTCTAAAAATTGGTTGACATTTCGTACTTTCGACTTTTTGAAAACAACACAGAACATTGTTGTGCTTCCTTCCAGGATATCATCAACGAATTCGTGGGGGCTGTTGTTGTATTAGTGAGGCAAATTTCTACTAGAGGCGGCCAATTTAAGGAACTCATAAATGGCCACAATTCGGAACGGGGGCCACAATAAGGAACATTTCAATCAATAGTTTGATCAGGTTTATATCAAATTATCCACCGCTTTAAAGCAAGGACATATTTTTACTACATTTCAGGCTAGTAAGCAAACATATTTGTCGAAGGACTTTTGAAGGTACATATTACAGGAAGACTACAATCATTGGAAATATAGTCAACCATGCCTTAGGGGCCAAGTTCGGGTACATTTACCCTATGTTCTCTTCATGTGTCCAATGCATTCTGATCAAAGCAAGCGGGGACAAATTTTACCCAGTCAAACCTTTTTTTCTTCTTCCTTTCTAACATAGTCATGTGTGGGTGCATCTATTCTCATTTAGCTCAATATTCCACGTGTGAATAGTGGCTCAATTATCTCTTGCGTATGGCATATTGACGCGTTTCACATGTGCGTTTCTTAATTATGTTCGCCGGCCGAACGCATCGGAGTGTCATCGGCTTATTAGTTTCTATGCGTGACGAAATTTGTTTCTCGGGAAACTCAAGATTATCGCAACACCTAAACAAAATGAAAAGGCACCAACAAAGATGGTCTTTTCCGAAGTACGATTTACATTTTTTCAAAACTGAACATACGATTTCATCACAGATTTCATATTCATATTTCATATTACAGACTTTTGGGTGATATATGTGGAATAATAAATAATAAAATGTTGCATCTTATGAAAAAGTATCAATCGTTCTTCAATTTAAAACTTATTTTCGCTTTTTAAATATTATATTTTGAACTTTTAAATAAACCTAATAATTCAGTTTAACTCATTTTATCGATAATGAACATTATAAAATAGGTGCAAATTGTATCAGGTTGCATTGGAAACATTTCCACAAAAATTCCGTTCCTTGTTTCAAGGTAGGAATGGTTAAATAAATCGCGTAAAGTATTTGAACGGTTTATTTGGAGTTTATATCACGGAAGGCTCTTCGTGATTCGGTCCGCGGGTTTTTCAATTTTTCCACGAATTGTGTGTGTGTGTGTGTGTGTGTGTGTGTGTGTGTGTGTGTGTGTGTGTGTGTGTGTGTGTGTGTGTGTGTGTGTGTGTGTGTGGGGGGGGGGGAGGGGGGATTTAAAATTCTTTTCCATGTTTGATGTTTTCTGGCTTTGAAATGACATTTTTTATATTTCAGCACATTGGAATACCAGATTACTGCCGAAGTTTTTATCATTGTCTGATATTTATTGCCACCTTAGCACATTTTGGGAACATTCATTGGATGTTTTATAATTATTAATTATGCGTAAATTTCTTCCATGTTTCATCTAGAATTGTATGATTATTTTCAAAATTTCTCTTTCACAGGCTTGTGTTTTAACAATAATTAATTTTTTAATATTTTTAGCATGGTTTATATCAAAAGATGAGGCGACATGACTTAGTCTTGGTCTTTCACTCGATAACTGGATGATTCTTTTTGCTTTAGTTGGCATATTTTGTAATTCCAACATACATATATTATTCCGCTTTATTTCCATTCATTGCATTGCTCATTAAAATTTCAAATTTAATTTTGATTCAGTAATTACTGTAATTTATCTGGTTTTTTGTACATGGTATAACAAATTCATCGTTTTTTTCTTGAGTGTTTTTATTATATTTTAAATTACGTTACATTGAAATTCATGTAGTTTCCAGCTATCGAGATAGACGAATAGGCGATTTACATTTTAAGTAAAATCAGAACGGGAATGCCTTCCACTTAAGTTATAAGTTTAGCAGATTAATGGACATTTGTCTGTTAAAACTTTACTATAAAATAGTGCAGTTTTCCTTTTTCAGGTCATTTTCAAGTTTATTACCCACCGTGTTAAATCCGCCAATTTCCTTTATAATAAAATAATGCTTCCGAAAAATGTGTTGAAAACTGAATTATAAAATTAATGTGTTGATCTTTAGATATTATTAATATTCTATTGAAAAATTAAGAAACAATTTTTGTTCCAGGGCTATTTCAAATTTGCTCATATAATCCAATTGTTTATCTTTCTTTTCAACAAAGTTGTCGTTGTTGTATGTTCATTATCGTTAATTTCTTGTTTCCTTATATATTTGGCTCTCAATCGTGTATTCTGTGTTTATTTTTTATTCCTACTCATTATATCAATAATGCATAAACGACATGGTAGAACATGAAAATTTATCTTTAATTCCATACAGGTAGTGTCGGAGCATGGATGGACTTTGCAAATAATACGATATTTTCAACTATTTAAGAAATACCTAACGATACTTTTATTATAGGTCTGATAAGCAATCTCGTATTTTCTTCATAAATTTTTTTTTCAATATTTTCTATATCTTTGTATCAACCAATAACAGCTGTGATTTGTAATAATATAAAAATTGTTTGTTTTAGATCGGACGGAAAGTGAACAGGTTATGAAATTTAACAAGGTGAGTTCCAGCTACAGGTAAGCTGAGAGTGTCGAGAGGTAAGACAGGTAAAAAGGTAAGGTTATTTTACCATACAAATATTTCATTGAGTAAATATATCATATAAAAAACGTACAAAAAGTTGCCAGCTGGGCAGGTATCTACACGGATGCGGAATACCTGTCGTAGATTCTTAACTCTAAATATGTTATGAATTTTATACGGCTGCGAAACAGTTTGCTCGTTCTACAAGTAAGACATACACCTACACGAAACATATTTATTTCATGTCAGTTCACACGAAGCCATGGTGTCGGGTATGTGATGATTTGCATTGAAGATTGGCCGAACTAAAAATCTAAAGGATGCAAATTAACGCATACGTTGGCGAAACTACGGTGAATCCGTGCACCCATGGTGGATTATCTACATACATACATACATACATAACTTTTTCTATACAAGTTCTACAAGTTTGGTGTGTTCTAAACACTTTTTTAACACAACAAAACACATATTTTTCTTGAAGACTGTGCATAGCTATCTTATTGTCTTTTGAAGCTAGGAGCATTATTGTGTGAAAACTTATCAATTTTTGAGCTACTATATCTCGAATTGGGGCAAACGAAAAAATCTGCTTTTTGCTGCATCAACTAGGTTGTAATACAAATATTAGATACAGAAAAAACTGGAGATGCGTTTTTTGTTTAACTCGAGATTTTTAATTTTCAATATTTTTTATTTTTATGTTTTTAGAAACAAAAAAGCCCGTATACAAATTTCGTGCTTTTATTTTTATTGAAATCACATTCAGTCGGTCGAATGAGAGTATTTATGCTTTATTTTTCACCATTCTCAAATATGCCCTTTATTAAAATACTGTAGCCAAAAATACTTTTTATATGAACAAATGCATTTTCATACAACAATAATGTTAAAAATGTGAAAATCAAATATTTTTAAATATACTGTGCACAGCTTCAGGCAGTTGAATTTCTTTGACCCTGAATTTTAGCTTCTCTCTCCGCTACAACTGGGTTTCTTCTAACTGAAAAAAAAAAGATTAAAACAAGAACTTATTTCATTTCGTAAGTCGAATTTTAACTTACGAACAAGCCAAGAAGGATATGTAGGAAACTTTTAAAAACAACTCCATGGATCACACGTACGCATGAAATGGGGAAAAACCATAACAATATTTATTAGGATTTTTCTCGTCGATTTGTTGCGGTTTGTTCAGCTTTTTCATAGATGATTTACCAATTTAAAAATTTTGAGAAATTAATTACTTTTGTATCAGCCATGGTAAACAGAAGTTCGCTTTTGATATTGGCAAATAAATTCTTGAACAACAAACATTTTGGACGTAATAATAAGAAACGCCAAACTTTCCTCTGGCGTCCACGAATCTACCGTGGGTTGTACAGACGCTTGCGAGGATGCGTCTGGCGATCTCGTCAGTGATTTGACTTTTTGCCTTACATTTTAGGTAATTTTCTACTAGCAATTAACTGTTAAAAAACACTGTATGGAACTTCCATTTCGCCAAATCGAATATATCTCTAAATTCAAACTCGCCAAACATAACATGCCTAATAGCACGCCTGCGCTTTCTGTAACTTTTATCTGCACAAAAGCTGAAGAAAAATTTTAATAACTTTTCAGCCGGGAAAATAGGGGGTTAAGAGGAGGATTTGATATTTTTTGTATGAAAAAAAAAATAAAAATAAGAAATGTTGGAAATTAAAAATCTCGAGTTAAACAAAAAACGCATCTCCAGTTTTTTCTGTATCTAATATTTGTATTACAACCTAGTTGATGCAGCAAAAAGCAGATTTTTTCGTTTGCCCCAATTCGAGATATAGTAGCTCAAAAATTGATAAGTTTTCACACAATAATGCTCCTAGCTTCAAAAGACAATAAGATAGCCATGCACAGTCTTCAAGAAAAATATGTGTTTTGTTGTGTTAAAAAAGTGTTTAGAACACACCAAACTTGTAGAACTTGTATAGAAAAAGTTATAAGCATAAAACCGTTTTTTTAGACACGCCCTACTTTTTCAATCTTGAAAAAATCATAGAGCGATACCGTCCCATTTCACGACTTTGGTATGTTCAGCAAAGTTTCTTAAAAAGATACAATCTATAGCTTTTTAGAACATTTCTATACTCTATCTCTTTACCGAAAGAAATTAGTATCTCGAATTTCCATGGTATTGACACGTCCTAATAATTCACCTTTTAAAAAGAAAACGCTTGTTATATGAAGTAACTTTGTAGAACAAATGATTTGTCTAAAACGTACCGATTTTGTGTTATTAGTTTTGTCTCGCTAAATGTTTGATCTGGACCACTGTGCATTGGTATAGTCGGCAGATCATGTGCGGCGGTAGAGGAGATCTATCGCAAACTGAAACGGGAAGCAGGAAGGATTGGGTTGATGATTAATACGTCCTAGACGAAGTAGATGCTGGCCTGCGTATCCGAGAACGAACGAACCCGCTTGTGCAGTAATAACAAGGTCATGATCGACGGCGATGAGATGGAGATAGTCGAAGACTTTGTCTATCTCGGCGCACTGGTGACCGCAGACAGTGACACCAGCCGTGAGATCCGACGGGGAGTAATTAGAGGAAGTAGTGCCTTCTATGGACCGTAGTCGAGAAGACTTAATCCCCGCACAAAGTGTAACCTGTACACAACGCTCATTAGCCCGGTTGTCATCTACGAGCACGAGACGTAGATATTGCTCGAGGAGGACCTGCGTACACTCGGAGTATTCGAGCGACTAGTGTTAAGAACCATCTTTAGTGGCGTGCAGGAGAACGGAGTGAGGAGGTGAAGGATGAACCACGAGCTCGCACGACTCTACGGCGAACCCAGTATGGACGCATACGATGGGCAGAACATGTTGCAAGAATGACGGACGACTGTCCTGCGAAACAGGTGTTCACTGCCAGTTCAGTAGGAATGAGACGAGCAGGGGCGCAACGAGCGAGGTGGTTAGACAAAGTGGAGCGTAATCTTGCATATGTGGGATGCCCAAGAAGTTGGAGAACGGTTGTCTTGGACCGAGCGAATTGGAGGAATATTGTTCATCAGGTTATGTCGTGAGACGGAGCACCAAATAAATTAAAAAAGCATTGGGCTGAACGCAGAACAGATCGATTGCTATGAGTTTAAACCCAGCTTAGGATACCAATTGGCTAAACTCGGCCACCACATCAATTTTACGTATTTTAGGTTACCACGATTACCACTTTAGTTTACTACACCCAAACAAAATAGTGCGAATGTCACTGCAACACTTTTTGGCGGAAAGAGTATTGACAGATGCATTGAAAAGGCAAAAACTGACCCTTCTGTCAGAAACACGGAGAAGCCACCAGAGTACTCGTCGGCATACCGGCAGCTAAAACTACTAAATAAAATTACACTACCACAATGTGTTAGAGAAGATTATCCAGAGTCGGATACGGATGAACACCGAAGGGTAAAGGTGAACTTCTCGACAAGCATTTCAAGGTCCAGAAAGGTTACTGCACAGTAGATGCTATTCGTTCCATCATCAGCATAGTGATTAAAGCCAGGCTGACCAAAAAAAGAAGGGATCGTTTCAGCACGGTTGTCAATCTGAACATAAAATATGCCTTCAATAGGCAGCGATTGCATCGCTTATTCGAATATGTTTCCCGGTGTATCTCTGTAGAAGCGACTTGCATATATACTAGCTACCGTATATGACCAACGTGCCCCAGTGGGTGTCCCAAAAGAACCAATACTGGGCCAGTTCTGTTTATTGTTTATAAAAAAAGAGCATCTGACGTAAGTGTCTTAATGGTTTACTTAAATCTAGGTCTACCTTAACGTACATTCTGAATTTTCTAATTAGTTGTTTCTTAACTGGTCACTTAAGTCAGATTCGATCAAGCGTTTAAATGTTGCAGTTGAGACATTAAAGTCAAAGAGAGCATAATGGCGTAAGAAGCTAATTTTTGCGGAACGTAGTGGGTCGTTGCTGCAATAGTGTGTATTTCTCGATTCCAGTGAAAGTCAGTCACGATTTCGCAGAGCTCTTTCTGGGGTATAAATATTACAGCGGGAGAGTATTCAAGAACAGTCGATTTTGTTTAAGAGAATTTTCGCCACAAATAGCGATTGACCGATGGAATGCCGATCCGACAGCATGTGAAGGCCAAGCAAAGGGCAACGTTGTGCATAAGGTGGCAAGTTTCGAGGATTATCCCACGGTACACCACGCAGAGCATAACGAACGAATTTCCGTTGAACCGCTTCAAAACGCGCTACCCATGTAGTTTCAAACGGCCACCACACCAGATTTGCAGATTCTATTATTGAACGGACCAGGCAGCAATACAGAGCTCGTAGGCAAACAGGAACTGTAAATTCTTTACTCAGACGTATGACAAATCCCAGCATTCGGTTAGCCTTCTCAAGTGTAGCACAGTAGTGACGCTTGAATGTCATATGACTATCCAAAACAACGCCAAGGTCCTTCATTTGATCAGCACGATGTAGAAATTCACCCTGGATATTGTAGTCGTATCAAAATGGAAATTTCTTGTGTCCAAATGTTGTGATACAACACTTAGAGATGCTTAAGGCCAATAGGTTAACAGCACACCAATTTACAACCGTATCAAGAAATCGCTGTAATATCTGACAATCTCCCAAGCTGTTAAAGATAAAAAAAAATTCAAATCGTCCGCAAGCAGCGTGTTAATATCAGTACAGAACAGGGTGAACAATAAAGGGCCCAAATTACTTCCTTGTGGTATCCCTGAAGTCGGAATGAAGTCTGGAGATTCAGAGGATCCGATTTTAACAGCGAGGCGACGATTACTTATATAGCGTCTGACCCAGGCGTTTCCCAAGCGTTTTAACCTTAAAAGTAAAATTAAGTGATTCACTGAGTCAAATGCCGCAGTGATGTCCGTGTAAATTGCGTCGACTTGTTTGTCAATATCCATATGAGATATGCAGAATGATGTAAACACTGTCAGCTTTGACGTAACCAAGCGTTTCGGAAAAACATCCGAGTTGATTGTCCGAAATAGAGTTCCGGGAGGCTGAAAACATAAAATCGTAGACAATTCTCTCTAAGACCTTCGAGCAGGCAGCTAGCGATGTAAAACCTCGATAATTGCGCATCTCTTGCTTATAACCCTTTTTAAAAATTGGGCTCATGAAGGATCTTTTCCAGGTGGCAGGAAACTGATGTTGTTCTGAGGCCTGATTGGAAATACAACTAAGAGGTTTTACAAGTAAAGTGCAAAACTTTTTTAACACACCCTGTCCTGTCAGATGAGGTAGAGTACTTCAAATTCTGTTGAACATTACGTTTGACGATCTACAAAGGATAAGCAAATCAAACTTGTGAGATGCGTGGATGACGTCGTCTTTTTAACGACGGGCTTTTCTCCAGAAAAAGTTTAGCTGCGGAAAATTGGATACGCTCTTAGAGCATGCGACTGCCTCGACACAAACCCAAGAAAGTACTGACCACCTACTTGTTCTTAATGCGACCAGGTAATATAGCAGTTGGGTAGTGCGATATCGAGTCCAAGCGCACGATCAAGTAGCTATTTAAAACCGACATTATGAGCTCCGAATGAACGAGCGTGATCTCGTCAATCTTTCGATACGCTTCGGTCGCCTGACAAGCGGCTTAGGATAAGCTATGGATCTTGCAGAGAATAAGCAGACTGTTGAAGCTGTCGGCTATTGACGAATATAGGTCTGCCTTTTCTGAACCCGTCCGTGTAGCGTCATGCCCTTCTTAGTTTTGTTAAAGGGAGGTATTAGATGATAAATGAAAATGAAGTGACGCCTAGCCTGCGGTACGGTAGGGAGGTCTCAAAGGCCGGATGGCAGCCGTTGTAATGAGTAATGAAGGTTCTGAAACCTAACGTCGAAAACTGATTTATTAGATAACACGAATACACACTGTGCTACTAAATGGCGCATTTCATAGCTGATCACGGATACTTCATTATATACCAGTATTGATCTGGACACTTGGCTACTTTTCCCGACTTGACACAAATAAGACACCTAAACACGAGCTGTTCAACTGTTCAACGTTTAAGGAAGCACACTCCAACGTACTTGTCGCCTCCGGCAGGATCCGTTACAACACTCGATAATGTGATGCAGAGGATGTGCGATCACGCAAACGCTCCGATCGCGGTCAGCGATGGGTTGGCCCACGGTTGAATACTCTATCACCGGGGAGCTATTGAGCAGAGTGCGTCGATTTTCGCGGCTGAAGCTACAAGGCACCATCTACAAGTCATAGGTGGAAACGGAAACCCTTTGATACGGCGCAAGCAATGGTAGGATTTCTTCATCGTTGGAGAGCATCGGAGTAGTAGCGTCTCCTATGATTGCAGTTGTGAACCGACTTCTCCGCAATGGACATCGTATGGAGAGGGGATACTTTTTTGGCTTTAAATACGCTCGGATCAGATGGTTCTCAACACGAGTTGAGTCGGTGTTGGTCGCGAATCATCCGAGTCGAAGCCTAAAGTCCCGATGTGACAGGCTTAAGACAAGAGTAACTTACTCTAGATCGAAATACGACGAGTAGAAGATCAGATCTCGACATATTATGAGGAGATATTGAAACTTTAGTCGGTAAAGGCAGTTTTTTTTCCTGGAATTTACCACACCGTGGCATTCTTCCCTTTTCCTATCTTTGTTGTTGGGAGTGAACAATTAATTCTGACGGAAGTCAAGTCCAGATTTGTTAGGACAGCTATCTGTTACGGTACATAGGTCCGGCTTTCAAGGGAACAGGTTGTCCTGATGGCAGTCAAGTCCGGATATACAGAATCAGATTGTTCAAACGGCACACAGGTCCGGCTATGTTGAGAAACGAATTCGAATAACGGTGTACATTTCCGGAAATATGGACAACAAGAAATCGATAAGATTTAATTAGGTAGAGGTCATTGAGGGTACGCTGAAAAAGGATTTGAAACACTTCTGGCACGATTATCATTTTTTGTCAAAGCACTTCCAGCTTAGAAAACAGTCAATAACCAATTGACCGACTGTGATGACTTTTATTCATGTAAAAAATACACTACAAACTATTTTCACCCAAAATTGTATCAATTTAAACCACGCAAGTGTTACATTTTTTTTTTTAAGAACAATGATTATAATTTATAAAAAATAAAATAAAATCTCTTTTTATCCTCCAGAACCGACGCCCTCATTCAGAAAACGATCCGCGAAAAGTTCAAACAGTGCACGGTCCTCACCGTCGCCCATCGGCTGCACACGGTCATGGATTCGGACCGGATCCTGGTGATGGAAGCTGGGGAGGCCCGTGAATTTGATGCACCACATGTGCTGCTGCAGCATGAAGGAGGCATCCTGCGGGATATGGTGGAAGCAACGGGCCCAGCCGAATCGGAATCTCTTAAAACCATCGCCTCGGATACGTACGCTCGGATGGATCAAAGCAGACACTTCCCGAACGGACTGCCCAACCCGTGGCGATTTAGCAAGGAGGAGTAGGGAAGGCAACTGTTAGTTAGAAGTGTGTTCATAGAATTAGGTCGATAAGCCAAATCGTGAAGTGCCCAGGGACAATGCAGTTTTACAACCACAAACTCATACAGTTATTTTATGATATTTTATATGGCATCTTTAGTATTTGTACAAAAGAAAAACTCAAACAGTTTCTTCAACCGGTTCCGGCTTTTTCTTTTTACCGAAACAACTGAAACCTCCTCCGGCCGCTTTCTTTGCTTCTTTGAGGTCTTCTTTGGTGACTTGAGTTCCTCGAATTTTCTTTTTGAACTTCGGTGGGAAGGTGATGCTTTCCCAGGACGTTTGCTCCTGCAATTGCAGCGCTCGACGTCGTTTGATTGCTTGGTCGCGAGCTATCTTCAAGTGTTCCACGCAATTGTGAGGTGTCGGCTGTCTCCATATTGGCCCCGGTTTTGTAATGCAGCATGGACAGCACATTGCCATGCAAGCTTTTCTTCTTCTTCTAGCTTTGATTTTGTTTTGTGCTGCTTTCTGCTCTTGCAGGGCTTTTTGCTCTTCCTGTTTCATTCGCTTTTGTCGTTGTTTTATCATTTTGTCTCTTTCCTTGCGATATTGGTCATTTTTGGAAGGCTTCTTTCGACAGCTACAGGAATCTCGCTTTTGACTTTCTCTACTACGAGTTCTCCTTTCACGCTTGGCCCTTTGCTTTTCCATATACTCTATATCTCTCTTCCTTAACCGGTAGACAGGCTCTTTCGTTTCCTCTTGCTTTCGGCAGCAACTGCTCAGTCCACCTCCACCGGTTTTCTTTTTCTTATTGACGAACCGTTTGGGGCCGACCGGAAGTGGCGTGCACTCACCGTGGGGATCATATTTTGCGCACTCACAAACATCCTGTTTGCCACGAGCAGCCGTTTTGGCGCCGAAGTCCTGGCAACGGGTGGCTACATGAACGTGCCGGCAGCCATGATTGAAACGATGCTTGGGGCCGGATGCTTTGCAACCATAGCTTGTTGCCAGCGGTTCTGAAAATGATATTCGGGATAAAATAACCTCGCTAAGGTTCAAATAAAATTCAAAATGTACTGAAACTGAATTTAATTTCTAAACTGGATTGGAAATTTGAACTCAAAATTGTAACACTTTTTCTAAATTCATGTTTCTAATTCAGGATAATTGTGGAAATTTATTCCGGAGCTTTTCTTTTTAACTCTGGTTCTAAATACTACTTTTGCTTTTACGAAAAATTTAATTCTAAGTTTTTACTAAAATACAAATAGTATCGTTTTTTTTCTGATTCTCTCTAGCACTTTTTTACATTCATTACTTACTTGTGATAGCTTTCTTTGTTTTAGGTTTCTTAGGTTCTTGATAAGCAGGGCTGCAGTAAGTTAAAAAAAAATAATACATATCGATGAAAAAGAAACAAAATTTTGTAGCGAAGTTTTACGAAGTATGTACTCACAACTTCTGAGAGATGTATTCCTTGAAAACCTTCACATACGGACCACCTTGGAAACATTCGTTTCTAGGCACAGCCACAAAGGCAGCATCCTCGTGGATTTCGTTAATCGAGCGGAGCAATTCACCGAACAGTGTGTACACCCTGAGTAAAAGATCAATAATTTCCTCATTAAGACACTTTAAATTCACACATAAACCCAAACAAAAAATTCTTACACATAACCATTGTAGTAATGCAGCCTGTTAATCCGTTCTACGATCTGGTTTTCTTCCAGCTTCTGTCGATCAATCAGAACCCGGTACGGAGGCTTGAAAGGTTGCCCATTGGTGAAAAAATAAATGGGGAATTTGGATTTCGACATTACGTGATTAATTTAGAGGGGGATGGAGGGAAAAGCTAACAACAACGAAAGTCACTGCATCGTTTTTCAATTTTTTTACTCCCTATCATCCGGGGTCCAATGGGTTCTTTGATGAGAAAGATTTCTTCATACAAGTGACAGAATTTTAAACATGTTTTATAGCAATGGAATGTGGGAGATGGCACTGATTTTGTGTTGGATATTTATTAGTAAATAAATTAATTTACAAATTATTATAAAACGTTCGAAACCATATATCTGACATAGAAGCGGAAGCACGTGTAAACCCCAAACAATTTCTTATGCATTCTCATTTTTTTTTCATCTGATATCACGCCACACTGTATTTTTTAAGTAACACGTCTGATGATCGGGTTGAGAAACTATTGACAGCAGTACACGAGGAATAAAATAATTTTAAGCATCAATGAAGAAAATTAAACATGTTTTAACCAGGGTCATTAGAACATAATGTAGGTACACACACACCTCGATTTTGACCAAAACTGACAGCAAAAGCATGGAATTTGGCTTAACCAATTGAGAAACAGCATTTCCGTCAACGTCACACTTTTTTCTTAACTTTAATATAACTTTTGCAACAATTGATCTCTAAAAACTATTGAAAGTATTATTATCAAAAGGCGTTGGGAACAAGACTCTATTTTTCAGTCATCTAGAAAAACCCATATGATCTGTCAAAACTTAGATAAATTTTGTGTAATTTGCGTTAATGACAAACCACCTCGGTAGCTCATCAGCGATTCCATCGCCTATGGTTTAATTCAAGAATGATTTGGATACCAGCATGCAAAGAACAAAGAATGTTTCATCTTAAATCTGGACGCATTAAAACGGGTTCATCTCGAAGCTATGTAAACGGAAAAAAAAGTTTTGTAATCAAAATGTAGGGTTTTTATTGCACTTCAAAGGAAAAATAAGAAAAAAATTATTTCGATGTTGTTTTGATGAAATTCCGAACTTTTCGTCTAGAACCACTCATCATAGTTTGGACACCCTATTCACTGACCTCAGCGGCCTTTTTGTCCCACAATCTCTTCATCTCTATTGTATTCAGAGTCGTCCTACCATTTTTCTTCATCTTCTACTTGACAATTGCCCAAAATTTTTCGATGGGGCGGAATTGAGGGCAGTTGGGTGGGTTGATGTCCTTTTCGACAAAATCCACCCGTTGGCCCAATACCACTGTAGTACCTCCTACAGTAGTAGGCAGCTTGCCAAATCTGGCGAAAACTTTACTGGTCCTTTATGAGATCTAATGTACGAAAAAAAAAACGTTTTTTAAGGCACTCCTCCTTGTACATTTCGGAGTCCATGGTCTTGTTTTTCACAAAAACCGGGGTTTTTCGTCCGCAGCTGCAAATACCTTGCCAAATCAAGCACTTTCTCGCCAACTTATCGGCAAAAACGAATTTGAACTTGGCAGGGACATGACCCCGACCAGTGGTTTTGTAAAATTTTTGGCCAGGAAGCCGCCCAAAATCAGATTCCACGATTTTTGGACCAGACCACGTCGGGTTTTTGATGTGGGTGTCCAAAATTAATTTTAGCCTCGCGCCTACATTACGTGTAACTTTATTGGAACAAAACGAATCGTTATGAAATTTTCAGCACTGATAGAGGAAACATTTCCGAACAAAGTACTGTCAAAACATTCCAGATCCGACAACTAGGAGCGCTATGGTATAATAAACAGTGCGTCCAGATTTTGAATGATCTATGCTTTAGGCCTGGTAATCCCGTTACTCAAACCCCAACAAAACTCTCACTCAGTAGATAGCTACCGACCCATTACCCTCCTCGATTGCTCCGGCAAATTTATGGAGAGGATAATCAATCGACGCCTTAATACTATCCTGGATAATTAAAAGCTCCTCGACTCACGACAGTTCGTCTTCCGCGCCCGGCAGGTCAGTAGACGACTACTTTGATGATCTCGAATCTATTCTGACCGACCACTATCTTAAATCAAAAACACCCCGTCGAGGCCCTTTCACTCGACTTATCGAAGGCCTTCGATCGAGTCGATCGCACAGCCATTCTCAACCAAAAAGTCAACTGGAACATTGGCGCCCGAATGAACCTATACATTAAAAATTTCCTGTCCCAAAGATACTTCCATGTCCTTATAAACGGCGTGCGCTCTCATATACGGCCTGTTCCGGGCGGCGTTCCCCAAGGCTCGGTCATAGCACCAGTCTTGTTCCTAATTGCCATTAACACCCTATTCGAAACAATATCCGACAACATAAAAACTTTAATATGTATACGCCGACGACATCCTCTTGTTATCTATCTTCCCTTTCCCCAGACTTCAACATGCGGTGGACCTGGTCGCCAAGTGGCCCCCAAAAAGGCTTCCAATTCTACCTCAAAAAGTCAACCCTTCATCACCTTGGCCCTAATAGGAAGAAATTAAAATAAACTGCAACCCCTTACGATGTCGAGGGAAACTATCCCACTGGCCCGTTCCACCCGCCTACTGGGCGTATACGTACCCATGCGTATGGATCAATGACCGCCTTAATTTCCTATGTCATCTGAACAATATCCGTAAAAATGCCGTCAACTAAATAAATATCCTCGGTATTCTGACCAACAAAATCAGCGTAGCACATCGTGACTCTCTCTTCCGGTTCCTCCACGGCTGGCTTATTCCCTCAACTTCCCTGTGGGAAGTGATAAAAAAAAGCTAAAACCACTGTACAATGAATCATAAGCTCCGCCTTCAGATCAAGTCCAATCCCATCACTGATGGCCAAAAGTGGTCAACTATTTATTATCTATTTATTTATTTCTTGTACATCAACAGATCACATATTGATCGTAAGGAAAAAAAAATTAAAAATTAAAATTAAAGACACTACAAATACAATTGTCTACACAAAACTTGAAGCTTTAAGGATTTTTCTTCGGAATGCATCCCTCGAAACGTCAAAATCAAAATGTTCGGAGTAGCGATTATGTCTTGATTACACCAATATGTGCTGTGTTAGCCCCATAATTATTCAAACGAAGAGGGACGTAGAGCTGGAAATCACGATTTCTCAAACCACGTGGTCGTATGTTGAGTTGAAGACCTTCCAACAGTGCGGGACAATCAGTTCTGGATGAAAGCAAATAAGCTACGACAGAGGCTCGTGCGGCGGTCCTGCGGGCTTGCAGCGTGTCGATGTCGATTAAGCTACAGCGGCTCTCGTTGGATAGCCTCAATACGCTCGGAGCCGTTTTGGTAATAAGGGCACCAGATAGCAGAGGCGTATTCAAGGGTCGAACGAACCAAACTGCAAAACAGACTCTTCAAACAGTAAATATCTTTGAAGTCTTTCGCCATGCGGAACAGTAGACCTAGGCTTCTAGAAGCTTTATCGACGATGTAATTGGTGTGAATCATGAAATCCAACCGTTTGTCAAGAATAACACCAAGATCTTTCACGTGCTCAACTCGAGCAATAGCCTCGTCGCCGAGAAAATACACTGCATGCGCAGCAAATTCTTTTTCCCGTAAGCGGCTTTCATCAACCGCTTACGGGAAAAAGAATTTGCTGCGCATTTACTACGATTCAAGAGGTTGAACTGGTCCTGCAGGAACTTGGCATCGTCAGGGCCGGAGATGGGATAAAACAACTTCAGGTCGTCTGCGTAAGCTAATTTTGGACCATCGAGGAGCAGCAGCACGTCGTTGAAATAAATCAAGAATAGTATTGGTCCTAAATGGCTCCCTTGAGGCGAAAAACAGGTTCGAGAAGGATTCTGCTGTTTGGACAATAAGTTTCCGACCTAGCAGGTAGCTGCGAAACCATTCCAGTAGAGACCCACAAAAGTCAATGCGATCGAGTTTGGCGATAGCAATTTCATGGTTCATTTTGTCGAAAGCGGCTGACAGATCGGTGAAGATGGCGTCTGTTTGGAATCCTGAAGCAAAACTGTTTTGCACCTTAGACGTAAACGCCAGCAGGTTCGTGGTCGTAGAGCGCTTAGGCATAAAGCCATGTTGATCATAAGAAAAATATGGTTTGCATTACGATAAGATAGGGTCTTAAACAACCAGCTCAAATAACTTGGCAATAGCACATAAGGCAGAAATACCGCGATAGTTGTTGATATTCCTCCTGTCGCCTTTCTTGTAGACCGGAAACATGTAGGCTTCTTTCCATATAGAGGGGAACGTAGGCGTGTTGAGCGATGCTTGGATTCGTTTTATAGGTGTTAGCATATATGATATGCAGCGCTTCAAAAAAGTGGCTGGTATACCGTCGCACTGTTGCACTATTTAACTGCTCCGAGGAAATTAAGCCAGAGTCGAAAATACTACGGAATTTCTGTGCGAAGAGATTACAGATTTCACGGTCCGATATCGCCGACGTATCATCCAAGAACATGTATGATGGTAAGCCCTTGATGTACAGCCAGAAAGATTTAGGTTTGGTTTTAAAACCACACTGAATCCGGATTAGGTAGCTCTGATAGCAACCAGTAGATTTCGTGCTGTTGTGGGGACCTCGATCACAACGGAACACTGTGTAGTCCGAGACGAAAACCTGACTGGTAAGGGTCCTGTTCTTAAGCCAAGTTTCGCGCCAAGCGAGCATATATTCTCTAACACAGGCATTGATGCCGCCGACGTTCTGATAGTAGAGATTGATATAATCACGTTTACCGCCATGCAAACCGGGTTGTTGTACACTGGAACTGGAAAATCCATCACGGAGAGGAAAGTCAGGCTGGAGAACCCCTACGCTACAGCTCAGGGCCGGGACGACTGGTGACGTTGGCAGGAATCAACGCGACTGAGTCGAAGGGCACAGGGGTCTCCGAAAGGCCCAAAGCGTTGCGTCCCGGTGATGAAGTCCCAGTGGAAGTCGTGATGTTCTCGGGATGCGAGGAAGAACAAACCGAAGTATTGACGAGCGCAGCTTGGAGATTACAATCGAGTGATGTTCTGTTGGGCAGAAATTTATTACGCAAAAATAATGTTCTAGACGAAGCAGAGTACTTGCCTGAGCATGCAGGCTGGAGAACCTCATCGCCACGATCGAACTCAGGGCCGGGACGACTGCTGACGCTGGCAGGAAGCTGCGCGACTGAGTCGAGGGGCTCCGAGGTCTCCGTAGTGCCTAGTTCTTTGCGTCCCGGTGAAGAGGCCCTTGTCGGTAAAGCAATACTACTCAAATGTAGTTGAAATTCGATGAATCTTTTAAAAGGCAACTGCCCTTGATCTATCTCCTCACTAAACACGTTATAGATTTTAGATAAGGTCACTCGCTAACGGTGGCTCCAGAGATACCCCACTAGTTGAAAGAACTGATCACCAAAGTCAAGCTTATTGGTGAGCCCCTTCCCTCTATCTGTACAAGAAACGCTCCATCAATTAAATATTGGAACGACACTAATCCAAAAGTAGATCTGAGCCTAGGCAAAGTAATCAAAGCCTCAGCAATCGCCCTGCCATACTTTTATCAACTCGTCGAAGACAAAAACTCGAACTCCCTACACAACTATACCGACGGTCGACAGCTCTAGAACAGCTGATGGAAGCCCAAGCAACCAAAAGTCACGTTTTTACTTAAAGATGGAACTCCGAAGTTCACATTTGGCTAAAAAAAAGTTTTACGGGAACTTCAGGTGACTCTTGTCGCGTAAAAGCTACTTCCATCGCCCTTTGAAAGGTTAAACTATCGGTAACGGAACTTCGAAGCGCTTTTAATGGAACTTCTTTCAAGAAGGTCGATTACGTTCGCGTAACATTCCAAAACGCTCCATTAAGATACTTGAAGGTGTTTTAAAGAACCTATATGGGAAATTTAAGCGACATGTCAAAAATGTCTTTCAAGAAGGTCGATAACGTTCGCGTAACATTCTAAAACGCTCCATTTAGATATTTGAAGGTGTTTTAAAGAACCTATATGGGAATTCTAAGCGACATGTCAAAAATGTCTGTCAATTTCTTGTCATGGTATTTGTTTTGTTTATATATATCTGTACTGATATTTACAAATGGAATTCAAGATTATTTCGAATTTTTCTTATAAATGTTAAGATATTCGAATAAATTTTTGAGGATGCGAATTTTTGTTATTGTTCATTTTGTGTACTGAAAGTCCTTTAAACGAAATAAGGTACAATCTATTGACCAACCTATTCAATCATCTCAAATGACATTAAGTTTAAATACTAATTATTACAATGGCAATGAACTATTGCTGGATTGGTCGAGAGGCTATGGTGAGTTTCATTGCAATCTAGTGAGCAGCGGTTCAATTCTCTAAGCATAAGCTGTTGCAGTCAAAACAATATAATTAAAACCAATGAGATAGACCATGATAGACCGGCAACCTAGCAATTTGACATCTGGTTGTCAGAGCAATCTGTGAATCGGATTTTTTTTTCGGCGCGTAGAAGTTTCTTGACATTCTCTTAGAAGCTGAATAGCGTTCTCTACAGCCACCCAAACGAACTTGAAAGTAGCTTTAAGAATTTAAATTTTGGGCTGATTAGCATTCTCTTCAGACACAAACGAGAGCTGATTAAGCTTCTATGGAACCTTCCTAAGGGAATTCTGGTTGCTTGGGAGGGTGGGATGTGGCATACATGACGGAATCTGCAATAGAAGTCTGCCCCTTCCGGGCCAATGCTCCGTCTTTAGTTCAGAAGCCTACGCCATGCTTGATGCCGTTCAGAAATCTACCGCAGGCATAGTCATCTTTTCAGACTCGGCCATTGTTCTCTCTGCATTGGCAGCTGGCAACATAAAACACCCCTGGATTCAATCTATTTTTTACCTAGATCCCAGTAAAAACATCACACTCTGCTGGATACCGGGCCACTCCGGCATTTTAGGTAACGAATCAGCCGATCGACTTGCCTCAGCCGGGTACAAAATAACTCCTCATACGATTCCCATCCCGAAATCCGACACCACTTGAACCATTAAAAACCAGATATTGGAAGCCTGGGAAATTGAATGGGATGCGAACAATCGCTGGAAGTTGCGAGAGATTAAAAACACGACACAGAGATGGATTGATAGATCCTGCACTTCCGAAAGAAGAGCTTTAACACGACTCCGCAGTCGAGAGAACAAATTCCTTCCAAACACCTGGAATTTCCTGACCTGTCGCACCAGCAGTTGAGAAAAATGTTGAACATCCACCATTCAATCGTCTCCGGAGTATTGTAGCGGTTCCAGGAGCGGTTGACGTTGGACCACGGCAAAGGAGCTGGAAGAAAACCGGGACCGGAGAACATAAAGACGGAGGGAAAGGTGAAGCGGATGATTGAAGCAAATCCCAACGTCTCAAGCCGTGATTTGGCTAAAAAGACCGGCGTGTCGCAGAGATACGTCCAGAATGCAAAGAAGAGAGCTGGACTACATACATACAAGATACAGAACTTCCCAAACTGTGCTGAGCGGCAACAATCGACGGCTAAAACTAGGGCACGGAAGCTCAAAGAGAAGATGCTGACAAAATATGGCTGCTGTGTGATGGACGACGAAACGTGTATAAAAGCCGATTTTAAGCAAATTCCGAGGTTGAAGTTTTTCACCGGCAAGAGCAATTTCGTTGTGGACGACAAATTTAAGAAAAAGAAAATGTCAAAGTTCGCCTCCAAATACCTCGTTTGGCAGGCCATCTGCTCTTGCGGACTGAGAAGTGAGCCTTTCGTGACAAAGAGCACAGTAAACGGCAAGATCTACAAATCTGAGTGCCTCGAGAAGCGCCTTTTTCCGTTCTTGCAGCAGCACGATGAAGCTCCGCTATTTTGGCCAGATTTGGCATCATGCCAATATTCTAAAAGTGTCCTGAAGTGGTATGAGGCCAATTCTGTCCATTTTGTTCCAAAGGACATGAACCCGCTAAACGGTTTGGAGCTGCATCCGGAGCAGTACTGGGAACTAATGAAGCTTTTCTTTATATTTTTGAAGTAAATATATGAATAAAACTACCCTCAAATTTTTGTTTGATTCGAAACATTATAAAAAAAATTGGCATGAAATTTTCGGTGTCACAATAATTTCGTGTTGGCCCTTAACTTACCAATTCAATCCTTTATAGCTTCGAAGGTGCTAACCATAGTGTCATTCTGAAAACAGACCTTCTGAAAAAATCCAGACTTATTCGGTATACATATCATACAAGGAAGAATAATCAGTTGGTAGTAGGTTAACAGAGATATACTATTTGTGCCATGACAACTGGTGATTGTGTTCTGATTAACCTGTAAATTTTAATGGGTCCTAAATAATTACGACCCGAAAACATTGAATTTTGAAAATCAAGGTTTGGCCGGTTTAAATCATGCTATTTGCGAATAATAGCAAATTAAAGATGAAGAATAAGTGAACACATTTCAATGTTTTAGGTACACTTCACCCTTCATACTTCCCTTCCAGCTGGAATGTTTTAACCATAATTTTAAAAAACGAGTCGAATTGAATTCAAAAATTGTGTTCGAAAAAAGTGTATAATTTTTTTTGTTAATAAATTTGAATCCGTGGACTTGACGAAATTTTCAGCGATGCATACTGCCTAGCAATGTAATGCCTACATGTGCAAAATTTTGTGGCGAACTTTCAAGTGGTTTTTTAAAAAGCGTATAAGTATTCATAAGTTTGATGAAAAAAAAAACCCGCGTGTAAATCAGTGTTCAAAACAGTTTTTGGATAAAAAATCCTGTGAAACTTCCTGAAAACACGTTTTTTTAAACAAAGTTTCAGGAAAATAGTACTGCTGTAAGTAGTTCCGGTGATAATCAGGGTAAAACGTCTTATTCCTATACTTAATCAAAACAAAAAATAAATGATTGTTCTTTCAATTTCTACAAAGGAACAAATCAAAGTTTATGGATAAATAATAATATTGAATCATTTCAGTCTCCCAATCGCGATAACTTTCGCAAACACATATGATAAATCACGCATACGAACCTTAGCTTCCTGCACACTTCACCACACTTTACTTATAGATACTAGTGTAGTACTCCTCCTCCAGATCGTACAGATCCGCCGCCATATCGTCCCGCACGGCCATCAGCTTGTTGTCCCGATCCATCTGAGTGCTCCGATACAGCTGCGAGCTTGTACAGATGGCATCGTTCACCGAGTGGAAATCGTTCAGTATCAGGTACTGTTTGATGTCCGAAACAAGCTTCATCAGCGATTCTCCTGCGCGGACTGAGTAAAAATACGTTTATGACATTTTTTTTTCTTTAAACGAGTTAAAACAAAGCTTGTTTTAATTACCTATATTGGAAGCGCGGACTTGCATTTCATAGGTGTCCTGTTCGCATTGTGTCATTTTGGATAGTTGTGTTTCGTTTTCCCCTTTGGCAAGACGAACGATTTCTGGAGAATAAATTAAGGTAAATTGTAATTGTAATTGTAATTTTATTGAGTAACGATAGCCTTCTTTGGTAATACATAAGGTTAAGGAGAGTACAGGGAAAGTATTACACAGGAGAATCAACGTAATCACAACACATTTAGACTGGAATAATAACTTTTAACAGTTCTCTTAAAACTGGTCCTGGTAGGTTTAAGTTTTGTTTCTAGGGGGATGCTGTTCCAGCATGACGCACCGTGCACCATGATACTTTTCCCGCTCGACGTGGTGTGCCTGGGGATTATGAAGCTTCGGGACCTCTCTAGCTGCCCTCTTTGCAGATGTTGTTGGAGATAGTCGGGTAATAGGCCTTGGTATCCTTGCCACATGAAATCTAGGATCCTGATTTCAAAGTTATACAATAAGTCATGTCCTAAGATCGTTTTGCGTACGTTAGCTGTTGTTTCTCGTCTTCTGAGGTTGAAAACAAATCTCACTGAAGATTTGAAGCATCGATGAAGTTGCTCTCGTAGAGCTCCAGATAGTCCGGGATAGAAGACAACATCGCAGTAGGTGAATATCGGTACAATTACAGATTGTACCAATTTCAGTTTGGTAAGTTGTGGTAGGACCGGTGCAAAACGTCGAAAGGTGCGAAGCGTGTTGAACACTTTCATGGCAATTTGGTTCACGTGAGGTGCCCAGTTCAAATTGCAGTCCATTGTTAAACCTAAGTTTACTACCTTGCTAGATAGGGGGATAGTTTCCCCACAGAATAGGATGGAACTGTTTGGGCTTATTTGTCCGGTTTTGCAGAAGATAATTGCTTGGGTTTTTTTCGGGTTGGGATACAACTTGTTCGTATTTGCCCATACCTTAATTGATTGTAGGTCTTCGTTAATAGTATTTACCAGTCTATCTATATCAGTTACTGGTCCGGAAATGTAGATTTGAAGATCATCAGCATACAGTTGGTAGTGGCATTTCAAAGACGAAGGCAGACTGTTGATGTAGAGACTGAACAGAAGAGCGCTTAGACATGACCCTTGTGGAGTACCATCGTTAAGTTGGCATTCGGTGGATAAACTACCATTGCAGTGTACCACCTGACTTCGTTGGCCAAGAAAAGACTGGATGAGGTCACAGGCAGGTTGTGAGAAAAGAAATTCGTTCATCAGCTTCTGCTCTAGTTTATGATGGTCTACACAGTTGAATGCTAGCGAAAAGTCCACTAGAACCATCACTGTGCAGTTGTTATCATCGAACTTGCTATATATGTCGTGAGTAACTTTACATAGGGCCGTGGTTGTACTGTAGTTCTTACGGTAGCCTGATTGACAGGAAGCAAGCAAGGAGTGTTCGTTGTTGCACAGATGTTGCGTGATTTGTGACATCATAATCAATGTAAATAATAATGTAAAGCTTCAACCAGCGCACTTGAAACGCTTTGAATGAGGCATTCTTTAATAAATGCAACCGAATTAAAAAATTAAATAGTTGATAACAAACTGTGAAAAGAAAAAAAAACCTCACCTTCGAAATTTTCCAGCATACTCCGGACATCTTCCTTTAGCCGAGTGTTGTATGACTTCAGGAGTGCTTCCTTCGACTGTGTAAGGTTGCGCTGCATGTTGAAGATTGATCAAGGGCTTCGAGGTCAATTAATCACTCGAGAAATGTAGAAAAACCAATGAAAAAGACCAATTTTTGATAACTTGTGGCTTGCGGCTAGCGGTATATAAATATTGTTTGTTTACATTCGACACCCACGCAGATTATAAAATTCGAGCAGTTTCAAGAAACACCCAAAAAAATTGAACGTTGATGTTTGTAAAATGAGGAAATTCAATAAAAATTGTATTCCTCAAAATATTAATAACTCAATTATTTAAATTATGCTTAACATAAAAATATATAGAGAAAGCTTTTATTGGCAGTAATGATTTCAAAAACAAACAGTTTAGGCAGCATATTCACTTAAATAAGGTATATAGATGTTTGTAGTAACCAAATTATAAAGCCCATTATTTTTCTCAATAAAATTCTTTTCATTTCTTAATAAAGTCATCGAAATTAAATTTCTATTCAAATATTAAAATTAAAATTAAAACTTGTACTAAAATGGTTTTCAATTTTTTAGAACATAAACCAGATCGTTTTTTATTCCAGTGTATAAATCTGCTCGAATTTACAGAAACGTCAAATTAAAAAAAAACCCAAAAAAACCCTTTAAAAATGTAAACAAAACAGCATGGTCGAACAGTGTTTTGGACAGTTTCTATTATTTTCTTAATTCTTATTGAAATCAGTCACATAGATCTTCGAAAATCCTAAAAATGGTAACTATAAGCCTAGTTGTGTTATAATTTCATAAAAATAAACATCCCATTCTTCAGGGTAAAGAAACGAAACGCTATTTCGATGCCGGCGCCGGCGAGGATGGAAAAACAAAAATTAAAAAGGAACGAAACAAATTTGGACGGGAAGAAGATGTGGCAAAAATCAAAAAAGAAATCAAGGACTGCAAAACGGACATCGATGGATTGGACATGAAAGTAATCCGGGTCAACGATAAGAAAACCCATCATGATTACTGGGGCATCAAGAAAAGTAAAAACAGGAAGAAACTTCTAGAAGTTCCCGTTGATCCCGATGCACTCCAGAGACATTCCAGGGGAAAGGGTCTCAGCTTATCCGGTGTTAAATCGGAGTTTCAAAAAATTCGACAGAAACGTAATGAGATCAATATTGAGTTTGCTGCTGAACAGGCCGCTAGGGCCGAGGTTTTGCTGAACGAGGAAGAGGGTTATTTGGAAGTCGATGATGATGAGGAAACTATGGAAGTTAGTCAAGCAGAAATTGTCGACAATGTGGACATTACAACGGCCGCAAAACATTTTAACTTACAGTTAGATTTCGGTCCTTATAGAATGAGATATACTCGAAACGGAGCAAACTTGCTTTTAGGCGGAAAGAAGGGTCATGTGGCTGCTTTCAATTGGGTTAAGAAATCTTTGCTCTGTGAAATGAATGTAATGGAATCGGTGCACGATGTGACCTGGCTTATGAATCAGACTATGTTTGCTGTAGCACAGAAAAATTGGGTGCACGTGTACGATGGCAAAGGTACAGAACTACACTGCATCAAGGCTATGAACAGAGTTAGCAGGATGGAATATCTTCCGTACCATTTCCTGCTGAACACTGCCAATGAAGATGGTTTCTTGACGTGGATGGACGTTTCCATTGGTCAAAAGGTTGCGAACTACAATGCACGGATGGGTAAAATCAGTATGATGTGTCAAAATCCTTGGAATGCAACGACCTGTATTGGGAATGCTAAAGGAGTAGTCTCAATGTGGTCTCCCACACTTCGAGAACCCTTGGCCAAGATGCTTTGCCATTCGATGCCACTCACTGCTATCGCAGTCGATCCAACTGGTACCAATTTAGCAACGGCCGGTCTTGATCGTACCATCAAAATCTGGGACATACGACGATTAGAGGGACCTACTGCTACATACAATCTACAAACCGCTGCCTCTGGAATAGATCTATCTCAAAAAGGTCTCATGGCGATCTCCATGGGCAATATTTGTGAAGTTTACAAAAAACCGTCTCTCATTCAGAAGAACGTTAAACCATACCTAAGGCAAAGAGCCCCTTCAACGATTTCCAACTTCCGATTCTGTCCTTATGAGGACATCCTAGGAATAGCGACAGCCTCCGGTTTCACCTCAATGATCGTTCCTGGTTCCGGTGAGCCCAACTTCGACACCCTGGAAGCTAATCCATTCCAAACCCTGTCGCAACGTCGCGAAGAAGAAGTCCACCAGCTGTTGGAGAAAATACCATACGAGTTCATCACCCTCAATCCGGCCCAGATCGGCGAAGTGGATGTCCCAACGATGAAAACACGCATGGAAGCAAAGGTCAAACTGCTGACCATGAAACCACCGAAAATCAACTTTGAACCACGCACCAAAAATCGGATGTCCAAGGCTAAACGCATCAAGAACAAACAAATCGTCAAGGACACGATGCGAAAGGAGGCGATCAAAAGTATCCAGGAGGCAAAGGAATCGCTCAAGCGTCAGGAGGAGCAACAGGAATCGCCTGACTTCATACCGTTGGAATCGAACAGCGTGCTGGATCGGTTCCGGGAGAAGAAAAAAGGCAAAAAATAATGTATCATAAAAGTTTCTGAAAAATATATTAACTTTTTTCCAAAATTGAGTTTTGTCATTCCAAAAGAAAATTTAGAAAATATAAAGTCAATTTTTTTCTTGAAATACTTTGTCTTATTGCTGCGCGTTTCACTTATTCTAAAAATTCTTAAATGGTCAGCATTGAATAAATCAATTATAATCAAATTTGAATGATATTTTATTTAATGTGCCTAAAATTAACAAAAATTTCGATATTTACATAAAATTATTTTCGTATATGTACATTTCTTATCAAATATTCTTTCCTATTTTCCTGTTCAAGCAATCAAATGGTAAAATAAAAATAAATTTGTTTCTTTTTTTTTTGTAAATTCTTAATTAGAATCGGCTTATACCTATAGGTTTTAAGAAGCCAAATTCGTTTTGTTTGATTACAATAATTGTGTGCTTTCATTTAACGTTCACTTTTTAAGAAAAAGAATACAGATAAGGAAATATGAAAATAAAAAAATTACAGATGAAGATTAATAGTTTTTAGGAAAAATTAAATTTCGAACATATAATTCAAGTCTTTCACAGCCAGCACATCCGAGTCTATGATTCTTAAAAGCTTAAAAATTCTTTGGTTTGACGTACATATTTTTTTAATTTATCATTGTTTAGAAACCTTAAAAGCCCTTTAAACCTTTTATAAAAGAAATAAGTATTCTAAGCACGTCATAGTAGTTTTAAAGATTCGTCCACGGAAAATAATAAAAAGGTAAAATTTACCGAGATAGCCAAGGTAAACGATCGTGAAAGCCAAAAAGGTAGCTTCTACCTCTTCGAGGTGAAACTCACCTCACAGCGAGGTAAAATTTACCTGAATCGAGGTTGGAAAAAAGGTACAATTCACCGAGGAAAAAGGTGAATCCAAAAAAGGTAAATCTTACCTCGTAGCGAGGTGAAGTTCACCTGAATTGAGCTGAATAAAAAAGTATAATTCACCTAGAAAAAAAGGTAAAATCAAATAAGGTAAAACTAACCTCGTAGCGAGGTGAAGTTGACCTGAATTGAGCTAAACAAAACGGTAAAATTCTTCTCGAAAAAAAGTGACTATTCGCCGAACCCGTTTATTGAGGTTAAGCTGTTTTGTCATTCAGGAACAAGTTTTGCTTTGTGCATAATATGTGAAAATCGGAATAGAATGGTAAGTGTTTTCTTAGATATCATTTTGCTGTGCTGGTTCTCGTCATAATACATTGCTTTTGTTTCAGATCGACCCATAGAGCTTATAGGTGTATTCCACGTTATCCTCCAGCCGGAAAAGCCGAACCTGACCGGATTAGCCGAACAGCGGCTGGGAAGAACGCGAAGCCGAATTACCAGTCCCTATTTATCTCCAATAAATATAATTTTTGATAGAATTTTGTATATTTTTAAATCTTATTGAAGAAACCAATCAAACCAACCAGCATTTACCTTTTAAATCAGTAAATGGGAAAACGGTATTATTTACTATTTTGCTAGGTGAATACGAAAAAGGTAAAATATACCTTTTTGCTAGGTGAATTGAAAAAAGGTATAATTTACCTTTTTGCTAGGTGAATGAAAAAAAGGTAAAATGTACCTCGAAAGAGGGGTGGAAAAAATTCACCTCGCAAAAAGGTAAATTTTACCTTTTTTTTATTTTCCGTGTACCACTAAATGTCAAATTTTAGTACAAACTAGGGGTGCCAACTGTACAGTTTCCCAATTTTACTGATCGGACCAGGGGGGTGACAATCTGGTTCTTCTTGCGAACAAGAATCTTTTTTTTTCTATCCATCGGGAGAAACGTTTATGGTGTTTTCCTCTCAAAGCAGTACAGAGTTGAAAAAGTCAAAATTTCAATCAATGAGGAACCAGAATGATTGTTGTGTTAGTGTGCAATCATTCATAATTCTCTAGGATTTGACATCTAGTCCGGTCCCTTGACAGCAAAATGTCAGGTTTGTTATGGGCCCACAAAATCGTGGGCCCGTAATTTTGATGGTTGTCAAAATCAATGACAAAGGATAGGGCTGTCACCCCCCTGGATCGGACATTAAAAATTTCTTCAAAACATCATTGGGTTTTGTACGTTTTGTAGCTTAATAAACAAAAATATGAGTCTACAAACAAAAATATTCTTCCAAACAGTTGAATATGCATTGTCAAAGAAGGAAAATTTACTATATTAATCAGAAATTTTAATCATTTTCGTGAAATACTTAACGAGAAAAAAAGTATCTTAAAAATTGATTTTTTTTTAAATTGAGGCGCTTGGGATCAGAGGGGTGCAAGTACCGAAATGAAAATTTCGAGAAAGTGTGCTTCAAAGTTGTGAAGATGCTCGAGCAGTCTTACTTCAATCAAAAAAGTGTTCAAAAAAATTATAATAAATCTGAGTTTTGCACCAGATGTACATTGAAACATGAAGAATCGTTAGGTATACTTATAACTCAAAATAGATGATTTTGACACTTGCACCCTTCTGATCCTGAGGCCCTCAATTAGTAAAGAATTTTTGAAATTTAATTAAAACGACGCCACTGTCTAAACATTTTTTTTTTTCAAACCGGTAACGAACGAAGACAAAACTTTCTATCTGGCAGCCCTGAAAAGTCTGAAAAATTGGAAAAAACTAGAATCAGCTAGCACGCACTCCTTCTTCAGATCTTAATTTAAAAGTTTAAATTTTACAAAAAGTTTAGTTTAAAACGTTGCTTTCTACGTGTAACCGAGAACAGGGTATCAAAACACATCGATCTAGATACGGTTTCGTGCAGTGTCCACACAATAGCTCCGGAAATTTGGTAAGGATCAAGATGGTCGCCACCAAGCCAGTCGCATCGACTGCTGCCCAGAATAATAAACGCCGAGGCGGATTTAATGGGTCCCCGAATCGGCAGCGCTTCAAACCCGGCGGTGGACCGAAACATCTGAATGCCCGCAGCATGGGAGTGATGTTCGATGCCAACCAGCTGGGTGACAATCCCGGTTTCGTGGATTTTAATGACGACGTTCAAATTCCGACACCCAGTCCGGCGACTACTGCTCCGGAAAAAAGTGCAGCCGCATCGGGTACGGAAGCTAGCGGGAGCAACAGTGTGGCAACCGATGGAGGCAAGGGTCCAAATCAGCGCAAACCTCCCAACCAAAGAAGGCCTGGACCAAAGAATGGAAACATGCGCCGGATGCCACCGGGAATGAATGGATTCTGGGGACCTCCATGGCCTCCTATGTTTCCTCCGATGATGGGTGGTCGTCGTAATGGACCATTTCCACCTGTTCCGCCACATTTTCGACCGCCGATGGGTATGCGTGGAATGAGGAATGGTCCCATGATGCCTCCTCCAGGGCGTTTCGGTGGACCTCCGATGGGACCTGGGCCAATGGGTATGATGCCAAGGCCAATGCCACCGATGCCTCCGATGCGTGGAGGTCCAATGATGGGTCCCATGGGACGAATGATGCCTCCACCACTCCGGAATCGATCCAATGGTGGCCCCGGAGGAATGCGAAGGAACCCCAATGGAAAACCACAGATCAACAAACAACTCAAAGGAGCTCCTCCCCGAACTCAACCGAACGGTGGTATCGGAAAGCCTCCGATCAACAGAATCCCTGGCGGGAACAACAAACTACGATCGAAACGACCGGCAAAGCCCAGGGAAGAATTCCCGCTGGACAAACCGTGGGTAACGGAAGAAATCAAAGCCGAGCATGACAAAAAGGTCGAAATCGCGGACCGGTTGAAGGGGAACAAAGACGACGTACTGTTTGCCCAGTACAAGGAACAGTTGGACAAGTTTGTCAAAATGTACGAAGCGGCCCGGTTGGAGTTTATAGGCAAGCATCCGGAACAGGTAAGTGGGAATCCCGATTGATTTTTATAAATTACTTTGGGCCGGCTTGTGTGATTTGATTTGACTTAAGCATATTATAAATTTTTCCCATGCATCCATCGGGTAATTATGGACAATTTTAATGAAAAACCTGACAGAAACCGGGTATTGGATTTAAAAATTTTCAGTCTAAAACTCGAGCAATGTCAGGAAAATTAGAGCAATATCAAAGCATTTTCGAGAAAAAATTCAAGCAATAGATGGAAAAAACTCTTAAAGTACTTTAAAATTTGTCGGCAAAAGAATCAGAAAGCCTGCAAATTTTATTTAAAGCTTCAGAAAGCTTGTTTAATGCTTAGTTCCAAAAAAGGTAGGACTCAAGCCAAAATGACAAAATCTAGAACCCGATTTTAAGCTCATGTCAGGTAAATTTCGACTCATCAGTTTTCAATAGTCTCTAAATAGGTCTACCTCATTAACTTGTACAACTTTTTTAAAACTAATTTTGTCAAGCTTATGCATAACAAATTATTCTTTGTTAAATTTTCTACATGTCCAACTTTTTTTCGTTCATTACGAAGTTTCAATCGCTTTTTAGATAAAACATTTTCTGTGACCTATTTTTTTACAATCATGATTTGTTTTCGACATCAAAGGATTCAATTAGTTTTTGACACAAATGTACCATTTTATTTTTTCAAGCAAAAGGAACTTTGCATCGTGAGATGTTCTTAAGCAGAATTACTCAATGTGGTATGCAAAATATCCATGATAATAACCATTTTCAATTTTTTTTATATGAGGAATTTAGGTAAAATTTATCTTTTTGCGAGGTGATTTTTTTCCACCCAGCTTTCTCGGTAAATTTTACCTTTTTTTCATTCACCTAGCAAAAAGGTAAATTTTACCTTTTTCGCATTCACCTAGCAAAATAGTAAATAATACCGTTATCCAATCCTCTGATTTAAAAGGTAAATGCTAGTTGGTTTGGATGGTTTCTTCAATAAAAATAGATCTAAAACAAAATTAGTTCAAAAATCGGTATTTATTTAAGATAATAGGGACTTTTACATTATAATTGTTGGAATGCATCGCCGTATTTATAAAAAAATTGTTGAGCCAAATCCAGGCTAACTTCCTTCGCCAGGCTCGTGGCAATTCGGCTCAGTAATCTTCGTTTTACTTCATTGCCGAACAAATATTCCTGCTTCCTCACGGTCACCTTCTTCGCGTTCTTCCGAGCTATCTTGGCCGCTGAATCCTCTCTTGCATTGCCTTTACATTCATGTCCTTCTCCTTTGATTAAACCGGTCAGGTTCCGCTTCTCCGGAATGATCTGTGGGATGTTCCGGAATAAAGTGGAAAATAATTGGAAGTTCTGTCGGCCAATCTGTAAAAAAAGCAAAGTATTTGACGAGAACCAGCACTACCAAAGAAATCAAGAAAACATTTACCGTTTTGTTCCGATTTTCATATATTGGCGCACGAAGCAAAACTTTTTCCTGAGTAACAAAACAGCTTAACCTCAATAAACGGGTTCGGCAAATTGTTCCCTTTTTTCGAGATGAACTGTACCGTTTTGTTTAGCTTCATCCAGGTCAACTTCACCTCGCTACGAGGTTAGTTTTTCCTTTTTTGGATTCACCTTTTTTCTAGGTTGATTGTACTTTTTTATTCGGCTCAATTCAGGTGAACTTCCCCTCACTACGAGGTAAGATTTACCTTTTTTGAATTGACCTATTTTCTCGGTGAATTGTACCTTTTATTCCAGCTCGATTAAGGTAAATTTTACCTCGCTGTGAGGTGAGTTTCACTTCGAGGAGGTAGAAGTTACCCTTTTGGCTTTCACGAGCGTTCACCTTGCTATCTCGGTAAGTTTTACCTTTTTATTATTTTCCGTGTATACAGGTAATGTTTAGGTAAAATTCAAGTTAGCTGACAAATCATATCTTAGATTTTTGTACGGAAAAGAGGAAAAAGATCGAAAATATGTTATTTATTAGATCTCTACAATATTCTTGATTTACTTTTTTTTTGCTAAGCTCTAGTCCAATTCTAAAAAAAACACCGAATTTTGTTGGATTCGTTCAAAATATTATGAAAACCTGTCAATTTGATATGAAAAGTCTATGTGTTAGCTACAATTCGTTGAAGTATTCGTCATGATTTCACACCCGTTAATAAGTTTTGGATAACAGTTAAATTTCAAAACAAAAAATCGCTACTAACAACCCTGATATATGGTCAGGTGAAAAAATCAAATGTGGAAAAATCCTGATCTCCGTTATAAATTCATCATCAAAATGATCAGCTAAAATGCTTAGATGGCAAAATTATGCACACGAGCTCATGGTACAATTAGAAAAATTGCATATTTAAAGATAAATAACTAAGAAGAGTTGAGCAAAAAAAAAAATCAGATATCTACCTATACTCAGCTGGATAACAATCATTTGTCAAGGGAACTCTGACATGCCTTGAGAAATCATTCCCTTAAACGTTTTCTGTTATTTTATTATGTAGGTACTTGAATCAAATGATAAATTAAAATTAAATAAATTCTAGTGTCACCTTGAAAACACTTTTTTGCTTCCCAGATGTAGCACAAGTGTGATTTTACCATATTTCTCTACACATCTACTACCTTTCTAAAAAGTTACAATTTCGTTCAACTTTGTTTTGAAACAGTAACGACTAAGCTTGGATTTTCCCGATATCAAAGCAATAATCATCAATCACACAAGCTCGGTATTGACTAATCTTTTTCAGGTAATTTTGAACGATTGCATCAACGTACTTCTTTAGTTCATCCCATGTGACTAATTTTTGAATAGTATCTTTACTCTCAAATGCTCTAATATCACGGTTTGCGAGAAGTTCCATCTTTCGATTGGATCAATTTACATTAAGTTCCTAATTCTTAAAAAAAACCCTCATCATGTTCTGATAACTACACCGCGATTCGCCAAACCCACTTGGATTCAACTCACCGTTTTCTCTCCCTCTCACACAAACACAAACTACTCTTCCCGCAGGACGTTGACAAAATTCTTACCGAACCACCATCGGTGGCTGACGACAAGTCGGCCGAGTCTAAATCCGATGCAGTTTCTACTACTACTGATACCGATACAAGTTCTGCCGTAACTGATTCTACTACTGTTGCTGCTGTTGCTGCCGCCACTGATGCTACTACTAACTCTGACGCAACCGCCAAGTAAAACCTCTGCCGGTTTAATTTGAGAAATAGAATGGCATTTCCGATTCAGCAAAAAAAATCCTCGCGAGCTCTCGAAGATTACATTTTAAAGTTTTTAATCTGATTGCCTATATAATACAGTTTTCAAGAAGATGTACCTTGCAGAGGTGGTACTAGAATGAGCACTGATGAAACAATATATGATAGATGGTAACTGGAAAAAAAACAAAGCACTGTCACACAAGTAACTAGTAATTTAATAATTTGCTGCAAAGAAATGACTTGTGTTAGTTTCTTAAGCAAGATCTGCATTCGGAAGTATTTTTGCATCTATCATTTTAAAGTAGCATGATTTTTAGTATTCTTTAAAATTTGAACCATTGATTAGGCACTATTCGATTTTATCTCTAGCGAGAGCAAGTTTTAACACAACCATCAAGTAAAGCATATTAAATGGCAAATTTGTATCGTCTTTTAAAACGGAGTGAAGCACCTGTATCAACTAGTTGTTTTAAAAATCTCCCGCAGTGCGCATTTCAAATCAAGTAGCGATAACACAGCTCCTATCAATTGTTAGGCTGAGCTAGGATTGTACCTTTACTGAACCTCATGGGGTTCAAGCTTCACTCCAGGTCTTTGTAAGCCAAAATCTTAATAAAAAAGAAACAAACTATTTGTAACCCATGTATGGTTTATTTTTGGCATCCAATAGTAATCTAAATCATAGCAAAATAACGGCATAAGCAACAAACGTAGTGGTACAATGTTTGGATGTAGTTTGAATTTATCGGCAAATAATACATTGTTAAAAAAAAGACAACGAAATGTTGGATCTACCAAACTAAACCTACGCGCAGTAAATGTAGAATCTGATATGGGCATTGCTGGTCGGATGAAAAAAAAATTGGTCCGACCAACAATGTTACTGAACGGTACTATTGTTCTTTCTGTGAAATAGAATTGTGCTGAATTCTTTGAAAACATGTATTAGACGGTAAAGTTCTGTAACGAGAAAGAAATACTGGTACAAAACTGTTCATTTATTGAGAAAAAAAAATGTCACATTAAATCGACAGTTTTTAATAATAGTTGAACCAGTTTTCCTTAACTACTTACTGTATGAATTTTGTTTTTCTAACTTATTTCTATTTTTCATGAGTGTATAGATCTTGAATACGATTAACAATAGACTTTTTAGTAAATTTATATCAGACGTGATCAATTTCTGAAATTGTTATGTTAAACTTTAAATTTAAATTGTACCTTAAATTGGTTGGTTTTAACTTTGATTGCATATTGATTGGTCTTTACATAGAAGCATCGAACATATGAACTGAATAAGACATTATAAATTTGGAAACATACTGATCAGAGATATCTCATAGTCATTAAATTCATAGTATGTTCAACGCATAAGGGTATAAAACAAATCCTAATGATAGAATACTATTCTTAAGATTTTAATATATATATATTCACACATAACAGAATTTAATGTTCCACTTTTTACCCTTGTACAATCACGCAAAGAATCTTATTCCAAACAGTATTGGACCGAACCCAAAACAAACGAAAAACCAGTCAAACTAAAAACCTCCAAACCAACCAATCCAATCCAAGAAACAGTAGTGACCAATTAAATTATGTGAAACATGTTCCCTACACTCACTGTATGACAGAGAAACAAACTGGAAAGTAAATAAACTAAACTAAATGTCGATTCAATTCAGCACAAGTGTCTATTTTGTTTAGAGAAAACATGCGATATATGTACGATTGTCGCCACATATCCTCTTTCGTCACTAACACGGAATGAATTGCGGAAAACTGAATGTGGGAAGTCTGAACGGTTTTTTTTGTTCAACGTTATCAGTAAGAATCGCTTCAGGTTCGCATCTGACATTGGTGGGTTGTCATTTTTGTTGGTGGAAACGGTTAATAATACCTATTTGACTATACTAATCATTAAATCGTGACCCATAATTTGTTTACTTTACTTCTGAAACACGTTAAGCAGTCCTGCTCATAGCAACTGAATTGACCTGACTTGAACTAACGATGGTGGAAACTGCCGGAAAAGCACCGGCCGCAAAGATCAATGGTAAGAAGGTTAAACGTAGGGTTGCCCGTTATTGTTTAAGGTAAGAAGCCATCGGCGTGATATCAGTGATAAAAGAAGAGGTCCTAAATGACTGCCTTATGGTACACCAGACTTGAGGTCTTCGAAATCATTTTTAATTGACTAAATCCCGTACCAGTAGGCATACATACTTTGCTTAAATCTCGACACGAATGCCATAAGGATAGTAAAGTGTCGTTAATAAAACTAAAAAAAAACTTTGCTTAAAATTCAAAGCCGATCTTGCAAATTCCGTGATTTTTTCAAGAAAAAACACATCCAATTTTGATATTACTTCGGGTTTCAATCCATAAATGGGCCAAACTTAATTATTGTTTATTTTTCACAGTGGCCAGATTTGTCCAGCATTAGAAAACTCCAAGTAGGGATCCAGCTTAAGATCCAGCTACAGCTCTCCATGCCACATTTCAGGACTTTCTAGGATGGATTTATGAGCGGTGACAACTGATGTAAGTTTTTACAAATATATATTTCACTCTTGGTAAGAATTTTGTAATTATTGCAATAGAAAATTGAGAACACATTTGGCTATATTCCTACTAAATAAATTCATTGGTTGTGCAGGGTTGCTAGCGAAACGGGAATACTGGGAAAACTTTGAAATTTCATCTCATCATCGGGAAACCAGGAAAATCCGCGAATTTCGGTACATCACCGGGAATATTGGGTGGTATGAAAAAAACTTAGTATTTGCTTTTGCTAAACTGAATCCAGCAGTCGAGCAGTCGCTTAAAACAATTGCTTCGGTTGTTATGAATAAAGTTTTTCTTGACAGCTGTTTTCTCAGTCAGGAGCTTTTACTTTTAGAACAAGCTAGTTTGGTATGAATAAAGCTCAAATCTGAAGCAATTGCTCGACAAATCTCATAGCAATTGCTTTATTTTCTAAGCATGCTCGGTAGCAGACTTTTCCAATAAAAAATTCTTTAATAACGTCATGAACTTATCAAATTAGCAATATTTCATTTCAAAACAATTCAAAAAGGTATTTTCAACATGGATAAAGAAAAGTCGAAGTGATAATCCAACTTTTTTCATATTCCTGTCGTTGTATAAAATCATTCGTCTAAGATGACAATAAACAAATCAATTAGTAAATATTTCAAATAAAAAAAAATCCGGCTATAGTGGAAGAAGTCCCAATTGGCTCAAAGTAAGAAATAAATTGTAATAATTTAAAACATTATACAGATCTCTCATTTTTATATATTTTTTTATAATCCTAAGATAAAATCTAAATTAAAATGCGCGCCTATTGCCAATTTTTTTTATACATCGGATTATCCCGATCCGAATACATGTGGGAGAGCTTATGATAAATATTAAAGTTAGGCCATTTTTTGTGTGACAATATTCGAATATGTATTCATTTTTCTTTAAACATCAACATACGAGCACGCATTAACAAAAAAATCCGGTCGTTCTTACAAGCACCACCCGCTTCGTCGACTTCAAGGCTACTTTAGCCGTACTTTCCAATTTTCTGATCGTCTTCTTTCATTTTACTTTAGAAAACTTCAGATTCTGCTGGTTGGATAGCTCTATTTTTCGAAGCAAAAGCTATGTTCTAAGACTTTAGTATAGGGTTGCCATCCGTCCCGCAAAAGCGGGACATGTCCCGCTTTTTTGTTGAATGTCCCGCCGTCCCGCTTTTTCCTTAAAATGTCCCGCTTTTTTTCTCGGAATACTTTTACAAAGTACACTGACTTACACTAGTAAAAATCAACCTCTAGCCTCAATTTGAATTCATTGGTTCGACGGGTTCAACACAGAAATCTTTCAAATACGTCTTTTTCTTCAAAATAAGCAGCATTTTTAAAAGATTATATTAGACAATACTAGATTTACACTAATGTTCTGAGCCCTGCAGTAACATTCTGATTTAGTAGGCGCTCTTAGAGAATGTTCAACAATGCAATAAAATTAACTTTGGTATGGAGAAAATATTGTTCAAGTTGCTTCCAAATGATTATAGATCTTAATTTCTCGACGTAATCTTTAATAATAATTATTGCCTTATTTTATTCACCATCTTTTTAGACTCAATTGTCCAAAGTATACAATTATGGTAGTTTTCTTAAGTTTTAAATTTTTTTAAAGAAATTTTAAGTTCGTTTGTTATTACACGAAGGTTTTATACGCTGTATCAAATCTGCCGAGTTTATGTAGGACTTGAAAGTTTTTTTTCCAAATAACGTGTTAATCCGCGAGGACGAAAATAAACGTGCTTATGGCAAAAAAAAACCCTGAAAATAGAACTCATGTCAGAAAACAACTGAGAAAAAAACAATCCGTGTAACAAAACCTTAGTGCACTTTCTATACGAATAAGTTTGGCTAAACAATTAAGGATGTTTAAAGAATTTTTCAAATGTCCAGCTTTTTTTGGTTGTGTCCCGCTTTTTTTCGTGAAATGTCCCGCTTTTTTCTGAAAGTATCTGGGAAGCCTACTTTAGTACACATCCGCTAAGCAAATGTTTATTCATACCAAACTAAGCAAATGCTTTGGACTTTTGCTTTGATAGATTTCGAGCTAAGTAAAAGCTACCAAAGCAATTGCTAAACCTTATTCATACCACTAATTGTCATGTTAGTAAATTTTTCGAAGAATTTAAATATTTTCAAAATTAATTTCTAAATTTAAATGCAGTTTTCGGCAGTCTCGATATAGTAAAGTTTTAATAGTGTTTCTAACTTATTGTGGGCTAGATTTTATTTTTCTGGAACTTTCATCCTGTCGGATGATTCATCTCTAAAATAATTGCGGAATGTCCTAGCTAAAATGTTGAACATGAACTAATTAAATGAAGTTTCTCGAAAAATGCTGATGAGGTTAAAATATATTATTATTATTCAGATGAAATATTAAGACGTAAGAAATGTTAACTTAGGTACTATTACAGTTGTATGGATAAAATCAACGAGGAACCATCAATTAATTTCTAACCTAAATTCACACGGTGAGATAAAACCAGTTTTTAAATTGAATTTAATTCTTGAAAATCAATTTATTTTCTTGAAAAGCATTAATGAAAAGTTTATGAAATACATTCTCATAAGATTCAAATTTCTGAGACAGTTGGCCTAACACTGGAGAACACAAGACACAGTACGGGCAAGTCCTGCTTTACTCTGGAATACGAGGAGAACTACTACGCTACTCGGGAACGAGGAGTTGGTTTACTGTTAAGCCCGTGGGCCCATGCAGCCCTCATAAGATGGAAACCGATAAACGAAAGAATAATTGTAGCCACATTTAGAACACGGGTTAGAAACCTTGCAATGGTCCAGTGTTATGCGCCAACTGACGTTGCCGATTTGCAGGAGAAAGAGCGGTTTTACAGTCAACTGAACAGCGTGGTTGAGAAAATTCCGAAGGGTGACGTTCAAATCCATTTGGGCGACTTCAAAGCAAAGATTGGCTCCGACAATCAGGACCTTGAGCGCCTCATGCGGCGCCATGACCTAGGACAGATGAGGTCACTCAGGTATCCCGAGATGGCCGAACAGAAAATCAAATTGACCACATCTGCATCAGCCGAAAATTGAGGAGGAGCCTTCTTGATGTCCGCAACAAACGAAGCGCAGACATTACATCTGACCATCACCTCGTCCTTGGCGAGATTCGACTGAGAGTTGCGCATGTCCAGCGGCGAGAGGAGAAAGTCGAATGTCGATAAGATGTCTGCCGGTTGGAGAAACCAGAGGCGAAAAGGGCTTACTTTGAACAGCTAGAATCCCGAGGCTCGAAATTGCCGACAGATGGAACAGTCGAAGAACAGTGGTGTGGAATCAAGAATGCCGTTATAACGACCAGCCATGGTATTCTCGGCAAAGTTTGTAGAAGAAGAAGTGAATGGATGTCTGAGGAAACCTGGAGGATAGTCGATGATCAGAGAAAGGCAAAAGTCGAAATTGAGCCCGCTTGCGATATGCGGAACTGGAAAAGGCAGTTAAACGAGCTTGTAGACGAGACAATAGAGCCTGGATAAACTCCCTCCTTAGCAAAAGAAGGAGAAAGAGCCGCCGCCAATGTAGATATTCGATTACTTTATGACATTTCTCGCCGCCTTAGTGGTGCAAGGACTAATGCTAGAATGCCGCTAAAAGACCGAGCAGGTCAGTTATTGACCGATCGAACAGATCAGCTCAAACGATGGACTAAACACTTCGAACAACTCTTCCGAGTCACGAATAGCGATGGCCAACAGAACCTGCAGCGCGAACCGCCAACAGTAAGTCGCATAAATGGTGTCAACTCGGAAGCGCCCTCGCTGGCTGAAATAGAAGCGGCAAGCAAGGACATGAAATCCAACAAAGCACCTGGGATCGATTGCATCCCTGCTGAAATGCTGAAAGCCGACTCTGCCTTGTCAGCACAAATGTTGCACCGTTTTTTCGCTGACATCTGGGATACTGCAACATTCCTGGCCGACTGGATGCAGGGTATCCTCGTAAAGGTCCCGAAGAAAGGAGACCTGACAGAGTGCGGTAACTGGCGAAGCATAACTTTGATCTGTGATCCTGAATAGGATCCAGGAGAAAATCGACGCTACACTCCGACGGCAACAAGATGGATTCCGAACCGGAAGATCATGTGGGGACCACATCACAACGCTACGAACTGGAACAAATCAACTAATTCCAGGACTCTCTCCTGCTGGTGTTCGTTGATTTCGAAAAAAAACATTTGACCGACTGAACCACGAAAACATCTGGACTGCTCTTAGACGACGAGGAGTCCCAGAGAAACTGGTCCATCTCATCGAAGAACAGTACGAGGCATTTTCGTGCAAAGTCTTGCACGACGGTGTTCTGTCCGATCCAATCCCGGTAACTGCTGAAGTAAGGCAGGGATGTATCTTATCAACGCTACTCTTTCTCATCGTAATGGATGAGATCTTAACAGGATCGATTGACTGTCGACCAAACCGAGGATTGCCGTGGAATTCTTCGACAATGGAGCAGCTGAACGGCCTTGACCTGTCAGATGATATTGTTTTGCTCGCACAAAGACAACAAGACATGCAGAGCAAACTCGACGACCTCACCGGAAGCTAAAAAGCAGCAGGTCTCAAAATCAATGTCGGAAAGACCAAGTCGATGAAGATCATCACAGGAAATCTTTCCAATTTCGTGGTAGCTGGGCAACAAGTTGAGAAAGTGGAGTGCTTCCAGTATCTTGGTAGCCAGATTACGCCTGATGGTGGTACTGTGTAGCCGATAGATGGAAGCGCGACACGCTCTCGGGCGATAGGCCTTTCCGAGTCCGTTATCTCCCTCCATCTTCGTCTATACACGTACACACACACAACGGCTAAGCCGTCGTGTCGTGTCGTAAGCTGTCGTCTCGTCAGTCTACGTACGACCTTGAGCGAGGATGGGTGCGTGTCTCCCGTTTATCCAGCCTCGAGCGAGCTACAAGTTACACAATGGCGCATCCTGCCGGAAGAAAATTTATTCGGCTGAACGGGAGATGCGCGTTTTTTCAAGTTGCTTTAAGTGTTTGTAGTGGAAAATAGAATTTTTAAAACGAAGTGTGTTATAAAATGTGTACCAAGACCTGTGACTGATTCGGTAAGTAAATGTAGAATAGAATTTGGAAGAAAATGGTGTAAACAAAAAAATTAACGCATAGCTTATTCAAAGCGTTTATTTGCTATTCCTGGAGAGTGGAATTGAATCTGAGCAGCTGGAAAATAAACTGCTGTGTTTGAACCATGTTCTATCTGCGAACTGCGAAGTGTTAGCAGTTAGTTGGTTACTTTTTTAAGCTGGAATTTTCGTTGGAAGTGGAATTTTGAAGAATTCTGACTTTGTTTTCCTCTTCCCGTTCATTTGAACAAGATCATAATAAAAACGATTCTCTCATTTTTCTGGTCTGTGCCAAGCAGTATGCGAGTACATTAGAATACAAAAATATTCAAACGAATGTTCATTGATTGATAAACTTAGCGAACATTACCACACCACCTTCGCGTTGGTTTTTTGTTCTTAAGTCCCTACGACTTTCAACCACGGCTCGATGCATTCTCATAGAACTGTATTTGGATAACGAACGAGATGGCTTTTGAGTACGCAGATTTAGCCGTTCGCTGGTGTTTCCTCTCATTGCTGTAAGCAGGGATGCCAACTGTTTTTCAGAAAGGTCTGGAAGATTTAAAAAAAAATTCTGGAAAAGTCTGGATGGCGAACTTTATAAGTGATGACCTTTTTTTTTGGTCGCCAGATCGCAATATTGCAGTTTAGGGAATAACACCTATTACTTCATAACAATCATACATTCTATACACTATTAATGTCTGAGATTAATGTGGTGATATCGGCGGTACTACGTTTTATTCGTTACTCTTGTTTTACTATCATATTCGTGGAATTCCTCACTCTTCAATTATTAATTCAAATCATTTCCTACCATTTTGCAACGAAAATTTTGAATTTTCATGCCGAAACTCAAAAGTCTGGAAATGTCTGGAGGAAATGACAAAAGTCTGGAAGTTTGGAAACCTGAAAACAATTCTGGCACAAGTCCAAAAAGTCTGGAAGAATCCAGAAAAATCTGGAAGGTTGGCAACGCTGGCTGTAAGCTTGGTGGTAGTGAAATCGTTCTGCCAAAATGGCAATATGAGTTTTTATACAGATGCGCGATTGCATCAAGTCAGTTTAAAATGAGTACATATTGGGGGAGGGAAAATGTTTTTTGTTATTCCGAAAAGTGGAAATTATGAATAAGGTACATCAGAGTGAGTAAAGCCATAAGTTTTACTGATTACGAATAAAAGAAATTTTAAATGTAAAAGCATATCGCCTTTAAAAGTTTTAAACAACTGAAAAAACGTAATAGTTTTGTATTTTTTTTAGTCAAGTTTATGGTCGTTTAATGAGATTGTACTGTCGATTCTTAAAAAAAAATGAAATAGCTTTAAAAAAAAAACAAAAAGTATATTAGAACTTGGCGAATGTGTGTGAAATCGAATGTTCTATTATAGAATTTTCGTTGGATCGGGAGGACCAACATGAAGAGTGTTCTGAAGGTTCACTTTCTGAAATTTCGTTGGATCGGGAGGACCAACATGAAGAGTGTTCTGGAGGTTCACTTTATGAATTTTCGTTGGATCGGGAGGACCAACATGAAAAGTGTTCTGAAGGTCCACTTTAGGAAATTTCGTTGGATCGGGAGGACCAACATGAAGAGTGTTCTGAAGGTTCACTTTATGGAATTTCGTTGGATCGGGAGGACCAACATGAAGAGTGTTCTGGAGGTTCACTTTATGAATTTTCGTTGGATCGGGAGGACCAACATGAAAAGTGTTCTGAAGGTTCACTTTAGGAAATTTCGTTGGATCGGGAGGACCAACATGAAGAGTGTTCTGAAGGTTCACTTTATGGAGTTTCGTTGGATCGAGAGGACCGACATGAAGAGTGTTCTGGAGGTTCACTTCATGAATTTTCGTTGGATCGGGAGGACCAACATGAAGAGTGTTCTGAAGGTTCACTTTATGGAATTTCGTTGGATCGGGAGGACCAACATGAAGAATATTCTGAAGGTTCACTTTATGGATCACCATTTCAACAGTCCAGTACAAAACGGTTGTTTTAAGCCACGCTAAATAAAATAGTTCGAAATTGTCGTGATGTTCGCGGTTCGTGGAACTATTGTGATTTTATGAATAGCGATCTTAAAAAAAATCAGTAAATCTATGGAAAGTGCAAGTGTTTTGGAATTCGAAGAACGGGAAATTGAAGCAAGTGAGGAAATGAAAAATCCGGCCAACTTTATTGCGAAGATTCAGACAGAATCAAACAAATATAAAAAAAAGGCTGGCAATCGAAAATCTTGTACATTGTTGAAGTTGGAAGATTATCAAGGTTCCATTGACAAAGAAAACAAATACTTCTTGATCTTGTGAAATAATTAGTTGATTAGAAATGCTGAGCTTTAGAGAAGGATCCAAGGTGAAAAAGGAGCCAATCCAGGGCAATTCTCAACCTCTATCGATGTTGAATGGAAAGTATCCAGTCTCTTTGTGAGGATGTTACAGGAAACCGTTCGTGAGAGAATGGGAAAGATTTATTGGTCTGGAAATTGTACATCCTTGGTCATCCTAGCTCAAACATTGTCAGATGAAACAGCTCTAAGGAATCTGTTCTAAAAGTTTAATTCTTGAGCTCACAATCGTAAGGTTCAATCGATATGAGCTATGTTTTCACGCGTGATTTTGTTTAAATGAGTTGGAAGGGAAATTGAAAACTGACTGCTATGATTTTGTATTATCTTTGAATGTAATACAGTACGCCTCATGAAAGTTGAGCCATTTTCAAAGCTTCGCTACTTGTTTTCATTCATTTTTTAATGTAAAGGGGAGATGTGTAGCCGATAGATGGAAGCGCGACACGCTCTCGGGCGATAGGCCTTTCCGAGTCCGTTATCTCCCTCCATCTTCGTCTATACACGTACACACACACAACGGCTAAGCCGTCGTGTCGTGTCGTAAGCTGTCGTCTCGTCAGTCTACGTACGACCTTGAGCGAGGATGGGTGCGTGTCTCCCGTTTATCCAGCCTCGAGCGAGCTACAAGTTACACAGGTACCAAGAAGGACATCGAAACCCGGATCAGAAAAGCCCGATTTGCGTTTGCGAGTCTCCGAAACATCTGACGCTCACGCCAGATCTCTCTACGAACTAAGAACCGAATCTTCAACTCAAACGTCACATGCGCATTCTTGTACGGGTGTGAAACTTGGTGCACATATGCGGTGACGGTGTGGAGTATCATCCGCGCGTGGTGGCTTGGCAACTGGATCTCAAATTCGGAACTACATCGTTTGGTCATCAAAGGGCGCTAGAAATCGAGATTCGGGAAGTGGAGATGGATTGGGTACATGCTGCGAAGAGATGAGAACGAGATTTGCAGAGAGATGCTTGAATGGAATCCAGAGGGGCGTCGAAGGAAAGGCAGACCCAGAAACTCGTGGCGGCGAAGCTTAGCCGCCGAAATCCGGACTGTCGACGAAAATCTGTTTTTCAAAACATTTAAATATTATTTTTACTTAAAATTTTTAGCTCAAATAAAATATTAAACTCCTTCTTAACATCAATGTTTCTCTGGATATGAAAACTGAAAAAAAAAATTGCTATACACTTTTAACCGTTTTTCTACGCCATGTAAGGTAGCTTGAAAAATCACTCTAAAATAAAAAAAATATCTTTCAACCAGAAAAGTAGCCTCGAAATTTTTCACAATTCAGCTCAAAATACTGAAGTTTAACAAAAAAAATCAATTGCTTAATTTATATTGAGACGTTTGTTTGTTTATTAAAATCAGTTTAGTAGTTTAGAATGCGAGATCTGACATTCCCACTTTTTCTGAGATCGGGCCTTAGCGTAATTAAACACATATCTTAGGTCTTAGAGAGTTAATGGTTTTAAAACCACTTTATAGGAGCTGTAAAATTTTCTAAGGTTTTTGACGTTTAGAAAAAAAAAATTCTTCCATTTTTTTAATACTGAACATCATTTTTTGTTTTGTTTTTTCTCCGGGCAACTGCACAGTGAAAATCTGATGTTCAGTATATTAGAACATCAGAATTTCACTGTGCAGTTTCAATTTCAAATAGGGTAACGGACCTATTTTGGGCCGCTTTGGGAAGTGGCTATGCTATTTTCTGAAATAAAAAAGAACATGTCACAATTTTCGATTGCTTTATCCGTTCATTACGAAGATCAATACTTTTTCTACCGAACTATAGCGTCGTTTGTTGCACTGTGACAAGATTTAAGCCTAAAAACTCGTTTCTTCGACCATTACTCTGGTCGGTATTTTGGACCACCAAGTTTCTATTTTGGACCACCCTTAAACTAAATAATTTTTTTTGATATAGGGATTGATGCGCAATTATGCGAATAATTCTTTAAATCTTGTCCTTTCTTATTCTTGTAGTAAAGTTTTGTTTGTTCGATGAAAAAAAGTTTAAAACAGAAAAACTCCTCCGTTATATAGTGTGTTTGAAATGTTTTGTAAAATCTGATAGCACACTGCGTTCTCGACGAAATTTGTTCTGCAGTGTTAAATACTGATCAGTTGGCTTATCTTTAGAATCAATTTTTAGAACGCAAATTTCCTTTAGGCAACTAAACGATAATTTGAGAAAGTCTGACATCATCAACTCCGCGACATCAATTGATGCATTTTGACTTGCAGTCAACCTTAGTGGAATTTTCGGCTTCAGTTCTGTATAATAAATAGGTTCAAGAAACATAAAAATGTACGAGAATTATAACGAGATCTGGCTTTTAGAAGGTTAAAAATCTAAAAGCCAGATTTTTTCGCTGAAAAATTAACAAAAATTCAGTTTAATCTTTAAATCAACTTTTGTTCTACGAAAAAAAATATCGTTGGAATAAATTTTTCAACAGTTTTTTTTTTGTTTTCAAAAATTGCATAACCACAGGGGCTGAAAAACTAGTTTCTTGGTACTTTTTCGCTTGTAATTTTTACACATTTCAACAATTTTTTTTCCCAAGTTTTAAAACATTTATAGCTATAGTTCAGAATTTTTTTATTAAAATTGTTCTACTATTGACTGAGATATTTCAACTGTTACAAAAATTAAATTCTTTACATATTTGCCAATTGGTTGTCGTTTTTTTCCAACCCCTTCTTTAGACGTGGTTTATATTTCGTCTCTTCTACCTAGCTACGTTTTTTTTCTCGAAACCCAACCCTGAATGGTTGTAAGTTTTAGAACAAACTGTCAATAATTTTTCATGAAGCTAATAATTACCAAATAAAAAATTGGGGCATGTCCAGTTATTTCATGTTTTTTTAGCTTCTTTAAGCTGTAGCTCTTTACAGATGCTTATAAAACAGTTGCCAATAATTTGGATTATTAGATTACAAAATGTGCACAAAAAGTAAGTTAAAACCATGATTGGTTTGGTTTTATGCCGATTGAAATGATCCCTGTCTAAAGGCGGATATGTGCTTTAGCTTTTCATATCGTCGTACAAAGTCTTATTACGTTCATGAACATGAACCTTTGAAGGCTGCGGCAAAATTCGAGCTTCATTTTTTTAGATTTTCTTCTTGAAATTTGCTTTTGTGATTCTTACGAAACTTGAAGCTACATTCTTGAAAAAAACGAATTATGGCTATTGAAATAAAATTGTTGGTTTTATTTTATTTATTTTCAATAGTCTTAGCAATGAACATTTGTACTTTTTGATATTCAGTATATCGGCACTCACGCCCTTTTCAATTCAAAATTAAAAATATCCTCCGTATTTCGCGTTGCGCGACATGTTTTATGATAGCTATAATTTATTTATGTATCAACCAGTGTCTTCCATAAACCAAGGCACAGATCTATCAATGAATTATAGAAGGCTACTAAGACCTATTTACGCTAAACAATTCAACCCATTAAAAATCTCTTTCCTAGCTAGTGTCACAGTTCTTGACGACCCCCTCCAAACCATCGCGCTTCCATCAACACATATAGCGAACCAAACTGGAAACGCGAAATTGCAATGCAACCGCGCTTGCTTGAGAAGCTAACCGGTGTAAATAAAGCTATCTGTGTTTGGTGGACGATCGTTCGAGGACTCCAGCTAGAGCTAACAAATTTTCACACGAGGCTCTCCGTTGGTATCGTACGACGTCTGGAGCTTAGTCTGCGTTTGAGATTGCTTCTGTTCGGTTCGGAATCCGCGTTCGTTCGCCCATCGATTTCACCTTCAAACATCACCCCTAAAGAAAAAAAATAGTGGTTCCGCACCGATTCGCGCACCGGTGTTTTCGTAATTGTTACTCGCTGCCTAAGTTGATCCTACTAAGCCGCAACCATTTTTGCCAAATTTCTCCGATTATTCAGTAGAATGGCTGAACCGTAAGTATATCGTTGTGTGGCGTGACTTCCCGGAATCAAGTTCAAGACCTCGGGCCCAGGTTGCTGTTTTGCTGTAGCCGGAAACTTAAATGTTCAAGTACACAAAATAATCTATGCAACTGGAGTGTCGTGTTAGCTTTGAGTTAGTAGACGCAGTTCGATTTCTGTCCAGTCACCTCGAGTGACTTTGTGGTGCACCAACTTACTATACAACGTCGAAGCCTCTTTCGAGTGAACTTGAGCAGTCTGACGTAGCGTTTTACAATACAGTTTTTTCTATGTGATAGAGGCATTATTTCAAGTCATTTGAGCTGTTGTTGGTTCGGAAACCCAATTCCTGATTGCTTAGCTAATCTTGCTGCTGATGATCGAAGATTTCTGCAAACGTTTATCAGTAAACGTGACGAAAAAAAAAAACAGAGTGATGAGGTCAAAATTGTATGTCGTCATACTTCAATGTTTACGCATTCAGCGTACCGTGCAATGATTCTGTCGTGTTTGGTAAGCAAAAAAACGCGTGGTTTTGTTAGATGTATGTATAATTCTAATGAAAGATAATCTTACAGATTATCTGAAGAAGGGAGTTTTCAAACCCTTGAACTTGTTCCATACAGAAGTTTTTTTTTGACAGTTAGTTGATCTGTTGAGCTGATGCCTTGCAAGAAAACAACAATGTATGGATTAAACCTTTTTTGTTTTATAAAAGTTAAAAACTTTTCCATATAAGCACATCAACTGGAGCAAGTTTATCTGAAAAACATACAAATCCCTTTATTGGCTACCTAAAAAAACAGGTTCTAATGCGGAAAGCAATTTCTCGCACAGTGACAATTTGCTTATTTCAAAAATTTAGGTGGTTACTCCGTGGTTATGCAAATACAAACCATTACTAGAAATGATTTAAATTTTGATTGAAAATTTAAGGTTTGTTTGATAATTTTTAATGAGAAAACGAAATTCACCTTCATTTTTAATTGTTCTCATATTAAAGATTTTAGCAAAACAATCAGCTTCATTCAGTTGGATTAATAAAAATTTAATATTATTATTCAGAAACTTCAAATGATCATTCTTTTTATTGAATTTCAATTTTGAAACCTAAAAAAACGTATTTATGTTATATTTAAACTTTATTGACTGACACATATTTTCAATGTAAAATCGAGCGCTGAATCCAAAAATGATATTCGAAAAACTTCAGTAGAACAGTTTTTGAGTTATGCTCCAAGTATTAAATTTTGGAAAATCAAAAAATGTACATGAACTTATATTAAAATACACTGAGGTTTTTTTTTACGCGGTTTTTTTTTACACGGTTTTTTTTACGCGGCTTTTTTTACGCGGATTTTCGAATTAACGCGGTTTTTTTTTACGCGGATTTTCGAATTAACGCGGTTTTTTTTTTTACGCGGATTTTCGAATTAACGCGGTTTTTGAGAGAAAATATTCTAAGACTTTTTCAAAGGAAAACACTTAGAATCTTTTTGTAGTTGGGAAAATCTTAGCTCTGAGACTAAGAACGTGATACATGAGATCTGAGACCTGAGACTTGAGACCTGCAATATGAGACTCGAAATTTGAGACATGAGACATGAGACCCGAGACTTGAGACCTGAGACCTGAGACATGAGACATGAGACATGAGACATGAGACATGAGACCTGAGACCTGAGACATAAGACCTAAGACATGAGACCTGAGACATGAGACCTGAGACATGAGACCTGAGACATGAGACCTGAGACATGAGACATGAGACCTGAGACATGAGACATGAGACCTGAGACATGAGACATGAGACCTGAGACATGAGACATAAGACCTAAGACATGAGACCTGAGACATGAGACCTGAGACATGAGACCTGAGACATGAGACCTGAGACATGAGACCTGAGACATGAGACATGAGACCTGAGACATGAGACATGAGACCTGAGACATGAGACATGAGACCTGAGACATGAGACATGAAACCTGAGACATGAGACATGAGACCTGAGACATGGAACATGAGACCTGAGACATGAGACGATCTGAATTCCACACTGTCAAATAAGCCTCACTATATTCTACTATTCTATTAATCTAATTGATTTTGTTTTTCATCTTAAAAATAAACTATCATTGTACGCAAATTTTTAAATAATCATGGTTCTTATGCGTTTTTTAGTAACGTGCTTTTTTGCGCGATTTTTTTAATTAAAATGGTTTTTCACGTGGATTTTCGAATTTCGGGTTTTTTTTACGCGGATTTTCGAATTAACGAGGTTTTTTTTACGCGGATTTTCGAATTAACGCGGTTTTTTTTTACGCGGATTTTCGAATTAACGCGGTTTTTTTTTACGCGGATTTTCGAATTAACGCGGTTTTTTTTTACGCGGTTTTTTTTTTACGCGGGACGAAATACCGCGTAAAAAAAACCTCAGTGTATCTCGAACTGCATGACTTTTTGCATATTGGAGGTGAGCAAATGGGCTGTCGATAGTCTGAACTTAATTTTAACGTATGATCAACAGTATTGTTTATATCCAGCCAGATCTGACCATGGGAAGGGATTGTGCCTCAAACGGGAATGGGATTTTAAGGTATTTTATTCGGGACAAGCAAAAAATACTGGTTTTTCAATAATGTTTTTCTTTACTGGTCGCTTAATTTTACTTAAAATTTTCTTTAACACGTTCGTCGCCAAGCGTCACCCACTCAAAAAATGTCCAACTTTGAAAGGCCATATCATCAACAGGAAATATCGTTTCGGCTCCAAATTTTGGCTAGAGAACGGAGAAGAATATGGTTACAATCCGAGATAATTTTGAATAAAAAATATATCTCCAATTTTGTGTTTTGACTTTTCAAATTTAGACGTATTTTGCGTCACCCACTCTTGGCGACGAACGTGTTAAGCCTAAATTGAGACAAATATTTTACCACAAGACTGCATCTCGATTTTACTTGAAACCAAAAAGTTATTTCGGTTCAAAGATTGTATTTTGGCCGCAAATTGTCATCACAGTACATTTTACGCAATGCGTTTTAAACAATAAATTTGCGGTCAAAATACAATTTCTCAACTGCAATAACTTTTTTGTTTTAAGTCCAATCGTGTTTCAATCCTACTCAAGAACAGTATCATCAGCAAAAAGCTTCGGGATGCTGTTAAAGAGTAAGTTTTGGTAGATCGTTCACATAAATGAGGAAAAGAAGAGATCCTAGATGACATCCTTGACGTAGGGGAGATGGGGGCATAATGGCCACCTTAAGGAAAACGGTTATTTAACCATAGAAAATAGCTATAATATGGAGGTTACATTATTGTTTCGTGTTCAGACACTTGAAAAGCCTATTCCCTAACGGGCTGAAACGTGAAAAACTAGATGAAAACGTTAAAAAATGCATTTTAAAAAAATTTGCCAAAAGCTGAAAACCAGCCACTGTGGAGGCATAATGAGAACCCCCCCTGAGGCAGTATGAGCACCATTAATCAGAGCAAGATGTGCGTTTTTGCCGGGGAATCTAGCAGCGAATTCAATTCGATGAAGTCAGGTGAGTCGTAGATCATCAAACAAAGCAATAACAAAATAATCTAGGTCTGTTTGTAGAATACAAACAATTCACGCACGCTCATACATTAAGTGCTTTGTTCGGAGGATGATGCTACTAGCCGTATAATGTAACAATAAAAAAATCGATCATGAATTGTGAATGGAAAAAGATCACCTCGAACAGAAATCTAACTCTAGTCTTTTGATTACCTCTCCGACACCTTACCAACAGGCTAAATTGTCGGATGAAAACTAGTCAAGGTGTGGCGCTATAAATCAATTTTAATTCGCTGCTAGATTCTACGGCAGAAAATGCTCATTATGCCTCGATAATATGGTGCTCTATATGCCCCTAGTCAACAAATTTAAGTAAAAACGTGTTTTAAAATTGATAAAAGTGAAAAATCAAAAATTTTCTGATGGTAAAAATTGAGAAACAATGTGTACATCATGTTGCAGTGCGTACATTATAGATCAAGGTTATTTTAAGATCATAAAAGCTTATTTCGTGGTGCTCAAAAATTATAATATTTTCGTAACTTGAGAACCAAGCTAGTTTTTTTTTAAATATCTCTGTAAAAATGATAAGGAGATTCCTTTTTTTGTGAAAAATTAATACTATAGGAAGTACGAAACAAATCCTCATGAAAATTTATTTAAGAAAATACGCACTTTCGTAGAAAAGCGTAGTTCTCATTATGCCTCGGGTGCTCGTTATGCCCTCATCTCCCCTACGCCTATTTTTATAGGCAATTGAGAACTCACTGTTTCTTTGATCTTAACACATTAAGGAACGAGAAAAAAAAATCTAAGCTTAGAAGCAACGAAATTAGACATTCTATATCTCAGAAATCATTTATTCAAGTCCACAAAGTTAGCTTTTTAGAATTACGAAAAGTATTATGTTCAATTTAGTCGAATACAGTTTAATTTAAATTTTAGTTTTGCTTCCAAATCTCAGTGCAACACACTTCCGGCGAGCGAGATATCTCGTAGTTGGTCCGCAATGTGTTAACCACTTGTTGCAAATTTTTTAGATAGCTCAGTCTGAAGTCATTTGCCAAACTTCTTTTTTTTTAATAATTTGAATATATTTGGATAGAATCAAAGGCTTTCGACAGATCAAGAAGTTAAGCACGAGGTATTTCATTTTTCTGGTTTGAGTAGTGTGAAATACTATTAACAAGTTCCATTATAGCAATTCGACCCTCCTTTACGGATCATATTGGTGAGTATAAAGAAAGCTTTAGCCGTAAAGAAATTTCAACAGTCATATGTTAATCAATGTTTAAATACATTACTAAAGGAAGAGAGATATTGATCGAGAGCTGTTGATAGCTCTGTGATCACCGGACTTTAATGCTGAGCATACAACAGCGAGTTTAAGACATTTCGGATGTAGTCCCATACAAATACAGGAATTCTTCAAAAATATTTTTAAAATTATAATCGAGTTCAAGAAAGGTGAATTTGTTTTTGAAATTTTTTTACAAACTTGATCTTGGATCTATTCGGTTTAGCTCGCTTTTTTTCATGAAGTCATTTCTAGTATATGCAATATGTAAGTGCAATAACGATCAATTTTTAGTTATTGTGAATTTTTCTTTGTCGGAAGTCTTTCGGAAGTCAGAAGTCCGGACTTCCGAAGTAAAATTTAGTGCTGGCGCTTTTATAAAATAATCCCAAATGTGAGTTTCCATGTTTTAACAATACTTTTAAATTTTGTTTTCAATATTTTTGAAAAATGAAAAAAGCTCCCAATTTCAAGCGTGTTTTCAGGAAGTACACAATAAACGGGATCCCTGCAAACGGTAGTTTCTAGACGAATTTTCATGCGGAGTACATCAATCAGTTCGGTAATTTAGTTCGTTAATCCTTTCGGTAAAGAAGGTATCATTGAAAAATCTACAAAAGTAACTGGTGCTTGTTGGTTTTATTACCGAAATACCACAATATTAGCCGAACAAACTGAAATAATCATATTATTCGTTGGATGTTCGGTAATTTTCACCGAACTACTGGTAGTAAAAACTGAAAACTGATTATACATACCGAACTCTAACCTTAACTCGCTCTCGAGTGTTAATTGTATTAATATTATACTATTATTAATATGACACTGTTGGAAGTTTGGCACGATGACAAAATTAGGTATCAAAGCATCAATATATCGAAATATGATACCAAAACAATATCTAAATACGGTATTGAGATCAAAATGAAATCACTTTTTGATTTTGTTTTTTTTTTTCCAAGACAACAAAACAAGGCATCATTGAGGTTTCTTTTTCTAAGGTTGGAACAGAACACTGAGATCAAAATGATAGCATGATTTGGTATTCTATTTACTATGATGAAAAATCTGATTTATTTTGGTGTTAAAAAATAAATCGAACTGAACACAAACAGCTAATTTATTCGTTACTGGCATAGTACGCGCATTTTGAGTGTTAATTTTTCAGTGATTGCCAAAATAGGCATCATTAAGGTATCATTATTTTGAAAACTGAAGATACAACTATATAAACCTCCTTTCTTCTATTTAACTATTTCTAACAATTGAGTATATGAAAATTTCGACCCAAATTTTGGCATTGTACCACCTTTATTCGGGCAAAATGATACCAAAATTTACTTTGAAGGCATGATAGCAAAACTAGGTTTTATTTTGCTATTCAAGTCTGCTCTGGTGGCTTGTAACTTGATTCGGGTGCATTCAAATTTAAAAAAAAAATCTTCGGGAACCCTCTATGAATTCTTGGAATCTTTAATTTTGCATCATTACTTTTTTTATGGACGCACCCTGAAAGCCCAGAGAAAAAACACTCCCTATTCCCGCCTTGAGTGTCAATTTGACACCTTTCGCTTAAAACCGCTATACTCTCTTTGTTTCTCAACCGATTTTTACAAAATTTATAGTTTTAGAAGCCTCGTTACTCAAATACGTTAATTTTAGTTTTATTATTAATATATTTTTGTAAAGTAACGCAGCGCTTCTGTTATTACATCACTATAATTGGTATTAAATTGCCTTTCTGATTAATACAAATTTATTGCGGAAATCTGTGCCAAATAACGTCAACTTTTCAATCCTCTTTTCAAAATGTATCCGGTGTGACTTAAACCATTTTGACGGTTTAGTGATTTAGAAATACGGTTATACACCACTTTCTTGCAGTTTTGTGGTCCTGATCTTAAAAAATTAAAAAAAAAAAGAAATTTTGTATGCAACGTGTAGCTTCTAACTTCAGATTCCGTAGCTGATATATCTACAGTCTTTTTTCGGATTTGTTTTTCTTCAACCCTCCAAAGCTGTTCGGGTCAATATGACCCGAAGCGCACATTTCAAACATCTTTATCATCATTCCAATATACTGAAGAACTGGGAATTTTGACAGACCAAGTATGTTCTATGAAAATAATGATCAAATTAACGACAAAAAACTAAAATTTGAGATTTGAAAATCGGTTCATTGGGAAATGAAATACAGCTAAGCAAAGCCAAAATTGAATGTCGTTTTTTTTAAGTAACATTTTTTTGTGCCGGAAGATCTGAGATAGCGGTAAAAACTTTCATTGCACCCCAAAATATCTGTATATTGTCGGATAGATGGATTCTAGACGATTTCAAACATCAATGAAACACTTAAATGCAGAAAAGCTGTCAAAAGTTATGAGTATTTCAAAAATAAAATTGATTTTTCGGACTTTTTACTTTCTTACCCAGTTTCTGATAACCTGGTAATACATTTCAACCTTATTTTGAAATGTTGAGTAATTAGAATAAATTACCTACACAATGAATATAATATCATCAAAATCGGTTAACATTTACAGCCAGGAGAACGAAATCAAACCACAACTCAAATTTCCCCGAAACGGATATTTAGCGAACGGCTTTGGAAGGTTAACTTTGAATAACGGAAAACTGAAGAGTTATAACCGAATATTGCCTGAAAAACATATTTGAGTTACGTTACGAGGTTTCCAAAACTATAAATTCTGTAAAAAATCGGTTGGGTAACAAGAGAAGGTTGTACTCCATTTCCCCGAAAACCATTGCCCAGAATGAAAAAATACCAGAATTTCAATCACCAGAAATCCACTTCCCCAGAATTTTTTCCCCAGAATGCACCATTAACCAGATTTTTTTTTCCCAGAATGAACAATTTCCCAGAAAAAAAAATTACCAGAATGAACCATTTCCCAGAAAAATTTTCGCCAGAATTGCCATTTCCCAGAAAATTTAATATATTTATCCAACCTGAAATTCAAAAAATTAAAATTATTTTTTTTCCACAAAAATTGGATTCTCATAATACTATTTTTTGCGGCAAAGCCACAACCAACGAGGACGAAGGGGCCGAGGCGGCACAAACCGCCGATGCTCCCAAATCCGAGGTGGCCGCCGACCCGCCGTCGGAAGCGGCGGCCCTAAGACATTGGTATAGGTCTGCCGGGGCTTCCTAGGTCTGCGTGAAAGCTAGAGGTGATCTCTTAGCCCCGTCCGCCACGCGACAGCGTGAAGGACAAAACGTCTTTCAAGTTCGAATGCGCAGCGTGAGGAGTCGGATACCAAAACGGTTTTTTAAAGGACCATGGTTAAGCTTGCCAGATTGTCCGGTTTTATCCGGGTTTGCCCGGATATTTGATACAAAATTTCGAGAAAGTCCGGTCCGGCCCGGTTGCCCGGATATCGTGAAAAAAGTCCGGATATTGCCCGGATTTTTTCACAATTTTCACAAAAAAAAACCAAAAAAAATCTAACAGGGTTGCTAGCGAACCGGGAAAACCGGGAATACCGGGAAAAACTTTGGAATTTCATCTCGTCACCGGGAAACCGGGGAAAAACCGGGAATTTCGGCACCTCACCGGGAAAATATTTTCAAAATTATTTCTAAATTTATGTATAGTTTTTGACAGTCTTGATATAGATTTATCTCATAAACGCTTTTTTTCTACCTATTTAAAATAGTTTTAAAGAATGTGATTAAAAAAAATACAATAAAAAAATCTCAAAGGCAATTCAAATTTATGCTATTTCTACCACTGTGCTCAGCAGAAGAAATAGGTTAAGGTAGGATGTAAATTAAAAGTTTTTAGCCATCATTAGCCCTTGGGCCGGTAACTTTTTTTTTCCTTAATGGCCCGCCACACTCCCCCACACCAAAAAACTTATTAACGCTTATTTTCAATCATTACATTCAACAAATTGCGGGGCAATATAAGATCTCCGCAAGTGTGCTTATACTCACCAGCATAACTCCAATGTTATTAATTAAATAATGAAACTAGTATCGACAAAACTAACTACAGTTGAACCTGGATAAGTGAGAGTCCAAAAGACTGAACATTTTTTCTCGTTTATATGTCTTATGTAAAAATTGTATCGAAAAGAAGCTCCTGTCGAAATCTAAGGTCTTGACCCTGATACAAAATAATATCTTACATTCAAACGATTAAAGTTCAGCCCTGTCTTATATACAATTTTCTATATTTTTACGAATCCTTAGTTCAAATCACTAGGGCACTACTAAAGTTATTCATTGTTTTGTATCTAAACAAAAACATTTTTTTCTAAAACATGTCTTTGAATTTGCATAAAAAATATAACTGCATCCAGAAAATAACTAAATATTTTCCTGCAATCTTTTAAGTTTTAAAAGACTAATCCCCATTCAAGTTGACAAGCTGATTTGATATTATGTTTTGATGTACTTTTTACATATTTCTATGTAAACTATACATTTTTTCTGTATAGTTGTAACGGATAAAATTTTCTGGGACGGATGAGGGTTTAAGAACTTTTAACCCTTTTGCATTAGTTTTAAAGAAGGCATGAATGGCATTTATACAGGGTTTTATTGAAATACGTTTTACAACAAAGAATTCTTCATAAAACGCCATCACTTGCGTACAAGGCCTAGAGAAATTGAAATTAATGCTTGGGTTTTTAAAGTCAAGAGAAATACTAAATTCGTTGAATCTTTTGTTCGAATTTTCAAGCTCCCATTCAAGGGCAAGGGACAGGGTCCTCTAAAAAAATATGAAATAACTTAATTCCACTTACAGAATCATTTGCATTTAAGAAATACAAAGAGGCAATAGAAAATCTAACCGATCAAATCAATTTTTTAAGGCTTAAGAATCTATCCCAAAATTGAAAATTGAAAGGAATGTTCTTTCAAAGATCGATCCTTGGATCTTGATCAACCAATCCTAACTAACACAACAACGAAATATCGTTAGAAGTAAAAATTTGCTTAGAGCTTCGCTGAGAACTTCTATATTGAGTATCGAATCTGGGCCGAGTGTAATTCTTGAACAGCATTGATTCGATTAAAACAATTATATATAGGTAGCACAGTTTACCCAAATAATTTTCAAATCCCACAGGAAAGCTGACATCGCCTTGATCGGCCTGGCCGTGATGGGCCAAAATTTGATTCTCAACATGGACTCAAAGGGCTTCGTTGTGTGCGCCTACAACCGAACGGTGGACAAGGTGAGTTCTAAATCCCAACAATAATGAATTATTTCATTCACCTAGGTAGTTGATCAATTGATAAGAAGTGATTCCACTCACTTTCTTAACAACGCGAAGTGACGTGACACAAGATCGGCAGACCATTACATGGCACGATTTCTAACCTTAGATAAGGAGCATGTTTGATGAGTTTTAAACAGTGATTTTTTTTTAATTTCATTCCCCAGGTCACACATTTCCTCGCCAATGAAGCTAAGGGAACGAAAATCATCGGAGCCACCTCGTTGCAGGATATGGTGAACAAATTGAAGCGGCCACGCAAAATCATGCTGCTGGTCAAAGGTAAGATTTTTGCGCGATTCGATTTATTTTTATTCAAGCAAACAAGGCCTTCGCCGCCGCCGCAAGAAAGTGGAGTCGTGGGTCTCGTGTTCTAGTTACATGTAGCAACACAACTCGAAAGTTGAACAACGTTGTGACCGCTCCTTCGCTGCAGCAGTTAAATGTCATTTAGAGGTTGAATGGAATGAAGAAAAAAAAATACAAACTCGATTGAGCTATGCAACGATACGCCAGTAACTTCGGCAAGATAGTAGGTTGCAGCTTATTGTTGCAAAACAGGACTGGACTGATAACGCATCATTTTTGTTGAAAAAAATCGTTCAAGTTAATGACTAATAAATATTCACACTTATCAAAAGAACACACAAAATTAACCGAAATTCAGGAATAAATTTGATTACTTTTTGAAAACTTCAAATTAGAACACAATAAGTAAACATCGAAACCTTTGTTGTTTTTTAAGATTTAAAAATAATAGTGATTTTCTCACGTTGATTCCGTCTTCCGTCATGCGAGAAACCGGCTTTTTGAAAGGATCCAGGCAAGGCCAACGCCAGACGCCGCGTCGTCAGCCTATAGCTTAGTGTGGCAAATTACCGTAGAACATCGCTGTTTCAGCCTGGTTCAACGCCAAAATATTCTAGATTTCATACAAAGCTTATAAATTGAAACTAAAATTAGTCTCAATACAAATTTTAAGATTGGAAATGTTATAATAAACATAATAAATATTCGAACGGATGACCATGAAGATTGGAAATGTGACCAATCCCAATGATCAGCAGCTTACAGTAGATTGTTAATGACATAAACAGCGAGTTGAATCACCCCCTCAACTGTTGAGCGACATAAGAGCCTGATATTACTTGTATTCCATAACTAGGTATCACCGAATTTAAAAATAAATGATGCTCTTCTACTTTGTACGCTCTTGACAATTCAATAACGATTAATTAATTATTATTGAGTTGAGTTTAAAACGTTTCAAATCAAGATAACCCGTCATAGAATTGAGCGATCGATATCTTAAACCCAGCCATGCGCGCCAAAAAAAAATTGACTCAACAAACTAGGTCAGTCGATTGGCTGAGCCTGGTTGGACTGCCTGTGGATCAACAATAAGTTAGTAAGTACCTGCTTCACCTGTCTATCCATTGTGACTCCCTCGATCAGAGATATTGCATAACAGGTTGTAGGCCCTAGGTTTGCCCGATGGGATTCGAACGTCACCTGGTGAGACCTTCACATCGCGATGTGGCTCCTAGACCGGCTGGCGGTCACGTGATGAGCTCACGCGATCAGCTTCGGAATTGGATCAGAATGATTCAATTAGGAACACACAGTATGTAAATATTAATGTGATAATGTGCTTAAAATCTTTCGATTATTGTAAATCGGTACTTTTTTTGTAGCAATTGATTACTGGCTAAAGGAATAAAATGCCGTTACGCGAATGGTACCTACCTCACTTTGTTGCACGCATAAGGTACTCATTAGCAAATTAGAACCTTAAAGCCTGCAATGGTAGGTACCTCTGTAGATTTTGTTGCCGCTTAATGGTGACGTTTCAATAAGCTTACTTTCAAAGCTAGTATGGCCTCGAGTAGGTATTACCAAGATTTTTGACCTGTTCAAGATCAAGTGATCGTCGTGAGAAACGCAGTCTTAACCTTTCACTAAATGAATTATTGTGCGCTTATGCGGGATCATGTGAGTGTCTCCCCTCCACAATTCTATTCTGTATGAAACCACAGGGTAGATGTAATGACCAAAAAGTCTTCCTCAAGATTATTAGAAATTTATTGAAAGCTTATCGGGTATATCTAAAGCTTGCTTCAGATAAAATTGGAACATAGAATTGGAATTGGGGATAGTTGGGTGGGTTAAGGTTTTTCGTAAGAAACTGGACCGTTTCTCTGCATACCATTCTTGAACGACTTTGCTGTAACGACAGCTTGCCAAAGCTTCCGAGCACGGATTTTGGCCATACTATTGTGTTTTATGGTCCGATTTGGCTGTTTGCTATCTCGTTACGACTTGATTCCTTCCTGGAGTCGAATTTCTCTGAATCGTCTTCAAAATCTTACCGCACAGTTCCCGGTCTTCAAATCATTGTCAATGTTTTCTTTTACCGTTTGATAAAGCGCCATACGGTATTTCGGGGCAATTTCAGCTGTTTAGCTTACCTAAGATGCAGGATTTGCCAAATAACTGTGCTCAATTTTTTTTTCGTCTTCCATTGTTTACAAAGTACAATCGACTTGCGGAATGTCAAAACCTTTCAAATCCGTCCACCAGGAGCGCCACAATACAGTGAGCGAAATAAGAACAGTACCACGTACCACTATGTGTTAAAATATGAATGATTTAAAATCACCAAATTTTCTTCTACAATTTGTTATGAATTGTTTGACGGATAATTCAAGCATAAGTTTACTTTTTTTTTGGACTTAGCAATTAGCGTTGAGGACCAAAAATATGAAAAAAGGGTGCGAAATAAGAATAGTACGCCTTGTGTTTTTCGACCAAATCAAGATTATTTCTAAAAATTAATTATGTAAAAGAGAATAATAATAGAATAATAGATAACTGAATTTTAAGGGGTTTTCTAGAATTTCAAAGGTTTTAAAAAAGGGTTTAAAGAGATTCTCTTCTAGAACTAAGGAATTTGATATTTGAGCTATAATATTTAATCAAACTGTTTGATTTCTTCATCAACATCAATAAATATGATGCAAAATGATCAAATATAGATTTGAGGCTGAATTTGAATCCAAAAAAAACAGGCTTCAAATTCAACAATACTAATGTTTTAAAATAGTCAAACACTATTTCTCTAGTTTTAAGTCACAAAAACTTAAACTTATGCTTGATTTATCCGTTAAACAATTCATAACAAATTGTAGAAGAAAACTTTGGTGATTTTCAATCCTTTTTAACAAGCAAAACACATAGTGGTACTATTCTTATTTCGCTCACTGTATGGGCAAAAATTTGTTCCAATCCTACATGAAGCAAGTTTTAGCTGCTATGGATCTTCATTATCAAAACAGTTAATTTTAAATGTACAGGGTGACAGTAGAATTTCCGTACTTTTAAAAAACACCTAGGGTAAGTGAGCCTAATTTCGCTATATTTTGTCAGAGGTTTTCAGATTTGGTAAGGCTTGATTCTTTTAGAAATTGTCAGGCAGTTACGAATGCGTGCATTCCAAAAAAAATTGAAAAAAATATTTATCGTTTATTGTAAGAAAAAGTTCTACTTTATTCTTGGTATCTCCCATCGGCTGGCGCACACTTTTTTCAGATATTGGTCAGTTATTCCAACTTTTAATTCCTCTAATCTGTATTCTAGGTGGCTGTATCATTCTCCTTCAATTTCTGCTACTTTTCGGTCCAATACATCTCTTTTAAAAGAAACGGAGGGCAATTCAGTGGATACAGCTGTTTCGAAATTATCTAAACTTGATTATTTTCAAGCCATTTAAAAACGCTTTTAATGGAATTTCTGCTGGTAAAACCAGACAATAACGAAGCAAAAGTATCATGAGATTAATATTATAGTATAATCGGTTCGTATAGATCGTTGGTTGCGAAGGGTACATACAAGGTAATTCTTTTCAGGCTTTTAAAAACAGCGAACACCAAAGTTTTCGTTTTGAATATTGGAGCAGAATATTGGCAAATCATTATATTTTGATTGTTTTGCACCACGCGTTTGTTTCTTTCAAAATTTCATCCATCCAAACATTAATTTTTATGATTTCAGCAACCTTGATTTCAGGTAGTAAGTTATTTTGTATAATTTTTGTAAATGAATTCAGCACCCTTATGCTTTCTCTTAAAACAATTTTTGACACAAACAAAATATAAAATTTTATTCGAACAAAATCGAAAATAAAACTGTAGATTAACTGTAGTCTTTTATTCCTCAGCTTTTCTTCGATGAAGTGCTTCAATCCTGAAGCAACCAGTTCCACGTTTTTGGATATGTTCTTACTATTTGTATGGTCAGTGCTATTTGTGTGAGGAAGTTTTAGGCCCTCATCCAATCGATTTAGAATTTTTATTTAAAAAAATCAACGAGATATTACATTCAGTAACCCAACCAACCAGTGCAGAATAATATGTCTCCCGGTCCAAATCCACTGGAATTTAATTTTTCTTTGGTGAAGGAGAATTCACTGTGAGACTTTCTTTCTCCATCATTCCCATTTCTGCAGCAGTTTTGGGGTGGCTGCTTTTTAAATGCCGAGCCAGATTGAATTTAGAAATGCATGTGAAAATTCTGGATGAATCTCCATATAAATTGCATATCATCACTTTTTTCCCGTCAATTCCTTGACGTTCAGAAAATTTCGACATTACATCAATGTCTTTCAGTTGATTCATTTAAAAAATAAATAAAAAGCCTTTGGACATAGCAGAAACGCAAAACAACGCCAGCAACTTGTTGACAACACTTTGTGTACACTTTCAGAGCACTTTTTAGTTTTCGTTTTTGAGTGTAGTGTGAGTGCCGGAAAAAGCTCCTTGTGTGTATTGTAACTTTCACTCAATCGACCACTCTCGCTCTGCTCAAAATGTAGATTAAAGAGTGGAGCAGATTTTTACACCGCACTTGTTGGTCTCTTGAGTGCGTTCGAAGCCTGACTGTAGATGGTGCTTTATGCGTAACGAAATCACAAATTGGATGTATAATTTTCTAATAAATAGAAAAATCATAATATACACGGAAGAAGGACGAGTGGAACTCGTAGTTTCTAGTGGATTACCACAAGGAGATGTTCTCTCCCCAACCCTCTTCAATATTTTCACCTCAAGCCTCCATGAAACAAACTTAGACCCAATCGAAATAAAACTGCAATTCGCCGACGATTTTTTCAAATTAGTTCGACTTAAAAATGAAAAACGAGCTATAGAAAAAATGCAACAACAAATTGATGTTTTTGTTAGGAAAGCCTCAGAACTAGGACTAATCATTAATTGCGCAAAAACAAAAGCAATGATATTCAAAAACAGTGATAAAACTTTAAATCTTAAGATAAATGGTGAGTTATTGGAAACGGTCAGAAAATACAATTTCCTGGGCATAACATTAGATCAACCACTAAAATATGGCACACATGTGAAAACAATAATTAAAAAAGTTCATGAAAGACAGAACATGCTTAAAATTATTGGAACCATCAAAAAGGGAGCTACCCCCCGTATAATGATGTTATACCATAAAGCTCTATATGGGAATTTTTTTTTAAACTATGGATCAACAATTTACGGAGGAACAAATAAAACTTACATCAATAAACTATAAATCACAAACAGACAATGCCTTCGAATCACCACTGGCTGTACCAAATCGATGCCTGTAAACACTTTGGCAGCAATAGCAGGAGAAGGTCCATTATACATGAAAAGAGAATACCTGGCAAAAAAACGAATAATGCATCATATCTATCGGAACGATCTTATTGCACAACAACTAGGTACAATCGTTAGAAAATCCAACAGGAAATTTACAGTATCAGTTCAGGATCAAATAATAAACACACAAATACGAAAAAAAAACAACAGACAGCAGATGGTATGAGGAAAGAAGTTATGAACATGCTCAATACACAATACCCATGCTATAATTTAATTTATACGGATGCATCTAAAAGCGAGAATAAATGTGGAATAGGAGTTTAAAAAAAAAAATACAACAATAAAGAAATCAGCATACAGTTGGCAAATGCAGTTTCAATAACTACAGCTGAGTTGATTGCCATCAAAACAGCACTGGAAGTCATCGAGCCTGATAACACAAACAGAAATTTGATCCCGACAGACTCCCAAGCATCATGTATGATTTTAAAAAAACATCTAGAAACGAATGAGTTTGATGAACTGACTTTTAAAATATTAACTCTTTCTGAGTTAAAAAAAACGACGATACAGTGATCCAAATAAACGGAAATTAGAAGGCAGACTACTTAGCAAAGCAAGAATTATCAAGTCCACGTGTGATGATAAACAAATTTCGTTTAAGTGATAAAACACTCAAAACGAAACAAGATTGGTTCACTTCAATTAACGAATGGTAGAAAGAATATACCAACATCACGAATAAAGGAACGAAGTTCTATCGATTTCAATCTGCTTTTCACGAAAAACCATGGTATTGGAATACCAAATTGAATAATATTCAAGTTCGAACAATGAATCGACTGTTCAGTGGTCACGATTTCTCACCTTACTGGCTTGGTATTATGAGAGTACGTGACACATCGAGTTGTGAGCTATGTGAAGAACCTTTCACCAGCGAACACGCCATTTTAAGCTGCATAAACTACAATCACTTACGAAACTATTACGATTGGGAAAAATTCAGCAATCTTCTCGAACTTATTCGAGACTTCGACAAAAAAAGAATGAAAGAAGTTTTAAGTTTTCTAGAAAAAGTAAAGTTCAAAATCTAGAAACAAAATTGGCAACACTATACTCAAGTTAAAACCGTGCAAGTTAAAATCAAAGTAGTGAAAAGTGGTGTTATAGAGTTCCATTCTCTGGCCAAAATAAACTAAAACGAAGAAGAATAAGAAGAAATCACAAATATATCAAAAACTATGAACTGCAGATGGTGCTTTATACGTAATAAAATCACAAATTTATCAAAAACTTTAACTTTTTCATTTGATTTTTCATTAAAACAAAGGTTGTTGCAACTTACCCCTTTTTCTTAGTAGGGCGAAACTCGCATGTTTTAGTAAATTAAAATTGATGGTGAAAACAATAACTATTCTGTCTACGTCAATTTGATGTCCCATCAACCTTAGACCTTTTGATGTACAAGCATTATGATTCATTATCTGTGGACATTAGATTTTTAGAAGCCATTGAAGTTGAAAAGAGTTGCATGATGCCCCAGGTGACGGTATACAACGTATTTTATTTAGAACTTCTTTTTATGTATACTTTTGATTCTGTTCTCGTTGAGAAGCTCTCTGTAACTAGATGGTTTCCTTTTCTGTCGCGTAGGGTGCGTCCTTTATTCAATTTAATTTGGTGTTGGTCAGTTCAGATGTGTTTCAAAACAAAAGTGGCTCCTGATGTTTTTCTCTGGAGCCTGGAGCCATCGTTAATCAAATGCACTTCGCCCACTTGGAAATTCATTCTTTAGTTCAGATTCGCAATAAAAATCTGCAATACAGACTTCAATAAGCATGAATTTAAATTTTATATGCGCGTGTTTAAAATATTGTATGATACCTACATTCGTTGTTCTGATCAATTAAATAAAATGGGGTTTATTTTCGGCATTAGGAACCTACAATAAAAACCAAAGACGTAACGAGAAAAGGAATAATCTGAATTCAAAATTAAGCCGGTAAATTTTTAATTTTTATCGCTATTTACCTAAGTGTTACATCAATCTGAAATCTTTTCATAAAAACATTGCAAATTAAACTGTTATTTTATTTTTTTCAAATTTTTAACTTTGATAAAGTTTTCAAAGTGTTAGATATTAAAAAAAATTCCCTTTTATAATTAAAAAAAATAGTCGGAAAAATAATGAAAACTGACTAATGATTCAGGATTTCTAAAATATGAATATGATATCAGAAAACTGAATCCCTGATCTTGTCTTAGGCTCATAAGTTTTTTTCCTACTATCTTCGTCAGCCGGAAGTGCGGTAGATGATTTCATCAACCAGCTGTTGCCATTCATCGAGAAGGGAGACGTCATCATCGATGGGGGCAACTCCGAACATCAGGACTCGGCCCGCCGCTACGAGGAACTTAAGGCCAAGGGTATCCTGTATGTGGGCTCCGGTGTCAGTGGCGGCGAAGAAGGTGCACGATATGGCCCCTCACTCATGCCCGGCGGTCATCCGGATGCTTGGCCGCTGATCAAGGACATTTTCCAGGTTCGTTTTTTAGTAATTCTGTGAAGAAGAGTTTCACTATTTTATGTCCTTTTTTCAATTTCAGGCCATTTGCGCCAAATCCAACGGTGATCCTTGCTGCGAATGGGTGGGAGAAGGTGGTGCCGGACATTTCGTCAAGATGGTTCACAACGGTATTGAGTACGGTGATATGCAGTTGATCTGCGAAGCGTACCATCTGATGTTGGCCCTCGGAATGAGCCAAAAGGAAATGGCGCAGGAGTTCGATGAATGGAACAAGGGTGTTTTGGACTCGTTCCTTATCGAGATTACCAGAGATATTTTGAACTACAAGGATGAAGACGGTTATTTGTTGGAGCGTATTAGAGACACTGCTGGACAGAAGGGAACTGGTAAGTGGACTGCCATCGCTGCTTTGCACCACGGAGTGCCAGTAACTCTGATCGGTGAAGCAGTGTTCTCGCGATGCCTGTCGGCATTGAAGGAAGAGCGTGCCAAAGCCAGCAAACAGTTGGCCGGCCCCAATGTGAAGCCTTCGGTCGCTGACAAAAAGGCTTTCCTCACGCACATTCGCAATGCCCTGTATTGCGCCAAGATCGTTTCCTACGCTCAAGGATTCATGTTGCTGCGCGAAGCTGCGAATGAGTATAAATGGAATCTGAACTACGGTGGTATCGCTCTGATGTGGCGAGGAGGGTGCATCATTCGAAGTGTCTTCCTCGGAAACATCCGTGATGCTTTTGTGCGCAATCCTCAACTTTCCAACCTGCTGCTGGACAACTTCTTCAAGGATGCCATCGTCAAGAATCAGCAATCCTGGCGCGAGGTTGTCAGCCAGGCCGTTCTCTGGGGTGTGCCGGTTCCAGCTTTGTCCGCTGCCCTGGCCTTCTTCGACGGATATCGCTCGGAACGGCTTCCTGCCAATTTGCTGCAAGCTCAGCGTGATTATTTCGGAGCCCATACCTACGAAATTCTCGGCAAGGAAGGCAAATTCGTGCACACCAACTGGACCGGAAAGGGTGGAAACGTTTCCGCCAGTACCTATTTGGCTTAAGGAAATGGCGCATAGAACCTCTGTCATTCACACATTCCCACTACCCATCAGTGTTTTGTGGTACTACTCAATTTGCGTAATTTATTGTTGTTCATTTGTTTAGGAATCAAAATTCTTTCCTGTTTTTTTTTTATATAAAATTCATTATGAATATTCATTAAAGATTTTTTTATGTTTCTGTTAATGATGACAATCCAGGTTGACCGTTAAAATGGCCGTGGCTATTCAAATTTTGTTGATTGATCAAAAAAAAAAATGTAAATTTCAATGCCAAAATAATTAAAAATGCAAAACATGTAATATCTGCTGTTATTTGGAATTGTTCTTTAGTAGACCTTTTTGTCACTATCATATTTCGTCTTCTTTTTTCTTTTTTTGTTTTACTTGTTTTATTTTATCTTGTTCCATTTCATTGTTCCTTGATTTATCGAGCTATTTTAGTTTCTGTTTTATTTAGTTTATATTATTATTTCTTTTTTCATCTTGTTCGTTCATGTGTGTGTTATCTTGTTTTATATTGTTATATTCTGATGTTTTATCTTTTTGTTTGTTGTTTTACTAGTATATGTTGTTGTTTCTAGTTTGATCGTTTTGTCTTCTTGTTTACTTTTGTTCTATTTTATTTTATCTTGATTTTTTTCGTGTCTTGTGTTATTTTTTCTTGTTCTATTTTGTTTTATCCAGTTGAATTCACAAGAATCACCAAACCAATATAAAAGAATAATGAACCACACTTGTGAAGAATACAGTTACAGATGATAAGTGTCAGAATTATTTGAAAACCTTGATAAATAGTTTGCTTTTACAGTCTTTTTAAAACCCTTCTGATACCTCTGATAAAAATTCTTCCTACCTACCGAAGCGCCTCTCGTGTCAATTATCAGAACTAACAATTGAAGCTCCCTCTTATGGCGACGCTCATGCGGTTCACATGCCGGTTTTCGTCGTCGCGATGTCAAAATAGTTTCATCCTTCGGTTTGTTTTGGTTGCATTTCTCGCAAGTAATCTCCTGTTTGTGATTGCCGATAACAGTGATTTCGCAAGTTGCTCTCCCGGTTATTCGCCCGTACGTTTGCGACCCTCGACTGCCGGACGCTATGTCCAGCGGAAGCATCTCCAGAATGAAGGTTCTTTCGTTGTATAGACAGTTGATTCGTGAATCGCAAAAGTTCACCTCCTACAATTTCCGGTAAGCGATGGTTGATTTGATTGAAATTCGTTTTATTCATTTTTGTTAATTTTCAACAGAAATTACGCCTTGAGACGCATTCGGGACTCGTTCCGGGACAATAAGGCGCTCAATGATTCGGCACTGATCGAGAGCCAGCTGCAATTCGGACAGAAGAATCTGGAGATGATTAGGCGACAGGTAAGATAGACGATGGCAGTGGTTCAACGATCTCCACGTTGTTTACGTGCGTGATGTAACAACCACTAGTCGGGTGGCTTTATCAGTCGCTATCAAACGGCTTGAACGCTTCAGGAAATAAGCTTCTTTACGCATAGGTTGTACATCTGATAAGAAAAATTTCATATCATCATTTAGGCTGCGTAGAAGTTGATAAACAATAAATTACAAATTACAATCATCATTTAAGAAAAACGAAAATTGTGAACTTATTCTTTCCTATCTCTTAGTAATTTAGCATTCAATTATCCATATAAGGAGTTCAACTAAAATTTTTGTAATTCATAATTCGATTCAGACTTCAATATTCAAGCATTTCATTTAAGACTCAGAATTTTATTTTTTTTAAATTGTCAATTTATATATATATATTTTTTGTCTTTATTTAAGAGGTTTTCAGCCACAGGCTGTTTCACCTCTGGAATTCATGTTTTAAATTATGCATTAACATTTAAAATTATCTATTTACCTATAGACCAAGACTTCAAATTCTTAATTGAAAAAATCTGATAGAATTCCGGATTCATAATTCAATTTAATCATTTTAATTTTAGCCTCAAAACTTGATATTTTCAAATTAACTGTCAAAAGCCCTAAATAAATCCTACTTAATCATCAAGGAAGTCTAAATAATTTTCTTCTTTTAGGTACTGGTCAGCCAGCTCTACCAAACAGACAAGCTGGTCATCGAACAAAGTGGCAGCTCACAATCGCCCTAGAATGGTGACGACCGAATGACAACCTATTGGGGGTAGTTAAGTAGATGATCGTTACAATAAAGTGGTAATTGAACGGCGAGCTATTGCAGAACCATCACTCAAATAATTCTGGAACGTAAGTTTTTCTTTGCTTCTCTTTATTCAATTTTCGAAAGGAAAATTTGCTAAGCCACAAAAACCAATTAAAATCTTTTAAGAAACGATCAATTACAACTAGTAGTTTATGTATGTATTACACATTATATCGAACGTCATTCTGATGACAAAAGCTCGTTTTGAACACTGCGTTTTTTTCTTTATGCCAAGTTTACCTAGTTTGTAGACTAAGGGGGTGACAAAAAATAAGAACAATAAATTGTTAGATTTATGGAATGCTTCAGTTTATTGTATCCGAACATCAAATCAAGTTGTCAGTTGAATATTTTATAGGGATTCAGAATATGATTGGGATCGAATGTATATTTAATATCTTTCATTAGCGCTATCGATTGAGCCGATTTTGATTGCTCCAAATAGTTGGTCTTCAGCAGACCTATTCCGTGCTCCGCACTAATGCTTCCTCGAAGGTTGGAAGTGAATCCGTACACAAACTTATCGATTTGTTGATGCATTTCGTCGGTCAGTTCATCGCCAGCAACTGTAAGATGGATGTTAGAATCTCCTGGAATTAAAACAATCGAAAAAGACACTGAGAAACTTGTAAACCGTAAATTGAAGTTTAATACCAATATGTCCGAAGCCACACACCAGGCTGGCCGCATCTCCCACAAAGCGTCTGGTTTCGGGAACGATGTCGTAGAAATGACGTAACGGTAACGAAAGGTCGTAGGTCAAGCAAAAATTGTTGCTATAAATGGCCGTCGGGATATGTTCTCTGAGTTGCCAAATTTTCTAAAAAAGAAAGTAAAATTCTAAGAATTTTTTTACTTGTTATCTCTCTGCTCATCGTTAGTTTTCATTGATATTTTGAATAAATTTAATAAACCTTTTTTTTCATTTTCTCCTTTTCCGAGCTAAAAATGTAATTAATGATGCTATGATGACCTGAATAGCAGTAACATTACAAAAACTCAGCAAGGAACTACGTCGCCAGAAAATGGAGCGTAATTTGATTTCCGGAATATCTAACAGGTAAGTTATTAGTTTTTTATGTTATCTACCATTTTTGAAATTATGTCTTTAGACGCCTTTGGTGTAGTCGATTAGGCGAAGAAAGCAGACAATTTTTGTTGATAGGAAAGTTTTCTTAAATTTGTGATATTGGTGAAAAATTTGAGAAACGAAGCTTTTATGGTGGTTGAAATACGAGAAATGGAACCGACCAGTGCCCCTCCCAAAAGAAGACCTACTATCTAGCCTTGGTTCCTCCGAAGAAGCGAAGCCGGCAGTTTTCCCAATATCACCTGATCCAGTCAAGTTATGTTCCCGGAAATTCTTACAGGAGTGGAATCTATTTCTGCGTCTGGAATAATCCGTAATCATCGTTTCCCTTTGATTCGGTGAGCTCGTTCTGTATTATTTTTATTCTGTTTTTTTTTTATCTTATTATTCTCCCAAATAACTAAAACTCTATATAATCATATGAAGCGTTTGGTAGGGAACTCCACGCTTCATTCCTCCCTTGAACCTGTATCTTTTGCGTTTTACATCTCATGGTTGGCCTGGCCGTAGTAGTATCTGCAATGCATGTTCTATGTATCAGATACTATGTTGAAAAGAAAAATGCGCAAGAACGCAAGTTTTTCATTTTCCAGGATGCTTACAAGTTTTGGCCATGTTGGTGTGAGAAGAAGAGAAGAAGAAGAAGAAGAAGACGCCTTTGGTGTAGTCGATTATTCTTACCCTATCAACAACATTCTTAACGATTTTAGAACCTAATTTAAAAATATTTATCAAATACCCCTTATCGAAGAGCTTAGTTGAAACAGTAATTTATAAAATTTCCTTTTAAAAATTTTGCATGCAAGACCTTGGTAAAACTATGAAAAAACTTGAATTCATTTCTCTAAGGTAAAAAAGCTGCTCACCGGTGAAATAAACAAAATAAGGTGGTAAAATCGTGCCTAAAATATTTGAACTGTTTGTGGAGAGATATATTGAAAATTTTTTTAATGGACAGCAAAACGAACTCTTTAACAGTCACCTGGCAGGTTTCCAACTAGAAACTTTTTGTTAACAAGTCTTGCTTGTATTTTCCGGAGATAAACAAGGATAAAAAAATGAAAAATTTAATGTCTAGTACTTGAGGAGGTTAACGATCTGCGGAAACTGCAAATTACTGATTCTTTCATAACGATTGACACGGCGAATGGATAAATATACAAAGAAAACTGTCTCCAAATGCGACAGTTTTCTCTGCAAAGCTCTTCAATAGCTCCCACAAAGTTTATACTCTGTTTAAGTTGGATCTGGAATCATGCCATTACGCAAAAACTGTGATGGAGTGATAAAAAGTCAAAAATGTTGTTTTTGTGCCGAAGGAGAACAATCGGCTAAATTTGTTATAACTTTGACCAAATTCAAAATTTTGAAAGTCAGGAAACTTCAGGAAACAGCAAACGTAATCAAAAATTGCCTTGATTTAAAAAAAGGTGTTTCTTAGTATGCGTTATAGATAGCGTAAGTGTTGCTCAAAAATCAAAGTCGAAAAATTTCTTCACAGGAAGCTATCTCAAAAAAAAACTTGACAGAACATCACAAACAAAAATTTGCATATGTAAATATTACATTACCAAGTAACTTCGCTGAAAATTTTATTATTTTTCATTAATGCATTCAAAAGTTATTCACAATACAAAGTGTTGCAGTTTTTTTCGAATACACTCCTCCTACGTCTTTAATAAACTAGCGTAGGAATGAGGGGAGGTAGTGGATAGTGTCGTAAGACTAGGGGAAAGGTTTCCTAAATATGCCCATCCGGTTAAATGCGCCTTCGGCCGTTTGACGAAATGACTGACAAGACTAATCAATGCATTTTGAGGGTGGTACGCTTTGAACATAAGGCAAAGAAGAATTTTATGAATAAACCTACTCAAAAAAATTTGAAAATTCATACAAGGTTTTGATACCTTTTGATGTAATATTTTGAATTTTAAAATAATACGTAAAGAAGCTCAAAACAAAAAGTTGGGTGGTTTTTGTTTCTTATTCAAATGAACCTTAGAAGTTAAACTAATTTAAGCTTTTATGATGGTTTCATAATGATGGGAAAATGGCATAAGAGAGTGTTTTTGTATGCCCACATCATGTTTGTAAAATGCCATTACCCTAAAATAACAGGTGAAATATAATAAATATATGATTTTTATCATTAAAACTTCAAATCTAAGCTCTAAGTAATATCTTAAGAGCAAATCGAAGATCTTAAAACTGAGTTGATAAAATTTATCTTAGGAATGAAATAGCTCCATATGTTGGCAACCCTAAATTTTGGTTATCCCATAAAGTTATAAGAGACATAGATTTTTAAAAAACTTTAGCTTTGTTGTATGAAAGTTATCAATTTCTAGCATTTCCAATGAAATTATACGGAAGTATTGCCAAAAAACAGAAATATTAGCTTAAACATAAATAGGCGCGTTTAGCCCACATGGTTTGAGGAACGGCAATTTTGACAACAGTTATAATAAAATCAATTTCTCAAAAACGTAAAGAGATTACAACAACAAAATTACTTCAATGTATAGAAAACAGATGTCTGCTCATGTGTATATGGTTTTTGTACACATATTCGATGTAGGTAGTATTTGATTAAATCAGTATTTTGCTTAATAGGCGCATATAGCCCGCCCCTCCCCTATATCTCGGGACAATGAATTCAATATGTGGTCAAGCCTCTATTTCAAATGCTCTACGCTCTTTTCAAAACTCATTTTCAATTACTTCTGATGTTCTATCTGCCATTCATTTCAACTCTTTAATTCTGACCGATAAAGCAGAAAATAATTCCAAAAAGAAATTCGCTGTGATTCCTGAAAATACTGTTCAACAAAAGCGCAAAACTTTCAGTGAAATTTTCAGTGATTCTATCTAGTAACGTGTTGACATGTGTAGAATTTGGTGGCGATCTGTCAATTCCCGAGCAGACTTTGATGCCTGAATCGATAGCAAACAGTGACCAAAATGAGCTATCAATGCCAAAACGATAGTATAATTTAGTGTCGCATTTTTACCGATGGCAAAATGAGGTTCCGTTTAAGCATCAATATGTCGAAACATGATGCCTAACCAATACCTAAATATGGCCTTGAGAGCAAATTGAAAGCACTATTTGGTATTATTTTTGCCAAGATAACAAAACAAGGCATCACCAAGGTTTCATTATTTTCATCAAGTAGAAAAGCGAGATGAAAATGGTATCATGATTTGGTGTTCCATTTTCGGCGATAAATAAATTAATTTAATCGAACTGAAAACAAACATACAATTTAGTTAACAGTATAGTGTGGCCATTAATTGGGGTTTGACATTTCGGTAATATCAAAACTAGGCATCATCAAGTTCACAGCATCACAATTATATCAGTTGAACGATCAATCTTCTCCAAATAATTTTCATCATTATAGTCATAACTATTCAATTTATATCATTTTGAAGCTTCGCCTACATTAGGTGCTAACAGCAAATTGCTAGGTTCAGTTATAGGTAGGGGAAAGTCGGGTAAGACGGACACAGCGGGTAAAACGGACACTTTCGATATTTCGAAAATTACAATGTTTGGCAAAAATCTAATGATGAGAATATGTTCGCCTAAGTGTATCAACACTTTCGAGACTCATTGTTTATTTATAGCAAGCAAGGTCCCATAACAGTAAACAAAACAAACAAAAACTTTGAGGATCCATTATTTGATGTTATTTTCTCTCCTCATTTAATAGTTGATAACTCGCAAAAGTTTCGAAAATTTCAACCGTTCTCAAAGGTAGAGTGTTTGTTAGGCTTCTTTTTAACCATCTGGAGGAAAATCAGCTAATTTCCGTCAAAGGGCTTGAACAATAAACGTTTTGAAAAAAAAGTTGCTAAGGCGGGTAAGAAGGACACCTCAAGGTCGGGTAAAACGGATACATAAGTTACTCCAGATATTTTGAATTTTTCATCGTTTTGATCATCCATACGCCTTCGAAAGACCTTGGCAAGAGCAATTGTCGGTCGAAAAGCACTCGGCATGTCAAACAGGCCATAAAAACTGTAAAAATAGGACCTCCGGTTAAAAAAGCGCCTATAAAATACGGAATACGAAACCACACTGTTTCGCTTCTGGATTCGGACCAGTTGGTTCCATTTCGATTTTAAAACGTTTTCAAATACTTAACTCACACAAATACCTGCTTAAAAAGCAATGTTTGCAACATAATGTACCTTTTCTGAGCAGTGTCCGTTTTACCCGAACATTTTTGAAAAGTGTAATTTGCAAGCATGTTTTAGATTGCTATAAAAACAGTCTTGATGAAGGAAGTTTACAAATTCTAATGGTTAATGCGATAGCAAACAACCTAAACTGCCCATCTGCATGAAAACTGCGATGAAAAAAGCAATATCTGATTTTCTATTGCGATTCTACCTTAGGGTGTCCGTCTTACCCGACTTTCCCCTATGAATTATTGAACGATAGCTAAACTAGGCATGACATAGGTTTCAACATTTTTTATTGGATAGAAACTAAGACCATATTTGAGTATCAACAACAAACTGGGATAATAATTTGTTGTAGAATTCAATTTGATACAAAAATTTCGGTATTCTAAAATATTAAGAATAAAAAACTTAGACCACATTATAGCTTAACCCTTCATTTCATGATTTGAGTACAAGAAAAAAATTAAAATAAAATACGATTTATCACTTTTTCTATACATTAATTGTTGTAAATTTGTTACTTTTTTAAACACAAGGTTAATTTGCAAAACAAAAATTAACAATAAATAGGCATAAATAGGGTTTCCTTAATTTATAAAAAATACAAAAATACAGTATTTTAGGTTTATAATTACGTACCTTAGAAATTTTTAACCGAAAATATTAAATGAGTCTTTTTCCATTAATCAACTTTATCACCTTATTCAAATGCACCTCTGAAAAAAACAGAACAATAGCGCCAATTTTAAAATTTAAGAGCTTGTTTCAACATGTGTTCACAAATTAATCGAACATTCAACTGGGTTGGCATTTGACTGTTCTATTCGATAGACAAATTTATCGATCCAAATTTTTAAAAGGGCGAATGCGCCCGCGCGTTATCGGTAAAATAGTACTTTGGAAGACGTTCATTTAAAACGAATAAACTTACGGAAGACTATTTAGAATAACAGAAATTTAGACAAAAAAAAATATATTTCTGCTTGATGGTTGAGAAGCCGATAAACGTCAGTAGCAATCTACTCGAAAAAGAGATTCTGGCACATTTTTCCTTTAAAAATTCGTTATCGAAATGCTTATATTGTAACAGACATTTTTCAAATTACCGTAACATTTTAATTTTTTAATTTTAAAGCTATTAAATTTTTACAATTCATACTTAACAATCCTCATTCGAATGTTGATTACTTATGTAATATTTTTGTTTACAATAAATTGTATGCAAAATTTTATTGGAAACCGTTTACCTATTCACCCATCACAACTGATGGTCAGTGCCATCGCACAACACTCTCTGTCAAACAAATCATTTAGGCATATATTCGGTTTCACTGATCCAACTCTTGATGCACGACCAGGACGAGTACAGCTACGGGTGTGTTAGGATACCAGAACACGGAATCGACCATCTTGTGACAGGTAATTGTAATGTTTACAGTACAAACCAGCGAAGGCTTGTAGGCAAACAACTGGCTGTCACAATTTAGTGCTCCGTCTCCACCATTCCACCATTGAGAAACTTTTGGTACCCTTTGCCTACTTTTGCTTAAACCGCTTGCACCCGTAGCTGTACTCGCCCTGGCACAACGAAAACGCTAAAGAATGTAAACAAACATTCTTCTTTCGTTTATCGCTAGCAAAAAGCAGTTCCGGCAGTAATTACCACTTTTTTTTCGGTTAAACCGTCGAGGCGAGCGTACGTGTTCTGAAAAATTTTATGCGAGTGAAGTGGACGTTCGAATTTGTTTAAGTTGCCGGGAAAATAAAAGTGTTGGAGGATCGGAAAACGAGTATTGAGTGATAATACCAAAGTTGAGTGCATTTTTTCAATTCAAATTGCCATCAAGGCGAAATAGACGCCAGTGATATTGGGAAGCAAAAGTGAGGTTATAATTTCTTCTACGATGAAAACGTGGAAAAATTAAGAAAAGAAGATGGCTGATTCTAATGAAAAAGATCAGGAAATGGAACGTCCCAATAAAACAAACCCCAAAAATCGCGAATTCGGTGAAAAAGAAAGATCAGTTCGTAAAGAAAAAACCAACTACCAGTATGAAGCCGGTGAACAAGGTCCGTTCAGAGTGCTAGTGGAAATTATTGAGAAATCAGAAGAAAACCAGATCAACAAGCTAGCTCTGGCCAATGTCCTACGGAAAATGATTGTCTATAAGGCCCATATTTTGGATCTTAAACATGTCGGTCGTCATAAAGTAATGGTGTATTTGAACAACTTTCAAATAGCTAACCGCCTAACCAATGATAGTTTACTTAAAGAACAAAATTATCGGGCATACATACCTCAGCATTTGATTGCTGTATCTGGTGTCGTTGCTGGAGTCCCTGAGGACATTTCGGAGCAGGATCTCTTAGACGGAATACAATGTGAGTACCCTGTCCTAAAAGTACAACGTTTAACTCGCTGGGTCAATAAAGATAAAGAACCAACACAAAGGATTAGCATCCTTTTTAGATCGAAAAAACTGCCTGAATCGATTAAAATATTTCATTGCTCAGTGCATGTAAGAGCCTTTTACAGGAAAACGGTACTTTGTACTAACTGTCTGCGATACAACCATCGCACAGATAACTGTAAGAGCAAGCAACGATGCCAAAAATGTACCCAGGTTCACAAGACTGCAGAGGAATTTGAGAACTGCGTCCTAGGTGTGAAGTGTTTCCATTGTCGCACTGACCACGCCACTACGGACCCGAAATGCCCAGAAAGAAATCGACAAAATAACATTCAAGCTATCTTGGCTCGTACCAGTTTGACTACGGTTGAAGCTTTAGAACAACTCCCAATCAAAACACAGAACTACTATGAAGCTCTAGTGGAATTTACACAAGAGCCGACGCCGGGAGAGTCATATGCCAGCATGACAGCAGGAAAATATCAGCGAAAGTCAGAGCGAGGAGCAATTCGACGTAAAAGAGAGGCGGAAAGATCGAAGTCCCCGATTATAAGTGACACAGTACGCGTATTCGGAGATGGCTCGAAGCAGGCGAACCAAAGTAATCCAAGTAACGGAGTGGCGCTGTTTAATCAATACAGAAGTACTGACGCAGAGCGCTTCAAGGCTAACCTAAGGAAAATGCAGCAAAATAAGACATCCACCATCCGGTCATCCGAAGAAACTGCAGCCATACCGTCATCGAGCAAACAGCAACGGCTTGACGGCAAGGCATTCTACGAAGGAGAAAAGTTCTCGTCATTTGTCACAGGCATGATAGATAGAGGTAAGTTAAACCCTAATAGTCTGGAATTCATGAACAAATCAAGCAATGTAAATAATACGCAATAGTAATATGAAAATTATACAGTCAAATATACAAAGTTTGAATAAAAACAAGGAAGAAGTATTCCGAGTACTATCAGGAAATAATTATGAAATTGCATTACTGTCAGAAACATGGAGTAAACCAGGGGACGAAAATAAAAGAGAGTACAACATCAGCGGTTTTCACAGAATCCTTGTTTCCCGTCAAGATGGTTACGGTGGAGTGGGGATATTTTGAAACATTCACTAAATTACCTGAAAATCTCTTTAAATGTAAATTCCGATTTAATTCAAATGGCAGCTATCAAACTTACAAAATTCGATATAGTTATTGCAGCAATATATATTGCTCCTCACATCGATAGGAATGAATTTGAGACCAATATTCAATCTATCTTCCGCAAGTTAAGTCAATACCCACGTGTAATCCTAGGCGGAGATGTTAATTGCCACCACCCCGCTTGGGGTGACGATAGGGCTGATACAAAAGGCTCGATCCTCATAAGTGAAATCAACTGTTCAAATCTAATACTCACAAATACAGGCGAAAAAACTTATGTACCATTGGAAACAGGTAGAAGGTCAACAGCAATTGACATTTCGTTGTGCTCTGCGAGTTTGTTCAATGAAGTCACATGGAAAATTCATAATCAGTCGATTGGTTGCAGTCAGCACCTATTGATTGAAATGGAATTAACATGTTGCAAGTCCAATGACGCTCGTTTCTACACAGACTCTCTTAAAATTTACGAGGATATATATTCTCTGAATAGCTGGGAAGTATCAGGATTGGATGACCTCAAGGAAGTTATTAACAGAACAATAAAGAACAATAGGAAAAAGAGCAAATATGTACCTAAAATTTGGTGGGATCCGCAAGTTGAAGAGGCATGGCAGAAGAAGTCTGATGCCCTCAGAAACTTCAACACCCAAAGTACAATTGAGAATGCGATTTTAGTGAAGAAAACGAGAGCATTATTTATTAGAACTAAAAGGGAGGCTATGAAGAAAAGCATTGAAAAATTCGCTTCAAGTCTCGATCCACAGATCAGTTCAAAAACACTTTGGGAGAAGGTTAACAAAATTGCAGGTAACAACAAGAAACGTAAGGTCACTAACCCCGTAATGGAGGACATTAATATGGGGGAAAAATTCATGGATCTCCATTTTGGCAGTAATGATGTTGACATGGACATTCCTTCGACATATGGACGAACTTGCCAATATAACATCTTAAACTCAGACTTATGGAACCAAATTCTACATCGAAAAAAAAGCAAATCTGCTCCGTCCAGCGACAAGATAACGTATGGTATGCTCAAACACCTCAACTCCTCAATCAGAGACATAGTTATTGAAGATTTGAACAGAATGTTCATAGCTGGAATGCTATCTGTTCAGTTGAAGGAAATTAAAGTTATTGCCATACCAAAACATGGTAAAGATCAGTGCAGCATAGAAGGTAAAAGGCCAATTTCACTTGTCCCCACTTTAACAAAAATTCTAAATAGTGCGGTCTTGGAAAAACTCCAAACCCACATCGAAAATAACAACGTTCTTCCAGAAAACTCTTTCGGTTTCCGTAAGAAAGTATCAACGTCAACTTGTGTAAATTTTCTGGTTAATACCGTGAAAGAAAACAAGAGAAATAACTTTATCACAGCAGCTGTCTTCATTGACTTAACTAATGCATTTAATGCTGTAAAAACCGAAATCCTTGAAAACATCATGGGTGAACGACGATTTCTACCAGAACTTGTGGTGTGGGTCGGCTCATTCCTTAGAAACAGGAAATTAACCATGCAAGTTGGTCAAAACTGCGTAACACGAACTATAAGCAATGGGTTACCCCAGGGAGATGTGATGTCTCCGACGTTATTCAATATTTACACATCCAAGCTCCACCTGATACAAGAAGAAAACGCGATACTTATTCAATTCGCTGACGACTTTGCTCTGATAACTAGAGGGAAGTCGTTGCAAGCGGTTGAGCAAAAAACTCAGGAATTGTTAGACAAGTTTGTGTCAAAAGCCAATGAATTGAACTTCCAAATCAATCCATCAAAAACAAAAACATTGCTTTTTCTTGGAGGAAACCGAAAATTACATGTACGAATAAACAATGAGCCAGTGGAAATGGTCAGAAACCATAAATACTTAGGAAACCTTGTAGACTGCACCTTAACATTCGGCAGTCACGTCAAACAAAATATCCAAAAAATCCAAGAACGATTAAAAATAATGAAAGTCATCTGTAGCATACGTGGTGGAGGTCACCCCACCACTATGACAACTGTTTTCAATGCACTTCTTCGCAGTACTGCCGAATATGGAGCCTCAGTAGTAGGAAATTCAAGCAAAACCAACAAAGACAAAGTACAAGTTACCCTTAACGACGCTATGCGTAAAGCTACTGGGTGTAGCAAAACTACACCTCGAAATACATTACTCGCTATCGCTAGTCAAGAACCATGGCAGATAAGGAGTGACTTCGTAACCTGTAAGGAAATTGCAAGAATCGTACACTACAAAAACCCAGTCAACGAACAACTAGAAAAAGTTATAGGACTCGAATGCGACCCCAAAAAAATGAGCTATATGGAAAAACTATTTTTGAAACATGAACAAACCTTTAAGTCCATCAGTCCTATGGTCAAAACTACAACAACAGATGTAAATGTATCTACAGGTATAGGAATCCATACCTCAAAGATAAATACGAATCCTCGAGTGCTAAAACAAACAGTTTTAGGCTTATTAAACAGTCGTTACTATCGTTTTCATAGAATCTACACAGACGCATCTAAGATTGGCGAGAGATGCGGAATAGGAATCTACCTTGAGTCCAACAAACGGAAGGTGACCTTAGCACTGGATAGAGAGACATGTATCATGACTGCCGAACTGATTGCTATTAACGTCGCAACCGACGAAATACGACGAGCGCGTCTGAACAAATCTGTGATACTAACAGATTCACTGTCGTCATGCACATTACTGGAAAACAATCTTAATCGAACAAGCCGCAGCAAAATCATAGATGACATCCTCAAAGCATGCAAAGAACTAAATATAGACATCCAATGGATTCCCAGCCATATAGATCTCCCGGGTAATGACATAGCTGACGAACTGGCCAAAAACGGAGCGGAATCAAATAACGTTGAAAAACTACAAAACTCTATGCTTTTAAAAGATTCCTACCTTTATTTCCAAAAATCAAAACAAACTCAAACAAACTACTGGTACCGTAACTACGCCGAAGAACATTCAAAAGGACTCAAATTTTATAACATCCAACCGCAATTTTGTGAGAAGCCTTGGTTTCACAAGTTAGATTTGACAAATACAGAAACTCGAACACTGAATCGACTAATGGCCGGACACGATTATAGTAAATACTGGTTACACAAAATGAAACTAGCAGATACTCCTAATTGTGAAACTTGCGATCAACCTGAAACCGCCGAACACATTATCCTTCATTGCCACCGATACAACACAATCCGAACAAAATTCAACTTTGACTGTAAATTCCAAACTATTGCAGATTTACTGAAAACAAAAAATACATTGCACTTCAAAGAAATAATTGAATTCCTTAAAGCTTCCAATATGAGCATATAGACTATTAGTGGAAAACACAAAACCTCTTAAAACCTCTATAAGCCTCGCTGTGACAATATTATAAACCGAATACCGCTGGATATATGGTCACCGTCACCGATCCAACCATGGCTTCACAGCCAAAGTAGAAGAAGAAGAAGAAGAAGGCAGTAATTACAGCAAAATGATCCCAAGTAACAATTTAAGTTTTATTCCAACCTTAACAGTTCGCTTAAGACTATTTCCTAAAGCTACTTTATAAGCCAAAGCGCATTCTACGCTTTGGCACAACTACTTTAAAGCTAACATATGGCCAAAAGGGCCCATTTTGTTAACGTTTTTAAAGCTAATTCTATACGCTATAATAAAACATCCAACAGAATAGTTTTATTCGACCTTATAGACATAGCTTTAAGAAACCTTTCAGAGCCCTCTTCAGACTATCCACAGCTCTTTTAAAACTACGTCGTGGAATCTGATAGGAATTTTACTGTGGCAGCTGTGGAATCTAATAGAAATTTTACTGTGGGAGCTTTCTGTTCCGTGTTTTTTCTCGTTTTATCACTTACTCTCCCAAGCATTTGATGGTAGGTAAAGATTCCATTTAAAATATTTTAAAAATATTCTCATTCTCATTTTCAATATATCTAAGCAAGAAACTTCCTGCAACCTCAGATTTCTGGTGAAGTATATACGAAATAGCATCAAAACTTAAGCGCGCCTCAAAGAAAATCAAGGTTGACCATATTTTAAGCATTTTTTAAATAAAAAAATTATAATTAAAGGAAAAAAATAAATTGGCTCAAAAGATGCAACTTTAGTTTTGCGTTGAAATTCATCACCTATACAACAAATAGTACCGCCAACATTGTCAAATTTGATGAAAATGTCTAGTTTTTATTATTAAAGTATTATTTTCAGCAACTTGGCGTCAGTAATTTCGATTCAATTTCAAAATCAACATGGCGTTCAGTAAATTAATATTGAGAATCATAAGGCAGTTGTAAAACAGTGTTAAAATGGTTTTATGCCTGTTAGAAAAATGTGGTAATAAAACAATTTCAATAAACAGTTTTTAAATGGTTTTAAGAGACCTTGAATCACAGCTTCGTTTGACGTTTCTCTTAATGGAATACACGCTCATGATGGATTTATCCATTTTTGAGAGAGAGAAGTTTTTCGCAATAAATGAGAACATTTCGATTTGTTGCTTGGCAAAAGGCATTCATGCAACTTTTTGTTTTGTTTCCTTTTAACTATGATTAGAGGATGGTCAATTATCTTTAAATGAAAAGTAGGTATTGCTATCAAATAATCTCAAACTGTTTTGGAATAGAACATTTTCTGTCATCAAAAACCTGGCCTCAAAGCTAAATGATAACCCGCATAAATGAGGATTATAATCAAATGATTTTTGAAGCGCAATAAAACGTTTAGAAAACGATTATTGAAATTGTAAAAACATTGCCTGAATCGTGAATTCCGAAATGATTGAATTTTGAATGTGTAGTTAGGTTATGTAAAACAGTTAAAAACTGTTAAAACAGTTGTATGGGAAAACAATTGGAAGCGATAAAACGATTTTTTAAAACGTCCTTCGGATGTTTTGCTTACTATTACCAGAACTGCATTACGCTTTAAATAAATCGTTATTTTCAATGATCGGCCAATGCTAGTGGTCTTCATTCTGAATATATCATCTGAAACTTGTTGAGGCTGATTTACAAAGAGCATTTTCGCTTGAGATGAAACTCAATTTCTCCGTTTTTGCTGAGTTTAAGCCGGTTTCTGCAGTCTTCTAGAAATATTCAAGGACGGTTGATCTGAAAATAATTTTGTTAGTTCTAGATTGGATGACGTAAATAAAGATCAACTTCGCATTGAGAGACAGAGATGGATAAATAAAACAAGTAGTTTAAAAGGCATACTTGTAAATGAATTTTCTAATACAGTTATTCTTATCGAATCACAAAAACCGTTTATTCACAGTAGGCTTTTATTCGAATTGAGCGAATAATGATGTGGACTGATTTGCGGTTGTTTTGAAATATGAATGCGGATACAACAAAGTTGTTTTTATTTTTCAGATGAATTAGACTGTGTTAATTTATATCATTTTGATAGCACGCTTTTCTCAATTTTGAGTGATAATCCTTTCAAAACAGGTTATGCTATCTCAAAAAGAGGTAAAAAAGTTTAAGCGTGTATACGTTCTTCTCGATTGTCAAATAATCTGTCACTTAGTTTTATCATGCCTACATCCAATGTTCCAATAAAACAGTTTTTCAACTTGGCTTGAACGCTAGTTTTAAAAGCGCATTGAGCGCATTATTAAAACTGGTACCAAAGCTCTAATAAAAACAGGAAAATATGTGTTTTATTGAATCTTTAGCAATACTTTTGCAATTTTTTTACAACACTCTTAAGATAGTGTTTTAATCAAGTTTTAGCAAAACTTTCAGGGCTCTTTTAAAACACACGATAAATGAAGCATTTCCTATGTTACAATAAAACCGTTTTAAAAATTGAATGCCATCGAAAAGTCTTCATAAAACAATATTAAAACTCAAAAAAGCCAATTGGCTTGATCTGTGTTACTTGGGGATGGATTTGTTCCGACCAATATTGGCCGATGAGGAAGAAGGTGAGTACGGAAACAAACTAATCATAGATGGATTATTAGTTGGATAGAAAGAATGTGATTAGTGTATTTTTCTACAGGTTGCTGCTGCTGGCGATCACTCCAATGCAACACCCAAATATGGACAAGAAGGGAAACTTTTATCAGCGTCGGTAACTGCCAATATGAAGCATCCGTTATTCAAACAGAGGTACCCACGGGTAAAAAAGTATCGGTAGGATCATATCACTCTCTACTCTAGCAGGAGGAGCCGACAGTCAGGCCATTATTATCGTCGCCAAAAAGAGAGCTACAACAGTTTCCAGATAGATGATGGAGAAGAACTACATTCCTACGGCGAAAATTGCTAGAATGCTAGAAGTGCTAGAATTGAATGTTACCGTAGAAGTTCCGAAGATCTATAATGAAAATTTCCGATAGTTCAAACACTGAGTTCAAGTAAGTAAAAAATTTACCATTACATTATTCAAATATCGACATTGATTTTGAAAAAGGTATATACACAAAATTGACCTTATGCAAACAAATTTGATTATATAGGCTATTTTAATTTTTTGGAGCTTCTTCAACTTTTTTCTACAAAATAATTGTTTAAAACAATTGAAATAACAATTTAGTATCAGTAAAACAGTATCATAAATAAGCAATGGATTTAAATTTCATATTATCCTAATTGCTCAATCCTTATCGCAACAATTTTGCGGGCAGAGGCAGATGAACGAGTTAGAGATTTAATTGTGCAAATCCGAACTTTTGTTAACAATTCACGTAGACTACCTCAGATATCAATTTGCTTTTCAAAAGTATTCTGCCAACTCTCACTATCCATTTAAGTAAGATATATTTAAGATTTTATAATTGAATTTGAAAATTGTACAAAATAATTATATGTAATTTGATTTCGAATGATAATTCAAAACAAAAAACTTCACCTAAGTAATAGATTTTAGATTTTGACGCACAAGGTTTTCAGATTCCGAATTCACAATTCAGATTCGTTATACAAGTTCATATTTCTAACGTCCATTATCCAAGTGGTGCGATGATTCTATATTCATAATACCTACATAAGATACTGTAAGGTGTGGATTTATCGCAGTGCATCTTGCACGTTAGCATCAACCTTCGATTGACCGTCAGTGCTGCAATATATGTTCATCTCTCATTGCGCATCGGCCTCCTCTCGCTCGCACGCAGTATCCGTGCCCTCGCGTCAAGTGCCCAACGGCCTTCAGTGTTTCGGCGAGCGTCTCGTTAGGCAGATAGGCAACAATGAGGCAGAGTTTAATAACGACGATAGTGCCGATAGTTATCAGAGGTTTTGACTGATAAGCGCAAATTTTACATTGGCGATCCTGCCAGATTTTTAATAGTGAAGTGTACTGTTAAAAGTTTTTCTAGTGATTAAATGAGAAAACTTACCGATCACTTCGAAAAGGAGCCAAAACCAAAATGGCAGTTGTTTATGTTATCAGGTATCTATTTTTTTTTATTGTCCCGGCAGAAATGCCAGTTCCCAGGCGGAAACGCCAGCGTCCCAGGCAGAAATGCCAGCTCCGAGGCAGAAATGCCAGCTCTAAGGCAGAAATGCCAGTTCCCAGGCGGAAACGCCAGCGTCCCAGGCAGAAATGCCAGCTCTGAGGCAGAAATGCCAGTTCCCAGGCGGAAACGCCAGCTTCGAGGCAGAAATGCCAGCTCTAAGGCAGAAATGCCAGCTCCCAGGCGGAAACGCCAGCGTCCCGGCAGAAATGCCAGCTCTGAGGCAGAAATGCCAGTTCCCAGGCGGAAACGCCAGCGTCCCGGCAGAAATGCCAGCTCCCAGGCGGAAACGCCAGCGTCCCAGGCAGAAATGCCAGCTCTGAGGCAGAAATGCCAGTTCCCAGGCGGAAACGCCAGCGTCCCGGCAGAAATGCCAGCTCCGAGGCAGAAATGCCAGCTCTAAGGCGGAAACGCCAGCGTCCCTGCAGAAATGCCACCTCTGAGGCGGAAATGCCAGGTCCCAGGCGGAAACGCCAGCGTCCCGGCAGGAATTCCAGGTTTCAGGCAGAAACCCCAGCATCCCGGCTCAAATATCAGCTCCCAGGCGGAAACGCCAGCATCCGTGGCAAAAAAGCTCTGATACGAAAACTCCAACGTCTGCTAGAAATACCAGTGTCTACCAGCTCAGGTGGATCACGCTAGTTCCGAGACGGCCAGCCGGCCAGGCCAGGTAATGATTTTAAAAATATGAAATTTGTATTTGGCTATGATCGACAGCGAATGGTCGTTTTCACTTGAAAAGTGGTTCTGATTATCAGACGTTACCGCGAAGTATTAGCTATAAAAGTGATTTCATATAAGATTTCCTCTTGGCAAGCAAATTTAAAACTTTAAATAGGTTGGAGATCTAACAGTACAGCTTATAAACCAATGCTTTTGTAGTGAACAGATATTTCCAAGAATAATGTTCAAGCCTAGATTTACGTTAACAATACCACGTGCTTATAGTTATAGCACAGGTTATAGTTAGCTCTCGGTAGCGCATTTTGAGTTTTCAAAAAATTGTGACACGACCCGTTATCCAAATCCAGTGTGGTTGGTGTAGGTGTTTTCGTATTGAAGTAATTCTCCCCTCGAAAAATTAAACAATGGAGATTAAATTGGACAAGAGTTGGCGTTCCATTTCTTCCCGGCCCTAGAGATATTGTTACAAACCGAAACTTTTGAAATTTTGCAGTATATAAATAACTACGTCAGCTAATTGTAATCAGGCAAGTACGCCAGCTTGTTCCAACCAGGCGAGTATGCCAGCGAAAGTTGAATATTTACTGAATTGTTTATAGAGTACTGTAGTTTAATTTCGATGGTAGCTTGATATGCTAGCTAGTTTTGGGTAAGGCAAGTTTTATTGTTGAATAAATTTTAATTTAGGCGAGTATGACAACTATGGTTCTAACTTAAGTCGAGCAAGTTAGTCAGTCGATACAACCTTTAAGTCTGGCTTTGCGAAAGGACAAATACACCAGCTGCGAGAGGAATGATTGTTTGCGATGATTGCCTACAAGGTTTCGAACAACAGGGCCAACAACTCGAGCAAACAAAGTTAGCTAGTTGGATTAAGGTAGACCTTTAAATGTGTACAATATTCAAGCCTCATAGCATATTCCGTCTGAATACTTTGGATGATAATTTAAAAAATAAAAAAAATTGTACAAAACGTCTAGATAACAGCAAAAATAAAGTTTTCCTTGAAGTTAATTAGCGGTAGAATCTTTGAGCATGTTTATTGATTCGAACTAATTGCTGAAAAATAAAATCAGAACTTCCCAATTGCATATTTTAACCAAGCTGATCTTAAGTTTTGCCACGCTATAAGAAATTTCGAACTCGACAGGGTCATAACGGGTACAAATGTGTGCTCATTAGAGCAACTTACGCCGGGGCGATTCAGTGGCGAATGGAGTTTTTATGGGCTCAGCACTTCAATTTTCCCAGATCCTTCGATAAAGATTGCAATAAGCCCAGTTTGTACAACAATGTGTTTAAGGATTAAAATTGGTAGCATCCATGCGTAAAAATTGTACTTCTCGCACGGTATTCGTCGAACGATTGAAAGCTGGCTTTCTGTATGCTTTTGATGGCAGCACATGGTTTTACTCGCTGTTCTCACAAACAAATGTACAAAGCGTTCGTCCATCATGGTGTTTTGGAAGGGATACTGGCGATAATGTCTGACCACTTCTCGTGCGTAACCCATTTCCGGACCCAATAAGCGGTCAAGTCATCCAGTCTATAACTGGAGCAGTGTGATCACTGAATTCGTTCCACAGGTGTCATGTTTTTCCCTTGTATGAGTTTTCTTCAACAAAAGTCAATGTTTGGCCTCATTTGTAATTCCTATAGTTACCAAGTGCTGAATTGGAGAAATAATGCATTAATACGTAACCGAATAAGCTAAGGAAGGGCTTGTAGTAATTCTTGATAAGTTGTTTAAGAGTAATGTTTGAACTCGAACAGTTTGGGATCCCAGAAACAGCATAACGCCACTTTAAGCCACGTTTGGCATGCACAGGTATAAATTCGTATTGATGTACTGGAAGCGATTTATCGTAAAACCTTGAGAAATGAATTTGGTTTGAGAAGTGTACTTCTTTATAAAGAAGTTGGAGCTAAAATGTGTGTTTTAAGTTTTGTTGGTGCTATTGTGAATTCGACGCTCGAGGACACTTGACTTATATGACGATCGACTTTATATTGTGAAGCCGGGTCTCACAACCACATATTCCCTGGGTTGGATTGATTTTTCGTGAAAGGGAAATATCCGCTATATGGACCCATGCAGTCATTGAGATGCTGAAACGATTGCTTTTGGGCTACAGCCTAAATCAATGAAATTTGATGGCGGACACTTGTGACATCGCTTATCGTCAGGTGAAGCGTGCTAGCGGATTGTACTTTGTCTGGTTCAAATGAGTTGCTGGAGGGACAGTTTCAATGGCCCGATTTGCGCAGGAATATTAAAGATTGTGGATCGTAGACCAAGAAATGATGAATGGAGTTCCTAAGTTTCTAGCCACTGGAGCGGAATACCATCTGGGGCGCAGATTGCAGAGATTTGAGTGCATAGTCTGGCATCTTGATTATGCTGTCTTGGGGCAGCAAAAGCGAGCGAACGGAAGGACACTTCTGAGCATCTAGCAAGGAACCTTACAGCAAACACCAAATTAATACCAAATTCGGGTTCGATATCGTATGCAAGTTTCCGTTGATTAAACACATGAAGCTGCGGGAAACGGTACAATCCACAGGAACTCTTGTACCCGATTTCGGTCTGAAGAAACAAGTTTTGCACCGCTGATAGAGGCACAGTTTTTGCTTTGCCCAGCTGCCGTGAATGTGAACGTGATTTGAACGATCTCCTGTTTATTTTGATGTTGACGTTTGTTCACGGTAAACCCAAAGTATGCGAATTTGATATAAATACACCCAGTAAAAAAACACAGGAAAAATATTTCACTCTCAAAAATGATAATTACTAACCAGTTGGTATTAAATATTTTACTAAAAATTAGAATTGAATGTTTTAGTTTTATTTCAACCATTGCATTTTTATTGTAAATAACCGTTTGAAGAGAAGAGGGTCGTAAAGGATGGACTAAGCTGGCATAGATGCATGTATAGCTATTTAATCTTCTCTATGCTATAGGCGATGGGCGCGCTCGCATTCCCGATATACGATTTCTCGTGTGTTAAACAGAGAAAGAAATAGCCTTCACTCCAATTTCACTCCGATTAGCTGTCATTCTTATGGAAATCTATGTAAGAGTAAAGAGCAGGCTTTATTCTTTTTAGCAGGCCCAATCCCAATTTATAAGTTGATACACTATAACTGACGACAATTCAATGAGCATCCCAGCTTTACGAATTAGGAAGCTATTGCTGATTGCCATTTTTAAGATTAATTATGCCTAATGAGTCATTCGTACTCCCTTGCACACGATTTAACTTGACATAGTTTCTTTTTTTTCTGTTTTTAATAGAGTAGAGGGAGAATGTAAGGTGTGGATTTATCGCAGTGCATCTTGCACGTTAGCATCAACCTTCGATTGACCGTCAGTGCTGCAATATATGTTCATCTCTCATTGCGCATCGGCCTCCTCTCGCTCGCACGCAGTATCCGTGCCCTCGCGTCAAGTGCCCAACGGCCTTCAGTGTTTCGGCGAGCGTCTCGTTAGGCAGATAGGCAACAATGAGGCAGAGTTTAATAACGACGATAGTGCCGATAGTTATCAGAGGTTTTGACTGATAAGCGCAAATTTTACAGATACATTTACAACCGAGATTATATTTATTATATAATGCGTTTGGAATTCTCCTCCAAATAACCAAAAATTGTTCCAACGATTTTTAGGAGCTTCATGTTCATTGTATGACCATGTTCATATAATATGAGAATTGCGCCTTTATGTATAAAACGAATAATTAGATCATCTTGATTTGTGTTACCTTAACAAATTCCGTTCAAAATTTATTTTAAGATAGGTACATACAGTAAGGCATGAAATTAACTGTACCCGGGCGCACTCACACAGGTCACCAAACTTTGCACTTCCATAAATTTCTACCGAAATGATATTTTTCTTCGATCTTTTTTATTATACTTAGATCAACTATTTCACTTCCAGTTATCAAGATTTTACAAAAAGTCCATTTTTTGTAGAAGTGCTGTTTCTTAAGTCGAAAACATTAAAACAAACGTCAAATGATTCGACTCAAATCTCGCCAGATAAAAGCCAGATCTTATTATTTCTGAGGAAACAAACGGACCAAGCAAGTGTATTTTCATCTACATTCATTCGTAGTATAAACAAAGGCGCAAATTTTCATATAATATGAACTTCGCCATGTATTTTGAATATAATCACCACTTGTGATTGCATAAATGAAGGTGCTTTTTATCACCCGAAGTTTAACATGGTATGGTGGTTATGTGCATAGTGAAAATCGCCTTCACGTATGTTTTGAATATTGAAGGCGATATTCATGTTATGTATTGCAAAATTCATAACATCCCGATCCGGAAATATATCCGAGCATATTTTTAAGGCAATTTTATAGCAAAAATTTGCTATCACGCCTTGAAAAATAACTTGACTTGACTTGGATTTATTTTAAATGAAAATTACTATTTCGTTCCAGATAATTCAACAATACAGTAAAACCTATCATGAATGTTTCCAGCACTTTGAAATGCTGACGTGCAGGTGTCAAAATCGCCTTTATCTATGCAACCATATGTGCGGCCAGTTGGAGTGAACCATTGGAATCAGTTCTTTAGCTATCATGCCTGTTTTGTGAAATCAGGTATAATTTTTTTCGAAAAATTGTGTTACAATGACAAAATTTGGCGCTCATTTTTATACGAACAGCACAGTTCAACCAAATTTTGGTTTCACAGGAAGCACCATTTTGATACCTTGTTTAACCATCCTATTTGAAAGCACAACGATGTCAAATTTTGACCGTAAATTATACCCTAAAGAGGCATCATTATGCTCTCAAAACTCGTTTGAAAATGTTGCTAAACAAGGCATCATTGAGGTTTCAGTGAAACCTACACTTGGGATTATTGAGGTATCCAATTCTCCATGAAAAGTGAGACCCAAATTTTGGCATTGTACCACCTTTATTCGGGCAAAATGATACCAAATTTTACTTTCAAGGCATGATAGCAAAATTAAGTATTTATTTGCCATAAAAGTCTGCTCGGGAAGTAGTTTTTGAGATAGCGTCTGTGTAAAGTGTATTGACCAAAATTTGACACGCGTGAAAATGAGTGAAAACCAGTTTTTGAGGAAAAATCTTATTGAACTTAATAAAGCACGTGTTTTCGGCTTACTTTTTAAGCAAAGTTAATCTTGAGTCAACCAAACTGATGTCTGCAAAATACATGTATCGTTTTGGATTTTACTCAGCCTTGCTACAAGATGTTTTCAAAAAAATGTTCTGTCTGATAAGTAATTTAAAAAATAGTTTTGAAAAGATAACACATATTTGGAAAAAATAACTTACCTTTATTTTCGAGGGATCACTTGTCATAATGCCGTCTTGTATTATTTCTGTTGACAGAACCTGTTCCAAAAACATTTCCACTTTCTCATCATCGTGTTCCTTATGTTGACCAGTAGTTTCTATGAGCAAGTAGAACGGAAACTCGCCCAACGGAGCCTCTGCCTCGAGATGCTTTATGCAGCAATCCAAAGCCGAATGATCCATCAACTCACAAGACGTTAGAATCCCTCCCAATAGCTTTTTTGCTTCGAGGAATGTCTTAAGCACGTGTTCATAATTTTTAAGTCCCAAAAATAGCACATTTTGGGTAACAGTAGCTGGTGGGCAGCAAATGGCGACCTTTGTGACCACACCCAGAGTTCCTTCTGCTCCGATAAACAAGTTTTTCAAATGGTAACCGGTATTGTCTTTCCTAGAAGTGCTCATCAAATCCAAAACGGTTCCATCGGCCAGAACAACCTCTAAACCCAGAATCGAACCGTGGAGATTTCCGTAACGCATCAATCGAATGCCACCGGCGTTAGTGGACACATTTCCTCCAATCTGGCAGGAATCTTTCGATCCCAAGTCGAGGGGCAACATCAAACCTTCTTCGGACAAATTTTGTTCCAATTTTCCTAGGATACAACCGGCCTCGCATAGCATAGTCCCCGAATATCTATCGATACTTTCGACTCGATTCATCAGCTCTAGAGATAGTACAATTTCGTCGAAAACTGGAACAGATCCTCCACACACGCCGGTATTGCCTCCGAAAATCGAAATCGCTAATCTGCGTCCATTGCAGTATTTTAAAATCGAACTTACTTCCTGGGCTGATCGTGGTTTCAGAACCAGAGACGACATGCCTCGAACGTACCGGAAGTAGTCACGATTATAGCCAGCTGCTTCCGTTTCACCTCGAAGAACTTGATTATTGGTGGGAAGAGTTCGCTCGAAAAAGTTGATGTCCTGTCCGGTTATTGTAGCATAAGATTTACGCCTCAGGTTGTAGCGGTCCTGCGGAAATGTACAGATAATTTTTATTGAAAGTTTTCAAGTCTGGTTTCAATATTTGGTTGTTTTGTGCAATTTTTCCGATGAAAAAAATAAGGATTCGTTTCACCGTTTGAGATTTTTAATAGTTGTTTGGAGAATCCAGTTCTAAATTCTTTTATCAAACCTTATCTATGCAAGTCACACATTATGCATTCTAAAGCTAGTTTCTTCAGCTTAAGAATATATTCTAAAGCTAGTTTCTCCAGCTTTAGAATGCCTGATAGACAATTAATCAGGTTTATTTCAAATAAGAGATTATCTTAAAAAATTCTGAAATTCCTAAATTTATTAATACTTCTCTCTTTTGAGAAACCGGAACTATTAAATTTTAGCTAAATACTCATAACTGGAGTGCAATTTCAAACTTGAATGCTTAGTTCCTAATTTTTAAGTGTTGAATCTTAAGCTTTTATTTCAAAGTTTAGCATGAGAAATTAATTGTTCAGATCGTTTGTTCACGTATTATTTACCTTCGACAATGGAATATCGTGCAGCTTTTTTCTCAAAATTTGTGATGCGACTGTTCGCACCATTAACAGTCTGTGTGTTGGGTTCATTGAGCCTGTAATAAACATGAACATTGATTGTAATGATACCTAGTATACAAATGCCTTTTTGAGGACACTAAAATGAGCAATAAAAATGAAAATTGTTAATGAAAGCTATACACAAACGCAAATCGAGGGATTCCAGGGGGGTCCAGAGGGGTCATTTAATGATTTTGACTTTGATTATGGTGGTTTAAATCATGATAATTAGTTATTCGTTTGGAAGTGGAGGACATTGTTAATTTGAATAAATTTCGTGATTGGCTTCAAAAACTGACCTGTGCAAAATTATATCTCAATCGGACTTGGTTCGGGACTTGAATTTTCAATTTAAGACCCTCAACAATTACCTTATGGAGAAGAAAGGATATTGGACAATCGAAGGTTTCATCTGGATTCCAAATGACTTTAACCTTTAATTTCATGATTTTTATTTTTCCTTAAAAATCATTTTTAACAGTTGGAAATGATGAGAACATCAAGAAAAAAAATTAAAATAAAATACGATTTTTCACATTTTCCATACATTAATTGTTGCAAATTTGTTATTTTATGAAACGAAGAGTTAATAGATCTTATGTTATGTGTTAGGCAAGGTCTGATTAAAGGGAGGTGGGGGGGGGGGACATGCCCCGGCCCCCCGAGGAAATTAAAAATTTAACATTACTTTAAACCTACTGTGTTAAGTTCTAGAAATCTTAACTTTTTTTTAAAAAATCTCTCAAAATATGGGCATTTAAAAAATTTCAACACACAATCCTCAGCAAAATCTAAGCAGAGTCCAGTGATTATTTAAAAAAAACGGCTTTTACGGTAGAGTAACTTTTCTGAACCTTCGACTAATTTTGAATAAATTTCATTAATTGTCAGTTTTTGTGATAAGATTTGCAGTACCAAATAGGTTGAAAATAAGTACAATTTTTTTTAAATATGTCATTTCTGAATTAATTCATGTTTACCTAAAATAACTAGAAGACTTTAAAGTTAACATTCTAAAATTATCAATATCCGAGTAAATGTCGTGTATTATACGAGTTAAAAAATAATTTTTAAGAAAGTGAAGAAGAATATTGAAATTATTTGAAATTTTGAGTTTTCTCGAACTCGAGCTGGAAATAAAATGAAACAACCCGAGCCATCTAGAATTAGTTTTTCGAATATTTGTTCAATTCGCGTTGGTTTGAACATACTGTAATTTGTTTCTCAATTATTAATTTTGAATTTTGAATTTTACTCTTGAACTCTTATATTTGTATCCCCATAGAATATTAATTTATTCCTTTTTTTTATTCTTTTAATTTAGGATTCCTATTTTTAAATCTTTATGTTACCACCCAATTATCATTAAAGGAAAATTTATTCCTGCTTTTGATGAAGCATCAAGCGATCAATGCAATGGTGGAATGATAAATGTGTTAATCTCTAATTTTTTACTGAAACGGAGAAATTAAGGTGGTGATTAAATTTTTGAGCAAATTGAGAATTGAATTTTACATTTACATTTTACAGTTGTAATCAAAGCTTTTGTTTTCGATTAGGTGGTTTTAACAATTATTGGTTGAAGATACCAGAAATTACCTTTTAAGCAGACATAATGGCTAATTGAAGGCAGGCCCGTGCGAAGGACCCGCCCAAGGGAGGGGGGGGGGGGGGGTGCTTTCGAATTTCAAATTTAGCTAAACATAATAGCAATACCAAAAATAATGCAATAAAAATAGGAAAGAAATGTCTAACACCGTTTTTCACTCATGATTACCACACAAACTAAAAATAAATTGGACTGATAGTAAAAAACAAAATTTATAAAATAATTTTTCAAAATTATGTTCTTTATTATGAACTAGAAATTTGTTTCAAAAGAATTTCTAAGACAATTTAAAATAAACGTTTCCAAAACACAGAGCTTAAAAGAAATCTTGATTCTTAAATAAATATCCAATCAGGTAAAAAATTAACCATGATTAGTTTTTAGGAAAATGATAATAATTGTTAGTTTTTATTCATCCTAATTGAAATTTAGTTCTTTATTTTCAACTAAAAGGTGATTGAAAAATTCTGCTGTAGTATTTTCAATTTTGACAAAAAAATATTATATCGCGATTAAAAATGTGAAATTTCGATAACTGCAAAATCCAATTTGAGCTTTGGAGAATTTATTCAATGATTGATGGTTTAAATTAATTTGATAAAAAGAAGAATAGATATATTTAATATTATTTGAAAAGTGCCAGTGAAAAAAGTCAGAGAAAAAACCTATCCATAGAAAAATAAATGGCTTGAATAGTTCATTTTTGAAGTTCAAAATAATAACTTCATGTTCAATTATACTTACAAGAAAATGTTAGGAAATGCGTAATTTCATGAATGATCAATGAAAATAGATAAAAATTGAAAGATAAGAAATTCCAAGTTACAACGAACGTAAGTACAAAGCAAATACAAAGTTAGTTAACATTTCGCTTTAAAATTAAGTTCAAAGTTGCGACCCATTTCAAATCATGTTTCAAACTTTTGAAGATTATTTTAAAAATCATGATTGATTCAAAAAAGACGATTTTATTTTTAAAAAATTGATGAATAGCTTTTAAATTTTCAATCACAAGTTTTAAAGTTTAAAATTACAAGCTTAGAGTATTTTTTCACTTTCGATTGAAATGTTGGGTCCTAGAAAGAACAGAAGGTTGAAACTTTGATTTTCTTATTAAATTGAATTAAGACTTAAGGGCTTATGTGTCAAGTACACAAAAATTCAGAATAAAATATAACAAATTTGTTAAAATTATTTCTAAATTTAAAAATTTCGACTAAAAAATTCGGCAAGCAAATAAAAGAATTGGAAAAAATACTGTACCTTGAATTTCCGTTAATTTATATGAACATTCAAACAAAATATGAAAATAAAAAGATAATCTTTTTAAAACATTTCAGGAGATCACATTTCACCATGAGAATTTACATAACTTAATTGATGTCTCAAGGCAACATCATTTTGATGTTTTCTTTAAATGATTGATTTAGTAAATTTTAGCGTTATGAAATCGAATCTTTTATCAAATTTGGTCGAACACTTTGAGTTTTGGTGATAAGGAGATTCGAAATGTATCAGTTTTAAGTAAAATCAAATATTGATAACTGATTAACCAAAAACCTACATATACGAAAAAATCTGATTCTGATTCTGTTTACTTCATACAATTAAGGGATATTATTATGATGAAAAAAATGCATGATCTTAAAAATGTAAAATTCAACAATTGAAAAAATGGAAAGATATCATTACAAGTACTTTTGACATAACTGTAGAAAGTGTAAAAAAAAAATTGATTTCATTCAACACATTTTTTGAAACCTGCAAAAAGGTTACATGTTTTCGTAAAAATATCTAAAATTCAGTTTAGTTTAAAACTTCTTAAAAATTTGATAAATGAAAAAAAGTAAAAAAAAAAACATAAAACTTCTATCACTTCGAAGATCTCAAAAAAACTTGAATTCTTGAGGAAAGTTGATAATTCATTAAACACTTTTATTTTTGAATGATATGTTTTTAATTTGAGTTTTTTTATAAACAATATAGAAATTACTCAAATACTTTTTAATTATTTTCAAAAGTCATTTTAATACATAAAGCTGATCGAAATATTGCATATTAAGATTCAAGGTACCCAAATTAGTCGAAATTACCTTTTTAATTCATTGTTCCTCCGAAAAATGTAGATTTTGTGGCCTTGTGTAAATTATGTGTTGTGATGAGCATTTAAAAAAAAACAAAAAAACACCTAAAAAATTTAGTCGAAATTGGTTTCTTGAAGAATATTTCATATCAGCATAATATTTGTAAATTAAAATAACGATTTTTTTAAATATAAAAATGGTTCGTTTCAAACTCTGTTCATATTTAGTTACACTTCTTAATAAAAACCAATTCTGAAGACGAGGTAGGGTTTTTGTATATCAAGTTTTGAGTTCCTATAAAAAAGAATAATTGAATTGCAATTCAGAACAAAAGTTAGCTTCAATTCGTAAACGTCGGATAGTATCGTAGATCGAAATGTCTCAAGTTAAGGGTGATTTAAGACTAAATTTCTGCCTTGCTTGTTAACACTTTTTTTTCAAATACATTTTAACATCAAGTAATTTTTGTTACTTTGGTGAAAATTTTACTTGTTAAAAATCTTAATGGGGGGGGGGGGGGGTTAAACTCCAAACCCCCCCCCCACCCCGTTCGCAAGGCCTTGATTGAAGGTAATATAGGGAATTCATTTCCAGTTTCTTATTTATATCCTTATATTATATCATTAATTTTACGGGTTTGCATACATATGAAGATAGAAGAAATTGATATTTGTTCCAGCCTAATTTAATACAATTAAAAAGTCATTGTGTCCAAGATCGCTAATATATGTTTTACCTACAGCTTTTCATGATTCATAAAACCGCAATGGGACATTCAGGTTGATTCTTTTCAAAGTGGCACTAGGGTGGATGAGTCTAATTTCGTTATATTTTGTCAGAGAATTTCAGATTTGGTATAAATAGGCAAAATTTTTTATTCTTAGAAATTCCATTTACGAAAAATATCATGTTTTCTAATGATTTTCGATGTTCCTAATTTGGCACTAATTGTTCTGAATGTTAACGTATGGGTGTTTCTAATTATGGACATATGAGGAAAAATGTATCCGCGTACCCAATTTCAACCTATTTGTTCCTGATTTGGCTAATGGGTCTGGTTTTTAATACATTTATGAGAAAAATCCTTAAAATCCCTTTTAATAACTTTTTAACGTTTTTGAAGCATGAATAGAGAAATAAGGACCATTAAAATCCTACACAATATTCGTGTATGCTAGTTTTGAAGAAAATAGTGGATGTTGAGCTTTTTAAAATTTAAATTTTACCTTTTCCTTTTATTATATTTCAATAAGTTGAAAATTCAATGTAATGGATACAAATAAATACCGTCAAATGACCATGCAACAGCAGGGTATGATGCAACATTTGTGTACCACAATACTTATCAAATTTTTATTTTAATAAAATTTAATAGAGTTACCATTTAATAATAACAAAATGATGATGCCATAGATCATCGTTGAGAAAGTTTTGCTTCTCATAGAAAATTTAAAAAAATCGGCTATAGATGTACATTTTTTTCATTTTTCAATGCCGTGAAAAACTTTACTCAGTATGACGGATTGGCTTAATGATATCACCTAAAAAATTATATTGCTTTTATTATTCTGTACCAACCTGTTAATGATATTTTTTTTGAATAAATACTTTTAAAATTCGGTTACCAGTCTGGGCTAAAATGTATGTATGTATGTATGTAGTTGAACCCACCAGTGGCTGATAGGTCTTTCGACCCGAGGCGGTACGGGAAGTCTCGATCGCACATTCAAATATTGTTCATGCTTAACTCATTAACAATAATTGCAGCACTACCAAGGGGTCCGTTACCACTGGTTTGGGACAGGTTTGGCTCATCTCACTCCCTTCCAACTGTTCGAACAAATAAAGATTTCTAAAAAGGTTCTAATGGATCCTTATCAGAATTCCAAATTTGCCGAGATACTCCGGCTGGCTTCAACCCACAATCCATTGTATATCAGTTTTCCGATCGTTCAATGCCCTGTCCAACCCTCCACAAATCCCCTTGAATAGAGTTAAGCTATTTTGAATATATGAATATATAAAAATTTAATACTATGAACTATTTGCTCTTCTTTGTTGTTTAAAAACAATAATTCACATTAACGCAGCTTTTCTTCATCAGTTATCCATTTAATAAGCTCAAACTATAAATACTTAATCTATATATATAAAAAGCAATTTCTGTATGTTTGTTTGTTTGTTTGTTTGTTTGTTTGTTTGTTTGTTTGTTTGTCCTCTATAGACTCAGCCGTCTTAAGGGTTAGAGAGCTGAAATTTGGCATGCATGCTCATTAGGACCAGGAAAGATGAAAAATGTTTTTAGATTATCGGATGACCCCTTCTGAAGGGGGTCGTCCATAGAAGACAAATATTGTTTTCGCGATATTGAAGTTAATTTTCATCGAATCGTGTTGAAAATTTGCACATGAGTGTTTTGAAAGACGAGCAATCGATTTTAGGTGTCAAATTTTGTGTAAGGGGTCAGCCAAAAGGGTCGTCCATATCAACTGTTCGCTGTTTTTGCGATATTGACGTTATTATACATCGTATTCAGATGAAAATTGGTACACAATAGTTTTAAGTGACGTGCAATCGATTTGAGGTATCAAATTCAGTGTAAGGGGCTGGCAGAAGGGGTCGTCCATATTAAATTTTCAGTATCTTAGTGATATTGACGTTTTTATACATCGGATGGGGGTGAAAATTTGCACATAGGAGTTATTAGGGACAAACAACTGATTTCACTTATCCAAACTAAAATCAGGGGTCGGCCAAAGGGGTCTTCCATATCAACTATTTACTGTTGATGCGATATTGTCGTTATTATACATCGGATTTAGACGAAAACTGGTACACGAGAGTTTTGAGAGATGAGCAATGGATTTCAGGTAATAAATTCAGTGTAAGGGGCCGCAGAGGGGGTCGTCCATATAAACCTTTCAATATTTTTGCAATATCGTCGTTATTTTACATCGGATTGGGATGAAAATTTGCACACGGTAGTTTTCAGGGACGGGCAATCGATTTCAGATGTCAAATGTTTTGCCAGGGGTCGACAAAAGCGGTCGTCCATATAAATTTTAAACTGATTTTAGCAATATTGACGTTATTATACAATGGATTGATTTGAAAATTTGCGCACGGGAGTTTTGAGGGAAGGGCAATCGATTTCAGTCATCAAAGATTGTATAAGAGCCCCCGAAAGGGGTTTAGCTTTTTAGCAATAATTGCGTTGTTACGCAATGATTTAGTCGAAATTTATACACGTGGTTTCTTGGCACCATCAAAAGATTCTTGATTTCCAATTTAGTAGCAGACAACAGACAAAGTGATCGTCCAATATTTTTGCAATTATTATTTAACAATGAATTCAGAAGTGCATCTGGAAAATGCTTGGCAACTGGCTTTCACACAAACTGTTCATGACATATTCCAAGTTGAAAACGAAACGGAGTTCGTATGGGATCAGCTAGTACTTATTTATAAAAATTGCATAGAGGTTGTCGAGAAAATGTTCCATTCAAACAGAATAAAAACCATAAAAAATAGTTATGTACATAATTTTAACAATCAAAGCAATCGAAGTCTGTTGGGATGACACCAGCTTCTAGAAACAGACTTTACGATATTTATCAGGGACAACGTTGATTATACGATGTTGGCATAATCAATGTGTTAAACATAATTTAAAAAATACAACAGCCAAAGCCGCGTTCACATAGTCGAGTAAAATGTTCATGGATTAGCAAAAAATCGGAAAGCTCTCACCAAGCTCTCGTGCGTTTGTCGTCCTTGCACCCGATGTTTTTCGCATTATTGTAGACATTTCAATCGGATTATCTTCTTTTGAACACTACAAATCACATGAACGTTTTTTAATTTCACCACACACATTAGTTCTTCTGGACAAAACAAGGATGTTTTTCTTTTCTTTCAAATTCCAATTTCCGTCTATGTTGTCCTCAGGTTAGCGACGCGAAAATAGAAACGGCATTACACGAGCCAGTGTTGAAAAAAAAACGTGCATTTCGTCCTCAGAATAACACAAATGTACTGCAACAATTGATTTCTTTAGCCGTCGAAGCCATGAACGTTTATATTTCCGATCGGGGAATGATTAATTTCGTAGAACAATTCACAGCACTGATCGAATTAGTAAAACTTCATTATTCCGAGGATTTACGAAACAAAACGCGACCGCGGAAAAATATGCGACCGTATTCGAGCACGGCCAACTTGGTTCTCAGTTACCAGTTACCAGTTACCAGTGCATCTAAAAGCAAATCAAAGATTCACCTTTAAATCTCTTTTCCATATGTAGAAATATGGTTGTATTGCATCACGCGTTTGTAAATTTCAAAGATCATAAATCTTCATGATTTCAACTAGTAAAATTTTTGTAGAAGTTTTTACCCCTAAATGTATGCAGGACCCTTATGCCTTCTAGCTTAGCTTAGCTTAGCTTGATAGCTTGATTGACTACTCACATCCACCTGAATCAGTGAACCCGAAATGCTCTGTTACTATTTAAAAAAAAGATTTTCATAGAAATGGTTTTTCGTCATTTAATAGTTTATTAGTGATATGATTGTTCATCTTTTATTGTTTTAAAATAAATGCATTTCGAAAACCATGATCGCAGGCGTGGCTCAGTAGAACGAATTCCACATCGCCAATGGTTGCTACTCCGTGATTGACCGAGGCCACCAATTTTGTTCAAAGGTCAAATAATGGTGTCTGGGACTGACAGCACATTCACAATGCCCAAAACTGATGCTCTCTCTTTAATCATCAATAACGGCGCCGGCCACGTCCTAGTAGTCAAAAGATAGTTTGGAAAAGAGAGAAAGGGATAAAAGAAATAATTAGTGCTTTAGGACCGAGGTCACCTCTGCATCCTAGCAAACAATTTTTTGGGAGTGTGGGTTAAAGGATATGATCATGAAACACTTTTGACCAGTGCGATCTAGTAAACCATGTAAATCTGCTTTAACTGAAACCCTAATTTATTGCCTAATTGTTTGTATTTTCAACACTGTTTTACATAGGTGTTTTATTAATCAAAATATTCAAAAAAAATATTTATTTTTTGAGAATTTCCTAAAAATATCTCATATTTCTCATCAATTAAAAGGGCCATTATAAAAGAAATGTCTAATCGTTAAAATTATTTAAAAGCCTTAATTTTTCGATTACTAGTCCACATTATTTGACTTTTTCTTTCTTGATTGTAGGTGAGCTAACTAATTTATGTATCGAAAATTAATGAATTCGTGGGGACATGTCATGGAGATCTTTTCATTTTTTCAATAAGCTCATCTTAAAAATCATTTACAGTTGAAGAAATTATTTCGACTTGTTTAAACCACTTCCGTCAGTTTTTTAAATCATATCCATATCCACCATCATATCATATCCAAATTGAAATCATCATATCCAAATTATACTTAAAAAATGAACAATATAATAAACTTTAATTTATCTATATCTATATATATAAAAAGCAATTTCTGTATGTTTGTTTGTTTGTTTGTTTGTTTGTTTGTTTGTTTGTCCTCTATAGACTCAGCCGTCTTAAGAGCTAGAGAGCTGAAATTTGGCATGTATGTTCATTAGGACCAGGAATGATGAAAAATGTTTTCGGATTTTCGGATGACCCCTTCTGAAGGGGGTCGTCCATACAAGACTAATATTGTTTTCGCGATATTGACGTTATTTTTCGTCGGATTATGACAAAAATTTGCACATAGAGGTTTTGAGACATGGGGAATTGTTTCCAGGTATTGAATTTTGTGTCAGGGGTCAGCAAAAGGGGTCGTCCATATTGACTGTTTATCGTTTTTACGATATTGGCGTTATTATACATCAGATTGAGATGAAACTTTGCATATAGTAGTTTTGAATGACGACCAATCAATTCGAGATGCTAAATGCGGAGTCAGGGGTCGTCCAAAGGGGTCGTCCATATTAACTTTCAATATCTTAGCGATAGTGACGTTTTCATACATCGGATTGGGATGAAAATTTACACATAGGAGTTATTATGGACAAACAATAGATTTCACTTATCCAAAATAAAATGAGGGGTCGGCCAAAGGGGTCGTCCATATTAACAATTCACTGTTAAAGCGATATTGTAGTTATTATACAACAGATTCAGATGAAAATTGGCACACGAGAGTTTTGAGGAACGGGTAATCGATTTCAGGTATGAAATTCTGTGTAAGGGGCCGGCAAAGAGGGTCGTCCATATTAACCTTTCCATATTTTTGCAATATCGTCGTTATTTTACATACTATTCGGATGAAAATTTGCACACGGTAGTTTTAAGGGACGGGCAATCGATTTCAGTTGTCAAATGTTTTGTCAGGGGTCGACGAAAGGAGTCGTCCACAGTAATTAAATTTCCAATGTTTTTAGCAATATTGACGTTATTGTGCAATTGATTGCTTACGAAATTTGCACACGGGAGTTTTGAGGGAAGGGTAATCGATTTCAGATATCAAAAATTGTATAAGAGGTCACCAAAAGGGGTTTACTTTTTTGGCAATAATTGCGTTGTTATGCAACGATCGAGTCGAAATTTATTCACGGGGGTTTTCGCCACGGTCAATTGATTCATGATTTCAAATTAAGTAGCAGACGTCAGAAAAGTGATCGTCTAATATTTTTGCGATTATTACTTAACAATGCATTCGGAAATACGTCTGGAAAATGCTTGGCAATTGACTTTCATACAAACTGTTCATAACATATTCCAAGTTTGAAGCGAAACGGAGTTCGTATGGGATCAGCTAGTAAACTATATAATGAACTTTTATTCTGCATTTCACTCATTAACTAATTTAACGAAATCGGCAATTCCTAAGTTCGTTCAGATTTAAGAGGGATGCGTAGATTACTTTTGTTATTCAACCTGAACAATAAAATTTTGTTAGCAAATATATGATGGTTAAATGGTTAAATTTTGCATTTAAATGTGAAGATATTGATTCCAAATATTTAAATGTGATTGTTTTTCGATTTTTAGATTTAATCAGCTCTGAGAACTCAATTTTTTTGTGAAAAAAACCTATTTTAGAAGGTTTCGATAAAATAATAAAACAATTATTTTTCGTTTTTGTGGTGTAACATTGATTTTTGATTTACTTGAAAAAAATCGTATGCAAAAAGCAAAATATTTTTAAAAAAATAAATCTTAAAAATGGTTAACCCTTCTATCAACTATGATCTACTTAAAACAAAAATAGGAATTAACGATAATAATATACTAGAACGAATTTGCTAAGTTGGATCTCATTGGTAATTTTTTAAAAAGAGGCAAAGTAAGAGAAACAATTAGGATAAAAAAACAACACATTTGAAAGTGCTCTCCAATCTGTTTTACGAAATGGACCTTTAACAGACAACAGAAAATGTACAAAATCTCGCAAAATAGATCCGCCTGTGGCCCAGGCACATTGAAAGAAAAAAAACGCTTGACCAAAATTGTTGATCCTAATCAGTCAAAAGTCTTGTGCCCATGCACCTCCACTAAGGCTCGCCAGCATTCAAGTAATGAAAATAAATAAACGATACTTAACTTCGATTTGTCGTTGAACCATTCGGTAATAACATCCCTATAAAGGAAATATATGCTCCATTCCAAATATCCAGCTATCTTTCTTCATCCGGCTGAATGTACTGCTCTGTTGTTATGGTTGCCTTTTTTCGCTTTTCATGAATTCGTATTTTCAGATCATTTCCAGTTGAATGTCTTCGCGCCATATTTCAAACATTTTGCCTGTTCCTGTGGATCCCGGTCCATCATAAATAATCACCGAAGTCGTCAACTTAATAATTTTTCAATTTAATATTTTCACCATTTTGACATGCGAAAAAAAAACGCTTCCTTTCCACTTTACCAAAGCCTGCTCTTCCTTAAGGAAACTCATTTGACTCCGTATGCAGGACCCTTATGCCTTTTCTTTAAAAACATTTTTGACATCAAAATTTTAAAATTTAATTCGAACGAAACCAGAAATATATGCAATTGATGCTTTACAAATCACAAGTACATTAGTACATCACAAATATATCAAAATTATAAATTTTCAAACGTTTTCATTTAATTTTTCATCAAAGCAAAGTTTAATGCAACTTACTCCTTTTTCTTAGTAGCAGTAGTACAAGCTACTAAGTTAGTACGAGCAGTATGATTATTTGTGGATAATAAATTTTTCAAAAGCCGTTGAAGTCGAAAAGTGTTGCATGGTGCCCCAGTTGACGGTATACAACGTATTTTATTAAGATTTTTTTTTTAATTTTTTCTTTCGAATCTGTTCTTGAGAAGCTCTCTGAATCTTGATGGTTTCCTTTTCTGTCGCGTAGGGTGCATTCTATACAACCTGACCAAAATATATTTTCGACATGTTTAGCTTTGGAATATTGAAATATACTAAAGTAAAGGAAATATATCATGTTTTAAGTAAAAACAATTTACTTCAACAGTTCGTAGAAAATTGAGTTTTTTATCAACTTTACGTCAATTATATTCATTTCACTTTGATATAGTACGGAATACTTTGACTATGTCCATCATTAGGAACACATTGAAAATTGTGTTCCTAATTGTGGACATAACCTTTTTTTTAGTTTTTACATGAAAAAAACATGCTTCCAACATACTAATTACTAAAATCATGATAAAAAACAATCACACGAAAAATTTCAAAAAAATTGGTTGACAAACTCGGCTTTAATCTTTCATTTCTAAAGAACTGCTAAAAATGCTAATAATTCCATTCAATTTGGACATATTTTGAAACAATCCGAATTATTCTAAAAATCCTGTGAGTTAGAAAATATTTTTTTAAAAGTTCACATGATCCTTTACATTATCTTTTTTTAAATGGTTGTGATGAGTGGAAAACAGTATCACAAACAGTCAATATCAAACGGTATGTTAACATTAGGCACACATGCGAAATTAGGAACACTCACCCTAGTATTTTAATTTGTTTTGATTTTATTTGCAAAAACATTATGACTAGTTATACAAATTAAACTTTTGTATTTAAGAGATGGTAGGAATAATTTTGGAAAGGCTTTTCGTCGGTGAGGGGGATTTAAGATAGCTGCCTCCTCCATAAAACAGTGCCATTTTGTTAGTAAATGTAAAAAATGTTAAAATAGTAGGGGAGAATGAGGAGACTTGACCTTTTTTTTTATTTAAATCCTATCGTTTTGGAGGAATGAAGTTAATTGCCGTTATTCCTAGTTTCTATAATCTAAACATCAGAAAGATACTTGACCGAATAGACGAAATAGAACACTTTTCCTTTTCCACCCTTACCTTTGACTGAAATCAGACCAAACAGAAAGACAATAGGTCTTTTAAGTCATAGTATCAACATCAATCTTATAAGCACATTTTACCAGGCAATTACTAAATTAATATAAGTTATTCGATGAATATAGGTATCTATCGTGCTAAACAACGAACGAAATCCATTTAAAAGAAAAATAAATCTCTTTGAACTCTTGGGAACAATTAAACCCATGAATGTTTGAAAACTTTTTCTAAAAAAAAGTTAAGAGTTTAACAATATATCGCGGTGGTAAAACATTTTGTATAAATTGGTGGCTCGGATAAGCATAAAAAACAATGAACGATAATTTACAACAATTATATCTGTGAAGAGAGAAACAGATAAAGATAAAGTTTCAACCCAGTAATCCCAGAAACCGAGAATTTTTTTTTAATAATCTTCAAAACCGTTTTTTCGATTCATCTTTTTACATACGAGGCAATCTTATCGGGAGCGACAGTACAACCGTATAACCATTAACCAGTATAACTCTCGGTATTTTTAGTGTAGAAATGCTTAGTCCATCGAATTCCAACAATAATATATTCTATTTAGGAAGTCCAAACAACTGGAGCTTGTAGCCTTTCATTTTTCACAAAGAATGGAGATCACAATTTTGGCGTTTAAGACATAAACTTGAATTTTTCTCATAAATATCTGGAACTTTTTTTTCAGTGTATGATAAAATATACCTATACGTAATCAATTCGATTTATGCCAAATTATGTTCGTTCGTTCGCACTGCAAGTTTTCTGCTTATGGGGCGAACCACGCTTGGCCTACTAATATGTGATGGTTAATGCAACTCTATCTGTATCTACCACTTCACTTCATAGTAGTTGGCCCGTGCTGAACAAAAATTTGATATGTCTTGATAATGCTCCTGAAATAAATTCTACCCGTTCATTGCATCCTCTTTCATTTCTTCTTTCTGTCCATATATAAAATTTCACAATCCTCAGATGTCCTTACTCAAAAGGACATCACTTTTCACCGATAAATTAAGTAACAAATTAGAAGTTCGGAATAAGCATAGATCTTAACATAAAACAAAACTTTTTCATATAAACTTAAATTTATTAAAATCAAATTTGTGGAAGCACTTTATACGGGTTAAGAATCCCATTCGGGTCCATCATTTGTTTCATTTGTGCCATCACAGCCAGTGCCTCCGGTCGTTTAGAGTATTTCAGGTATTTCGTTTTCAGGAATCCTATTCCGTGTTCGGCACTAACACTACCCCGAACATTCGAGGTGTACTCATACACAAATGGTTCCAACAGTTTGTAGAGTTCGGGCGAAAATTTAGGACACGTTACATTCAAATGCAAATTGGAATCTCCCACGTGACCGTAGCCGGTGACTTTGGTGGCCAACGAACCGACCCGTTTCCGTGTTGCCAGCACGATGTCGTAAAAGTTATCCAGTGGCAGAGAAATGTCGTACTTGTGGCAATAACCGTCCTTCAGCAAGCTATCCGGAATAGATTCCCGCAAGCGCCAGATGCTCTGAAAAAAAAATGATAAATAAAAAATTTATCTATGTTTTTTCTGAAATATATGTTTGCGGATTCATACTTACTCTCATTTTAGTGGTCTCGTTTGTGACAGTTCCGTCGAGGACTAATCCCTTTTCCATGGTGTTTTCCAAAAATGTCGTCAGCTTCTCCTCGTCATGACTCATGTTGCTGCCGGAAGTTTCGATCAGCATGTAGAACGGGTATTTGTCGATCGGGCATCTGTAATTTAAAAATTTGCATGGAATTTATTTTTCCTTTTTCGCAATGAAAAGTAATAAGAATGTTTTGACGTCTGACCTTAATTGAAGCTTTTAAAATTTTAAGACTGTTCATTTCAAATCTAAAAATATAAATTGCCTCCTATGTTTTATCAAAAGTACTCAGTTTAAAGACTAGATATTTTACTTCAGGACAAGGGTCAAAGGTTTATAATGTTTACAATTTTTTTTTATTTGTACATGTACAGTACCGTCCATAATTCTGTAAACTTTGGAGTGCACGCACCCAGGTCTTCAACTTTGCATATCTATAACGTTTTACTCTGCTGTTATTTTTCTTCATACTTACAATAGAGTTAGATTTATTGTCCTACTATAATTTAAACAGAAAGATGTTTCTCAAATATTTGTGACTTGAAGTACAGTGGTTTTGCGAAAATTGAACTTTTTGGACCTCTTTCATCCAAACTGTGATATCTCACATACATAAGACCCAACGCATTTTTTCCAAAATTTCACTGACAGTTTCTTGAAAATATTTACCAAATATGTATCAAGTTTTCGAAACATTCCATGAGATGGATAAAGAATTACGCGAGGTAAAAGTTTTTAGCTTTGAACTGGAAACTAAAATTTGTAAAGAATTTTTCAAGAACACATTTTTATTGCTTGCTTGAAGAAATTTTTTATTTAAATTATCAAATTCGTCTTAATGAACACCTACTTGAAAATCATCATGGGTTGAACTGAATCTCTTGAGTGAAAGGGATTCTGAGATATTGTATTCTGAAGAAGCATAAAAACTGATTTTTCATATAATATTAATTTCTTGATAAATCGATTGCTTGTTTATGTTGATTTTATTATAATTTTAATAAAGACTAACATTTCACCTGAAGACTGCAACTCGATTGGACTAAATGCGTTCAAAGATTGTATTTTGGTCGCAAATTGTCGTTTAACACGCAATGAGTACATTTTACTCAATGCGTTTTATATGACAATTTGCGACCAAAATACAATCTTTGAACTGCAATTGTTTATTTGTTTGAAGTCCAATCGAGTTGCAGTCTTCAGGTGAAATGTTAGTATTTACTAAAATTTCAATAAAATCAATATAAATAAGCAATCGATCGGTAAAAATAGAAAAAAAAATTGGATGAAATATCGGTTTCTATGCTTCTTCAGAATACAATGTCTTTCACTCTAGAGATTCAGTTCAACCCTTTCCCGTTATCAGATTTAGCTCAACTTTTGACTATGGCCTTCTGATGATTATCCTTAATCATCTAAGTCTTTTTTGCAAGTGTTTTGATTTTTAAGTAGGTTTTTATTAAGACGAATTTGATAAATTAAATAGAAAATATTCTGAATAGTGATTTTTAATATGGATGGAATCGTTAAAAGCTCTTCACACGACGATACAAACAACATATTTTGTTCAGCAAAGTCTAAGTGCACAAAAATCCGCATCTTTTCATGGCCGTGGTTTAAAAAAAAACTTACGCTAGGTATACATTATAGTCAGTTGAATAAAAAATCTTGGACCAAAAATATTTGTCCAGAAAATAGCTTGCTGATTTTAAATTTTGATAAAAAATTTGGTTCATTTGGTATTTTTTCGTGTAGACTTTAACCTAAATAAAAAATAAAAAAAATATATTTATAAAATTTGTAAAAATTTAAGTACCCACATTTTTTTAAATTCAAATCTTTAAAAAATTGATTGTTTTCAAAAATAGTGTTTGCAGAACCTCCAGGGCCGGATTAAGCCATAGGGGGGCCCGGGGCAATTTTACTCGGGGGGCCCTATGATTAGATTATTTTCAAATGGTATCCCAGAGAAAACAAAACATTTTAAAAGTGTTAAAGATTGGAGATAAGTTCTTCAAATAGCGTAGAAAATAGTTTTTGGTATCTGTAAATGAAAATTGCTAATTAAGCATTGCGGAAGAGTTTCGAAATTTCTCAAAAATCAAAGCTCTGGTTTCAGCTGCAAAATGCAAAATTTAATTCTCATTTTTCAATACCCTTATCACCAACTAAAATTTACTAATTTAGAAAACTGACCGCATAGATATTTCAAATGATTTTCATTTCATCATTGATCGTCTGGTTTGTGCATCATCGAGAAATATCTAGATGAAGATTTGAAACGTACAATACAAAATCAAGGAAAAAAAATTAAATTCATATTCCATAGAGATACAGATATAAGAGTTTAAGAACTCAAAATTTGAAATCAGTTTATTTTCAGAACCAATAATGTGTCTCAAATCTTAATCAAGTTTTGAGAAATTAAATTTGAATGAAATTGAATAAAATAAGAAATTCAAAGTTACAATCAGAACCAAAGCAAAAATTGCACCAAATATGAATTTCAATTGTATATCTTTGGAGCAAAAATAAAAATATTTTTATGAGGTGTTTATGAATATTATTCTCATCAGATAAAAAAAAAATTGTTATCAAACTGTTATTCTAAATGTTCCAAAGGGGTATAGGTGCAAAAATGATCGATTGACAAAAAAATTCAGAATAGAAATTAAATGTTCTAAACACAGAATCAGTTATCATTGAAAAAAGTCAGACGAGGAATCCAAATGAGTTTAGCACCTTAAACAAAGATCCTGAGTTCTCAAATTTCAGAAAAACCATAAAACTGACCTTCAATAATTGAACAAACAACACAAGACTTGAAAATCTCAATGAATTGAATCTGGAAAAAGATAAGATTTAAAACATAGAAATATCCATGTTCAGAAAATCACTCAATGATATTAGCTACTCAACTATGAGATCGTTTTTATTATAATTTGAGAATGATCATTTAGAAAATGATCTGCTGTATTCAGGATATTTTAATCAGTAGATGATAAAATTTTGTAAAATCAGTTGAAAAGGTTTCAATACGAATTCCAAGTCTAATACAGAAATTGGGATGGAAATTCAATTAAAAAAACTGTGTATTATTGTCGATTGGTCCAATTTGAACAACTACTATTTTTTCAGATTTTATTTTCAAAAATAGGCAGGGAAAAGGATTTAGAATTCGTAAACCAACGGAAATATCAATAACAATTATTGAAAAGTGAAAAGTTATAATAATAACTGGTCTTAACCCGGATACTGCCCGGATAAAATAATAAAATATTTATCATAAAACTTATCTGTTCTCTCTTAGCACTGTGAGAAAGTATTGGCGAAATAATCATTATTATTGTGCAAGACGTTTGTATTTAATGAAAATGTGGAAATGTTTTTATTTATTTTACCTATTTTCTACAAAATGACAAAATATGAGGTGTTTTGCCTCATATTCTTCATAATTATTGTCGAGTTTTTTTTTTCGAATTCGGTTTACTCCAGATTTTAGGTTGTAAATTTTGAAATTCAATACCGAGATTTTGACATTCTCAGCCTGCAAAATGCACTTCACTGCTTACTCTAGGGGGCCCCCTTAACATGAAATAAACTATTCTAGATATTATTTCACGGGGGCCCCTTTAGTTGTTATATTTCAAGTTTTCATTCCGATTTTCTAATCTTGATTTCTTTTCAAAGATTTGTAAAATTGAAGAAGTATGGATAAGGTAATGTTAAAATTTTTTTCACCTCGGGGGGCCCCCCTGAGCTGGGGGGCCCGGGGCAATTGCCTCTTTTGCCCCCCTTTAATCCGGCCTTGAGAACCTCTAAACATGTTCTCCACATTCTAATCCACCATTTAGACTAGAGGGCGAGTCTTCAAATTTTAAAATATAATGCAATTTTGGGACCCCCTAATGTGTAGGCATTCTTAAGTGTTCAAAAATTTAATCTCCAGAATAGAAATTGATAAATATTAACTCCTTAAAAACAGTGATTTTCCTGTTATCGAGTTTGCTAAATCAAGCATGAGTAAATCATAAACTATGTAATCAGTAATTAAATACATCACTCGAACTTTACATGGAATAATCATGGCAATTTTAATGGATATTCAATGAACTAATTCTTCAAAAAATAAATGTGATAGATTTTATGAAATTATTTTATCTTTGAGAAAGAATATTTAAGACTTGAATGATTATAGACGGAAGTCTTTTCCCAATCTGAAATTTCAATTTCAAAGTTATTTTCACTTGAACACATTCAAAGCAAAACACTATTGTTCATAATTCAAATTCTAACTCAAAAAAAACGGTTTTTTGTACCTTTTTCTGAAATGAACATACTACTATCAATTTAGATTTGATCAACAAATTTTAGTATCAATGGGGAAAAAGTGTATAAAACGCGAAGAAATTCAATTTCTTCCCTCCTACATGAATCAAATATACAGTACCGTTCATAATTGTATAGAATTTGGAAGCAAGCGCACTGTCACTTCGACTTTGAACTTCCATAACTTTTTACTCTGATGATATTTTTAGATCAAATTTTTTGCGTTAGATAGATCAACTATCACACTATTACATATATCACAAAATTTGAGCTTTCTGTAGTTTGTGTGGCCTGAAAAACAGTTATTCTACGATAATCGGACTTTTTGGACTTTTCTCATTCAAACTGCGATATCTCTGAAAATATGCTACATTTTTTATTGAAATTTTGCACAGTGATTGTTGAAATACAAAGCTAGCATGTCTGAAGTTTTCGAAAAATTCTATCGATGAGATCAAAAGTTACGCGAGGTGCAATATTTCAGGCATGAACCTTGAAATGCGATTTCTATAGAATTTTGGACGATTCATGAGAACAATATCGTTTCCTTCACCAATCAGACAAAAAATGTCTGGCGAAAGCAATGAAGAAAAGAAAAAAATGAAATGAATGGTATATTTGTGTTTTGAAATCAGAATCTAGCGATATTGTTGTGATTTTTCGGTTGAAATAGATTTACTGGTTGTTAAACAGAGAATATGATTTTCCTATGGAAACATTCGTCCAAAATTCTATAGAAATCGCATTTCAAGGTTCATGCCTGAAATATTGCACCTCGCGTAACTTTTGATCTCATCGGAAGAACTTTTCGAAAACTTCAGACATGCTAGCTTTATATTTCAACAATTACCGTGCAAAATTTCAATAAAAATTGTTGCGTAATTTCAGAGATATTGAAGTTTGAATGAGAAAAGTCCAAAAAGTCCGATTTTTGTAGAATAACTGTTTTTCAGACCACACAAACTCCAGAAAGCTCAAATTTTGTGATATAACAGTGTGATAGTTGATCTATCTAACGCAAAAAATTTTAACAAAAAATATCATCAGAGTAAAAAGTTATGGAAGTTCAAAGTCGAAGTCACAGTGCGCTTGCTTCCAATTTCTATACAATTATGAACGATACTGTACCTTCCTGTAGTGAAAATGTCTAGAAAAACGATTGGACATAGTTTCAGACGCCGCACGAGCTTACAAATGGAGATATAGTGCCTTTTTATCCCCTAACTCCCTTATATTTTGTAAACAATCCAGAAAAACACCAATTTGGAATCGAATAAAGGCTATTTGAGCCACCTCATGCTTCGGAAAATAGAGTTATGACAGATTTTACCCTAAATTCCTCTATATTTATCAATATATCATAGAAAAAGTAATTTCGGACTTGAAAATTTTGAACCAAATGAAACCTATCTTGTGTGATTTTTTCCGAAAAAATCGAATGAAGGCTGTTTGAGCAAATGCATGAATGGAAAATTGGAGTATGTGAAGTGTAAGGCTGATGTCAAGCTGAGGCGACAAGCAGCGCAACACGACATACCTGCTCTCATTTGATCTCCATGGAAAAAGCGCAGACCTGTCAAGCTGAGCGCATTGGAAAGCGCGACAAAGCTGATGTCAGGGTGTTTTGAAGCGCGACAAGTAGAAAATCAAATGGGAATGTTGTTTTTTCTCGGTTTAAAGCAGTGATTTCGGGTTTTAACCACAAAAGTTCGTAGATCCGTCCAAATTTGTGATAATAAACAAAATAATATCTGAATTTTGAAAGTGCCATGGCGCGCCAGCATTATATACCAATGCGTTGCATTGCTTTCTTATTGGAATTTATAACGCAAAGCGATGCTTGTCGCCTCAGCTTGACATCGTTAGGCTGATGATGATCAATTTCCCAACATTTTTAATATACATAGTTCAGAAAAAGCTTGTTCGGACTGGAAAATTTGGGAGCAAGTGGAACCTATCTATAGTGTTTGTTTTTGTTCCGAGAAATCGAATGAAGGCTCTTCAAGCCACCGCACAATTTGGAAATTGGAGTTATGGCTGTTTGAACCTTAATTTTCCAATTTTACAATTGAATCCAAATGTAAAAAATTACATATTGCAGAAAAACATGTTCGGTTTTGATTATTATAAATCTAATGGAATTTATGTTATGTGATTTTTTCTGAGAAATCGAATGAAGGCTCTTCAAGCCACCGTACACTTTGTAAAATATAGTTATGGTTTAAATATTTAAATTCGTGCGGTGACTAACCAAGCTTTCATTAGCCTAAAAAAAATTAATTCTCGTTTGGTTAAGAATTTTCAAGTCCGAACATGCTTTTTCTGAACTATATTGAAAATGTAGGGGAGTAGAGGGTAAAACCAACCATAACTTCATTTTACGATGCATGCGGTGGCTGAAATAGCCTTTCTTTGATTTCTCGATAAAAAAAAACAGACAAGATAAATCACATTTGGTTCGAAAATTTCAAGTCAGAACTTGTTTTTTTTTTTCTAAATTAATTAAAAAATATATAGGGAAACATTGGGTAAAAACAGCCATAGCTCCATTTTTCAAAGCGTGCAGTGGCTAAAATAGCCTTCATTCGAATTCTTATAGGAAAAAATAAAATTATATAAGTCCCATTTGGTTTAAAATTATCAAGTCCGAACGTGTTTTTCTGCAATATTTATAAAATTTAGGGGAATTGAAGTTAAAATAAAAACCCATAACTCAATAGTATAGCAAAAACATTGAAATAATTAGTATGGATAACATCTTTTGCCAATTTTTTTGTCCAACATTTTACCCTTTTTTTACCACCAAATAAACACCAAATTTTTGAGGGTCAGACATATTTTGTATTGGAGGTAGGAACAGGAGGTCGTCTATACTAATTGTTCACTGGTTTCGCGATATTGTTGTGCTTATGCGTCACCCGGTTTTTGATGTGACGGGGCCCCCAGGAAATTCACCCGTCACACGAATACGGGTCCCATGGCGACGAACGTGTTAAAACTCCCGAGCGCAAATTTTTATTTCAAACCAATGTTTATTAGCGTCAATATCGCAAAACACCTATTATGGACTATCGATTGCTCATACCTCCAAACTTCTGTGTGCAAATTTGCAACTCAACCTGATGTATAATGACGTGAACTTGTTGCATGGACAACTCCTTTCCTTTTGCCGGTCCATTACACAAAAATTAATAACTGAAATCCATTTCTCGTCCCTTAAAACTTGCGTGTACAAATTTTAATCCAAATTCGATGTATAATAACGTCAACATCGCAAAAACAGTGAACAGTTAATATGGACGACCCCTTTGGCCGATCTCTGACTCTAAATTTGATACCTGAAATCGATTACTCGTCTCCCAAACATTCATGTGCTAATTTAGTTCAAAATCCGCTGAAACAATATTTGTCTTTTTTGGACAACCCCCTTCAAAAGGGTCATCCGAAAATCTGAAAACATTTTTCATCATCCCTGGTCCTAATGATATCCACGCCAAATTTCAGCTCTCTAGGTCTTCAGACGGCTGAGCCTATAGAGGACAAACAAACAAACAAACCCATAGAAATTGCTTTTTGTCTATTTAGGTACGTGACTTAAACATCGTAGTTTGAAATATGCATATCATTATACATTTAATATAGATGAAATTACCGGAATTCGATAAAAAAATAATTAAAATATCATAAACATTAATATTATGAGCTTGTGATATAGCTCAGTTGGCAAGTTAGTTGCCTCCCGAGCCGATGTCCGCGAGTTCGAGCCCAAGAGCCCATCGAACACAGTTTACCGGAAAAGTTTTCCAATTAAACTGTCCGCCAACTGCAACGTTGATAAAGTCGCGAATGTCATGAAGATGGTAAACGACTATAATAAAAAAATCATTATAACAATCTGATTATATTTCAACCGATATTTTTGCTAATTTCTCCATGATAAAAAAGCATTTTGAATTAAGGTTTCCAGATTTCCCGGTTTTATCCGGATTTGCCCGGATATTTAATACAAAATTTGGGAACAGTCCGACCCAGCCTGGTTGCCGGCTTTTTCCCAGATTTATTAATTTTTTTTTGGCAAATCAAACAAAAAAAAACCAATTGTGTCATAAAGTTTTTACTTGATTTTTGTTGAGTAATTTCTGGGTTTTGACAAAATTTGCCCGGATATTGTTCGAATTTTTGGTCGTTAATGTTGAAATGAAATGCCCGGATTTTGCCAAGTTTTTATAAAATTCTGGCAAAATTATTTTGAACAGGTTTTTTTCTCTATACAATCTTTTTTCTCATACTTAAATGAAATATTCTAGCACTTCGTTTATCATAAAGAATGCTTTGAAGATTTTTTTTATTTTAATCAGAAACCCTCTGTCGTGTATGATAATAAATTCCTTTTCATCAATTACACATTTCGATTAGGGGGCATCCATAAATTACGTAACGCTCCTAGGGGGGGGAGGGGGTTAGCTCGAACGTTACGAATTGTGACATAGGGGAGGGGGGGAGGTATGCTCACGTACGTAACGATTTTTTCCTTAAAAATTTCAGTTTAATCGCAACTTTTTTGTGTCATGCAATTTTGGCAGAATGATATGCAAACCAAAATCAGTTTAAAATTTGTAAGCTTCAACATGATTGAAACTGGTTTGTAATCTTTCTTCTTTAAAGATTCTGAAATAGACTTCTTGAAAAGTGTATTGAATATCCGTGAAATAACCGTTAAAAAAACCCTATATTTAGGTACATTTACCCCCTAGAACTCAATTCAACCTTAAGACGTAAATTCTACTATTTTTTCTCAATTTATTCAAAATATGCAATTTTGATTCTTGCGACTAATATTACTCAATGGAATATATTTCGCATAACAAATAGGCTTCTTGAACAAATTAAAGTAAACAAGGTTGATCATCAGTTTACAAGCAAATCAATTTACTTTATGAGAGAGTTATCATCAATGAGTACTTAGAAGCGATTTGGATAGATCGATATTAATTCCGTTTTTAAGAACGTTAGAAAATATATGTTGAAATAATTTTTTACCTTTGAAGATGAGTGGGGGGGGGGGGGTTATTATCAACGTTACGTAATTTTCATAGGGGGGTACGTCGAAGCGTTACAATTTGTGACATACGGGGGGGAGGGGGTCAAAAAAGTGCAATTTTTGCGTTACGTAAATTATGGATGCCGCCTTACGCGCCTCTGATTTATTAAAAACTAGTTGTTTTTTTTTGTTTCGATTATAGTCGTTTTACCATCTTTATGGCATTCGCGACTTTATATCAACATTGCAGTTGGCGAACAGTTATTGAAAAACTCATCCGGTACAACTGTGTTCGATATTTACTCTTGGGCTCGAACTCGCGGACATCGGCTCGGGAGACAACGGACTTGCCAACTGAGGTATGTATATCACAAGTCCATAAAAAAAGGAAAAAACACGTGTTGTGAATCTTTCTGTCTGAACCCATTTTCATTGTAAACCTTTAGTGAAAATATTTTAAATTTGATTTTTAAATTGAAGGGTTCATAAAGTGTATCGAACTAAACTTTAAGTCCATTTAATACAGATGTAGTGAAAACTTGTTTTGTCATTTGTTGTTCTGAAAATTTTTGTTGTTATTTTTCACAGACATCTTCAAATTAAGACTAACGGCTCGTTTGTCAATCGATTTTTTTGGCAGATGTTAAATCACTTTCCAATGCTTTTTCATACGTTTGTTTATAATTTACGGACGTTAGCATCGATAAAAAAAACACTTCGATAGAAAAAATCAATTTACGAACGTACAAACTAAAAATTCCGCAATAAAACCGAACATGAGCTAAAATGAAACGTTCGAAATTCGAAAAACTTAAAATACTAAAAAAAAACATAAAAAGACAAATTAGCTCAACAATTATAGAAATACAATTACTAGCTACAAACTCAGAACAAAATGATTGAACCACACTTACGTCAAATTAAAGTGCTGCATGCTACACTGTAGTGACAGATCATCCATCATCTCACAGGAGGACAGAATCTCTCCCAGACCCCGTTTGGCTGCCAAAAAGGTATCCTTTACGGCTTCGTAGCTCTCCAACCCTAGAAACGCCACATTGACGGCCCGAGATGCCGTAGGACAGAAGATGGACAGCCGAGTGATGATACCCAACGTTCCTTCTGATCCGATGAACAGATGCTTCAAATGGTATCCGGTATTGTCCTTTTTGAAATTGGACATCAGATCAAGAACGTGACCCTGAGCTGTAACCTGTTGAAGGGAAAGTTTTGTATAGGTTTGTATGGTTTCAAATTTAATGTTCAAGCTTACCGCTTCAACTCCCAAAACTGATCCATGCAGATTTCCGTATCGGAGTAGCCTCAAACCACCAGCATTCGTCGAAACGTTTCCCCCGATGTGGCAGGAACCTTTGGCTCCCAGATCCAATGGCATCACCAAACCTTTCTCCTTGGCTTTCTCCTCCAGAGTTTCAAGAACACATCCAGACTGGCACACCAAAATTCCCGAGTATTCATCGACCTGCTCGATTCTGTCCATCAGCTGCAGCGATATGACGACTTCATCGAAAACTGGAACAGATCCTCCCACGAGGCCAGTGTTTCCACCCTGTGGACAAACCGCCAGCCGTCGTTCATTGCAGAATTTGAGAAGCTCTGCAACCTCTTCGGTACTTTTGGGTTTCAGCACAACCCGGCTGTACCCGCGGACACTTCCGAGATAATCAATGTTATAGCTTTGAATGTCTTCTGCCTGCGTAAGTACCCGACCTTTTCCGAGAATGGATTCAAACTTGCTCAGATCACTATCGTTGAGTTCGGCGAATTTGCCTCGTTTTATAGGGTATCGATCTTTGGTGAGGGCCGGAATTTCGCGCTGCAAACCGGAAGCCATCGAGCGGCTCCGGATGAAGTTGCTCCGCGAAGCATTCAAACGAGTGACTATCGACCGAAGATACATTTCATGGGGCCAATTCTGTTGAAATAAGATACGCAATCAACACTTGACTTGATTTTTTTTTTAATTATTTAAATCTCTTGGTAAGAGATGTACAATAACATCCCTTTTCAATGGTAAATTCCATTTATCCCAGGAATTTCGAATGAAATAGCTGAATGACTAAAATAAGAATTATGTTATCCGACTCCATCTTGAAATCCAAGATAGCGGCTTCCGCTTTTCTCATAAATGCTTAAAATCACCGGATGTGTCCTAAAAATTTTAGGCTAAAACTACTCCAATATGGGCATTGGAAAAAAAGAGTTTAACGAGTATAAGCAGGAAATCTTAGTCCGACGCTATTTTGAAATCCAAGATAACGTCTTCCGCATTTCTTCTCAAAGCTGAAATGACCTAAGATAGCATAAAATAGGCTGGATTATCTTGAAAGATATTTTGTAAAGTCTCTTCAGTTTTGGTCGATTTCTTAGTTTGCTGGATTTTGTGAATGTTTTTCCATGTACGTCCATCATTGCCTTTTATATCTGCTTTTTATTTTGGTGCTATTTATTACCAATTTTTGAACAGGTATCATCTGAGAAAAGGGATAGTTCAAGGTATTAACCCTCATCCGTACCTTAAATTTTTACCCGTTATAGTCCCTGGAGTGTCAATTTTACACTCCTGACTAAAACCAATATATCTCTCTTGTTTCTCAACCGATTTTTAAAAAAATTATAAAGGGTAATACGGTCAAAATTTGGTCAATATCAATTTGACGTATTTCTTTTAATTTTGCATTTGAAAAATCTGAACACCCCTCATTTTGAAGATGTGTGTGTGCTCCTATTTTGATTTTGGAATTCACTCTTCAGTTGTCAAAATGTCTTCCAAGGAAGAAGAGCAGCGTATCAAAATTTTGCTCGCGCATCGCGAAAATCCGAGCTTCTCGCACGCAAAGCTGGCAAAATCGCTAAAAGTTGCCAAATCAACCGTTACAAATGTAATTAAAGTGTTTGGGGAACGTTTGTCGACAGCCAGGAAGTCTGGATCGGGGGAAATCGAAAACCGGAAGCCGCTGAGACGACAACGAGAGTTGCCGGTAGTTTCAAGCGAAACCCTAACCTCTCTCTTCGAGATGCCGCAAATAAGCTGGGTGTATCGTCTACAACCGTGCATCGAGCCAAAAAACGAGCCGGACTATCGACTTACAAGAAGGTAGTGACTCCAAATCGCGATGATAAACAAAATACGACGGCCAAAGCGCGATCCCGGAGGCTGTACACGACGATGCTGACGAAGTTTGACTGCGTGGTAATGGACGACGAAACCTACGTCAAAGCCGACTACAAGCAGCTTCCGGGACAGGAGTTTTATACGGCAAAAGGAAGGGGAAAGGTAGCAGATATGTTCAAGCACATGAAACTGTCAAAGTTCGCGAAGAAATATCTGGTTTGGCAAGCCATCTGTACCTGTGGCTTGAAAAGCAGCATTTTCATAGCTTCCGGGACAGTCAATCAAGAAATTTACGGGAAAGAGTGTTTGAATAAACGTCTGCTGCCTTTCCTGAAGAGACACGGTTGTTCCGTACTGTTTTGGCCGGGTTTGGCATCTTGCCATTACAGTAAAAAGGCCATGGAGTGGTACGCCGTCAACAACGTGCAGGTGGTTCCCAAGGACAAGAACCCTCCCAACACGCCAGAGCTCCGCCCAATTGAGAACTACTGGGCTATTGTCAAGCGGAACCTAAAGAAGACCAAAAAACTGCTAAGGACGAGCAGCAGTTCAAGGCAAACTGGCTTTCTGCTGCGAAGAAGGTGGACAAGGTGGCTGTACAAAATCTGATGGCAGAGGTTAAGCGTAAGGCCCGGAAATTCGGATTTGGAAAAGCGGAAGCCTAACTGAATATTTTTCCTGAATTTTATACTAATTAAACTTGAAAAAGAAATTTAATTCGATATTTTAAATAAACGATTTCACCGATTTACACGCGTTTTCCCTTCACCAAATTTTGACCGTATCACCCTTTATCTTCCGAACAAGATTATCTAGACAAAATGTGTATCGTTTTTTCCGGAAATTTGCTACTTTTTGACATTTTTCCTTCAAATCTGTATCGTTGGATGAATAAAGGATAAAGAATAGATTTATAATATTTTGTTGTTGTTCATGTAGGGTAGTTACTTTATCAGTTATAACCAGCGTTGCCAGATTGAAAACCGCTCAAGTCCGTAGATTTTATGAAAATCGAAAAATGTACTGATTTCGGCAAAATAAAGCTTGATGACCTTTTTTTTTTTTTTTGGTCGTCAGGTAGAATTTTCAGTTATCCGCAGAATCCCTTGAATTTTCTCGATAATCCGTAGAAAATCCGTAAGAAATGCTAAAAATCCGTAGATTTCGAGCATCGATCCGTAGCTCCGTAGAAATGCTGAAAATCCGTAGAACTACGGAGAAATCCGTAGATCTGGCAAGGCTGGTTATAACTGATCGATTTCACTCTGCACTTTAGGATTAAGTTTGGGAAACAAAAATCTGCCGAAATCAGTTTGCCTATGTTTTATTTCTTAGCCTGTGAATTAAAATTATCCCGTTATCAGTCGACTAAAAAAATGCAAATGCAAATGATTCGTTTTGCTGACTTTTCCAGCACTTGTTCTTTTTTTCTGGAGATTTTCCAGCAATTGATCCATATTGTTGGAAAATCAGCAATCGATCTGTCACTTTGTTATTTTTTAGAGTAAACTTTGGGTAATTGAAAAAAAGAGCTCGATGTTTTCCAATAGAAAAAAAACTCCTAAAACGAATTATTTGGTAAGTCGATTGTTTAGCATGAATTCGACAAGAAACAGACTAATTCAATTTTTAAATTCCGGCCGGATAGTCACTGAAAGATTAAGGAAGATCATGCGATATGGTTAATTCTTTGTGCAACTGAAATTTTTTTTTATATTCATTAATAAAACCAATAATGTATACTCAGGCAAACATTTACTTTAAGGAATATGAATAATAATAAAAGCAATATTTTTAAAACAAATTAATATGAGCAGAATATTTTTAGGTTTCTAGAAAATCTGTTTGAAGATTGCTGTTTTTCCAGCAATTCAGTTTGCTGGTATTTCCATCAATGTTTTTTGCTGAAAATAAGCTGGAAAATCAGCGGGACAAAACATTCCAGCACACAAAAATTAGCTGTGTATTAAGCTAAACATTAGGAAAAACTATTATTGATTTTTGACCAACAATGCTGAATTTCGAGATCTACACAAGTTATATCGCTGATACTCAGGGCCGGATTAAGCCATCGGGGGGCCCGGGGCAATTTTCCTCGGGGGGCCCCTATGATTCGATTTTTTTAATGCTATCCCACAGAATTAAAAAACATTTCAAACATGTGAAAGATGAGTTCAGTTTACTGTCTCAAATAGCCATGTTGTCTGCCTAGAAGATAGTTGTTGGTACCTTCAAATAAAAATGGTTAATTAATCACGTGCAAACATCGCGGAAAAGTTTAGAAATTAAAAAAAAGTGAATGCTCTGATATGAGCTGAAAATGCAAAATTTATTTCTCATTTTTGTTTCATCGGGAAATAATTACCTCATGAAAATTGGGAAGCATATGAAGATTTAAAACATAGAAGACAAAATTAAAAAAAAATAAACAAAAAAATTAAACTCAAATTCCATAGAGATACAGATATAAGAGTTTACGAATTCAAGAATAAAAATCAGATTATATTCCGAACCACAATTAAGTGTCTCAAATCTAAATCATAATTTCAAATTAAGTTTGAGAAAAATATGAATTATGTTTAAAAAAAAGAATTAAAGTTGCAATCAGAGCCAAAACAGAAATTTCACCACATGTGAACTTCAAATTTATATCCTTAAAACACAAAAAAAAAACGTTTATGAATATGTTTTGAATATGATTCTCATCAGATAAAAGAAATGGTTATCAAATTGTTATTCTAAATGTGACCAAAATTTAATTGGATGCCCTCAAAGCTCAAGGGGTATAAGTGCAAAAAAGATCGATTGAAAATAAAATAGGAATAGAGATTAAATGTTTAAATCACAGAATCAGTTATCATTGAAAAAAGAAATCCAAATGAGTTTATTATCTTAAACAAAGATCCTGAGTTCTCAAAATTCAGAAAAACCATGAAGCTGAACTTCATTAACTGAAGAAACACCACAAGACTTGAAAATCTCAATGAATTGAATCTGGATAAAGATAAGATTAAAAACATAGAAATATTCATGTTAAGAAAATCACTCAATGATATTGGTAACTCAGCTATTAGATTGTTTTTATGATAATTTGAGAATGATCATTTGGAAAATAATATACTGCATTCAGGATATTTACTTCAGTAGCTGATAAAATTCTGGGTTAAATCAGTTGAAAATGTTCCAATACGAATTTTAAGTCCAAGGCAGAATTTGGGATGGGAATTCAATAAAGAGACTCTTTACTGTCGAATGGTCCAATTTAAGAAACTACAGTTTTTTTAAGCATTTATTTTCAAAAATAGGAAAGGAAAACGGTTTAGAATTTATAAACCAACGGAAAGTTCAATAAGAATGATTGAAAAGTGAAAATTTATAATAATACCAGGTATTAACCCGGATACTGCCCGGGTAAAATTCTGAAATGTTTATCATAAAGCTTCTCTGTTCTCTCTTAATACTGTGAGCTAACATGTTTCGATAAAAAAAAACGAAAATTGCAGGTGTTTTCCTTCAAATTCTTCTTTTTTTCGGTTTTGGTTTACGATATTTTTGTATTCCGATTTTGAGTTGATAATTTTGAAATTCAATACCAAAATTTTGATATTCTCAGCCCGCAAAATGCGGGAGAACTTCTTCACTACTAGGGGGCCCCCTTAACTTGAAAAACTTTTCTAGATATTATTTCACGAAGGCCCCTTGTTGTTATATTTCAAGTTTTCATTCCAATTTTCTAGTTTTGATTTCTTTCCATAGATTTGTAGAAATTGAAGTAGTATGATTTAAGTAATGTTAAACTTTTTTTCCCTCGGGGGCCCTCTGAGCCGGGTGGCTCGGGGCAATTGCCCCTTTTGCCCTCCCCCCCTTAATCCGGCCTTGCTGATACTGCTTTCAGTTCATCGACACAATAATATTGAAGTTTTGAGTCTAAATCCAAATTAAGAATTGATTCTCTAAATCTGAAAGTTTGACTATTTCAGTAGCAATTGATTAACTAATAGATTTAACCCATCATTTCATGTATTTTAAATAATAATTCAATAATTCATTTAAAAAATTTGGAAATATGTGTAAATGAAGAAAACCACGGTTATTCACTTCCTTTATAATTTATTAGTTACAAATTTGTAACTATTTCATTCGTTTCTATACAAGTGTATAGGAAGCACGCGCACTGTCACTTGGACTTTGAACTTCCATAACTTTTTACTCTGATGATATTTTTTTATCAAATTTTCTGCGTAAGATAGATCAACTATCACACTATCATTTCACGAAATTTAAGCTTTCTAAAGTTTGTGTGGCCAGAGATACAGTTATTCTACGAAAATCTGACTTTTTGGACTTTTACCATTCAAACTGCGAAATCTCAGAAACTACGCAACGCTTTTTATTGAAATTTTTAAGAGTGATTTTTGAAAAATAAAGTTAACATGCCTGAAGTTTTTGAAAAGTTCTTTCGATGAGATCAAAAGTTACGCGATACACAATATTTCAGGCATGAACCTAAAAATGCGATTTCTATAGAATTTTGGACGATTCATGAGAACAATAACTTTTCCATCCACGAATCAATCAAATATTGTCTGACAGAAGCAATGAAGAAAAGAAAAAAAATAAAAATGATCCATTTGTGTTTTGAAATCAGAATCTCACAAAATTGTTTGAGATTTTTGATTGAAACAGATTTACCTGTTGTTGAACATAAAATATGATTTTCCTATGGAAACATTCGTCATGCCTGAAATATTGTACATCGCGTAACTTTTGATCACATCGATGAAATTTTTAAAAAACTTCAGACATGTTAACTTCATATTTCAATAATCACTCTTCAAAATTTCAATTAAAAGAGTTGCGAAGTTTCTGAGATATTGCATAGGGTCTAACACTTTCAAAAAATCGATTTTTATTTTTTTATTTTCTTATTGTAAAACATTTCAAGAATGTTGTGTCGAATTTTCAAGTAAATTGAAGCAAAATTGTATAATTTATAGGCCTTTATCTCTTCCTATCTAATACTGCAAGAATGTAAGAGCAGAAACTTCAAACGCGTTTTTCTCGAAAGCACAAGTTAGTGGACATCGTCATTTGAAAACTACTTATCCGATACTTTTCAAATTTGGAACATATTTTCTACATATAAAATACCAGACCCAAACGTTTTTCTTTTTTTTTTACTTTGGGGAGATTTTACAGATAAAAACGGCGGATTTTTTCGTGAAAAATCGTAGTTTTTATTTCAAACAGCCACAAAAATTTCATAAATTTTTTTAAGTTAAATAAAAACGTTGGGGTCCAGAAAAACATCTATTAAAAATATTTTGCTCTGATTTTTTGGCTGCAGATAATTCTGTGCTGAGATACAATGACCACCGCAAATCCTGTTTTCTAAAAGGCATCCTCGAAAGTGCTCCGTCACCGGCTCATTTTTCAATATTTTTCTACGAAAAAATTACTAAATGTTCTTTTAACAATGCTTTGTATAATGCAAAAAATTTGAATACATTTGTTTGAACGATAGCTCTAGAAAAAAATCGTGAAAATGGTGTTTTTTTTACCCGTTAGACCCTACTCCCCCCTTAATTCCCTCTCCACCGTTCATCGCTTCTTATCAAAAATTCTAGCGTATACCTACATGTATAAACGTGAAATCTCATTCGGATTCGGATCATGCGCCATACACTTCATCCATCCAATAATACCCAACCACCCACGTACATACAACTGTCATAAAATTGAACATCCCACTACTGGCTGGCTGACTGGGCACTCCATTGCGCCAACAACCAACAGCAACACTGTCATCATGGCACTGCGCAAAGGCGGGAAAAATAAATACACCAACCAGCCTGTGGGTGTGTGTGGGTCGACCAGTAAACGCTCAGATCGGTTCGAGTGTGGTTTTTGATTCGATGTCCCCGGTCGATGTCTTCATGTTCGCCGGGTATTCGAGCCGGCCAAGGAGTTCGCTTATTTGGCGACCGTTGCCCGTTTTGCCACTTGAGAACCAATTGGAGCGCTCACTTTTCCCCGGGGAGAAGTTTAATCGATTTCGAAAAAAAAGCCGCTGATTGGATGATGTCTGCAACAATGAATGCACTCGTTCGAAAAGTGCTTTTACAATCTACACTTTATGTTCACGGTTGTAAATTGTTTGAAAAAAAATCTGATGCTCAAGATTCTCAATCTGATGAAGTTATCTAAGATTCTAAGTTAGAACCTAATTAGCTGTTCCCCTCACATATTTGTTTGTTTTTTTTTTCGCATATGTACCTGATTAAATATTCTTCTATCTTTTTATCCGTCTATGAAATTTCAGAATCATGAAATTTCTTTTCTTAAAAGGTCATCAATAACACTAGTTTACAACATTTTTAAACTTAGTAAACTGAAGATCATTTTAAATGTGAAATCGGGTGCTGAATCCGAAAATGAAATTCAAAAAAATCTCAGTAGAACAGTTTTTGAGTTATGCTCCAAATATGAAATTTTGGAAAAAAAAAATTACTTGGATTGAAATACCTCGGACTGCATAACAAAATCTCTTTTTGCATATTAAAGGTGGACCAATTTGCTATCGATCATCTGAACATAAGTTTTGCGCATCATCAACAGTATTGTTGATATTAGTGGCTTTATGAAAGAAAAAAAATTATAAAAAAACGCATGTTTTTAGAGAAAATTTTGTTTTTCGGCCTTTGAACCCCAATTACTTTTTTGTTTCAAATTCAATCGTGTTTTAGTCTTGGAGGGAAATGTTTGTCTCAACTTAGGCTTTAATAAAATTAATCAGAAAAAAACAATCGACTAGTAAAGAAAAAAGTAATTAATGACCAACCAGTATTTTTTACTTCTCCCGAGCATAATGCCTTAAAATCCTATTCACGTTTGAGACTCAAGCAACCCCCCCTTAAGGTCATCTTTCTGAAAATTGGCATGTGACCTTCTGGTAAGCTAAAAAATAATTTTGACTAGGAGCGAGTGAGATTACCCAAGTTTAATTCTTCCTATACTATGTATGATAAGTAAACTGCGGTTCGATAAATACTTAAAAAATGCAAAAACTGTTATGGTAAAGTAACCGAAAATTCTTCAATTTTCAAACGATTTTTATAAACAACCACTTGAAATCTTTGTTTTGAACTCACATTCAAGGCCAATAGAAAATCAGATTTTTTTAAATGTTACCATCGAGTCTAAAACTTTCGCTCAAACAAAAATGCGGTTTTATAATTTTTCTTTCACAAAGCCACTAATATCAACAATACTGTTGATGATGCGCAAAACTTATGTTCAGATGATCGATAGCAAATTGGTTCAACTATAATATGCAAAAAAAGGATTACAAATTACTGTTATGCTTTCCGAGATATTTCAATCTAAGTACAAGTACTTTTTTATTTTTTTCAAAATTTCATAATTGGAGCATAACCCAAAAACTGTTCTACTGAGATTTTTTTGAATTTCATTTTCGTATTCAGCGCCCGATTTTACATAAAAAATATTGGTCAGTCAATCAAGTTCACGATTTTTTTAAAATTTTGTAAACTAGTGTAGTTTATAGTTCCGTTGCTTAACGGGTTTGAAAACATAAGTTTTATTGTAATCTGCATTTTATTACTCAGCTTTCATAGTTTCAGAAAAGTTTATGATATCTGTTAAGTCGCTTTGATTTTGAAAACTAATATGTACACTTTTCAACTTTGTTTCAGCTTATCAAGCTTCGCTAGCAGGATTTTGCAGAAAACTTAAAAAAATTAGCTATCCTGATACAGAAGTTGGTTCCAAGACAACAATTCACAACATTTTATAACTTTATCATTAACCGGAACAGTTATTTTAAATAAATTTCACCCCAAAAAACTGACTCAACATATGAACAATTTATTGTAACTATTTTCACTTCAATAAAATCCACATGTTTCTGCATAACGAAGCTAACCCTCTGTTTTGGTAACAGCAAGTTAGTGGTAGTGTAGTGAAGGCGGTGAGATAGAAAAAAAAACATCGCAGAACGTCAAAGTAAGATCCATCCGAAAGTGATCTAAAAAGGCTTTCGGATGGATATAAGCTCTGTTCAAGTGCTCGAACGGGAGCTTTATCATTTTCTAATGTAACACATATACAAATTGTAGATGTATTATTAGGAAGAACAGGATAGGTATTTACGTCTCTATTTGATTCTCCTATTCGCAAACTTGTCGATTTATGTAGTAAAGACAGATCAAACCAATCCGCCGTGCTGTACACATCGTCAAAATAAAACCCCCCAATCGAAACGAAATATAAGTTGAGTTTTAAGTTTTATTAAATCAAAATCGCGAGTTTCATAATTAGTGTCCGAAATAGTGTTCCGGTCCCAAAACATTTGGTCCTTCGAACCGGATGACCGTCCGGAAAAGTGGTTCCGGGACATAATTGGACTTTAAGTTAAAAGTGAAGAACGCCGATCGGCGCAGCAAAGTGTGAACCATTTTCTGTTCACGAAATCGCCATCGCTGTGCTGAACAATTGAACTCAAGTGATTGTTGACACTAACAAAGCGAGTGCATTTTGAACGCTTGGCTTGGATGCAATTAAGTGCATCAGTGGAAAAAGTATACGCCATTGCAAGTTTTGAACAATAAGTGCTAGCGGAAAAGTGAAGCCGAGATCTAAAGCAGTGGAGCAGATATTCTACAACAACCAGAGGACAGCTGATTTACAACCAGCAAAGGACGCAACGCCTGAAGGAGCAGTTTTCCGGAATAAACATAGCAGGAAGTATTAATGGGCTTGGTGCATGAGGCTAAAAATAGTGTGAATAAATAAAGAATTGAAAGTGAATTGGTCTTTTAAGTTGCATGAAGTGTGTGCCCTGTCCGTAAAACTTGAATTGGTCTTGGTAATTCATTGGCATTTTTACTTTGCTATTTTTAAACTGGTTGTGCCCACTCGCTGCTGTCAATATCGGGTTGCTAATCTCACAAATTCGCGTCGCGATCGGATGGAACGTAGAGTTGATCAAATTTAAGTGCAAATACCCCAAGTCAGAAGCACATAAGGTGCAAGTCAGAAGCACATTAAGGTGCAAGTCAGTAGCACAGAAGGTGCAAGTCAGATATTTTGGTCAGAACTATTCAACACTGGACGGATTGGGTCCAAGGTGTTGGAATTTGTCGGAAAATCACAAGTTTGTTTAAGAATTTAAGATTGTGTCAGAATTTGAACCTGAATTGAAGTTTGATTTGAAACTTGTCAGAATTAAATCTGAATTTTCAGAAATTAAGCTTGAGTCGGAAATCTTGTCAGAATTAAGTCTGAATCAGTTTGTGTCGGAATTCTTAAGTGAATATTTTTGGAAATCTTTTCTGAAACTAGTCAGAGTGGAGTCTGATTCTCAAAATAAGCTTGCGTCAGAGTTCTTGTTTGAATATTGTCAGAAATCTTGTCTGAAATATGATCAGAAATTAAGTCAGAAGAAATCTTGTCAGAAATCGAGTCTGAATTCAAATCGTTTGAAACATTGTCAGATATTAAGCCTGTTTCAGAAACAACGTGTCAGTTTAAGAACTTGTCTGAAGGTACAAGTTTGAATTCGTCAGAAATTGGAAGCCTGAGTCAGTTATTAGTAATTCTGTATTAGACGAATCGGGTCCAAGGGTTTCTGATTTGTCAGAAATTAAATTCGTTCGATATTTTGTCAGAAATTAAGAACAAACTCCTGAACTTCAACGATTAATTCGCCTACGTCAGCATTTGAGTCAGAAATTCGTCAGTTTGGACAAATTTGGTCCAAGTTTGTCAGATATTTTGGAAATTGGAAATTGGTTTCTCGTTTTCCCCAATTTGGGTTGAATCGCTGCTTTTTCAGCTCTGAAACGTCAGAGTTATTGAAATTTAAGTAGAAGTTGACAGTATTTCCAGTGAGAATGGCGAAAAATGTTCAGTTGAAGTTGTTTCAGAAGAGAGAGAGGCAAATAGTGCTTCTCATGGACAGTGTGGACCGATTCGTGCAGAATTATAATCCAGAACGTGACGAGTGTCAAATTAGTTCTAGGCTTGAAGCCTTAGAACCAGTGTACGGTGAATTTCACGAAGTGCGAAGCAAGATAGAAATGATTGTGTATGAAAGCGAAGAAAAGAAGGCCAAGGAGCTCTACGGCGACGCGAAGGATGAAGCTGAAGCACAACGAGAGGAAGAAAACGACGAGCTGCTGTTAAGTTTTGAAGACCGTTTCTTCCGATTGAAGGGAGCCTTGACCAAACTTCAGTTAAGGCGTCAGCAATTGTCAAAGGCGAACGAGATTTCGAATCATCAGCATGTGACGGTGGGGTCAAGAATTAAGCTTCCAGAGATTCGTCTGCCTAGCTTCAGTGGAAACCTTAGCGAATGGGTTTCATTCCGCGATAGTTTTCGAACCCTGATCCACAATAACGAACAACTCGCGCCCATGGAGAAATTCACGTACCTGAAGTCATCCCTTTCCAGCGAAGCTCTTAAGGAGATTCTCTCAATCGAGCTGTCCGATGCAAATTACTCTGTCGCTTGGGAGATTCTGACAGAACGATACGAGAACAAGAAGCTGATCGTTAAGACGTACCTAGACGCACTGTTTTGTTTAGAACCAATCAGAAAAGAAGGCTACGAAAGCATCAATAATCTAATAACCGAATTTGAGAAGAACCTGATGATGCTGCAGAAGGTCGGTGAAGATACAGATGGCTGGAGCACCATTCTAGCGCACATGCTCTGCTCGCGACTTGACTCTGTCACTCTAAGGAATTGGGAAACACAACACAACAGCAAAGAAGTACCGAAATACGAGGACATGAGGAAGTTTCTGCGCAACTACTGTTCCGTTCTGCAGTCAGTTGCTCCAGCCAAAGAACCCCACTTCAACGTCGCAACCCATCATCAGCCGAGAATCCAATCAGCGAGCTTCACTACGTTTATGTCACCGAACCTATGTCCGTTCTGCCATGAAACGTGGCATTCACCGTTTCACTGTCAAAGATTCCTTCGGTTGAAGATATCAGAACGGGTTGAGGCCGCCAATCGGAGCCGAGTCTGTCGAAATTGCCTACAGCCTGGTCATTTTGCGACGAACTGCACTCGTAGCAGTTGTCGGTTGTGCCAACAAAAGCATCACACTATGTTACATGCTACGCGATCCTCCGTTCCAAATCCGTCGAATCCGAGACTCAGTCAACTGTCAAACGCACAACCTAATCAAGAAACCACCCATATTATTCCACAGCAAGCCTATCAACAGCAAAGACAACAAACCATGCCAATAGTTACGGAAACACACACTCAACCACAAAATGCAACACACAATTCACCAAACACAACCACACAAATCAATTCACCTATGCCAAGCACAAGCCAAAGCTACGTAGCACTATCTGTTAAGCCTACATCAAATACTCTGCTTCCTACCGCTCTCATCAAGATCAAAGACCGCTACGGTAACGCTCTGGTAGCCAGAGCCCTGTTAGACTCTTGTTCGCAGCATTGTCTGATGACAGAAGAGTTCTCAAGAAAGCTGAAGCTGGAAGAATCACCCACGTTTTTGTCAGTCCAGGGTATTGGGTCGTCTGAGTCAGTCTCAACGAAGACCATACATGCTGAAGTCTCTTCACGTTCGCCAAAAATCTCGAGATTCCGAGAAACTATGCAGTTCTTTGTGTTGCCCAAACTCACGCTGCAGCTACCTTCGTCATCGTTTCATCCTCCGCCCATGTCGATTCCCGATTCCTCTTTGCTAGCTGATCCTTACTTCTACGAATCAAAGCGGGTCGATGTCGTCATTGGTGCGGAATACTATTTGGATTTTTTGACGAATGATCGAAGAAAGGTTACGAAGAACGGTCCCACGCTTCACAACTCTGTTTTTGGTTGGATTGTGTCAGGTCGAGTCAAATTTCCGCAAAATGTTTCCCATACGCCAATGTGTTCTACTACGAACTGCAGAAGCAGCTCACGTGGTTCTAGAAGCTGGAAACATGTCACAAAACGAGCACGAACTCCATTGAAGAACCTACAGTCAGAGATGAAGCAGAGCGTGTTGTCGGTACCCTATCCAAGAATGAGTCAGTGTGCGTCAGATATGCTATGTCAGAACCAATGAATTGAGTTTGAGAATTCATAGAGAAAGATTTTGAAGAATGAGACTTATGTTGCTAACACTTCAAGTACCCCTGATCATTTTTTAAGAAGTCTAACCTAATCCTGATTCGAACCTAACCTCATGTCGCTTTAAGATTCACTCTACGTTATCTGTACTGAATAGGAGCGTGCAGGCTCCAACGAAGTAATTGTTTAAGTCAGCAGGACTAATAACAACACATAATCTTATCGCTTGAGGTTCCACCAAATCGCTCTAGGTACTCCATTTCGTTTGAAAAAATCATATGTTTGAAGTACGCAATCCTTTGAAGAATCATAGCCATGCAGTTTAAACTCCACCATATTGCTTGAAGATTCATATTTGCTTAAGAATCCCAATCGTATTAAGAATCAAATCGTTTGCCCATATCGTCTGAAGAAACATAAAGTATGAAGGGTCCTAGCGTTTTAAGAGTCATACCACTTCAAAGGTTCCTATCGTTTTGAGAATCCTATCGTTGAAGAGTCCTGTCTGAAAAACCAACGTCAGTAATATGCATCTTACCAAGCTCATAACATTACTTAAAAGGATTCAGGCAACCTTGGTTTGTCAGGAGGTCCCTTTAGAAAATCGTCTAGAAGGATGTCATCATTCGTTCAAAGGGGATAAGACGTACTTAGGAAAGCTTGCGGAGGCCCAGCGCCTTCGCATCCAGGGAAGTTCCTGATGTATTAAGTGTTCTTTAAGTTGCTAAGCACTTCCCCTTTGTATACAGATCCATCCGTCAATCGAAGAAGATCGAGCAGCAACACAGCGGTAGAGCATTTGTGAAGCATCGAATCGAACGAATCCTAGTCCATTTCCGGGGTCCACATGCCAGCTGATGGTCGACATTCAGTTACGTCATTCCTTTGGTATAGCGCTCCGTGGGCAACAAACGTGTAGACAGCTTCGCACACCACCTGAGGCACCTGACGTACCAGTGGGCAAATTGGTCTCATAAACTACGGTTGAATCGCATCTCCGAGACACGAACCGCAACGAAGATCAGCAAAACATCCATCGTCATGCGCGGTAAAATTTGCCATATGTTGATTTCAACGCAGAATGCAGGTGATCAGGCTTCGAGTAGCTTGTTTTTATTGGATCAAGTTGTGGCTCTGAGAAAGCGAAAAATTTCGTTCAAATTGAGTCGCAATTCAATTTTCACCGACAACTTACCTACCAGCTCCTGTCGCACTGCACTAGGAAACAATAAGACGCTACATGTTGGGAACCAAGAACTGGTTTTTATGTCAGGAGAATTCTGCACGAGAGGTTTCATATTCCGTCCCACATCACACAAGAGAAGTCGTCCCATCGTATTCGAAAGGCCACTCAGCAGCTGATCTACGGTCTTGATGAGAAATGAAATACCCAATCCTGCATCCAGACCAACCTTCAGAGCAATTCTAGGTCAAATTATCCGTCCGATCAAGATAGCATTCTTGCCAACAAGCCGGTCGCAGTTCTGCAAAACAAAATACAACAATCAGCATCGTGACTGTCGAAAAAAAATCATCAGCAGAAGTGCTATTCTGCTAAGAAATCAGCCAGCAGAAGCATCAATTGATATGTAATTTGTACTAACCTGTGAGCCTCAGCTGCCTGAGTAACATCCACAACATCGATAGCCTCCGGAACAGACGAAAATTTCACCCAGCTAGCGGTTCTGTCCAGTTCAACAGCAACATCAAAACACACTGCATTACACTACACCTCTATACTATGCGAAGAAAACCAAAACAAAACACAATCTTAAGGGCACACAGTGAGAATAGTACCGTTAGGACTTAGGAGAAAACTGTGAACAAAGGAAAATATTGTAAATATGTACCGTTTGACTTTGTGTTGAAATGATATTTCAAGGCGGGCGGCATATGTTTTGGTAACAGCAAGTTAGTGGTAGTGTAGTGAAGGCGGTGAGATAGAAAAAAAACATCGCAGAACGTCAAAGTAAGATCCATCCGAAAGTGATCTAAAAAGGCTTTCGGATGGATATAAGCTCTGTTCAAGTGCTCGAACGGGAGCTTTATCATTTTCTAATGTAACACATATACAAATTGTAGATGTATTATTAGGAAGAACAGGATAGGTATTTACGTCTCTATTTGATTCTCCTATTCGCAAACTTGTCGATTTATGTAGTAAAGACAGATCAAACCAATCCGCCGTGCTGTACACATCGTCAAAATAAAACCCCCCAATCGAAACGAAATATAAGTTGAGTTTTAAGTTTTATTAAATCAAAATCGCGAGTTTCATAATTAGTGTCCGAAATAGTGTTCCGGTCCCAAAACACCCTCTACAGCAGAATTCAGACCCATTACCAGGAAACACAAATAGAAAAAGAAACCAAATACAGAAGGAAACCAAAATTCAGTTTTGATTCTGGGATCAGGGATTCAATCTGAAATTCGGAATTCATTTTTCAAGCCGGAAATAAATTTAAAAAAAAAATTGGAAGAAAAAACGGCGAGTTTCGAAATTTAAAAAAATACTTTAATATCTCTTCAATTGCCTCTAATGTGACAAAACTCACATTTGTTCCGGAACCCTTAGTTAAAAACTAGGTATCTCGAAAAAAAAATATAAGAAATCGAAAAAAAAATTTTTAATTTTTTCAACCACCGCATGTCATGACACTCACTAAAACAATGAAAAATTAAAGAAAAATTTTGAATTCAGAACTCTTCGTTGCAGACTTTTGAATGTAAAAACAAGGTTATCTATATTATAATTTTCCAGTGAGTTGAACAGAGTTCAAGAATTAAACACAAGACAGAAATTAAAAATGGTTCTACCCTTTTTTCGTATGGTACTGTGCTTTTTTATAGCTTCAAAACAACAAATCATTACTATAAATTAGAGGAGAGCAATAGGAGACATTTCCCTATCATACCCAATATTTCGTAAAAAAAACTCCATCGGGCTTACAAAAAAAATGTTATACCTTTAGATTCAAAATTCAAGCGCTACATTTGGCATTTGATTTCCAATTTTTCATCATTGAATCTCGACAAATTCAAGCAGAATCCAGTGATTATTCGAAAAAAAAAATCTTTAAAAAAGTGACGAAAACCACTTCAAATTTAACAACATAATTCTCGACAGATTTAAGCAGAATCCAGTGATTATTTAAAAAAAACCTTTGGGAGGTAACGAAAAGCAGCAGTCAGTCAGGAAGGAGGGGTCAGGAGCGTTCAAATTGCTTTCAAACTCTTGAATAAAACAATTTAGATACAGTTTTTTTTAAGAAAATTAAGGATTATTTGAGTTTTATGTTTGGGCGAGACCGTAATTAGGTTTACTTGTCCAATTCATTTTGAAAACCCGGGCAAGTTCGAAATAGTCCGAATAAATCAAGCAAATCTGGAATGTATACCCAACACTAAATACTACATAACTTTTTCTTATTTACTAATTAAAAAATATATAGATATTTTTTGATTATAAAATATTTTCTCCACATGTAAAACAAAAATTACGGCTTTTACGGTGGCTAGAATAACTTTTTCTATGATTTAATGAAATTTAAAAAAAAAGTTACTATCCGTTTTTAAAAGAATATTTGCTGTAAAGAATTGGTTGATTGAGGAAAATCCTCTCCCATTCTGTAAAGTACAAACGTCTAACTCAATCACAAGGTATATTGCATTAATTTCAAACTTTACCTTGATTTGTTAGGAACATGCCATTTATGGAAAAATTTATGTTTTCTTAGCTTAACTAAAAGACTTTTTAATTAGCAGTCCAAAGCTTTATTCGGCCAATATCCGGGTAAATGACGGGTATTACTGAATAGAAAACAATCCTTTGAAATTTTTAGTTTTTTTAAGAGCTCTGCTTGAAATAAAACTAATAAATCTGGGCAATCTGGAATGTTTACTTTATAAGCGTAAGTATGAATATTACTGTTAAATGAAATTAATGTTAAAATGTTAATCATAATTCAAATTTGCTTTGGTTTATAGACTCTTTTTCCGAAAATTGATTGAGAAAAATGAAAAATGAAAAAAAAAATACTGTAGTTTCTTAAATTAGACCAATCGGCAATACTGTGTTCCTCTGTTTAATTTCTTTCACAACTTCAGTCCAAGATTGAAATTGAACTCAAACTTTTCCAACTGATTCAACTCAAGTTTTTCACTATTTCGATTCTGGTTTTTTGCATCCTCTGCAATAGCAAATTTCCTGAATTAATTATTGACCACTACCAAATTATTTAATCATCGATACACTCTCATATGTGAATTTCGACTTTCATTGAGTAATTCTCTAAACATGAATGTATCTATTTTGGATTCTTAGTCGGAAATCTCAATGTTACTTCCTTATTGTCATGAGGGAAACATTAAGCACATACCAAGCGATAAATTGTGAAATGAAAAACATTCTGTTTCTTATGTTTGAATTTTCCTCATCCATTTGACATGTCTACCCGAATAGGATTGTACCGTGAAAAAACCATGAATTCCATATTCACAGACCATAAATTATATCGTCCTCGATACCGTGAATACACATTGAAGTTCATAGTTTACGACCATACATTTCATCGTTTTGACGAAAATAACCATGAAAAAGGGGTATTGTTATGCAGCGTGACCATGAAAAAAATGGCGATTTCCCATACATTAGAAAGCTCAAAAGTATGAAGTTCATGGTGATAACAGCATCCATTTTTTCATGGTAAAACCATGAAAATCCGTTTATATCCATTGTTTGCCCGGTGCAATAAAAATTCTTGTTCAGGATTTGAAAATGGTGGGATTTTTTCGCTTGTATTCATGGTTTATACAATTAAAAATCTTATTTTTATGTATTGCTAATAACTTCATTTATTTTTCAATTTAAAAAAAACACATAATTTCAATAAAAACTATCGAACAACACATTTCACTTTAATTATTCACTCACCGGCATCACCACGTACCGCTTCTGATGTGGATCCTCCGCTGGGAGGCTGGCTTATTTTTGGCCACTTGGTGCTTCCAGTCCGGTGGCATTTTCTCCCAATTCCTTTTATCCCTATAATTAATAACAAAATTTTAATTGAGAATGATCCTCACTTAACTTACGTCGACTTTTAAAAACTCACCGTTGCGAACTCCTTTAAATGCTCCGATTAGAGCACTCCTTCAAAAACAAGTCCGAAAAACTTGCTGCCGATCGAAAAATTTTCCTGCGAAAAAAAACACGTGCTGCACGGTCGTGTCGTGTCAACCTACACGAAAAATATAAATTGCTGAAATTTGCTATAAATATTAACGCTCGGATGTTGTTTAAACCATGAAGTGCATGGTCACATTTGAATTAATTGTAAAACGAATGTAATACCATGGTTCTGGCTATTCGGGTAATCAGAGTTTTAATTTTCGATAAGTTGTTTTACTCTTTGATTGATTCATTATTGTCAATATGTTTAGATGTACATATGCCATCTAACCACTGCGTCTATATATAATTTGCTACGTTTTGAAATTCACCATTTATTAGGTATATGGTCATGGATTATTTTCATTTAAACATATGAAAAGGGAAGCGTTGTCGTTTTAACACGCAATGAGTACATTTTACTCATTGCGTTTTACAGGACAATTTGCTACCAATATAGAATTTTTGATCCGCCATAACTTTTTTGTTTAAGTCCATTCGAGTTGCAGTCTTCAGGTGAAATGTTAGTCTTAATTAACATTTTAATAAAATCAACATAATCAAGCAATCGATTGGTAAAGAAATAAATGTTTGATGAAAAACCAGTTTTTTGCTTCTTCAGAACACAATGTCTCAGAATCTCTCTCACACTTGAGATTCAGTACAATCCCTTCCCGTTGTCAGATTCAGCTCAAATCAGGCATATGGCTGATGATTTCCTTAAATCATCTAAATCTTTTTTTGCGAGTGTTTTGGTTTTCAAGTAGGTATTCAATAAATTAAATAAGAAATAACTTGTGATTTTTAATAAGGATTAAACCGTAAATAGCTCTTCAAACGATGATACAAACAACATGCTTTGTTCAGCAGAGTTTAAGTGTACAAAATTCCGCATCTTTTGAAGGTATTGGTATTAAAAAAAATTGCACTAGGTACTCATTTTAATCAGTTGAATACAAAATTTTTGAACCAAAAAACTTTTTTAGCTTGTTGGTTTTTAGTTTTGGTACATTTATCATTTTTCACGTGTAGTATTTAACCAAAAAAAAAAAAAATTAAAAAAAATGTAAAATATATAAATTTTGTGACAATTCTTGGACCCAGATTTAATTTAAAATCAAATCTTTCGCAAGTGGACTTTTTTTTTAAAAATCGCGTTTGCGGAACCTCTAATCATGATTTTTTTTTAGTCGGCCCCATAAAAAGTTTGTTCTACACATCCTTATCTAGCATTTGGAGGGTGAGCTCCCAGATTTCCAGATATTATGCAATTTTTGGACATTCTAATGTACATATTTACATACAAATTTCACACATACATATGTATATCGTATTAACTATTCTTCTAACTTTTTACCCGTCTTTAAAATTTCATAATCTAAAACATTGTTCACTGCAAAGGACATAACCTTTCACCGATAAGGCCGATATATTAATCAACGTAGGGGAGATAAGGGCATAATGGCCACCTTAAGGAAGATGCTTATTTAACCATAGAAAACAGCTATGATATGTGACTTACATCACTGTTTCGAGTTCAGACACTAAAAAAGTCTATTTCCTAAATGGCTGATACTTGAAAAAGTAGATAAAAACGTTTAAAAATGCATTTTAATTTTTTTTGCTGAAATGCTCATGAATGGTAAACGGGAAAAAATCTCCTCGAACAGGAATCGAACTCGAGCCTACATATTACCACTCCGACATCTTACCAATAGGCCACATCGTCAGATAAAACTGATGCAGCTGTAGTTCTATCATTCAGTTGGCTTCATCAAGTTGAATTCGCTGCTAGATGCTATAACAGAAAACGCTCATCGTGCCCCAATTAATTGTGCTCTGTTCGCCCCGAGTCAACAAATTAAAGTAAAAACGCGTTTTAAAATTGATTTAAGTGAAAAATCAAAAAAAAAAAATAATGATTGCGAAAATTGAGGAACAATGTGTATTTAAAAAAAAATTATTTTTTTTTTTTACTTTTTTTTGTATATCATGTTTAAGTGCGTACATTATAGATCAAGATAATTCAAAGATCATAAACGCTTATTTCCTGCTGCTTGAAAATTATAATATTTTCGTCACTTGAGATCCTAGATGTTTTTGTTTAAATATTTCTGTAAAGATGATAAGGAGATTTTTTTTTTGATGAAAAATTAATACTGCAGGAAGTACGAAACTATTCCTCATGAAAATTTATTCTAGAAAATGCATACTTTTGAGGAAAAGAGAAGTGCTTACTATGCTCCGGGTGCTCGTTATGCCCTTATCTCCCCTTACTTATTAACTGGAAACTGTTTTCTTCTGCTATATCAAACTTGCTTTTATTTCCTTTGCTCTCGGTTCAAGATTATAGACCTCTCCTGTAAAGACTTAAGGTTCGGGCTTTACTCGCAACTCATAAAATATTAAAAAATAAATTCAAAATCGATGATTGGACACTAGCGTCCAACTAGATTCTAATATTTTCGGCCAATATCATGGCCCTTATTCTGCGCCGCGCGTGACGTGATGATTGTCACCTCACCTCGGAGTCACCGTGAGATTTGTCACCTTATTCCCAAAGCGATGCGGGTAAAGTGACAGTGGTTCATTCTAGGTGAGTGACCCAATGAACACATCTGTCAAATCGGAAAAATTTTCTTGGTTTGTTTTGATTTCGACCACGATTCTAAATTTCGGAACAAAATTAAAGAAAGGTTAGTTGAAATTTGGTGCGAAAATAGTCGCGATCGATTGGTCCTCATTAAGCAAACATTGTGAGGTTTGTGACAAAGCTGATGTAACCTAATTTTCGGGAATCGACAACTGCTGCCCCGACATACCAGAAAACCGGAAGCTAGATCCTGATGGTACCAATCACCAGGATTTCTGTTAGTTGAAAAATTATTGGACGTAAGGCTATGATCATTTAGTATCCGGGCGTTCGAAGAGAGCTGTTGATCAAAAACCGAAGGTTCCAGATTAATATGAAGCCAACGGCAATTCGGCTAAATACGGAAAGGATGGATGTCCGATTCGAGCCAGTCAAAGGGTGTTTATTAGACTAGTTCACTTTTCGGCTTTTTTCGCAGATCAAAGCCAGACTCATATGGGTTGTTCCTCAGGCATTTTCAAGTATTTCTGCCAAATTTGAGGTCTGCCAATCCGAAAATTTTTAAAGTTTTCGGCCTAGTTTTCTATTATTGGCACTTATTCTGCGCCGCGAGTGACGTGACAGTTGGCGAGTCACCCCACCGTCACTCGACTCTTGTCACCTTATTCCGTAAGTCGGTTTAAGTGAGGTGACAGCAAGGTGAGAGCAAGTGACAGATACTCATTTCGAGCTGAGTGACTGGATGAACCCATCTGGAAAAATGGAGAAATTTGCTCTGATTGTGTTGTGCCGGTGTTTACGATTCGGGTTTTAAAAATCTAATTTAAAATAAACGAGTGAAAATTGTGCCCCGTCCTGGACAATTATCGGATTGTACGGTGTTAGCAAGCTGGTCAATTGGAAAAAAAGGACGAATTTGGCTACAAAAGAGGAAATTTCAGCCCAGCCCGGATTTCAGATACAGCATCAAACTGGAGCAACAAAAACTCAAACATGCCAGGGGCGACTGCTGTCTCACAAACCGCGGTGCGCAAAAAGGCTTCCGAGTATCTGCGACAACCTTAGCTGCTATTTCAGGTTGGAAAAATAAGTTGCTTATTTTAATCTCACCATTTCTAACTTCTGTCTACCTATTTTAGGTTTAGGTGTTGCGGCCAGCTTGGGGCGAAAATCAGCGAGGACTAGGGCTGATGGAATAAATCGACGCGGTCCTAGAGTCGGTGGTGTCGATTATCGTTTCCAATCCGCTGGAACGGGGCGAAGCAATGCGACCAGGTAAAGGAAGTCTTCCGCGGAGTCGATCAGCTAAAGGCTAATTTACAAGCTGTACCGTCTGTTGCACGACGTCCTCCAGGATACAAACAGTGAGCTGTTCTGAACGTACACGGACGAAAATACCAGCTACGCCCGGAGTGTATCGTGATGGCCCTCGCCAATCCGAACACATTCCTGCTGGATCCGTTTCTGTCGCTGAAGCCGGTCCGCTTTCTCGAGCCGATTCAAAATCTGCTATCGGCGTTTGTGTTCGAGAAGCTATTTACAGTTTCTTCTAAATTTTTGTTTTATTTTACACCAAATTCAAAAAAGTTTTGAGATACGTGTTAAAAAGTTACGGCTACTAAATCAAAAGATTAAAAAGCGGGGTATCGACTTTTTGAAAGTGTTCACAAATTCGAATTATTCAAAGTTTATCAATTGTTTACAAAATCATGAAAACTAATAAATTTATTTTCCCCTAAAGATTTTTCAAAATTTTAATCTCAATGTACCTACTTTTTTGTAATTAATCCGGGCCCGGATGGACCTGAAAACTCGCACCGTGTACATCTCCTCCTGCCCTCAGTGGCAACAGTTAAGATTGCATGCCAAGGAAGATTTGGTAGCAAAAATCCCTTAAATAAAACCAACTCCTTTGAACTCCAACCCTTCTCGAAAAAAGAAATCGTTGTGTTTACAAATTTATTAATAATTTAAGCTAAAACATGCTAGGTAAAATATTTTGATTGAATTTTAACAACTAACAACTCCGCTTTCTGTAATTTTTCATTCCATTTTAATCTCGTCACCACCTGAAAAGGTACCGACAATTGTCACCTAAAATCGTCACCCGAATGCGACGATTCTCACCCACGGTGACTACGAGTTTAGGGTAAGAACTCACAAAGTTCATCCGAAGTGACGTTCCTCACCTAAACCGACTGCTGGAATAGAGTGACTTGGGTGACTCTACCATCGTCACGTCACTCGAGGCGCAGAATAAGGGCCATTGTGCTTTCTAAGATAAATAAAATTTTCGATGGAAATGTTTAAAACATTTAAAAAATGCTGGAAAAGTTGTTTAATTATTCCCAAAACTATCATACTTTAATGTGATAACCTATCCAAAGCCTAATTATTCCGCTTTACACTAATTTTAATTAAATTTCTAACTCGTCACCACCTGAAAAGGTACCGACAATTGTCACCTAAAATTGTCACCCGAATGCGACGACTCTCACCCACGGTGACTTCGAGAGTAGGTAAGAACTCACAAAGTTCATCCGAAGTGACGTTCTTCACCTAAACCGACTACTGGAATAGCGTGACTTGGGTGACTCGACTATCATCACGTCACGCGCGGCGCAGAATAAGAACCCATTTCTTCAAACACAAAATTAATTCAATTTAATGTTGTTTTAATGTAACAATATTAATAAAAGTTATTAAACTGACAATGTCACGAATGTTTAAAATCACATGGAATTTAAAATATTATTATAACACTAAATGTGACAAAAACTATATCAAAAAGTGGCTTAAAATGATGAAACTCAAATGCTTTTCGATTACTTATTTACGTTATCTAAAGTAACTAACTTTAACTAATAAAGTTAATATTTTGAATATTTCTATTTATTTATTTATTTAACTAAAAATAAAATTTAATTAAATCAATTATCTTCGAGCTCATCGCGAATAATTATAATTATATATTTACCGTTTAGACGCTTCGATCATTTCTGATAGTCTTTTTCGATGAATTTACGAGCTTTAGTGTTTTTGAACGTTATTGTGCAGGTTATTGGTAGACCAAGGAACGAATCAGGTCCCCGAGGTTTTCAATTCGGAATACAACGCCTTCATTGGTCTTCTCCAATATGCATGCATTCAACCTGGATTGAGAAATCAGTTTAGCCATTACGAAGACGCGACCAGCAAACAAGCAAACACTAAACAACAACGAACTACGAAGAAGAGTACGAGTACAAAGCTAGGGATTAATCGAGGAATGCAGAGAAGAGAAAAAGAACAGAAAACTGGCAAAAGAGCAATGCGCGTCGTAACCCCTTCGACGAATGCGGTAAACAAGCCCCTCCACAAAGCGACAACGTAAATGCTGCCGAGATCATCGTCGTACGCGGGAAGACTCAAGCCACGCCCACGGTTGCTATCGTTTCCCCCACCAGAAAACAAGCAGCGCATACATAACAATACACGAATACGAGTGCAATGGCCTACCTTCTAGCAGTGTTTGGATTTAGGGAAGGGAGAGCGTAAGAGAAAAAAATACAGCCAAATGCGCTGTTGCCGTTTCTCCTCGAATGGCCAACCCGGCAGCTGTCGATGGGAGGTGTGGAACGAACAAAGGCCACGTTGCCGTGGAGGTTTCATTCCACTTCTTCGAACAGTAATCCGCCAGGGCCCGTCCGAAGCGTGTACACAGGCAAAAGTGGTACAGTAAACTCGGGAAAGAGCTTAATGCGTTCGTTTTCTGCTGGCAGCAGCAGTTTGGGTAGTGGAACAAAGTTTAACTTCGTGTGACAGAGTAGGATGGAAAATATTCCCATCATAGCCGACAGGAGTGAATGAGATCGCGAATTGAAGAGCAAATAAAAAAAAACTTCGCTCAGAGATCAACACATCGCGTTCATATCAAGCGCAAGTTGTAAACGTCAAAATATTTGAACCAGTGTGGAATGTATAACTCGAAAATATTTATAAACTTTAACGAGTTGAAAGTGCAATTTTTATGTTAAGTTACAGTGAATTTACCGTGATTGGAAATAGTGAAGCGTGTTCAAGTGGTAAGTTAAGCATATTTTAGTTTAAATCAATCTAGAAAACGGTTCCTCCACGAAAAAGTTCAGCAAATTTTTCTTACGAATCATAAAAATTACACAAATGTAGATGTGTTCGTGCAGCATTTCGTTAGATGCTGTTCAATGGTATTGGTCTGATGATGGGCAGAAACGGTTGTAAACAGTGTGTCTGTACACGTTGCCGCACGATTGCACAACTACTGAGGAAGAGTATGGTTTTGACAGATCACCATTCTACACAAAGCCTCACGTTTGGGTAGAATTATCGAAATTCTTATTCGTGTTTTTGCCGATGTCATTATTAGCGAAGTTGTTTTTGATACAAAATCAGTTTCAATAAAAATTCTCGATACTGATCCAATGCTTGTTGCTTGTGGAAGCTAAGACATAATATATTGACAATATTTTTTCTTTTTCACTGCTTGAAGTGCACTATCATCTTACCGTCGGCTTTATTTTTTATTTGTTTTTTTTTCTTTACACGGATTGTTCCCTTCAGAAGAAATTTATTAATTTTTGTTTCTTAATTTTCAGCGAAAGCAGAAATCGAATTTCTTCTAGGATAAACTTAAAAATGAATTTTCTTCCGTTTTACATTATTTCTTCGTTTACCGAAGATCACTGCTATTTCCATTTTAGATTAATCTAAAAATAAGTGCTCTAATGAATCTTCTGTTAAAATGTGTGACTATTTTCACGCCAAAAACATGTTTACCATATACCAAATTCGTAGACTTGACACACTATTGGCCCTTCGAACTGTTCAAAAAATCCGGAGAAGGGAATAAATAAAATTTGAAGTATTTCATGCAAATTTTGGAAAATTTATGAAGTATCCGAAAGATTACAAGAGCAAATAACAAATAGTTGAAAATGGAAGTTTTAACACCTTTTGTATGCTTGGTTTTATTGAATTTTTCGATAAAAAAATTACTTGATTTATGGGTTTTGTGCAATGATATAGTATGCAATTTTATTGCATACAAGCTTTCATGAAATTTATTCCAATTAATTAGTTTTTTGCATTATTTTTTTTTATTTTACCGACATCCACCGACACCCCCCCCCCCTTTTTTTTGATGATTCAACTCCGAGTGACAAAAGAAGGATTTGAAATTTGTTCCGGCCTAATTTTCCATATTACATTCTGTTTTTCGGTATCTGTTACCGGAAATGCATTTGATTACCTACTCTGAATTATATGATTATTAAAATATGAATGCCCAAGATCTGAACATAGAAATTTAGAACATAAAAAATATTCTTCAAATTCTGATCCATAGCAGCTTAAAATCAAAGGGCTATTAAAACTATTTTTGACTAAAAGGCTTCAATCTCTCAATATTCGAAGAGAATTAAAGCATTTTCTCTTTTTCCATTGTCCTTAAACTCACTTATTATTCGATTTCGGAGCATGTAAAAAAAATGCTTTCCAAAAATTAGTCATTTTTCATGATTTGTAACATTTGAGTGTAAAATAATGTTAAGAAGTACATATTGTCTTGATTGAATTTTGATATTTTTTTTCTTAATCCTGGTATCTCGTTTAAAACTTTTTTCATTATTTTTTATTTGATATTTCATCTTTAATGGATTTTTGAATAAAAAAACAGACAACATCCGGGCATTTGATTTCAACATTTTCAATCTAAAATCCGGGCAATTCGATCATAATTCTGGAACTACTGAACAAAACTCAAAAAGAAAAAAACTTGATTTATTTTTCTTTTCTAAACACGTCAGTAGATTTGAATCCAATTCTAAGCTACCAGAAACCTTTCATGATTACATATTATGTTCAAACTTGCTCAACAAATTTTGCTTTTTTTACGCAAAAATATAAATTTATAATATCTAGAGTTTATAGTGAATAAATCCGAGCTTTTTTCAACGAAATCCAGGCAACGGAGCCGGGCAAGATCTTCCTCAAAATTTGTCGGGCAAGCCCGGGTAAAACCAGGCAATCTGGACTGCTATGCATGCTCATTTTTATTTAACCATTTTTGAATGAAAAATAATCATTTTCTAGTTTTTTCTGCAAAACTGCAAATATGGTTATTTATCATCAATATTTTAAGGAACTATTTTAACCATATTTCTAGTTTTCGGGTATTAACCGAAAAAAGAATGAAAATTTAACCTCGATCGAAAAACAGAACCGAAAAAAACATTGTCCGCTTTTCACAATCGATCTTCTTGAAGCCACATTTTTACTAATATTTTATAATTTTGTGTTAACAGTTATTTCCAAAAGACTACACTGATGCAATTATTATCGCACAAGGTAAGTTATCATTTTCTACTTTTCTATTTAATAACAGTGAACTTTAAAAATTATAGTTATTTGCAGGAATCGGATAGTTATACCGAATTTTCAGTTTCCGTGGATGGACGAAATAAGTTCCAGCAAATGCAGGAGCTCTGTAACGAACTCTGCTCGATGCCGACCAAACAACGAGAGTAAGGAATTTGGAACCGTCTGTGGAATGAAGCAAAAACATTTACCTGATAATGAATCTGGCGCGACAAGTAGCGAGACAGCAAGCTGCCGGATTCGAATCAAGCGACAGACCTCAACACATCGATGTTGTTGACATCCGCGCTCCAGACTGAGCACATCTTTTAGCCACGAAAATTAGTCAAAATCGAAGGAACCCTCCCCGGAACCACAACTGATGGACATCGAATGTCAGTCGCTTAACAGCACCGACAACTTGGATGATCCCAGACGGCAAATATCGTCCTCCCCACTTAGCCTGGAGGACGAAGGGAGCGGATCGTAAATCTCTTGTCAATGGTTCACCGAGTGGCTTTAAATCCGGATCCGATCGACACCCACCCCGATAAGAGCGACCGAGGAAGGACATTTTCACGTTAAAAAAAGCATAAAATAAAATAAAATAAATTATCTCCGAAAACGGCACAATTCTCGAAAATTTTCTTATAAATTTTATTTTTTCGAATAACCGTTTCAGCATCTCCTTAATTTCGCATTTTTTGGTTCAAAAATACCCATATTTGAAATTCTCCCCCATAAGTCATTTTATTGGTTCTCAAATAAAAGTCATAAAAAAACATTACGAGGGAAAAAAGTTGTCTTGATTCTGAAGCAAAAATTCCATTTTTCGGAAATATGCTTCTAACCGGCTTAATGCATTTTTTTACCCCATAAAGATCAAAAATTACATACAAATATCACTATTTGGCTGGTGCCACGTGAAGAGTACTTTAGCTATGAAAATTGGTATCAAAACTTCCTATATAAAGAAGGATGAACTTAAATAAGCCTTGATTGCTTCTGGCGCCAAATGATGGAAAAATGGAATTAGGGTGCCATGACTTTCATTTGATGATACGAATTAAAATCAAAAATTAATTCACAAATTCCTCTAAGGTTATGTAATGGTTTTTCGGTCTTATCGGTAATGATCAAAACACTTTAATTTTTGCTTCATCCTAATTCCTCTAAAACATTTTCAAAATTATCTCTCCCTCTCTATCTATTATTTTTATCAGTAACACAATTTTAGAAATTTATGTTAAAATTCGTATAAAATCAATCTTAGATCCACCCTGACGATCACAAATCAGCTTTTCTAGATTTTGGTAAACTTCGATTGACAATTTGGTTAGATTACGTATTACTCCCAAAATATTAAATTTTCATTTAACTAATCCATCCTAGATTACAATAATTCATTCATCTTATACATTAAATATTGTCAATGAAGTTGAAATCCGAAGTTCTCGCGCTGGTGATTGGCAACCTTGCCAACCAATGACGATGAAAAATTCATCAACACTTCGGCAATAACCAACCCTTTCTTTTGTTTGGTTCCGACACTTGGAATATGTTTGATAGATGTCTGGTCAACATGAAATGTCGTCAGTGATGTCACCGTCGCTTATGTTGACAAAAACTCTGGTTTTGGGATTCAGCGACAATATTATCAGAGAGAAAAAATATTTCAGTCCAAAATTGCAAATTGCAAAATGCGGTGAATCCATGCACCCATAGTGAAGCACCATGTATATAATACAAATTATCTTTCGAATCTATAAATGTCGATATTCTTTACCTTTAGCATGCCAAAAAGTTGATTTTGGAAGAATGGCAGTGAATCCGTGCACCCATGTTAAATTGCTCTATAGAAAAATTATGCTTTGAAACCTACAATATCAGATATGAAGTATAAGCAACATATTGAAAAACTTGGTTGGTGGATTGGTGGAAAAAGCGGTTGGTGCTAGAAAATATCTACTACGACAAAATTGAAGTGAAACCGTGCAACCATGGTCAAATCCCATAACCATTTAACATTACACCTAGGTTTTTTTTACGCATTTTTTTTACACGGTTTTCGGGAATTAACACGGTTTTTTTATACGGTTTTCGCGAATTAACACGGTTTTTGAGAGAAAATATTCTAAGTCGTTTTCAAAGGAAAACACTTAGAATCTTTTTGAAGTTGGGAAAATCTTAGCTCTGAGACTAAGAACGTGAAACATGAGACCCCTGAGACCTGAGACCTGAGACATGAGACCTGAGACCTGAGACCTGAGACCTGAGACCTGAGACCTGAGACCTGAGACTTGAGACCTGAAATCTGAGACCTGAGATCTCAGACACGTGACATGAGACATTAGACCTGAGACATTAGACCTGAGACATGAGACCTGAGACCTGAGACCTGAGGCTTGAGACATCGGACCTGAGACCTGAGACCTGAAATATGAAACCTGAGACCTCAGACACGAGACACGAGACATGAGACTTTAGACCTGAGACATGAGACCTGAGACCTGAGACATTAGACCTGAGACATGAGACATGCGACATGAGACCTGAGACATGAGACCTGAGACATGAGACATGAGACATGAGACCTGAGACATGAGACCTTAGACCTGAGACATGAGACCTGAGACATTAGACCTGAGACTTGAGACATGAGACATGAGACATTAGACCCGAGACATTAGACCTGAGACCTGAGACCCATGCCTCATGTCTCATGTCTCATGTCTCATGTCTCATGTCTCATGTCTCATGTCTAATGTTTAATGTCGCATGTCTCAGGTCTAATGTCTCATGTCTCATGTCTCATGTCTCATGTCTCATGTCTCATGTCTCATGTCTAATGTCTCAGGTCTCATGCCTCATGTCTCATGTCTCAGGTCTCATGTCTCATGTCTCATGTCTCATGTCTAATGTCTCAGGTCTCATGTTTTGTGTCTCAGGTCTAATGTCCCATGTCTTAGGTCTCATGTCTCAGGTCTCAGGTCTCAGGTATCAGTTCTCTGGTCTCATGTTTCAAATCTAAGATACCAGTTCGCAAGTCTCAGATCTCAGGTCTCATGTCTTAAGTCTAAAGTCTCAAGTTTCAGGTGTCAAGTCTCAGATCTCAGGTGTCAGGTCTAAGGTCTAAAGTGTCTAGTTACATGTCTTGTTGTTTCAAGTTTCAAAGCTGCATAAATTTAAAGGCTTTTTTTTACACGGTTTTCGGGAATTAGCACGGTTTTTTACACGGTTTTTTTACGCGGTACGTATATCAGTGTAAAAAAAGACCTTGGTGTACTCTCTAATAGGATAGATAATGTTTTTAATTTTTTGATAATTATTTGAAATATTCAAGTTATGACATACAATCGTCAACTATGCCAAAATTAGGTGATTCCGTGCACTCAAGGTGATAAAATATTTCCATTTTATAAAAAAAAAAAATTAACGAATAATTAAACGAATAATATTAAAAGAAAAAAGTTAAAAATGTTATGTTATAAAAAATTCCCCCTTTACCAGTCATTTTGACTAGTCACGATCCGAATAGGTATATTCAATTTGCCGGTCGTTCTAGTGTTATCAATGTTTCATATGTAAAAAACGAACACTATTATCATAATCTGCAATTTTCAGTTTAAAATTCCATTCGATTCTTGATAGGCATCTCTTGAGGTGGTGCACAACTCTTCAGGCTTTTTCAGTAAAATAAAAAAATTCAACTCTTTGGAAAATATATTTATAATTACTCAAGGTTGACAAAAAAAGATGTGCTTTTTTTTAAATAGCGCTCAATATGACGCTGTACGTTAGACTGAGTGGATAAGGCTTCATTTTTGAATTTCCCAAAGCATGGAGTCGAAAAAACTTCGTTTTGGTTCAAAATTCATCCACGATTTTTTGCAGAATTTTCAAGTAACGTTGAAATGAGTTAATTTTACCTTTAAAGTTTGTATGGTAAAATTGAATAATTAGTTCAGAGAAATTAACATCACTTTCGTTTCTTGTGTGTGCTAATAATTTTTGAACCAACTTATAAATTCTTTAGAGGCAATTTTCCGTTGAACAATTTTGTTGAAGACCGGCATTCGGCAAAATATGACTGTTAAAAGGGTATTAGTTTTGCATTGAAAACCAGTTAATTCAACTGACATCACTGCTGGAGCCTAGCAAGGTATTGCACGACTAATTTTCAAGCAAAACAGTGCTAGCCACCAGCAGTGATGTCAACTGAACTAATTGTTTTTCAATGCCAAAAGACATTGTATATTCCTTTCTTTTATTTAAAATCTGGATCTTAGCTCGCCTTAATATACACTCTGAATCTGAATTTTAATTCAAAATTCTTGATGAACCCTGATGTCTGAATACTCAATCTTGAATTCTGAATCAATTCTGAAAATGAACACTGTGTCGAAATCTCAAATTTCTTGAAAATCTTGAAACACTGGGGGTATGGAGGGTAGGTGTGTTTTATATTCGATCCAAATTGAACCATTACTAATAAAATATTCATTCTTCTAATCTAACAAACGAGTTTACTTTACAATTTTTTCACATAATCATCAATAACTAAGTCTAAAGTTAAAATATCTCAAAACTTTTTAAAACCTTTAAGCTGAGTTTCAAATTGGGAAAAACTAGGTTTGTTTTAGAAAATTTTGAATGAAAGTAAAAATGTTATTTAATAATCTTGAAATATCTACAAACACCCTTCCTGATGAAATCTTGTGAAATCGAAGCGTTCAGAAGCAAACAGGGTTATTTAAGTGAGAGTTCAACTGTTTCCTTAGTAAATGTACAGTTTTGCCGTAGTTTTTTTTTCTGTAGCTTGAGGTAAATTTTTTATATTTAAAAATAGGGACATTTTTCAAGAGTAAGCCAATTTAGGACAAAAGGCAAGAAACCCTATCAAATGGTAAAGTTTGAAGGAAAAATTAAAAGTGGAATAGGGCGAGGGCCTAGGGAATTAGGCGAACGCTAAATTTAATTTGTTTTTGTAGTTAATGTTATAAAAATTAGCCGCTTAATTTATGTAGCATCATTTTGCCCATCTTTTGTTTTTAATTGTTGTTCGGCCTTAACACATCAAGGATCGGGATGTTGTTTTTTTTGGACCCCAAGAAATTTAAACCAAAAAACACCGAAATTCAGTATTCTATATCTCAGAATTTACTGGATTAAAAGTTACAAATTTAGTATCTTTGAGCCACCGAAAGTGTTGTGTTCAATTTTGTAGAGTTTCATTCATGATTAATTTTATCATGATTAATGATCCATTTTCGATTATAAGCAGTGGCTATATGATTCTCCACGAGTTTGGCTCTAACTGCTGTTCATTTCATGTATTTTATTTGTTTTTTTTTTTAAATTCATTTCATTTGATTTACGGGCTTGTGATATAGCTCAGTTGGCAAGTCTGTTGTCTCCTGAGCCGATGTCCGCGAGTTCGAGCCCAAGAGTAAACATCGAACACAGTTGTACCGGATAAGTTTTTCAATAACGATCCGCCAACTGTAACGTTGATAAAGTCGCGAATGCCATAAAGATGGTAAAACGACTATAATCGAAACAAAAAAAAAAAAAAAATTTCATTTGATTCATTTAGTTTAAAATATCCTAAATGTTCCGAACAACCTTAGCAATTAATAAACTAACATTTGCAAATATTATGAAGAAGTTTTTTATCCTTTATGATCAAAAAAACTCGTTAAAACCGTCATAATAGAGACTGATCAATGTTACCCCAAAGCATCAAATTCTAAACCGAGATGAAATCAATTTTTTTAAATCAAATTTAAAGTAGTCTAATAAAATCCTGCAACCAAGTTTTACGTTCATAGAGGTCTAGTACTAGTTTTAAAAATATGAAACATGCCACATTCCCCTTAATAAAAAAAAAGAAAAATATTGAAAAAAAGTAATCAATCTTACCCCGAATTACGGAACTTCACATTAGAATAATATCAAAAGCCAATTTGAAAATGAACATCTAATCGCATAAGAAAGCAGTTTAACGTTTGGGATAAACGAGTTTAATTGATTTTGTGTTACGTTTTTGCCTTTCTAACAGAAAGGTTTGGTTATCGGTCGATTGGGGAGATCATTAATTATGGGTCTTAGGCATACCTTTATAGGTACCTATCGACTCAGCTCGACGAGTTCTGTTGATGTCCGTGGATTTGTATGTGCCATTTTAAAAATGTCAAGAACGTTTTTGCGAAACTGGGCTGCGCAATTAAAATGATTTTAGTCTCAAAAGAATGCATTTTTTTTCCTACACAACCCTTTCAAAAACGGGAAAAAAACAAAATAGTTGAAACCGTTTTCTTTACGAAATACATATCATACTTATTATGGCATAAAAAAAGTTGCTAGTGGCGCCTCGAAGCAGCAGCACCAGCAATCATTTATAAATTAGAGATAATCAAAATAAAAAATTAAAATTTACTGACTCGAGAATTGAACCGTAACCCTTCAGATCCAAAGTTGCAAGCGCTATCCAATAAACCATCGGCACGCTTGATAAAGAGCGGCTCAAACTCAAATACGTAAAAGGCATTACTAAGACGCACCGTGGTCTGGGCAGTTTCTCAGTCTGCTGGGGCAAATACGGCAACAGTGTTTATATCTTACACTTCTTGCTTTTCAATGCAGCAAATGGCGGATGGGCGTTTCCTTCAGAGTCCGCCATGCCTATTAGACACTATAATTTCATATATGAAATTATAGTGTCTATAGCCATGCCGGGTGTCAACAAAATGCAGAGCCGTACAGAAAACTGCGTTGGGGGGGAATTTATATGAAGATCTTATGACCCTCGTTTTTTTTACCCGCGTTGAAGAATGAATTTATGTTTTTTTTTTCATTTCTACATACTCATACATAATTTAGATTCAATTTCAGATGCAGAATTCAGATTCAGTTTTCAAATTCAGGATACAGGTTTAGGAATCAGAATTCAGGATTCAGAATTCAAAATTCAGATTCAGAACTCATATTCAGATTCAGAATTTAGATTCAGAATTTAGATTCAGAATTCATATTCAGAATTCAGATTAAGAATTCAGGTTCAGAATTCAGATTCAGAATTCAGATTCAGAATTCAGATTCAGAATTCAGATTCAGAATTCAGATTCAGAATTCAGATTCAGAATTCAGATTCAGAATTCAGATTCAGAATTCAGATTCAGAATTCAGATTCAGAATTCAGATTCAGAATTCAGATTCAGAATTCAGATTCAGAATTCAGATTCAGAATTCAGATTCAGAATTCAGATTCAGAATTCAGATTCAGAATTCAGATTCAGAATTCAGATTCAGAATTCAGATTCAGAATTCAGATTCAGAATTCAGATTCAGAATTCAGATTCAGAATTCAGATTCAGAATTCAGATTCAGAATTCAGATTCAGAATTCAGATTCAGAATTCAGATTCAGAATTCAGATTCAGAATTCAGATTCAGAATTCAGATTCAGAATTCAGATTCAGAATTCAGATTCAGAATTCAGATTCAGAATTCAGATTCAGAATTCAGATTCAGAATTCAGATTCAGAATTCAGATTCAGAATTCAGATTCAGAATTCAGATTCAGAATTCAGATTCAGAATTCAGATTCAGAATTCAGATTCAGAATTCAGATTCAGAATTCAGATTCAGAATTCAGATTCAGAATTCAGATTCAGAATTCAGATTCAGAATTCAGATTCAGAATTCAGATTCAGAATTCAGATTCAGAATTCAGATTCAGAATTCAGATTCAGAATTCAGATTCAGAATTCAGATTCAGAATTCAGATTCAGAATTCAGATTCAGAATTCAGATTCAGAATTCAGATTCAGAATTCAGATTCAGAATTCAGATTCAGAATTCAGATTCAGAATTCAGATTCAGAATTCAGATTCAGAATTCAGATTCAGAATTCAGATTCAGAATACAGATTTAGAATTCAAATTCAGAGTTCAAATTCAGAATTCAGATTGAGAATTCAGATTTAGAATTCTGATTAAGAATTCGGATTAAAGATCAACCTGGAATTTGAATATATTCAAATATTAGACTAAGTGTTGTAACTCAAAATTCAAACTTTAGAATCAGAATAAGATTTCAGATTTAGTTTCCAGAATGAGATTAATCATTTAATAGTCATATTACTTTCCCCTCCTTTTGTGGGAATTTTTCCTCTATGCATGGTTGAGCTCTAAAAAAGGTATCATGCTAGGGCACGCGTCACGGCTATCCATCAATATTGTAGTTGGTTTTACTTATTCAGTAAAAAAAAGCATAAAAAAACAGTAAGATTCGAACCGTGACCAGCAACGTGAAAGTTCTGGTTGCTACCACGGCACCATTTCAGCGTGTTATAAATCTTGGAAATTCTACTGTTTAAATACCATTCTTTCCATACATAAAATGAGCTCCTTACATACCAGTTCGCTTTTCCCCAAAAAAACGTACCAGGCATCATTTTTTTATATTGAGATTGGAATTTTTCGTGTTTGAATATCTGAAATCATTCTTATATGATTCAGAGGGAAGGAATCTATCATGTATATTCTATATTATTTTATATATTTCCAAATATAATTTAAACTCTGTTAGAAAGGCTCCAATCCACTGTTAAGTGTATTAAATCGGGTTTTTTGTTTTAGTACTGGTTTGATGATTTACTTCTCCCCACCCTTTTCAACAAAACCTTGACAAAATATCAATGTTCATATCCCGCATGTTCTGAAAAAGATTAAACAATTGTAATAATCCTAAATTTTTACTCACATAAATATATGTGCAACAGATTTCTGCACAAGTTAGAAAAATGTCCAACACAAAGAGACCTTATCGGAGGCCCTCCGTGTTGCTGCTATTTAGGTTCCTAAACAACAAAATAACCTTAGGTCCAAAACAGTTCGTCGCGCTGCGGTAGCCTCGTGATTAATGATGGCATATTATTAGTTTTCGTCTTTATTATTATCTCTTTTTTCGTCAGAGAGCTGCGAACGAACTCCTCGGAAGAGCTCGGGTATGTCCTCGATTTTTCCCATTCCTCAACATTATTTATGCTGGTCTGCCAGGACAAACGATGCGATGTTGTTGTGTGAACATTTCCGAGCTCGGAACGTTCTGTGTGCTTCAATGGGTCGAGGCCAGGAAAGCAAAAGACAAAAAAAATATAAAAGAGAATATTGCTGAACGGTTTAAATGTCCACTTGAAGCTTCGAAGTGTCCGTACGGACAGACGGATTCCGAAGAAGAGCAAAATAATACCTACTCCAATGAAGGAAGATCAGCAAAAACGTGGACGTTGCATGAATTCGTGCACATTTGAAACCCTACCCCATGCCCATGACTGGCGCAGACAAGACGAATGATGGGTAACTTGTCAAAATCAGCTGCTACCGGTGTTTGGTTTATTGGGAGATTTTGATAGGGATAGCCTAGGCTACGAAAACGTGCGGCAAGTCTCTGGCTGCAATAAAAGGGGAGTGATGATTTAAAGCACCTCAATGTTTTGCCTTTCCGAAGCCGAACGAGAAGCTTATTAGTTGCTACTGCAGCACAGGTGGAAACAAAGAATGGCGTTTCTTACCTTTTAGAAAAATTTTACGATTTTATAACTCTACACTCTGTTCTTTGAAAACTATACACTATACAAGCTATGTTCAAATTTAAATATTTAAACGTTTATTCTCCCAAACCTAAATTTTTACCCAAATATTTGAAATGCCATTTCTGTCAAGAAAAAACCTCATATGTGACACTCGACTGTGAACTGGGATTTTTTCGCTCTAAGTAGTGTGGAATAAAAATGAAAAATTTACAGATTTTCATCGTTCTTGACAAACAGAATGCAAGAATTGCATTTTCGCTCGCTGACACATTCTATGTTTCAGCAGCAACGAAAACTATGGTTTAAAGAAAAACGAAAAAGCGATTAGAAGACAACGTATCAAATGACTTGATACGGAACTTGGCAAGTTGTGGTAGCTGTCTTTTAAGGAAAGAAAACGAGTAGCGTCTGATGTGAGTTAGAAGAAAAAGGGATTAGTTTTATTGATTGGACTGTTTAAAACTAAAATCATTTCTGAATCTTGAATAGGTATAAATTGGAAATAACGAATATGCATAAGTTTTCCCTAGCAATAATGTTTATAAGATACCACCAAAAATTATCCATTACAAGATTCGGAACTCTAGCGAAAATCGACGGACAAATCAAAAAGCGCCACCATCAAATGTTGCGGCAGAAATGCAACTATTTAGTAAAACACGCTAAGGAAAAAAACCAATTTATATTACACGGTCGGAAATAACTAGCAGTTTGAGGGTTCATTTGCACGACAAACACACTGAGGTCTTTCTCTACGTGGTCTTGGCTCTCCAGAATTAGCACGGTTTTTCGGTATTAGAGTCTTCAATCGCTATTCAAATCTCCTTGGGGGCTGTTCAGATACTACTTGGACAGAAATATGAGATTTTGGACCCCCTCCTCCACCTCCTTGGACAAGCGTTAAAATTTGGCAAACCCCTACCCCCGTCCCCTGATGTGCACGTGGATAAATTTGAATTTTTTCTCTCAAATCTAATTTGAGAGTAAGGAAACATTACTTTTTGCTTTTTTGTTATTGAAATGGCTGATTAAAAAAAAAACGAATCAGCACTTCCTGATATAAAATAATTTCTAAAGTTTTAAATTTCTAAATTATCATATTTATCACACGCTTTCAAGTGGCTACTAGTTGTTTAAACTTAAATTGGAAAGCTTTGCAAATTTAAGATTTATATTTAAACATCTTAATAAAACTAGATAAAATTTATCAGCATTTGAATGAATTAAATTAAATTGAAACCTTGGGAAAAAAATCTGTAATATATCATAAATCAGAATCCCAATCAAAATAAATACTTGGCCACGTCATCAAAACCCTTGATCGCAATATCCTCAGCACTGTTCCGTGCAATTTGGAATCAATGATCAGGCTCAACGAGATATGCAATACAAATTAGTTATCTGTTTTAATTGAAGATTTTTTTTTTGAGGAATCTGAATGCGCAAAAACGAGTGAGGTTCTCAATTCAATTGAGTCAGTGGCATAGCTTTTCTTCAAAAATTGGTGAAAGTATGTCAGAGTGCATTTTGCAAATGTATTCCAAAATTGAACAAAAGCATATTAGAGTGCATTTTGAACCTCCCGGAACGAGGGGCACAAGTGAAAAATTCAATTATCGAGAAATGTTGACCTTTTCTGTCAGTAGATGGTGTTAGTTAAGGTTTGTTAAAAGATTGTCCGTTGGCATTTATATGAAAATTTCAAGAGCTCGGTATCTTTGAATATTTTATTTTTGATACCACTATAAAACTTCCAGTAATGATGACTATTTGACAATAACAACGACTTGAAATTATTTCCGTTAAAACTTAGTTCTCAGTCTTAAAGAGAACAGTTGTTTTTTTGCGGAATTAAGACTTTGATGATTAAAATTGTTTTATTTGACATGCGAAAAAACGCCGCCGTATGTCTTCTTGAATTTTCAGCATTATTTGTTTTAGTAAAATCTTAAAAAAAAAATGAGATTCTGGAAATGTTTTCAGTCTTAATTAATCACAAACATGTCTTCGCAACTAAATGATCAATGATAGATACAAGTTTGTTAAATTTAAAAAAAAAAAGCTTTTTTGACAATATTAACAGCATGCTTTTAAAATATCTACTTTCTTAATTTTCATTAATAAGAAAAAACTATTTTTTTTCATCTTTAAATAACTCAATTATCATGATTATCCTTGCGTTTCAATTTTCCTTAGAACGGATAACACACGGCAACAAAATTGACATTTTTCCGAGAAGAATTTAAGAGCTGAATTTACCTAATTTGGGAGCCCTAATTCCAAATCTGCAATTAGTTTTTATTGCTATCAGCTCTTGTTTTCGAGATAATTAAGAATTTTGTGCACGTTTTTGGCAAAATAGTAGAACAGGGATGAGCAACCATTTGAAGCAACGGGCCACTTTTAAATTAAAATTCTTTCGGCGGGTCGCATTATAAAAAAATGTAGGTAGTAATAGTTGACTGATCTTTACGTAATTTTTTATAACAACGATTTTTTGACAAAAACAAAACTGAAAAAAGATAAATAAAATTAATTCATGTACTTACATAAACATTTATTTTAATTTAAGGTGATTAAACCAGCCGAAACTGAAAAGGTTCATTACTAAATCATGATCATTTTTCAATAATTGTTTTAATTGATTTGAATTGTTTAGCGATTTTATTTTTACAAAAAGGAAACATCATATGCTTTCCTTTTATTTATTAAAAACGATAAATTTTGAAAGACTTTCTATAGTTCGTAAAAAGATTTGCAAGGTATTTTGAGAAAAACATCTCAAGCCGATACGATGGTATTTTTCGTCATCACTTCCATTTAAAAGTTTCATGGACCATGACGATTATTTTCTGTGCCAATTTTCGAAAAGTTTTTTCACAATTTATTTTAAATTTGTCGTTAAGCCTCAGTTTTTTCCGTATAGACGTTGATTTTTTTTTTTTTACTTTGAGTTCCGTATGAAATCATTGCATTGAAATGTTGAGCAAGGTTTCAAGGTCATTAAAAATTGAAAATTTCACAGATTTTTAACCAGATTTGTCACCGTTGCGGTTAATACTTTTGATTCTAGTTTTTTTTTACAGATTTCATAAATTTGGATTACCTCTGCACAGCAAAAAATTTCTAAAAGTATACGGAATCTAAAACGCAAGTGATCTATTTTTTCACAAGTGTAATTAAAAAATGATGTAGTTTTCCACTCCTTTCGATGTAATTTTAGTCTTTTTTCAAAAAGCAAATAAAGATAAATTGTTTCGGTATAATTTTACATTCCGTGATATAAAAATAAAGCATCCAATGAAATTTATACCACAAGCAGTGTAAAATTATATCTGTTTGATTTAATATTGACAGAAACTGTTTGTTCGTGCCATTTGCCAGTCGAGTCATTTTTCGGAAACCGAGTGTCGTTCCAATACAAAGCTCCATCATCTCTATGGTAAAAGTGGTAGGTTTTTGAATTAATAAACAAACAAATGATGTTATTGAAATTAATTATTTGTTTCTCGATTACAGCGACGACAGGGCATTGACAGGGATCCGGAATTTGATTGCCAGGAGAGGAATTTGCCTGAACAATCCGAGGCATTTTTGAGCAAAATCCATCCGACAGTGACGTATGAATCAGGACCATGACAGTCCGGAACGGATTCCCTTTGGTCCCCCAGTGACGCTGACCGGATAGAATATCAGCAGAATGCCCCAGCATGGCGGTGCTCGTGATGGTGGATGTACTTTGTTTTTTTCACTATTCATGTTTTTTTTTAAATAAATGTTTAATAGTAGTAAACTAGTGTAATTTTTCTTTTCAAAAGGCTCATCATATCTCCATATTCCATAAAAGTGCAAGTATCCCGAAACAAAATCTAAAATTTTACATCGCTGTGTATTTTTACACGACAATAAGCTGTTCTCTTTCCGTGCATCGTTTTTGGTCTAAATTTACACGCCTCAATGTAATGATGATGTAATTTTAGATTATAAACGATGTTCCGTTTTCGTGTATCGTTTTCAATCTAAAATTACACGAATTTTTCTTGCTGTGTGAGATAGGCTTTTTTGTAAGCTCTAGTTTTCGAGATAACAAAAAAAAAGGTAAAAAATTGGTTATTCAATTTGTATACTTTTTTGACAAAACTGTAAAATACAAATACATATTGACTCAATAATCAACTTTCCCAAAGACCGCAAGTAATTTTAAATTCTGAAAAAAAGTTATGGAAGTTTTCTTTTTGTTATTTTTTTTCCACACCTTCAAAAAAAGGGTGTTTTGACGAAGTTTGAAAGAAAAATTAAACTATATTGAATCTTTGATATTTTTAAAGCCGTAAGCCAAATAATTTCACAGGCTTCAATGAAATTGTTAAATGAATTAAAATCTTTAATATCCAATATTCAATAACTTCCTTTAATGATGTCAGAAGAAGCTTCAATCTTATTTTTGGAAATTTCTATAAGTTGAAGAATTCAATATTTTAAAACGTTGTATCTCTGATACTACAATATCTTTGGAATATCTGAGTCCTTGATTGAATGAAGGGTAGTAAATTGATTGAAAACCAGCTTTTGGTTCTATTTAGGTTTATTGCTTTATCAGTTATGAAAAGACATGGACCTTCTTAGCCGAATTAAGGTTATATACTGAATAAACATGAATAAACAACTTAAGAATAATATTTAACACCCAGTACCGAGATGGGAATCGAACCCATGTCCCAGGTGGTCCATGCAATTACCGTGCCACCAAGCTAACCACTCGGCCAACTAGACGTGGGGTCGATTTTACTCAAAACTGATCAGTTTCAAAATTTTCACACGCCATATCACCGAAACTAGGAGTGATAAAGGAAATCTGTGAAATGTATTGAATTCAGGACGACAAAATCTTTCAAAATCAGTTATTGAAACATAAGCACTGTAAGTTCTGTTTCCCTGTGCAATCGTTACAAACTTTTTGGGTTTAATCACAAAATTACAGATATTGTTTTTGTCGAGAATTCAGAATATCACTAAGCCATGTCTATAAGAAATCTATTACCATTAACTCAGTATTTATTATAAAACTTTCCTTATTTCTGCCATTAATCAAAAACAAAAATATTTCACTTCATCATACAATTTAAACTTTGCTCGAAACGAAAAATAAAGACGTATCAAACTCCTATAATACCGTTTTTTTCCAATAAATAATATTGTATCTATGCCTTTTAAAAGAACTCAATAAAAGCTTAAATCCTACAAAAAAAAATCAACAATCTAGATGATTTTGGGACAAATGCAACTGCAAACAATTTACGTGCATATCAAGTTGTTGATTTATATTTTTTTTTTGGTTTAGTAGGGACTTCTATTCAAACATAATTAACTGTCGTAGAAAAAAATCGTGAAATAAATTTAATTTTGCGGGTCGCACAAATATATCTCGAGGGCCACATGCGGCTCGTGGGCCTCGGACTGCTCATCCCTGTTGTGAAGTATTGCAGTGCTTATGTAAATATACCACTAGAATAGTTGTGAAATAACCTTTCTTGAAAACATAAATTTATTGCATAAATCTCGCGTTAGTATACTCTAAATCCAGTGCAAATTTGAATTTAGGTGTTTTTAAATCTGAGAAATTGCAAATTGACAAATAGTTTAAAAAAACTGCTGTTTTTGTAAATTCGTCAAAAATTCTGTGTCTCGTATTTTTTAAATCTAAAGATGCGAAAATGTGCCAAAAACGTCAATTTTCTTAACCTCTATTCCAGGGGTGAGCAACCTTTTGAAGCAACGGGCCACTTTTGATTTGAAATTCTTTTGGCGGGCCGAATTATTAAAAAAAAATCCCAGAAAAAACAAAAAACAATTTAGGTAAAAATAGTTTGCAAAGCTTTACAAATTTTTCTATAACGACGAATTGTTAAAACTGAAAAAGAATAAATAAAACGTATGTATTTGCATAAACTTTTTTTTTAATTATAAGGTGATCAAACCAGCCCATATTGAATAATCACTAACTCTTGATTAGAGATGTAATGTATATAATGTTTAAACTGATTTGAAATGTTAAGCAAAAATTCTTTTTGACAAAAGGAAAACATCATTTGATTCCCTTTTATTTATTTCAAACGAAAATTTTTGAAAGTCTTTCTTTGGTTCTTTAAAAGATATGAATCGTTTTCTGAGAATACCTCGTTTTTGTTCGGCAATTGCATTTTTCATCATCACTTAAATTTCCATAGAACTTAACCATAACAATTTTTTCTGTGCCCATTTTCAAAAAAAAAATTTCACAATTTTTATAAATTTTGTCGTGAAGCCCTAATTTTTTTTCTAGAAATCGTGATTTTTTTTATTTGATACTCCGTATGATTTCATTGCATTGAGACATTGAGCAAGGTTTAAAAATCTTGAAAATTTCATAATTTCATAGATTTTTATTTGTCAATTTTTGTTTGTCAATGTTACAGTTTAAATTTATGATTCTAAATTTTATTTACAGATTTTATACATTTTCTTAGATAATTTCATTTATATACCTCTGGAATAGGTCTTCTAAGGCTGAACCATGAAAACCTTATGACCTTGGTAATGTGGATTGCTAATTTTCAAGTTAAATGATTTGCCAATGAAATTTCTTTAAATAGCATCACAACGAGCAAGACAACGAAATTCACATTTTTCCGAAGTGCAAGGAATCTACGAATTTGTGTAGGGGAGAGTGGGGTATCGTGGGCCATGGGGAAACGTGGGCCACTTTTAAAATCTCAGATGTGTGTTGAGATAAAAATCTCAAACCAATTGTCATCTTCGTCGCTTTGCGTGAGCATATGTTCCTATATGTTGTTGACTGAAATACGCATCATATGCTTCTTTTATTTATCAAGCTAAAAAAAGTTAGAAAAATTTGCTTACATAATTAAAAAAACACCCGCTAATTTCATCGATGGGGAACCTAAAGTGCATAACAAAAATATGCTCATACGCTTATGATCTTAGTTTTGTCATGATCTTTCACATGGAAAAGGAATTTTTGATGAAACATCAATAAGTCACACAAACGCAACCAATTTGCAAATCATACCTTGTGGGGAATCGTGGGCCACACATCTTGATTCACCTATATTTTTATGATTTTATACACATTCAGAACTTAAAATACGTTTTACCTATCTGTAAAGTTTTCTTATGCCAAATGAAGAGTTAAGAAAAATATTTTGTCCATCTCATATAAGAAATTTTGCCAAAACGTTCGCGAGCCAGGTTTTGGAATCTATGCGATCATACACAGCTCTCTTTTTTATTTCATCATCTGAAATTGCTTTAAAATAACGAAATGAATTAGGAAATCACAGTTTTGGGTCAACTCATAAACTTTGCATCTTATTTGGTCAATTTGGATTTGGTGGCCCACGATTCCCCACCATTTTTCAAAATCCAAAAAATATTGCTTTTTTTCAAAAAGTCAGGATTTGGGCAAAATAATTTTTAAAATTTTTTAAAAAATACCTTATGAAACCTTGAAAATATAGAAAACCATACCATTTTTTATAATCGTTTTATCTTTTATAATAAAGAAGTTATGGAACAACGAAAAAAAGTGGCCCATGATTCCCCACTTTCCCATACTTATTTGATATAATTGTAACAAATACTTATTGACTCAATGGTCAACTTTCACAAAGACCAAGTAATGACGAGTAATTTTGAATTCTGAAAAAAGTTATGGAATTTTTTTTTTGTTATTTTTTTCAAACCTGCAAAGCTGACAAAATTTTAAAGAAAAATTAAACTAAATTGAATCTTTAACATTTTTATAACCGTAAGTCAAATCATTTCGCAGTCTTCAACAAAGTTGTTGAATGAATTAAAATCTTGAATATCCAATACTTAATGACTTTTAGATATGATGTCAGAAGAAGTTGTAACATTATTTTTTGGAATTTCAATAAATTGTAGAATTCAATTTTTGAAAGCGCACCAAAAATGCTGTTTCTCTGAGTAATCGTTACCAACTTTTTGGGTTGAAGCAAAGAATAACAGAGTCTGTAATTCTTGCTTGCTTTGCTTTTTCGTGAAAAAAAAAATCGTGAAATAAATTTAATTTGAGATAAGCTTCGCGGGCCGCACAAACATTGCTCGAGTGCCGCATGCGGTTGCTCATCCCTGCTCTATTCGAAATTTATCTGGTGTGACTCAAACAATTTAACGCTTCATTGATTGAAATGTACGATTTCCGGACCTCTTTTTTACATCTTAAAAATTTCAAAATGTTTCACTTGTTTTATAGTTTTACATCTTCATTTTTGGATCGAACTTAGTTTTTTATTAATCTATAAAAATTTCGAAAGATGATTTAAAGTAGCAACATTAAAGTAGCAACATTAAAGTTAAATGCTTTGTGGTTTCAATATAACTAATAGACTAATTATTTTGATAATTGAAAGAATTTGAATATGATTTTATCTCTGACTTAAATCACTGGCACTCTTGAAACAAAATTAAATATTTTCTTCTTTCAATCAATTAAAATGCAATCATCAACTATGCGTGTAAATAATTTTTTCTGAGTTCAAAAGTTTTTAATTTTAGTCTGCCATTTTTAAATACTTTTCAATGGATTCCGATTTTTTATTTTGAAATGTTTAGAAATGTTTATAATTTTTTTCATGAAATGTTTAGCTGCTTGTCATGTTAGCAAAAAATGAAGCTCGAGAATAATCAAAACCAAAAATCAAAGACCAACTCCATTTGAATTTTTTTTTAATTTTCTAGTTGATTTTATTTGCAAAAATTTCTTTTTCCATACAAATTTCCATACAAAATTGAAACGCGTTGCGCTAACTCAGGAATCAACCAAATCATCTCAAATTTTACACTGATGCTTGGTGACCCAGCAAGCATCGAAAAAACATATGGGAGCAAAAAGTCATTTTTTGCAGCGGTCTAGTGTACACGTACCCACACACGCGTGAAATTTAAATAGCATTTGAATAAGAACTTTGAATACGGGTTGAAATCTGCATATGAAGTGAAGTCAGAGAATGGTCTTTACTTAAGCTTTAGAGAGATTTCTTGAATCATTAAATCTTTAAACGGTTCAGACATAAACTTCAAATGAATAATTTTCTAATAAATACCTAGCACTCTTAAATGTTTTGGGGCTTATTTTTTAAGTTTTGTTACAATTCAACATTTTGAGTCACAGAATTTGAATCTCATTTACAAGATCGAAAAAGCTGATATGATTGACGGAAATAGGTTTCATGGATTGAAAACAACTGATGTTGGCAACTGATTCTGGTCCTTACAATTAATAAATTTAGTCTTTTGTATAAATATTTGTACATTGAGCTGTAGTTTTTCGAAAAAATGCTGATGATGTTTAGTTAGGTCTGATCAAATTCTGACCATTTGTCCTCTGGTATATAATCAAAAACTAAGGAATATTTTGAAATGAGATACAGTGAATCCCCGATATTGTCACCCTCTTGATGCATTTTAGGGTGTCAAATAGGGGACAGTGACAAAATCGGGTAATTTTTAAAAAGGACAAAAAGGACAAAACGACCCTGTTTTTACCGGTATTATCAAGAAAAATGAATGATCACCAATGGGTTAAATCCCAATGACCCAATGAAACAAGGTATTAAAAAAGATAGAAAAATGTATTGTTCCAACCAACTTCCAATAAAATAAAAAACAAAACGGACAACAGTGATAACATTACTTCTGCTTATTTTGAAAGAAGCTGTAAAGATGGTGAACAACAAAGTTGATTGGGCTGATGCTTTAAATCTCTCGATAAATATCGTCATCTTTTGCGGCGTATTAGAGAAATTGTTTTGAAGAAAGCTCAGGCTCTCAGAGCCAAAGGGGTATGAAAGCAAACATGGTCTATTTTAAGATTCTAATGCCAACCCATTTTTCATTTTTCGGGTGATTTTTTTTTATAGTTTTAGGATTTTATTTACATATTTTTGCGCTTGAAAGAAAAATATAAATTTTCGAAAAATATTTGGAAAATGGAATAACACCACCGCTTGTAAGCGTGGTTTCTCGAAATAAGCTTTTAAGCTTTAATAACCTTTTGGCTCCAAGGGTCTTTAAACAAGCTCTTTGATCATTTCAGTGATTTGTTGTATCGTTATACTTATTATTTTGATTGTATTCACCAACTTTACTATTGTGCAAATGTGAATGAAAAACTCTTGTATAAAATCGGACATCTTTTCTTTGTGTCATTCATAAGTCATCTTCACTATGGCTATTGATTTTATGATGTTGTATATCAATGTTGTCAGTTGACGCGATATCAATTAATAACCATCCCAAAAGGAGAAGTTTTAAATCTGATTATTTTTATATTAAATCAAATATAGTGACAAAATTGGGTAGAAAAAGGTGACACAATCGGGGGTAGACAAAATCAGGTGCAAACATAATCGGTGCGTGACAAACTCGGGGATTCACCGTATTGAGAAGAAAGAAATGCAAATTTTTGTATCATTGTGGTTGTATGGAAAAAAACTCATTACATAATTTCTGACCTTATTTCACACGGTGTAGTCAAAACCATTTTTGAACTGAATTCACGTCTTGAAAAATATTTTCTTGAAAAGCCTAGGGTTTTTAAATGTTTGTAAAATACATTCATTGTAGCGTTGTGTGGTCGCCTTTTCAAATTTCACATAAAAGCCGTTTGGAATCAGTCCAGAAACAATTTGTTCTATTCGCTTTATGAAATTTAGGATGGTCTCAGAGCCAATTACCTAGCTATGAATCTGCTTCAGTCTGCTTATCTACTAAATCAAATAAACTTTTATTGTCCGTGACGTAATTTAAGAACAAGAAATCCTTTCATTATAACCCCTACTCGAACTGATTATGGAAAATATAGTCCAATGAATTGTTCAATGTATAGTTATAATCAGGGCCGTAGGAACAACCGAGTCATGGGGGGGGGTTTTGGTGGCTGATTTTTTACCTATGATGTTTTGGCCAACAATGCACGAGTACAAAAAATTTAAAACAAATTGTCTTGTAACTATATGAATATCAATTTTTAAGTACTTAAACATTAAAATTTTTCGTAATTAAATCGTAACTTTAGAAAATTGGTCCTTAACCCAAAAGGTGAGTTAAATTCGTTGTCATCGATGGTTAAAATTTTTGAATTTTTTTAAGAGTTTGGTAGATCAAATTTAGTTGATTTGGGCATAAAATAAGCTTTTTCTAGGTGAGTCTTCCATTTCTTAAAAAAAAATTCTTGACTCGAATCAACCTAGCCTAATCTTTCAAACTATTTTGCAAATTCAACAAATTTGAACTTTTAATGAAAAAAAGTACATTTTTTACGATTTTCGGAGCAAATTTCTCGATGCAAACCAAGGTTGCCGAAATCACAGAAAAATCTGTAATTTCATAGAATTTTGAACAAATTTTCGTCACAGAATCTGTGTCACAGAACACAGAATTTTGAAATATTCACAGATTTCACAGAATTTTTTAATTTTGAATGGATTTCAAAAATTATAATTTTTTTGGCCGATATAAAATTTAGATTTCTTCCTTTAAATTTGAAAAGTATGATAAAGTTGGTAATGTTAATTGATTTTTCCTAACTAAAATGTTGAAAAGACCTGATTTAAATATCATGAACTTCCAATGAAATTAAAGGAAATAGCATCACAGAAAACCATCACAGAATTTTTGGGTAAAATCACAGAAAATCAGATTTTTTTTTCTCAAAAACACAGAATTTTTTTCGGCAACCTTGATGCAAACTTGAACCAAATGAATGGTTTTAATATAAAATTTAGCTTTGAAAAAAACTGCAATATTAACACATTTCGGACCAAATTCGAAATATCTCTTGTTTTTCGCTTGTTAAACAATACATTGAGAAAATATAGAATTCTGAGCAGATTTTTTAGATGGAGAGGACTCGAATTCTACTTTTTATTTGTGATTTTTAGCTGAATTGTGTTCACAAACTAATTTTGTTTAAAAAAATGAAATCTGGTAATTGAATTGACAAGAAATCTTAACACATAGAGGACCGAAAAAATATATGACGAAATACATCGAAATTCGGCATTCTATATCTCAGAAAATTCTGAACAAAATTTTACAAATTTAGCTTTTTTAAGTTACCGCAAATGTTGTTGAATAAAGTTTAACACTTAAATTCAGTTCATTCGAGTTATAAATACTTCGAAGTATAGCACACTGTTGGCAAGCGAAAAAACGAGATTTCTTGTATTTGGTCCGCAATGTGTTAAAATCGTGATCTCTTGAATTCCTCAACAAGCCTGATCTTTTTTTCAATTTTGAATCTGTATTCTGAATCTGAATTAAAAAAATACGCTTTGAATCTTTAGCCAAATTTCCAAACGATTTCTGAAATGAACAAAGATTACGATTTCTGAAATGTACAAAGATTACGATTTCCAAATCTTATTCCAGATCAGAATTTTATTAGCCAAGTTTTAGAGCCCTCATTTATGAATCTAATAATTAAATTCTGTAGTTCAGATTTAATCTTAATTCACTGTTCAAATTATTTATTGTTAATATGTATTGTGAATTTGAATTAAGATATGAATTTACAAAGAACTGAATCTGACTTTTCAATTTTGGATTGCCATTTCGAAGCTTTAAATTTTAGAATTTTGAATAAGAATTAGGTTTGAGAACTCGATCTCGATGATCTCGAAAAACATGATTCAAATTTGATATGAAAATCACCAAATCTGAATCAAGACTTCGAAGAAGCTTTTAGATTCTAATTTCTTATGATTATTCGAACTGAATATCAAGAATCCCGAACTGGATACAGAATCGGAAATACGAGAAAAGGAATACAATTTTGATTTTGGGAGTTATGGAATCAGGACCTTCATAATGGGTTTAATTCAATTCAAAGTTTAATATTCAGACCTGAATTTCGATGAACAAGTGAGAAAATTTTGAAAAAGTGTAGCAGAATTTTGGACTTGAGATGAATTTTTGAGGTTTTGGCATAAGTTTTTAGTCTAGATTGTTACTATTGATTGGTCTTACTCTATTATCATAATTTGATTCTGAATTTAAAATTATGAGTGTAGAGTAGAATACCTCGCTTGCCGTTTTGGATCCTCATGGGGGGGGGGGGGGGTTTAACCCCCAAAACCCCCCCCCCCCCCCGTTCCTACGGCCATGGTTATAATAAACATTATGAGAACATAGACTTTATTATGTCAAAACAGCAGCTGAAAAAAGGTTTTTACCGTAACAGGCACCGAAGATCCTGACTTTGTAAATGTGAAGAAAAATCATTATTATTAAGCTTATTTGAAAACTGTAATATGTAAAATATGAATGCATGTAAAATAAATAAAAATAAATAAATTAATAAATAGTATATATTCAAACGAGGTTTTTAAAATAAATAAAACACAAATTGCACATAAGTTAAAAAATCACCTTCTTTGCGACATGATTTAACTTTTTTTCGACAGTGTTGAATCATTTAATATGTCATTTAATGAAAATCAGTTTACTTTAGGACACCTTTTTATCATATTCACAAAATTTCTGATCAAACCAAATCTTTCCAGTTTGTATCAAATACCTCTATCCTTCAAAAAATTAATATGTTTCAGATGATGAATTACTTTTATTCTATAATATTATCACTGCTTTAAAAAATTCTCATAAATTACCAGAACAAACATTGCCCATTTTCTTATTTTGGTTTGTTTTTTTTTTTTTTAGTTTTCTTATTGATTTTGTATATGCATATGTTCTACTTATTAACGAGATATGAAAATGCGCAGAATAAGGGCTGGTCTCGGCACGATGAAGTTTTTAAAATTACAATAATAAATATGCTAAGATGTTATGGTTAAGTTAAAAATTGAAATGAAATCTCTTATTGAAGGTAGACAACCGTTGAATAGAACTTCTGTGACTGATTTTTTGTTTTTGAGAATCGAGAATTTCGTGAAACTATGCGGGTAAAAGTCGGGACAAATGCGGGGAATGAAAAATTTTAACTGAGTTGTCGTTAGTAGGAAAACGGTATTAGAAATCCAGAACCTTATTTATAAAGCATTTTTGGTATTGTTATTTTTTCTAGCCGAATTCCAAGCCATCCCCCCCCCCCCGCCCCCACCTAATGGACGGGTCCTTCGTACGGTAATATTTTTAAACTGCGACCCAGAGATGGGTCTTGACTCAAACATTTAGTCAGCGAAACTTTTTTTGTAGGGAAAGGTTGTCTCCTGTAGTAGAATGTTAATACATGGGAACCGGAGAGGCGCAAGATGTGGGTTCAAGTCCTACCGGGGGACAAGGCGAATTTTTTTCGCATGTTTTTCAACATAGATTTTCATCTTGTCAAGTCCCTTAAATTTCAACTCACACAGTTGGATTCATTTCCCTACATAAAAAAAATTCTTTTTGTTTTTTTCCCTATAAGTTTAATAAAATTCCTACAAAAATATATTCTTACAAATTTCGTACGTTATTTTCTAATGGAGAAATCGGAAATTGCATGCGACCCCATTCTAAGTGGCACTAGACTAGCCTTAGTATTTTAATAACCTCGATTCAAAGAATTTTTATTTAGTTTTAAAATTCGATGCCAATTTTTCATCTTTCTGGATGAATTCTTCTGGAAGAAGTGCGGAATTAAAGTTAATGTCGATCCTTGTTTGGATGAAAAGAACAAGAACTTTCAATAAAGTAACCGTCTAGAAAACTTCAAGTGCAAATTCCAATACTTCAATCACGCCAATTCGTATCCTATTTGTCCCAAATCAGCCGAGGGACAGGCGACAGACCAGGCTGACAGATGCGAACGAACGAAAAAACGCAAGATGAGAAGAAACAAAAACAAGGTCGACTACGAAGAATCCTTCGGGCGTTGACAGTCTCTCTCCCACTCCCTCGGTAGGATAAATTGTACCCAACTACATATCCTTGGAACGGAACCGGAATTTTCCCAAGGGGATGGAGCCGGTTGATTTCGATAGGTTTTGGTGGGTGGGGTATTTATCGGGGTAGCACTGGTTTTCCTCCCACCACCGCCGCGCCGCCGTCGTGTCAGTTTCGAATGGCGTGTGTACGACCACGACGACGACGGCGGCTGACTCGTGAACTCGTGTTGCCGTCGTGGCGTGGGGTGGAAAATTGGGTGGGGATGTGCGAACATTAAAGCCGAACTGTTCGTCTAGGCACGATAGCATAACCTACTAGAGAGGCTGTGGCACATTTTGAGGGTGCTTTAATATTTTGGAGGGCCGACTCTGCCATTGAGTAGGAATAGGATTCATTTTGAAACTGATAATCGTGGATGGTTTATGGTTATGACATCTGGCTTGCTTTCAAAATTGTAGGAACGCCTATGCCATAGTTTGAGATAATTTTTATTATTTTTCTTCATGAAATCAAATTCTAACTTCCTAAATTATCCATTTCATGAATTTTGAAACTGAATTCAATTTTTGTTTTGTTTGTGACATTTTAACAATGTTGCCATTCGTGTCATAATTTGAATTCTGTCTGTGCATTCTGAGTCTGAATTATAAGTTTTTTATTTGAATTTCACACTTTTAGTTCTTAATCCATATTTCCAATATTTTAAATTGAATCTCGAATAAGAATTTTGATTTGAACTGTAAAGGAATATCTGATGTTATTTTTTTTTTCTTATAGAAAACAATTCTATCGAAACGTTTTGTTGATTTTTTTTTTAAATATTCATAACACCTCAAGAAACAAACCGTTTACTTTCTAAAATTGGTTGAATATTGAAGCGATTTTTTTTAAATCTATTTTTGTATTTACTCAAATGTTTTTGAAGTCAGCACACTTTATCACGAAATTTTTTATTTGCAGATATAAAACGAAGGAAAAATGAGCTGTAACAAGGCGAAGGTAAGTCAAATGTCACCAATTTTCTGTACTAAATTGAGAAAAAAAAAACAAAAATACTCTCCCGAACAAGTAGCACGCATCGATAGAATTGGTTAAGCAAACAAAACCGCAGGGAGGGGGGGGGGGGGGGGGGTGGGCGGTGTGTTTGGATAAATGTGGCTTCTTCGTCACTTACTACAAATAACCAGCTAGTGCTGGGCAAAGATTCACACAACTAGTGTTTAAAACTGCTGATAACACAATGCTCCAGCTCACATTTTCGCCATGATGAAGCCCAAATAATGACAAATATTTCATACCAGGACTGCAATTCGATTCGAATTAAGATAAAAAAGTTATTAAGCTTCAAAAATGGGCTAATTTTTTTAAGAGTGGTATTCTTCATTGTTAACGAGTCGGCCTTAAAAAAGTTAGCCCATTTTTGAAGCCTAATAACTTTTTTATTTAACTCGAACCGCATTGCAGTCTTCGGAAAAAAAATATTTGTCATAGTTTAGGCTTTAAGATAACCCGAAAGAAATCGTTATTGATGTTAAACTAGTTTTTCATGTATCTCCCGAACAAAATGTCTCAAAATTCCATACAAACTTCAGGCTCGTTGAGCGACCCCTTCCCGTGATCCGATCTGGCCCAAATTTGGCATGAGATCTTGCACTAGGCCTAGGATTAGTTTTAGCCTGCAGCACAGAGCTTTTTCAAAAGTCGGGTCATTTGGGGCATTCTATTATACATGTATACATTTTTTTATATGACATCACAAATCTCTTTTGGAGTACAACTTAGGTTCGTGCTTTATTCAGATAAAATGTACTGTAAGAATCATGGAAAATATTTGTCATTCAAAGGTTTTTCTAACTTTCAGCACATCTCTGGTGATTTAAAAAAAAAATAATTGTTTTCTCAAACAAACTTACATACAAATTTTAAACTCGTTGCACTAATTCAGGACGGAACGAATCGCTCTAAAATTTCTATTGCTTTTTGACCAAACCAAAAGGTGACCTGCCCAAGAAACATTTAAAGTTTTATAGCAGACTACTAGACCAAGTTTAAGTTTCATAAGAGGCATGAAGAGTCTTACAAAACAATTGGTGTTACTTGGGTGGTGTGCTCTGCTACACCATGCAACATCATTTTAAACTTTCAAAAATATTATATGTCTATGTTTAATTCACTACACATTAAGCTAAAATCATTTATTGTAAAGTTAGTCGAAGTGGAATATTTTTTTTTTAATAAAACATGCTTCTGGAAAAGGCTCAGAAGCTCAGTTATTAAGTGTTTAGTCAGTTATTAAGTGTTTAAAAAAAGCTTAGAAGCCGTTGCACATGCACCTGTTGCACATATGGAAATTTTTTTTTTTATTTCATTAGATATGACCACAAAAAATGTAAAAAAAGTGGTTTAAAAACCGTGCTTTTAATGACCTGAATCACGGGAAATACTTAAATAACCCGGGAGTTCCCGAAGCCAATAAAAAGTGCAAAGTCACTAAAAAATTAAACGACCTAAATGAACCATAAATGAAGAATGATTTCATAAATGATATAATTCCCTTATCCTAGACAGAAAAAATGTTCTGATAACGTTGAAACTTCTCGAGAGTTTTTTTTTTGGGACTTAAAAAAAATACGAACAGTTTTATTGTTCGAATGAAAATTTGAGACACAAGTGAGCTTAATCTGGAAAATAAATCAACTGTTTGAAGACAGTTTTCAATAATCAGTGGATTAACTACTGTTAAAATAACATTTACAAACACCTTTAATATTTATGAATATTTACATATAAGGACGGATTTTTCGAACTGTTAAACTATGTTTTTAAGAAAAGCGTACTAAACTCGAACCAATCAGGAACCATTCAAATATTACGTAACGCGTTTAGGGGGAGGGGGTATAGCAGTTTTTACGGTCAGTGCAGTGGATTCTGGATAGAAAATCTGAAACGAATGTGTTACGTAGGGGGATTGGGGGGTTGGAAATGATCGAAAATCGCTTTACGTAATATTCGAACGGCCCCTCCCGGTGATAATCGTGGATCAAGCGTGAATTTGGCGAGTAGTGAAGTAGTGATACAAATGAATAATGATAAAATCTAAAAACTGTATAAGTATAACCATTCGTCGTCTTCACTTTTAAAAATTAGGACGATTATTTAACTGAATATCTAATTTTTTTTAATTGTATGTACATATATCTCAAAACACTTGAACAAGAAAATTTCGACTGAACCTCGATGGAAAATGTAATGTACTTTTTCCTATATTTAGTAGTGTCGCGTTAAATAAAACCTGGCAAAAATATGTTTTCGACATTTTAAACTTAAAAGTACACTGAAGTAAAAAAAAACTATCATTTTTAACTTAACCATTTATTTTCAAATTAATTGAAAATAAAGATAAGGTAAAGTTAGTTTTAACAGCTTTACGTCATTCAGATTCTTTTCAGAAGCATAATATAACATCGATATAGTTTGGAACACTTGGGCTATGTCCATAATTTAGAACACACAGTGTGTATCTTATTATGAACATACCATATTTTTTTGTTTCACTTGAAAAACACATGGCATAACAGTCTAATTAAAAAAATCATGAGAAAAAATAATCCAACAAAAATTTTCAAAAATTTGGTTGGAAAATTCAGTTTATATCTTCCATTAATAAAAAAGGTGTATTCTAAGCAAATTGCTAAGAGTTCTGTTCAAATTGGACATGCTTCGAAACAATCCGGTTTTTACTAAAAATACTGAGAGGTAGTTAAATAAATCTTATGTTTGATTTAAGTTCAGATAGTCCGTTCAATAATCAATTTTATTGAAGTTGTAATAAGTGAAAAAAAACTGTCACAAACTGCCAAATTAGGAACACTTACCCTATCCTATAGATAAGGTTTCTTATGCAGAAGAGTGTTAGAGATCTTCATTTTAAATTTTTCCCTGGAAAAAGATTTTCTTTTCTCTTTTATCACTTTTTTATCTGATTTTTTTAATGATCTTCCATACTAAGAATTTCGAAATGAATTACTTTTGTGGTATGAATTCATATTTTCAATATCTAAATAACCAAAAATGATTATTTCGAACCCCAAAGCTCCTCCGACCCGTTTCGAAAGTTAAAAAAACTTTCCAACCTAGTGAATCTTTCATCAAATCAACCAAAATGTACCTTATTTTATGAAAATTACTTAGAAATTGATCTTTTTGATTGTATTTTTTATTGTTTCCATTATAGTCGTTTTACCATCTTTATGGCATTCGCGACTTTATCAACGTTGCAGTTGGAGGATCGTTATTGAAAAACTTATCTGGTACAACTGTGTTCGATTATTACTCTTGGGCTCGAACTCGCAGACATCTGCTTCGGAGACAAAAGACTTGCCAACTGAGCTATATCGCAAGCCCTTGTTGATTGTATGTTACATTTATTCAGAGGTGCAAATGAACGTTCAGCGCAAACGTCGTCGAGAAAAAGTCGCAAGCTGATTATTTCTTGAAAAGGTTAAGATCAGCTACGACGCCTAACTTGTGGTTGGAAAAAATGAACGCATCGCAACGACGCTGTGGCACGATTGGTTCAAATGACTGCATCTCTTAAGTTCATTCCGATGCTTTGCGAACAGTTCGCCTACTGATTTTAAGGCGACGTCAACCGAAGGATCCGTTCGTTTGAATTCATCGGGGATAAGTTCAAACAACCTTATCGAGATAGGGTCGTTTGAACGTTCAATTGAATGTTCACTTTTGAACGTTCAATTGAATGTTCGTCTGATGCGTTCGGCAGCCTAAGGCAAGACGCCGAGCCGTGTTTGGATGGGATGGATTATTGATATGGTGCATTGCTTGCGTGTGATGTTCGGTCGTCGCTCGACGATAGAGGGTGTCGGGTGTCTTGTAGCGCGCGGACGACTTGGTAAAGAGAATGAGGCGCAGCTACAGTTTCATTTAACGGTGCAATTTTACTGAATAAAATGCAAACCGCCCAACTACGGTTGGGCTTGTAAGGCTTGTAAGAGATTTTTTATTCTTTTTCATTCCATGTTAGGTTCAGAACTGAAGCAAACCGTCAAGACCCGCCAAATTTAATTCAAATTTTCAGATATCAGATTCAGATTTCAGATTTTAGATTTAGATTCCAGATTCAGATTTCAGATTCAGATTTCAGATTCAGATTTCAGATTCAGATTTCAGATTCAGATTTCAGATTCAGATTTCAGATTCAGATTTTAGATTCAGATTTCAGATTCAGATTTCAGATTTTAGATTTAGATTCCAGATTCAGATTTCAGATTCAGATTTCAGATTCAGATTTCAGATTCAGATTTCAGATTCAGATTTCAGATTCAGATTTCAGATTCAGATTTCAGATTCAGATTTCAGATTCAGATTTTAGATTCAGATTTCTGATTCAGATTTCAGATTTTAGATTTAGATTCCAGATTCAGATTTCAGATTCAGATTTCAGATTCAGATTTCAGATTCAGATTTCAGATTCAGATTTCAGATTCAGATTTCAGATTCAGATTTCAGATTCAGATTTCAGATTCAGATTTCAGATTCAGATTTCAGATTCAGATTTCAGATTCAGATTTCAGATTCAGATTTCAGATTCAGATTTCAGATTCAGATTTCAGATTCAGATTTCAGATTCAGATTTCAGATTCAGATTTCAGATTCAGATTTCAGATTCAAATTTCAGATTCAGATTTCAGATTCAGATTTCAGATTCAGATTTCAGATTCAGATTTCAGATTCAGATTTCAGATTCAGATTTCAGATTCAGATTTCAGATTCAGATTTCAGATTCAGATTTCAGATTCAGATTTCAGATTCAGATTTCAGATTCAGATTTCAGATTCAGATTTCAGATTCAGATTTCAGATTCAGATTTCAGATTGGAAATGGACTTCCGCTCATTATGAGTTGATGTTTTACATATATGAGTTTATGTTTAACATATATGAGTTAATGAGTTGATGATTAAATATATTGAGTCCCAAATTCATGGCGTACACCATTTGATTAAGACCCGAAATCAGAAATTTGGAATTCATTTATTGGGGTTAGAATAGAAAAAATGAAAAATTTGGTAATATTTTGTTCACCAGAACTATCACTAAATGTAATGAAATGATTAACTGTTGGTGGTAGATTTTCTAACATGATTTACTTTTCAAATGCCCATTAATTTCCATATTTTTTTCATCCCGATGGAATGAACACTTTAAATGGAAATGACGTTAGGGTTGGTGGCAAAGGGGTATAACTTATACCGTATAAGTAAATTACTTGGTAGCAAATGGGTCTGCACTTATACCCCTTTGGCTCCAAACAAAAAGTAATTTTCAGTAAGCAGGATTTTTTCAACAATATCAAAACATGAGAAAATAGCGAAATAAAATTGTGATTAAAACAGCATATGATGTTTGACAGTCGAAGATTTGTTCTAGATGGTTAACTCAATTTTTTCCATTTTGCACTTATACCCCTTTTGGCTCCAAGGGCCTCAAATATGAATCTAAAATCTTAACCCAAAATCTTAACCTTAATCCTAAAACTGAATGCTTAATATGAAACCTGAATCTGATATCTGAATCAGGATCTGAAATCTGAAATCTGAATCAAAATATGAATCTGAAATCTGAATCTGAAATCTGAATCTGAAATCTGAATCTGAAATCTGAATCTGAAATCTGAATCTGAAATCTGAATCTGAAATCTGAATCTGAAATCTGAATCTGAAATCTGAATCTGAAATCTGAATCTGAAATCTGAATCTGAAATCTGAATCTGAAATCTGAATCTGAAATCTGAATCTGAAATCTGAATCTGAAATCTGAATCTGAAATCTGAATCTGAAATCTGAATCTGAAATCTGAATCTGAAATCTGAATCTGAAATCTGAATCTGAAATCTGAATCTGAAATCTGAATCTGAAATCTGAATCTGAAATCTGAATCTGAAATCTGAATCTGAAATCTGAATCTGAAATCTGAATCTGAAATCTGAATCTGAAATCTGAATCTGAATCTGAAATCTGAATCTGAAATCTGAATCTGAAATCTGAATCTGAAATCTGAATCTGAAATCTGAATCTGAAATCTGAATCTGAAATCTGAATCTGAAATCTGAATCTGAAATCTGAATCTGAAATCTGAATCTGAAATCTGAATCTGAAATCTGAATCTGAAATCTGAATCTGAAATCTGAATCTGAAATCTGAATCTGAAATCTGAATCTGAAATCTGAATCTGAAATCTGAATCTGAAATCTGAATCTGAAATCTGAATCTGAAATCTGAATCTGAAATCTGAATCTGAAATCTGAATCTGAAATCTGAATCTGAAATCTGAATCTGAAATCTGAATCTGAAATCTGAATCTGAAATCTGAATCTGAAATCTGAATCTGAAATCTGAATCTGAAATCTGAATCTGAAATCTGAATCTGGAATCTAAATCTAAAATCTGAAATCTGAATCTGATATCTGAAAATTTGAATTAAATTTCGCGGGTCTTGACGGTTTGCTTCAGTTCTGAACCTAACATGGAATGAAAAAGAATAAACAATCTCTTACAAGCCTTACAAGCCCAACCGTAGTTGGGCGGTTTGCACCCGAATAGAAAAACATTGTGAAAAGACCATGAATTTCATTTTCACGCAACCATGAATTTTATAGTTGAAACTATGCGAATCATGGTACATAAAACCTTGAATAAACTGTCAAATTCATAGTTTTGGACAGTGAAATTTATGGTTTTAGCAAAATTTACCATGAAAAAAGGGGGTTGTTAAGCAACTTAACAATGAAAAAATCGACTTTTTCCCATACATTTGGAAACTCAAAACGATAAAGTTAACGGTTATTACAGCTTCCACTTTTTTCAAAGAAACTGTGGAGTTCATTGTTTTCCCTTGAATTTCAATCGTTCAATAATCTTGAACATCAATTTTAATTCACAATTTATCATAATTCCAGGACCGTGAAATTCCATGGTAAAAATTATTGTTTTCAGTTATTTTTTCTTCTAAATTCATATTTACTATTGAATGAAATAAACAGGTTTCATTTGTTTGCTTCAATTTTTATTCAAATTTTTCGTCTTGTTTAAAAAAAAATCATCACTTTCCAGAAGCTATAAAAAACCATCTGCACTACGGAGCTTCTAAACTGTAACATTGGCGGCTCTTGTACCGCATCTTCTGCCCGATCCTGGGTCAAGGCTGGATTCCTGCACATCATGAAGTACCAGACCACAAATCCGTTTGATATCGGTTTGCCTCGGACGTCTATCTTGTCCACGTCGCAGCCATTGTATACGGCCCACATCTAAAGTTGGCCATGGGGAACTTTGAATTTCCGTCAGCTTCTAGAATAAAAAAAATTTCGGTTTAGTTAGCCTACATATAAATGAATAAATAATAAAATTATTTACCAAGATCACCGAATTTAAAGCCATCATTTTCTGTTCAGATTCCGATCAGCTTGTTTTCGACTTGGTCCGGATTCACTGATTCCGACCGCGAAAATTTAAATTTAAGTTAACTTCCTCCGAGAGAAAGTGACGTTTTTAGAGCGCCAAAATTTTCATTACACGAAAAAATGTAAATGTGTAAAAAAGCAAAAAATTACCAATTTTCGCGTGGTTCGGATTATCATTCAACCATGAAGAACACTGGTACAATAAAAATCACAAGAATTTCAATGTGATACCGTACGATGTTCGTGTTTTTGAAATATTTGCAACTTTGAAATATTTTGAATTAATGATATACTTCACGGTAACTTTAAAAATCATGGTATTTTCAAAATTTAAACCGGTTGATAAATATTTTGAAATCACTATGAAGTTTACTGTTAAATTCAAAATCATTGTTACGATATATTATTACCATGGTCTTTGCTATTCGGGCATTTTATTCAGTAAAATTGCACCGTTAAATGAAACTGTAGCTGCGCCTCATTCTCTTTACCAAGTCGTCCGCGCGCTACAAGACACCCGACACCCTCTATCGTCGAGCGACGACCGAACATCACACGCAAGCAATGCACCATATCAATAATCCATCCCATCCAAACACGGCTCGGCGTCTTGCCTTAGGCTGCCGAACGCATCAGACGAACATTCAATTGAACGTTCAAAAGTGAACATTCAATTGAACGTTCAAACGACCCTATCTCGATAAGGTTGTTTGAACTTATCCCCGATGAATTCAAACGAACGGATCCTTCGGTTGACGTCGCCTTAAAATCAGTAGGCGAACTGTTCGCAAAGCATCGGAATGAACTTAAGAGATGCAGTCATTTGAACCAATCGTGCCACAGCGTCGTTGCGATGCGTTCATTTGCAATCAAAAGTCGGCGTGCTATGTTCGCAAGCCGACGCTTCCGAAGATAAAGTTAGTTTGATCTGGTCGGGAAAAAGTCGAACGCTGCATGCAAAATGATGCGATGCTTTGCACCTCTGCATTTATTTACTATGAAAGCTGATTTTGTATGGAATCCCGCTTCTACATTAACAGAAAACGCTTGATTTATTTTCTAAATCATCTCATTACAATGAAACTCAGATTTGGGATTTTTTTGTTGAAATGGATTTACTAGTCGTTAAACATAAAATAGGCTTTTCCTATGAAAACATTCTTCCAAAATTCTATAGAAATCGTATTTTTAGGTTCATGCCTGAAATATTGTACCTCGCGTAACTTTTGATCTCATCGATAGAACTTTTCAAAAACTTCAGACATGCTAGCTTGATATTTCAACATTGACTCTGCAAAATTTCAACAAAAAGTGTAGCGTAGTTTCTGAGATATTGCAGTTTGAATGGTAAAAGTCCAAAATGTCCGATTTTCGTAGAATTACTGTATCTCAGGTTATACACACTTTAGAAAGCTCATTTTTTGTGATATAATAGTGTGATAGTTGATCTATCTAAGGGAGAAAAATTAAACAAAAAATAACATCAGAGTAAAAAGTTATGGAAGTTCAAAGTCGAAGTGACAGTGCGCGTGCTTCCAATTTCTATACAATTATGAACGGTACTGTATATTGTAAGATTGACGTGGTTTAAAGCATTGTGCACAAAAAGTAATTTTAAACAATGATTGGCTTGGTATATTCCGTTTGAAGTGAACCTCGTCTAAAGGCGGGTTTGGACGTTAGCGAGTTAATTAAATAAAATAAATCCAAAATTCCAAATTTTATTTATAATAGGCGATTGAAATAGCGTGCATAATTCTTTTCATATCGCCGGACAACGTTTTACTACTTTCATGAATATTAAACAGTAAGTTGTATACTCAGGTTATGTTAGGTGGTTCAAAACAAGTCCCTAAGGAAATAAGTAGGACCTATTTTCGACATGGGTCAAATTGCGATTAAAACAAGTTTTTTTGTCCATCAAGCTTGCAAACTAGTTTTAAAGTGTTTTATCATAGCCGTGAACATGTTTGTAGTTGTTAAAATCATCATAGCTAGGCAGACATATCCCGGTCCAAAATAAGTCCGTGACCCTACTTCGTGTAATCTGTACTTCAGGTGGCATTGTCCTCCTCCTTCAATTTTTGCTTCTCTTGGTCCAATACTTCTCTTTTATATTAAACTGAGGGCAATTTAGTGCATACAGCTGTTTCGAAATTAACAATGCTGGAATGTTTTAAAGCCACTTAAAAGCGTTTTTAATGGATTTTCTGATGGTAAAACCAGACAATAACAATGTAAAATCATCATAAGATTAATATTCAAGTAAAATCAAGTTTGTTTGGACAAATCGATTCGGGGGGGGGAGGGGTGGGGGTTGGGGGTTGGGTCTAACACTTTCAAAAAAACGTTTTTTTTTATTTTTTTATTTTCTTATTGTAAAACATTTCAAGAATGTTGTGTCAAATTTTCAAGTCAATTGAAGCAAAACTGTAGAAATTATAGGCCTTTATCTCCTCCTATCTAATACTGCAAGAAAGCAAGAGCAGAAACTTCAAACGCGTTTTTCTCGAAAGCACATTTTTAAAGACCGTGGACATCGTCATTTGAAAACTACTTATCCGATTCTTTTCAAATTTGGAACATATTTTCTACATATAAAATACCAGACCCCAACGTTTTTCTTTTTTTTACTTTGGGGAGATTTTACAGATAAAAATGGCGGATTTTTTCGTGAAAAATCGTAGTTTTTACTTCAAACAGCCACGAAAATTTCATAATTTTTTTTAAATTCAATAAAAACGTTGGGGTCCAGAAAAACATCTATTAAAAATATTTTGCTCTGATTTTTTGACTTCAGATGATTCTGTGCTGAGATGCAGTGTCCACCGCAAATCCTGTTTTCTAAAAGGCATCCTCGAAAGTGCTCCGTCACCGCCTCATTTTTCAATATTTTTCTACGAAAAAATTACTAAATGTTCTTTTAACAATGCTTTGTATAATACAAAAAATATGAATACATTTGTTTGAACGATAGCTCTAGAAAAAAATCGTGAAAATGGTGTTTTTTTTTACCCGTTAGACCCTAAATTCCCCGATTCCCAAGAACGCTAAAATGGTCGAGAAATGAACACTCCAAAAAATACGTGTATTTTGAAAATAAAAATATTCGTTTGGAAAATTTGCGAAAAAACCATCACATATAATAGCAGTTTTAGTCATTTGAAGTTCAAAAATTTCATTTGACCCCCTCTGTACGTTTAGTTTTAAAAGAAAAATTAGCTTGAGTTTGAATTTTTTAGTTTCAATCTCGAATAAATTTAGTATTCCCTTTTCCTTTCACTTTTTTCACTTTTTATGGTCTTTCGCAAAAAAGCCTTTTTAGAATTTTCATTACAAAAATCAGTTGCTGATTTTTTTTTTAATGATCTTCGATACTAAGAATTTTGATATGAATTACTTTTGTGGTGTGAATTCATATTCTTCAATTAAGGATTTACAGAATTTTCAATATCGAAATAACAAAAAAGGAATAATTCGAATTCCAAGGCTCCGCTGTTTTTTTTAATGGACTTACTTGTATACATTTTTTTGAACATTAAAAATTTTAACCGAATCAAAGCAGCAAGATTCCCTTTAATTCAACCACGGTATAAGAAAAGTTCAGATACCGGTATTTCGATAGTGAATCTTCCATTAAATCAACCAAAGTGTACCAAATTTCATAAAAAATACTTAGAAATTGATCTGGTTGATTGTACGTTGCATTTATTTATTATGAAAGCTGATTTTGTATGGAATCCCGTCCTTACAAAAACATAAATCGCCTTATAATATTTCAAATCATCTTATTACTTTGAAACTCAAATCTGGGTCAACTTTTATTCAGATAATTTAAATATTGTTCGAGTTCTATATCACATTTTATACTGGTTTTATATTGATTTCACAGGGGATCCCTCCTTACTTTCAACCATGGCTGAAGGGTTTTAATACAATAAATCACATGAATATGTCAAAACTGGTCCAACAATACACTAAATCGTCTCACGATCTAGAAATATGTATTTGTAGAGAATATGATGGAAATTGCATAACAGTTGTATCGCTTGTGTCATATTTTTTTGGTTATTTTGTATGGTAACCTCCCCTCTTTTGAGTGGAAGCGGTTTGAAAGTATTATTGAAACCATCTCAGACCCCAAGAACTCTCATATAGGTACCAAGTTTCACTTTGATTATAGTTTTTGAGTCTCTAGGGAACAGACAGAAAGACAGACAGACAGACAAACATTAAGTCCGGAGATATTTTGAAGCAATTTTTTCCATTGCTTTATTTCACTTTGAATAAAGTACAAATAAATGATAGCCTTCTGTTAAAGCTTAGTTCTTTTATAAATAAAACCGTTCGCTTTATCGAAATACTTTCTATGAAGGAAATGAAGGTTATCTTATGATAATTCATGGAAAAAATTGAAGAAAAAAATTTATCGTTTTCTGTAAGAATTTTTTTTACTTTATTCTTGATATCTCCCATCGGCCGGCGTACACTTTTTTTAGTCATGATATTGATCAGTTTTCCAACTATTATATCGTCTACTCTGTGTTCTAGGTGGCTGCATCCTCCTACTTCAATTTATGCTACTTTTTGGTCCAATACTTTTCTTTTAAAAAAAACTGAGGGCAATTTCGTGGATACAAAGCTTGATTATTTTAGAGCCACTTAAAAGCGTTTTCAATGGAATTTCTGATGGTAGAACTAGACAATAACAAAGTAAAACCATCATAAGATTAATATTAATTTATAATCGGTTAGTATAGATTGTATGTTGCGAAGGGTACATAAAAGATAACTCTATTTAGGCTTTTAAAAACATCGAGAACCATATTTTTTTGGTTTAAAAATGTTTGTTTTTTTTTTCACAGGAGTAGAATATTGGCAAATCATTATATTTTATACAAAACAACCAGCAAATACATACTTTACATGCTAGGGACCTTACCACGAGCAGAAATGTTATGAGATTAAAACGTTGGAATTTGTTAAAATAGGGTTTTTCATAACTTTTGTTGTCCATCAGAAATCATTCGTCTCATAGCCTCGGTAACGGCTATACAGCTAACGAGCTCTGGAACAAGCAAGAATTTGTTGTTTGAGGTTAGGTTTTCATGACTGATAATGAGGCAGCTTATCAGAGAAAACATTGTTGGACATTTCAGTGATCTACACTTAGTTTTCGCTTATTCAAAATAAAAAATTCTAGTATGAAACTTGACTTCCCTGATGGCCCTGATGGCCCTGAACCGTAGTTGCCGATCATGTGCTTCACTCCAATGCTTGATTTGAACTTTGTGAACATTTTTGACAGTGTTTGCATACTTTGCATACAACCACTCATACACAGTAATTCAATGAATAATCAACGGTTTTGTCAACTATAAATTTTATAATAATGGATTTTGAAGGAAACTGGGCAAAATTATTTTTCTCTTTTTCTCTTGCATCGTAAATATCTCAAAAACGCGTGAATTTGAAATTTTGAAAATATTAGGTCGGATAGTACCTTTTACAGGCAACAAAATGCTTCCAAAATTTTGAATGTCAGGTTACCAGTAAACGAGCAATTAGCAAAAGAAAGTGTCTAATTTCTAAAAGAACTAAGCTTTAGTAACAAATTCTATCTTTTAGACGTTTGTAAGTTTAAGATTTATTCTTATTCACATGGTTTCTTAAACATTTGTAGCAAAATTTATAATTTTTTTCAAGGGAGTTTAACTGCCAGGGTCAATCTTCCCTAAAAAAAAGCTTTTAGAGAAAAACATAATTAGGAATAAGTGTTTATTCCTTATGTAGGTTTTCATTTAGTCACATTCAAGGATATTTCAACCCAACATGTGTATTTTTCCGTGAAGTCGTTTGAAATTTTCAGGCCGACGGTGGTTGATTTCAATGCGATTGGACACGTTTTCCTGTAGAAACTCATCAAGAACAGAAAGAGTTACGAAAATAAAGGAAAATTTATAACATCTTCAATCCACAAGAAGTCACTACTTGGCCGATTCAATAATAACTTCTATAACGTTGATTTTTGACAAATGTTTACGTTCCGTCTAGATTTTCACATATGAATTGTATACTCGTTAAAACTCGGAAGTCAATTTCGCACATCCCATTCCCCGTCGGTGTCACTGTTTCGCCCCAACATTCCTTCGGTTCAGCGTGCAAAGTTCATTAAACTTCACTGCGGACTGCGATTATCAAACCGGGGCCGGTAGGTTGGAGCTCGAATGCATTTTCTGTCTACCATCGGGTGCAACAACGGGAAACCAAAATCAGGTAATTCCCACGCACACCAGCATGTGTGCGGGGATAGATTTTCCCTCACTCAGAACATGCTAGAAGAAACACTTTTGCAGGCAGTTTGGTTGCTGGTCATCGGTGCTGAACCTTACTTTGCTTACTTGCTTGATGACCAAGCCAACCACTCGTCTCGGATCGCACTTGCAAGATTGCGCTTTCTCCTTGCTTCGTTTAAATCCAGCAGCTACTGTATTATCTATCTGTTCTAGCCCTAGCCATGTCTTTGCAGGCCTACGAATTGTTCCGAAATGATTCTCTGGTGACTGAAGCCGTATTCGTACTTCATGTGTCAAACGCTTTTTTTTTGTTCAATGCGATTGAGCATATTCAATTTCATTCTCACATTTCCTCTTTTTGGGATCTTCCACGATTAGCTCTGTACGGTGTCGACAAATGGTTCACCAGTACAGGAACAATTTCTACCGGTATCACCAATACAGCTCTGTTGGTGAAAAGTGGTATTACGCACATCGACAAGAGAGGAGCTAGCGAAAATTTAAAACCGAGGAAAGAATCAAATTTGAAGGCCAATTCTGTTGTCGAATAGAACGAACGGTAGAATGGCACACTTGGATTGACCCACAGGAATCCCAAAACGTCAAGGTCACTCTTCTTTATCTTCTGGTACAATTGGCGTCCGTGTACACATCGGTAAATCAGCTGTTTGACCGATGATGAACTGATTGACTGTAGTAATCAAGAAACCTCAAATATCGAATCAAGGGTGGATAATTACTTACAGGGTTCTAATTAGCTGGATAGGAAGCTGGATTATTGCTGGAAAACCGGCAAAAGTCGAACCAAAGACGCGGATGTGTACGAAAATATCACACGGTTCCAATGCAAACTCCGATAGGGAACTGTGCTGTTATCGTTAAGTTTACACTTTTGACCGAAATAGCCGGACTGCTTTCCATTTCTCGCACACATGATGAGATCATGAGCAATCAATTGGATGGTTACAAATACAAACTGGGTTTGTTCTTGACGTTTATAACTTTTTTTTGCATTTCAATTTAATTCAAATATTATTTTACCGAAAGTACAATGAATAAACCGAACAAACAAATCGGTAAAACATATTAAATTTTATTTCAATCTCAAATGTTCATAATCTTCAATTTCGTCTAAATTTTTCTCAGTTCCCGAATTCGTTGTCCCAGTTTTTTTCGTCTCTTCTAGGCCATTCGAACCAAGTGAATGCCAGACATGGAATTTTGTTTATTTGTGTAGGCAGGGAAGCAGCAAACAACAGCAAAAAAAAAAAGTTGAAATCGCTCCAGCAGCGGTATTATTTATTTTGATTCGAACTGGGAATTTTCTATTACTTCATTAACTGTGTTGGTGAAACTTTCATTATTTTTGTGTCGGTTTGTGTGAGCGACGATGGAAAAGAACCGCACAAAATGTAAACAACTTTTTTCATCCCTGCCTTTGTATGAGATATGGCCAAGTGGGAAAACGTGCTGAAGAGTTGGGAAAATGCCGGTAATTGGTTTAGTGGTTGTGCGCCTTGTATAGGGCAACTCGGTTTTGTTGAACATAAATCTAAAGTTGACAGGTTTAAAAAATAGATCGATTTTTTCATGAGTCAATAATTTCTAATTTCAATGTGATTATGAATCTGAATTCGAAATATGAACTATGATTCTTTGAATTTTTTTTTACATTAATTTTGAATCGAAATCAGATTTCTGAACCTGAATCAGAATTAGAAATGGAGCATTCATAACTGAGAATCAGAGATTATAATATAGGGGATGGCATTTTTGTTGTTGCCTTTGTTATAAAAACTGTGTTTCAGAGGATTTTATGGCCTGAATTGTCATATTTTGTCTATCACCCCTTAAGGGGGGAGTAGGGTCTAACACTTTCAAAAAATCATTTTTTTTATTTTTTTTTATTTTCTTATTGTAAACATTTCAAGAATGTTGTGTCAAATTTTCAAGTCAATCGAAGCAAAACTGTAGAAATTATAGGCCTTTATCTCCTCTTATCTAATACTGCAAGAGAGAGAGAGAGCAGAAACTTCAAACGCGTTTTTTTCTCGAAAGCACATTTTTAAAGTCAGTGGACATCGTCATTTGAAAACTACTTCACCGATTCTTTTCAAATTTGGAAAATATTTTCTACATATAAAATACCAAACCCCAACGATTTTCTTTTTTTTTTACTTTGGGGAGATTTTACAGATAAAATGGCGGATTTTTTCGTGAAAAATCGTGGTTTGTACTTCAAACAGCCACAAAAATAAAACAAATTTTTTTTAAAGTTAAATAAAAAAAAGAAAGAACATCTATTAAAAATATTTTGCTCTGATTTTTTGACTTCAGATGATTCTGTGCTGAGATACAGTGTCCACCGCAAATCCTGTTTTCTAAAAGGCATCCTCAAAGTGCTCCGTCGCCGGTTCATTTTTCAATATTTTTCTACGGAAAAATTACTAAATGTTCTTTTAACAATGCTTTGTATAATGCAAATAATTTGAATACATTTGTTTGAACGATAGCTCTAGAAAAAATCGTGAAAATGGTGGTTTTTTACCCGTTAGACCCTAGTCCCCCCCCCCCCCCCCCCGCCCCCTTAAGAAAAAAATGTTGAAATCAATTTTCTCATGCGTTGTACTATTGAACTATTGAAAAAATCATCTTTTGGTCTAAACTTCCTAGATAGCAGTCATTTCAGCGGTTTTCCTAGGATTTATTTTCCCAACGGACTCAGAGTTCATATGCAGTAGACTGTAGAGGATTGAGAGTTTCATAGAAAGCTATGTAAATTTTTTGTAGCAGTATGTATTTTTAATGAGAGTTCTTTAATACGCTTCACGATAGCACTTTTTCTCTTCTTATTTTTGTGTAAAACAACATTATTTTCTCATAAAACTCTTAATATTCCATGAATTTCACAATCATCTGTACTTCGCTGATTGAGAAATAGATAATTACTGGTTTTTTAATTAGAAATAAATCTAACACCTAGGCCAACGCTTT